>NC_080187.1:102794887-103419887 GCF_030028045.1 Hippopotamus amphibius kiboko
GGTAACCAGTAATATGGCCCAGGTAAACTTGAGTGTGCCAGATCCAGAAAGAAATTTCTAAGTTTACCTAGTATCCATCAAAGACTCCCATGAGGAGGATTTGGAAAGGTATGTGGATGTAACCAAAGAAAGAGAATCAAAAGATCAACACTGGTCACTTTAAAATTCTGGCTTATTCTTTGGATAGAGAAGATGTGAGATACACACACACACACACACCACACACACACACACACACACAGGAATACTACTCAGCCATAAAAAAGCATGAAATAATGTCATTTGCAGCAACATAGATGGACCTAGAGATGATCACACTAAATAAAGTAAGCCAGACAGAGAAAGACAAATATATGATGTTGCTTATATGTGGAATCTAAGAAAGTGATACAAATGAAGTTATATACAAAACAGAAATAGACCCACAGACATAGAAAACAAACTTACGGTTACTAAAAGTGAAAGGGGGAGGAAGGGATAAATTAGGAGTTTGGGATTAACAGATACACATTACTATATATAAAATAGATAACCCAAAAGGACCTACTGTATAGCTCAGGGAACTACACTCAATATTCTGTAATAATCTATAAGGGAAAAGAATCTGAAATACTTTATATACATATATATATGTATATGTGTGTGTATATGCATATATACGTATGTGTGTTTGTATATAACTGAATCACTTTGTTGTACACCTGAAACTAATACAACATTGTAAATCAACTATACTTCAGTGAAAACAATTTTTTCTTTTAATTCAATGGCTTCAAAAAAAATTTTAGCTTATTCTAGTGTTAGTCCAAGTGTATTTATCTCTCCTCCTTTCTACTCCCCAATTTTTAGACACTGTGTCTGGTGAAACAAAATAAAATTAGATGTTTTGCTAAATCTTCTATGTATTCTGCTGCATTGATTATAGCTCAGTAGAGATGCTCACAGGGAGAGAGGTTGGAGCTGTAACATCTTTCCAGCTGCCCAGGTGGTTCTTTCTTACTGACCAGAACTTCATGGATTCTTTTACACCTGTCAGTCTCCACACCTGCCAGAGGTTAGGAGCATGTGGAGGTTTTGTTAAATGGCTCCAACTTTCTTATGAAAAGGCAACCACTAGTAGTCTCCAATAAAAACTTTTCCCAAGGCGGGATATATAAATAGAATATTTGAACCATTTTGTCTTCTCAGACTCATGTTTTTATTACATAGCATTTAGTCTCCAAATATTTGAATAAGTATTCTTCTGTCCTATATGTATTATCCTTTTAGTCTCCTTACACTTGTTTTTCTCTTCTTTATTTTTTTTAATTTTAGAGACACTTTGAGAATAGATGCAAGTAAATAGAGGCATTTGACATCATGAAACCATTGGGGTTTTCAGTCATGGGGATCCCTGATGTCCTAAGGGAATCAGACATATATATTCATTTCACACTGTATTCACCCAACCCTTGGATTGCTTCTATCGATCGGAAAAGCTTTCCTTTCCCCAGTTCGATGTAAATGAGATACATGCAAAAGAAAGCTTAATGAATGAGAAATGTCCCTTTAATGCACATTTTTTTTCTGGTAGTTTCCAGGTTTTCTATCCTACTTGTTACTAATTAACCCAGAGTGTCCACATTTGCATGAAACTGAGGAAAAATGAAGTTTTGATTACTGACAGTAATTATTCAGACAGTGAGAAAAAGATTGGTTCTCTTCTCTGGGTAATGCTCTAGGTTAATGGATCTAGCATAGAATAAGATGTTATTCTGTATTCAATAACAGCCCTTACCTGATCTGACTGCTTGTGGTACAACGATGAACAGTAACCGTCGTGAAATATAACTTTCCTTATTCACTATACTCACATACTCAGTTTAGTTTGAAAAAATACCACTGATTCTACCACATAGCCCAGGGCTACCATTTCCCTCTCTCATGCTGGAAGGACTGACTGAGGTTTGCAATCAGAATTTCCTTCATAGACTTTCCCGAAAACCCAATAAAAAGAAATAGAAAGGGGAGGCTGAGCCTATTTCATTGACTGTACGCCCATTGCCTGGTTTCTATTAAGTTTGACAGTATTTATTTTTGAAGCTAGAATAAGGTATGAAACTGTGGTTGTAAATAGTTTTTCCCCAAAATATCAAATATCTAACCCTTCAAAATGAAATAATAATGAAAAGCGTAGAAAGTGACAAAATAATAGTGAAGAGGGTGGAAGTGACAAAGTTCTTCTCCCCACTGCTAAGCCTCAGAAATTCCACCGAATGGACAGACACTGATACTTCCTGTCTCACTGTAAAGTCTGTTGGTGCTTAAATTTGTCTCCATTTCTAGTCCACAGTGGCATATCAGTTGTATTTAATTCACATATTGCTGTTCTAATACGCTTGTGTCATCAGGTATAAAATTGGGGCATATTTTATGAAGCAACGAATATTTGTATTATTGCCTTTTAAGAAAATTCTAGAAAATTCAAAGGAGTTTTTTCCCCTGTCAAAATTCTAAGTTATGACATTTTCAGTGTAATAGTAATCCTGTCTTAAAAAGCTATCACTCATAAAACAGTTTCCCTCAGGATATACCCAAATTCTAGGTCCTGTCCAAAACTTAACATTTTTATCGTACAACAACTTTTTTTCCTTTTCATAGCTGGCACGTGAAAAACAAAAACATGTTATGATTCTCTCAGTAGGATGATTTTTCCAGTGAATAAAATTTCAGTCCAATGTTCCCAGTAGAAGCCTGAAGAAGCAACCTTCTTGGTATATATTATGGAACTTTAAGCTCTCCTAGGGGCAGAATTTCCTCAAAAATATAGCAAAATCATTGTTTTTACTTTTCAGCTTTTTTTTTCCCTTTTCTAAATGATGGAGATCTTATTTTTTTCTTATGTATCGTACTTATAATTTTTTCTTACGTATTTTTTTTCTTATATATTGTACTTATTGTACTATATAGTTTCAAACTTTAAGCGTTGGAGCGACTCAGCTGGCTAACTATTGCTTCTGATAATACCTTTTCGGCAAATGGTACTCATTTAAATTTGGGTTCTGTGAATTTTTGATTTTACAAGAACCCTTTGGCTTTAGGAGGAGAATGAGAACATAACTGGATCCCTTTCCCCCTGTTTAACCATGGGGCTCAATATACTTTCCACGGAGGGAGTAAGCATTGTCAAGTAGTTAACATAAGCGATTGGAAAAATCCCTGAACGTCGTATGGGCAGAATAATTGCACACAAATGCATTCAAGAATCCTATGGAAAATATAGTGCTGTTAACTGGCATGGTTACAGCACAATTTAGCAAGTATGTTAGAACAAATTACCCCCTGTAACCATAAGCCATTCTGTTTCACGCTTTTTAATGAAGGCCTGTACCACACACTAGAATACTTCTCACCTCATTACTACTCATAAAAAGCAATGATCCGTTCAAAGGCTCCTCATCTCTCCCATATGAGTGGTAAAGAGCCTCGCCTCTCCTTCTGGCACAGAAGACAGGGAAGCTTCTTCCCCGCCTGCCTTTGAAGTCCATCATTAGAATGTTTACTAGATAAAAGAAAAGAAAATTGATCTGTGTAATCTCACTGTTGTCATGTGTTAATGTTCTACCCTTCTTTTAAAAACAAAACAAAACAAACAGAACAAAATAAAACCTGAAGACATCTCTGTCCTTGTTTAGAGAATACAGATTTGCAAGACTGTTAGTGCAATTTTGTTCCTTCCGTGTCCATAAGATGCTTTCAAAGAAACTCAAAAACGTGGGAAGAATTTAATGGGCCACTGAAATACAAAGTATGGATTCAATAAAAAGGCAGGCAGAGAAGTAAGCTGATAAGCCAGTGCAGAAGAAACAGTTCAGTTTTGAATTGTACTACTTTTTTTCTCTCTCTCTCCCTAGTATCATCAAAAAAGTTGATTATCCTTGAAAACACATGATTTTCATGTAAGTTACTGATGAACAGGTTTCACCTAGCCTGGCATACTTTCCCTCTTCCCCATAATTTCAGGGACAATATATAATACTATTGAAGATACACTAGGTATGTTCAATAAAAGCTGAGGTGGACATATGCTCTTCAAATGCAGGTAGTGAGTGGGGGAGTATACATCGTATATACAACATGTATATGACATATATATGCTATATAATATGATATATATATATAATTTGGGGGGACGATATTACAAGGCTAATTCAACTACAAAATTTTGCAAATTTTTTAAAAGTTCTATGTAATAGGAATGCATAATCTTGGGGAAGAGAAAGAACATATTCAAAAATACTGTCTTTACAACACAACAGTGTTTGAAACAGCAGGAGAAAAAGTTGTTCATCTCTATTACATGAGAATTTCCAGTTGGACCATTCGTTGGAGAGTGTACAACAGAATAACAAAGTTTGCCTTTCAAGAAAGAGTCCACACCAGGTACTAAAATAATTTGAAAGCAGAGACCGGCATCTAAATTCTGTAATGTAATGAAACCCTGGAAGCTGGCACATGTTATAAATTTAAATGATGGTTAAAATCAATTCCTTTGTAGAAAAAAGGCATTTAATGTAAACTTTTGGGTGACGTTTCTAACTTTCTCTGTGGTAGCTCTGAAAATATATCTGATCACCTGGTGCGACGCTGTCAAACCCTACCAAACACTTAAGCAGGGCAGTTTCTAAATGAAATTGGTATTCTCCAGGCGCTTTCCCGAAACGCAAGCCCAGGGCGGCTCACGCTCACCAGCTACAAGAGAGAGATGTGGGTACTGTACTTTAATAGGGTCCGGGAAGCACGTGCTTGCAGAGACTCGGCGACCCCTGCAATAATGACTGCACAGCTTTGTTTCATTTGAAAACATAAATCTGTACACACATACTTAGTTAGACATATATCCATGTATATAGAAAAAAGTTCAGCTAATAATAAAAGAAAGGATGAACATTGGCACGGGAGATGTTGACAGCATTATGCAAACTTTTCAATATTCCCTTGCATGCTCGACTTTAACTTTTGTTTATAAAGTCCACTTAGACATAATTTACAACTTCTGTTCACTTAAGCTGGGTTCTGTAAAATCTGTCTAAAAAAATCAGCCCAGAGGGCTTTGAGATGTTACAAATATATCTAGATATCAAACATTGAGCCTGGCAAATTATATCCGTTTTGGAAACTCTGGGTTGGTATTTATGTACACAATATATTTTAGCTCTGATGTTTTAAAATGATGAAGCAAGCCTAGCTTTATTTTTTTTTTCCTTGCCTTTTCCAACTCTTGCTTTCATAGTATCTATGAAAGAGACTTAGGAACTCAAGCAAAATAAAATGAGAAATTCTGAAGGTTGTCACTATTTAACACATTATTGGAGTACAGACTTTGTCAGGTGATTTGAGGAGGAAAAAATACACAGGTCAAGCAAAACTTGCCAATTCCCTGAAGTTTGTAATCTCATTCTAGCGTAATTTAGGACTTCAAGACTTAAAAATGTAATACAACTATATCTGTTATTTCAGCCACGTATAGCTGTTGCAGACATCTGACCTCTTTCTCCTTTAGGAGTAGTTAGAAATGCCAGTCAATTGAGATGAAGAGAAAAGGGTAAATCCCATCTCTTTATTTACTCTTGCAATGTAAATTGCTTTGAGATCAAAGATGGAGACTGAAGTTCTTCTTAGTGTCCACTTTTAAAATAGCAGAAGAGCAAGGCACTCCACTTCCTTTTTGCTTTCACTGGAAGAAGAGCCTGTACTTTTCTCCCCAAAGTAGTTTTGAAGTATGGGGTGTGTTTGGTACTGCCCCTTTTAACAATGTGACTGTAAAGGAACGCGCTTCATCGGCAGCATGCCTTTACTCTTAGCTTTGCTCAAAGTGAAACATTTCTAACTCAGGATGGGAACTGAAGGGATTAAATAAAAGGTAAAATAATGGAGAATAAAATAACTTGATAATATTTTAATGAAATAGTAGTTTTTGACTACGACCATAGGGATGTAAGTCAAGTATTGATATAACTGGAGGACCAGTTCCATATCAACATGCAGCTGGATGCACCCATGGAGACCCTCTTATGGGGAAGGTCAGGTTCGTGGTGAACTTTGGCCAACAGGAGGTGCTAGGGAGAGATGGAGAAGAGAGAAAAGGCCTGCTTCTTTCTGTTTGTTCTTCATTATACACCAATAGTTGTTCATTCCTGAAGCAGTGGGTTCCAGCCTCTAGCATTTTCCCAAAACCAGTCTCCTTGTGTCCCCTCAGATGTAAGTAGGATCTGCTGGCCAGAGTCCCTTCCTCCGAGTCTGGATTCCAGCTCTGGCCCTTCCTCAAAGCTTCCAGTTCTGACCTCTTCCCCGTGTTCCCCAGACTTTGGGGATGGGGGTGGGGGGTTGTCCCTGCTTCCTTCACTTATGATCTCTTGTTGCCTAACGCTTGTGAAGCAATTCTCAGTTCTCTTTGTTAGAATAACCAACGCGGTTTCTGTTTCCTTCCGGGCCCTGGCTGATATGTTCTCTTTGCTCCAGACAGACTATTTTTTTCTCAAAACAGACAACTTTTTAATTGAAGTTTAGTGAATTTACAATGTTGTGTTAATTTCAGGTGTATAGCAAAGTGACTCAGTTATTTTATATATATATATTCTTTTTCAGATTCTTTTCCATTATAGATTACAAGATATTGAATATAGTTCCCTGTGCTATACAGTAGCTCCTTATTGTTTATCTAGTTTATATATAATACTGTGTATCTGTTAATCCCAAATTCTTAATGTTTCCCTCCCCCCCTTTTCCCTTTGGTAACCATAAGCTTGTTTTCTAAGTCTGTGAGTCTGTTTCTGTTTTGTAGATAAGTTCATTTGTATCATATTTCAGATTCCACATGTAAGTGATATCATATAATATTTGTCTTTCTCTGTCTGACTTCACTTAGTATGATAATCTCTAGTTCCATCCATGTTGCTTCAAATGGCATTATTTCATTCTTTTTTTATGGCTGAGTAATATTCCATCATATATATGTACCATATCTTTTTTATCCATTCCTTTCCAGACAGATTTGTTAAGTTCCTCAGACTACTTATGGTTCTATTCTTGACTTCCCACACTCAGTTCTCTGTTCTAAGGCTGTTTCCTCTTTCTGTTCTCCCTCTCTCACCTCTTACCTCTCAGATTTTGCCCAGGTAACTTCTCCTGGAAACGTCACTTCCTCAGGGAAACTTCCCTGACCCTCTAGACCAGCAGTCCCCAACCATTTTAGCACCAGGGACTGGTTTTGTGGAAGACAATTTTTCCATGGATGAGGTGGGGATAGGGGGAATTGTTCGGGTGGTAACGTGAGTCATGGGGAGCAATGGGAGCTGCAGATGAAGCTTCGCTCCCTCACCTTCTGCTGTGTGTCTTGGTAGCAGTCCGAGGTCCGGGGGTTGGGGACCATATTCAATCTCCATTGTCCCCCTTTCTGAGACCAGTCACATCACCTTATTGCCCAGCATCCGTATCCCCTCCTGCCTCTGTGCAGTGAGAGGGCAGAGGACATTGCTTACTCCTACCCGGGGCCAAGCACATTGTAGACAATCAACAAATATTGATTGATTGTTGATTAAATTACCTTCCTATAATAAAAAAATTGTGTCAAATTTTTCAGGTAATGTATAATTAATTAGATTTTTATTCTTTCCTTATTCAAGTGATTGCAAGCATATGGGATTCTGGGTTTATTTATTTATTTATTTACTTATTTATTTATTTTTTGTCTTGTAGAGAATTTAGCTCCTTCGTAATCTCCATCAGGGCTCCCTTCAACTCTCGGTGCTAATTTGCCCTAAGTAAATATATTCCCTAAGTAAAAACCGTGTGCTTGCTAAGCAAATACTGTGTCAAGGAAAATCTTGTTTCGCCTACGACCTGATGGCTACCCCTGAGCCTCTCTCAGGCAGGACACTTAGGAGCTGCCCCTGCTTTTACTTTGGAACTTTAATTTTCCATCTGGCTGCTGTTGCCTTTATCTGTTATTTCAGGGATTCTGGCTCATATTTTTTTTTTTTCTGAAGACATACAAATACAAAGAAGAGATACTTTTAACTCAGTTGAAGCACTTCTTCCTGGTATCTGGCTACCTCAGAAGATGGGTTTCTGACACTAGAGAAAAGCCCATGTAAAAATATTCACTTGTTGATATTGACTTACTGTAATCATTGATATTGATATTTCTATATGAATAAGAATTCTACAAGAAAGTATTCTTTGTGGCTCAAGAAAAATAGTGATTTTTTATGACTGTGGCCAATACTTCTTTCACATAAAACTGCAAAATAGAACAATTTTGTTTACACAGCTACCTTTTGTCTTTCCCCACAGCACTGGCTGGAGACTGTGGTACCCCCAAGTGCATCACTGTCTCTCCCAAAGGGAACTTCCCACTTGATAGCAGCATCCACCCACCCCCTATAAGTTACCTGTTCTTGGCCCCATCTTCTCTCAGGAAAACTAAATGAAAAATTGGTGCATGCTAATAAATTAGGAGGTACTGAGGGCTAAGGAAATCAATTTTAGATAAAATATGCATAGATAAAATATGCATAGAATTTTCTAATGTCACCATGCCCAAACTGCGCCTTTTGAATGCAATGTGACTCTTTCAGTAGCAAATACTGGATATCAAACATATCTTTTTTCTTTATGAGAGTGTTGTGTTGTAATGATTGCAGAGGGGGACTTCCCTGGTGGTCCAGTGGTTAAGAATCTGCCTTCCAATGCAGGGGATGCAGGTTCGATCCCTGGTGGGGGAGCTAAGATCCCACATGCCTCGGGGCAACTAAGCCTGTGCACCACAACTACTGAACCCGCACCACAACGAAAGATCCTGCATGCCACAACCAAAATCCCACGTGTGGCAACTAAAACCCAACACAGCCAAATAAGTAAATACATTTTTGCAGGGAACTTGCAGTACTTCTGAAGATCTTATACTTGGATCAAATACAGCTTCAGAGACTCAGGTTTAATTTGCATTGTCTTAACCCAAAGGAGAAGTTCAATGATGGTTTATTTTTAGATATTTGGGGCTTGAGGTATCCTCTGCAGTTGATGCAAAGCAAATCTCTGCTTACTTCACCTTGAATAAAATCTGCCTGGAAAAAAATCTTGAATATTTATTCTCTAATGCATTCCTACCTTAGTCTTCATTAGTCTGATTAGGCAGAAGTAATATATTTTCATAATACTATCATTTACTGATCTACTACTATGTGCCGTGTAATGCACCGATATTCTTTTGTGTGATCCTAACAGCATCGTAAACTAAGTGTGGTAATCTCCACTTTATCTTTGAGGAAACAGAGGGTTAGACTAGTTAAGTCATTTCTCAAAGTTACATGGCTAGTTAAGTGGCTTAACTAGAATTTAGACTCAAACTCTCTTTGACTCCAATCCTTTGACCCCCTTGCTCTTTTCTACTCTGTCTCTTTGTTTTTCGGGTGTAAAGTTTTATTCATAACTAAATATATGACTTCTTTGTAGGTATCTTTTAACTTAGCTTTCTGACAGCATTCAAGATGACTTGATGGAATTTCAGCCAAACTCTGATCTACAAATTCAAGTATATCTTGCTTACATTCTTGAAGATGGGGCCTTGGTAATTTTATAGGCTTTGGTGTTTTATATTATAAATAAATTTTGTTCTGAATGGTTTCAAGGAGAATAAGCAGACTATTTGCCTGCTACTTTTATTCTGATCACTGTAATCTGTTATGGAAACAAAGAAACAGAAAACCTTAAACGTATATAAAATGTAAAGCCATGTAAACCTTCTATTGTTCTTCTGTGGTGTGTAAATACACATTGGTATAAGATGTTTATATCATTAACAAATTGGCTTTCAAAAGCATTTGCCAAATTTGGACTTATTTACTAAGTGGTATATTCTTAAGTGAATTTAAAAAAAGTTCTCTTCTGGTAATTCCAGTAATCTTTTACCCAGGAGAGAATTTAGGTTCATGAATCTATGACGAAATGGCAAGTATTCAAGCCCCTGGTGGGTTTTGCATAGTTGGTCCACACTGGCTCCCAAGAGCAGATTTTAAATATTAAGGAACTTTGTGAGCTGGTTGTTAAACATAGCCACTATTAAAAATTGGATTACATAAACTTACAATTAAATAAATTACCTTAAAACAAAGGTAATAAATACTCAAACTTTATTACTTCCCACTTAATTTTTTTAATTTTTAAAAAATTTTATGGACGTAGAGTTAATTTACAAAGTTGTGTTTAATTTCTGCTGTACAGCAAAGTGACTCCGTTATACATACACATATTCTTTTTCATGCTTTTTTCCACTGTGGTTTATCACAGGATATTGAATGTAGTTCCCTGTGCTGTACAGTAGGACCTTATTGTTTACCTATCCTATATATAATAGTTTGCATCTGCTAACCCCAAATTCCCAGTGCTTCCTACTTAATTTACTACATTGTACTATCATCCATGCTCTTGAGATAATTCATGTCTATTGTTTCTGTGTTTGGAAGTAGCATATAACAGGGTGCTGTCAAATATTTCTTCCTGCCTTTGGGGATCCATTTTAGTAGCTTAAATTCCATCATAGAAAAAGTACTTAAACCAAGAAATTGGCAAATGCTGAGAATCGGGGCTTTATTTGTTGTTTCGGTTTTTATTTTTTCGTGTAGACTTAAAAATATAATGGAGGAAATATTAATAATGCAGATCAGATTTAAAAGTGCATGATATCTGTAGCTGTTACATCATAAATAGTGTGTGAAATTTAATGACATATCCTTCTAGTATTTGCAAACTGTTACGAGATTTAGCAAAGGAAATACTCATTCCATTGATAATGAGTGACATTCCACATTATTTCTTTGATGTTTTTACTTTCATCTTGTTTGTTAAGGTAAATGAAAATATTAACCAATGTTCATGTTAGAATTATATTCATTCATCAATTGTAACCAGTGATTGACTATGAATTTACGAGTTTGGTAAAAATCATCCAAAGCCTCTGTGAGAATAAATTGGCTGTATGAAATTTGGGGAAAAAAAAGAGTTTTACATATTTTATTAGTTTGTAATTTGTATGCTACACATTCTTTATGTCAGTAAAAGATATAATAAAGAATAAATGGGGGACTTCCTCGGTGGCACAGTGGTTAAGAATCTGCCTGCCAATGCAGGGGACACAGGTTCAAGCTCTGCTCCGTAAAGATCCCACATGCCGAGGAGCAATTAAGCCCATGCGCCACAACTATTGAACCTTTGCTCTAGAGCCCGTGAGCCACAACTGTCGAGCCCGTGTGCCACAACTACGGAAGCCCACGCACCTAGAGCCTGTGCTCTGCAACAAGAGAAACCGCTGCAATGAGGAGCCCACACATCACAATGAAAAGTAGCCCCTGCTCACTGCAACTAGAGAAAGACTGTGTGCAGCAACGAAGACCCAACATAGAATAAACAAATAAAATTAATTAATTAATTAATTAAAAAAAAAGAATAAACGCATACACACATATTTTTCTTCTTCTGGAGAGCCTGTTGTTAAACATGTAGCAGCACACCTCTGACAGGTATGCAAGCCTTACTGAGATTCCAGTTTGTTCTCTGTGAATTGTAGAGATACTGTCTGCCGTTACAGGGCTGAGGATTATTCCTTGCAACTGCCAGTTAGGGTATTAGTACAGTTAGTTGAAGAAAAGTAAGTCCCACAAAGGCTACTGGTAGAATCTATCATGGTGTATTTAAAAGTCTTCTAAATGTCAATGGATGATGTGTCCAGAATAGACAGATACCTAATCCTGCAAATTTTTGGAGAACTTCCTTCCTCTTGAAACACACATAAGGTGTGAGGTGTCTATGACATCCAAGACAGCTTTCAAATTCTTGCTGAATTTTGTTTCCCTTTGGGTATAGTTAGTGAATTAAAGAGTATGTGAAGTTTTTCAAAATACTTACCCAGGCCTCAGAAGCTTTGGTCCCCATGGTCAATGCTGAAAATCTGAAAGAGTCTAGAAGGAATGTCTCGTCATTATTTTAAAAATGTTAAATTCCTACCTTTTTTCTTTCTTTCATTTCTTCTCTCTCCTCTTTAGCTTCTTTTTTTTTTCTTGTTTTTAAATTTTTTCATTCATTGAGGAATTTTATGTAAACAGAGGTATTGATGCTTCAGAGATACATAAGAATTCATGGAAAGTTACAAACAAACAGAGAGAAAGCAAAGCATACTTTTAAAAATTACTCTTTCAGATATTCACTGAGAAGGGAAATTGTAAAATGACATCGGAGTCATGATTTTTGAAATATTGCTAACTTGTTCGTGTACTTAGAACCTCTATTACTTTAAACACTGTAGGTATCTCATGAAAAAGTAGTTGTTTCTAATATGAGAATAAGTAAGTATTTAAAGGGCCCATCCTGTTCAAGATTTCAGCTATGCCGCTTTGCCCAAGGGTTAATAAGGTGCATTTTCTGCAGAGATGACTAGACCATGTTTTTCCTCATTTGCGAGACAGGCTGTGGGTGGGTGTGTGTGTGTGTGTGTGTGTGAATGTGTTTGCCTAAGTATCCACAATAACTGCCTTGAGAAACCTCACCAGGGTCTGATTTCCTTCTTGGCTATTTGTGAAATGTTTTGTTACATGATACACTGGAGGGAAATGTAAAATGACAGTCCATGTTTGTTTAAAACCAGAGAAGCTTCGTGCTTACCATGTGGTCAAGAAGGCAAAACCTGCTTTCGTTTATTTGGTTTTATAAATCTAAATTCTTATGATTTTCCTAAGACCTGAGTAGTTAAACAACAGACTTTGTTTCCCTAACAGTAGAATTGTTCTCTCAAGGATAAAATCTAAGTGATCTGGCAGTTCTAAAGAGATAATCTAAGAAACGACCAAAAGAATGAGAAGTACTATAATTATACAACTGAACCACCTCGACCAGTAAGATGATGTGTGAGTTGCAGCAGCAGAATAATTGAAAGTAAGTTACTCATTATCCTACTATTCAGCAGATATTCTGACATGGTTCTAGAAAAAGTTCCTGCTATGAGACTATTTCTGAGAATGAACTCTTTCTCTTTTTAAAAATTTTCTTGCACCTTAAGTTCTAAAAGTAGCATTAATTTTTGCTAGAAAATATGTTTCATTTGATTTTGAGACCTTCTTCATTATATGTTCCTTCCTGCTTTCTTTCTTTGGAAGAACTCTTTTTTTTTTTTAATTGAAGTATAGTTGATTTACAACATTGTGTTGGTTTCAGGTGTACAGCAAGGGAGAACTCTTTTACCTGAAGCTTGGTGAGTTTTAAGGCTTGAAACAAATTTATTTCTCCCAAGGAGCATTTACATCTCTCATTTAATTGATCTAGTGATAGGAAATGAGGACAAATTTCTCATCTTTTCATTGATTGGTTACATATTTGCTTATTTTTCAATTTTTCTACCTTTAAACTTTGCTGGTTTTGAGATCTGTGACATACGAATGTAACTCACCCTTTTAACTTCTAAATTGAATACGAAAGTTGCCCTTTTGCTTTCTCTTATAACAGTGGTGATTAGGTCCAAGATAACTTAGAATGCCAATTCTTGAAGGACATGTTGTTTATGAGTCTTTGTGTTTGATTTATCTGGGAGAGGCTTTCAGTATTATTTGAGTATGTGTATTTCTCAACTTGGATGTCATTTTTCCTAGATTCAAGGAATTCCATGATTGTCAGGCATCTTAAAGACCAACAAACCCGAACACTTCATCTCTAATAAAGGGATTGGCGTCTAAAGATCTTAAGCGACTTGCCAATTTCATACGAATAGTTTGGGGCAGAGTAGACAATAGAATACAGATTCTGTATGTATGCTATTTTTCCTACTTCGTGTGGCTGCTTCTGAGGCCTAAATCATCTTATTTGTGGTTACTCTTTAGAAATTGATTAAAGGCAAATCAGGAAATTTCACTATTTTTAATATTCATGTGCTTGTCTTAGCTATTGGATTGTTAGAACCTGTTCACAATCAATAAGATCAGGGTGGATTAGGTTATAATCTGTGGCAAAGACAACTGATTTTCTGAGCTCAGAATAACCTCTTGTGGGAAGAATAGATAATTGTAATTTCCCCTGGCTAGAATTAGTTGTACACAACAAATTCCCAATGTAAGAAGGCATTTTGATTCAGTTTGGTTTCTTTCTGTCTCCCTTCCTCCTCTTTTCATTCCAGCTGAGTTTCTGCCACCAAAACACTCAGTCCTTGAAGGTTAAGCCCCTTTGGGTTGCTGGCCTCATAGCCTGTCAGGACATTAGAAATGAAAACTATTTTGGAGATAATCTGGCCCACAACTTTCACTTTGCTGACAGTATCCAGAGAGATGGACTGATTTGCCAAGACCACAGACACAGGTGGAGCCAGAGCTGGTTCCTACTGGGGTTCATACTTTATCATCCACTTCTCTTTCCATCCCTCCGTGATATAATGAGGTAGTTAATTAACATGTACTTCTTTTGTCCTAGATAAGAAGTTATATATATCTACTTGTTCCAGCATCATTTGTTGAAAAGACTATGCATTCTCCTTTGAATTACCTTAAGTTTATTATACCTTTATGCTTCACTAATTCCACGCTGTACCACTGTGATAATTCTTGAAATTAGATAGTGCAAGTCATCCAGTCTTGTTGTCTTTTAAAAAATTGTTTTGTCTATTCTGGTTTCTTTGCATGTCAATATATATTTTTGAGTCAGCTTGTCACAAAAATACACAAAATACACACAAAAAGTTACACAAAATCTTGTGGATTTTGATTGAGATCATGCTGAATCTTCAATTAATTTGCAGAAAATTGCTTCGCAAAATCAAAGTTTCCAATTTGTGAACATAGTATATTTCTCCATTTAATTTATTTAATTTCTCTCAACAGTATTTTGAAATTTTCAATGTACAGATTTTGTACTTATTTAACAACTTAACTATAATTTATCCCTAAATATTTTAAGTTTTTGATGCCGTGTGATTTTTTTAAATTAAAATTTCCAATTTTTAGGTGCTAATATGTAGAAATACAATAGATTTTTGTATGTTAACTCTGCTAAAGTCATTTATTGTTTCTAGTCATGTTTTTGTAGATTCCTTAGGATTTTTACTTTGATTATCATGTGTAATGTTATCTGCAAATAAGGATGCAATTATTTCCTCCTTTCCAAATTGTACAACTTTCATTTTCTTTTTCTTACTTTCTTTTCTTATTTGCACTGGCTAAAATCCCTAGTACAACATTGAATAGAAGTTCTGAGACTACAGCCATAAAAAGGAACAAACTGAGTCATTTGTAGTGAGGTGGATCGACCTAGAGTCTGTCATACAGAGTGAAGTAAGTCACAAAGAGAAAAACAAATACCGTATGCTAACGCATATATATATATGGAATCTAAAAAGATGGTACTGATGAACCTAGTGGCAGAGCAGGAATAAAGATGTAGATATAGAGAACCGACTTGAGGACACAAGGGGGGAAGGGGAGGCTGTGACAAAGTGAGAGAGTAGCACTGACATATATACACTACCAAATGTAAAATAGATAGCTAGTGGGAAGCTGCTGCATAGCATAGGGAGATCAATCAACTCAACGCTTTGTGACAACCTAGAAGGGTGGGATAGGTAGGGTGGGAGTGAGGCTCAAGAGGGTGGGGATGTGAGGGCAAATGTATACATATAGTTGATATGGGGATATACGTATAGGTATATTCATTCACTTTGTTGTATAGCAGAAATTAACACAACATTGTAAAGCAATTATACTCCAATAAAGATCTGAAAAAATAAAAAAATAAAGAAGTTCTGAGATTAGACATCCTTGTTTTGATCCCATATTTAGGGGGAAAGCATTTGCTCTTTTACCAGTAAATATGATATTAGCTGTAGGATTTTTGTTGATGCCCTTCATCAAGTTGAGAAAGTTTCCTTTTATTTATACTTTCCTAGGAGTTTCTATTGTGCACGAATGACTTTGAGTTTTGTCAAATAATTTTTCTCTGTTTATTGGTATGATAAAATGGTTTTTCTTTTGTAGTCTATTGATATAGCAAATTAAATTTATTAATTTTTAAATGTTGAAACAAACCTCAGATATCTGGGATGAACCCTCTTTTGTCATGATGTATTTTTTTTTATATATTTCTTGAACTGATTTGATAAAATGTTATACAAGATTTTGCATTTATATTAATGAGATATATTGGTCTTTAGTTTTACTTTGTATAAGGTCTTTGCCTGGTTTTTAATATCAGAGTAATGGTGAAATCTTTCATTTCTGGAAGTTTGTGTACAATTAATAACATTTTTTCCTTAA
This sequence comes from Hippopotamus amphibius kiboko, assembly GCF_030028045.1. Classification (NCBI taxonomy): domain Eukaryota; kingdom Metazoa; phylum Chordata; class Mammalia; order Artiodactyla; family Hippopotamidae; genus Hippopotamus; species Hippopotamus amphibius. The sequence continues at coordinate 102,811,210 of NC_080187.1, forward strand.
ATGTTTAGTAGAATTCACTAATGAAACAATCTTCTTTTCCTTCTATTTTTTTTTAAATAATCATGGCACTATTAAGGTTATTTTTTCTTGAGTGAGCTTTGGAAATGTGTGTCTTTCATGAAAACCACATGTCATTTGAGTTGCTTATTTACTTGTTTGTCTTCTCCATTAGCCTATTATAGATTTCTTGAGGGAAGGGACCCTATATTTTATTTTTAAGACTTCAGATCTTGGTGTAGCGTAAGGCACATGGTTAAGTATTCCGTAAATATATCTTAAATAAATGAAGAGGTGGGTGAATTTCCAGTGGGAACACGAGGAGTTTCCTAGGAGAAAACCAGAGGTGGATCAAGAGGGATTAAGATGAAAGGGGAAGAAGATGCCCGTAAAGAAAGAACAGTCAGGAGGAGACAAGGGCAGGGCTGATTAGGAAAGGCAGAGTGAGCATCCTGGGGTATTGAAGTAGAAGTTAAGCTGGATTAAGATAAATCAGAAATAAGCCAAGGTATTTACTGAACTGAGGAGCTTGGGTATTGGTGTGTGTACATTGGGAAGCCATTGAAGGTTTTGGAGAAGGGGAGTTCTGAGAGCAGTTCTGGATTTAAAAAGATGTTTTTGGTGACACTATGTGGGATTGATTGGAGAGGATAGAGACAAGAAATGAAAAAGCAGTTCCTTGGCTGCTGCAATGCTGCTTTAGTGGGTAGTAGTAATGGGCACTCAATCTAGTCATGCTATGGGTGTAGGCAAAAAGATTTCTCTTGAAAGTAGGATTCTTAAGATTTTTTTCACCTGAGTGGGTGATGCATGAAGAGAAGAAGGATAACCCTGAGCTTGGGTGGACGGTAATGCCATTAACCAAGATGCAGTGACAAATGAAAGGGCAGATTTGCTGCAGAGGGGAGCCTACCCAGACCAAACTGAGGGTACAGGGGCTCTAGAAAGTTCAGGAAGAGCTGGAGCCATGTGCACAGAAGTAAAAGTCTAAGCCAGTGAAATAAATGAAAACTGCAGATGGGAAGACGCCCTAGGAATGGATATAAACCTAAGAGGAAAAAAAGAATAGAAAGCTGATGAAGTTCTGGCAGAAGGAAGAAGGGGGGGTGGGGGCAAGAAAGCATGGAGATGTAATTGTCTTTCCAGAAGGAGTTTCAAGGAAGTGCTGATGACGGAAGTGCTGATGACCAGGAGGTGGTGGAGCAGAGTGATTAAGAGCCTAGAACATATACGTAGAATCTAGAAAAATGGTACGGATGAACCTATTTGCAAAGCAGAAACAGAGAGCAGATGTAGAGAACAAACATATGGACACCAAGAAGGGGAAAGGAAGGGGGGGTGGGATGAATTGGGAGATTGGGATTGACACATATACACTAATATGTATAAAATAGACAACTAATGAGAACCTACTGTATAGCACAGGGAACTCTATTCAGTGCTCTGTAGTGACCTAAATGGGAAGAAAATCCAAAAAAGAGGGGGTATATGTATATGTATAGCTGATTCACTTTGCTGTACAGCGGAAACTGACATGGCAGTGTAAAGCAACTATACTCCAATAAAAAAAAAAAAGAGTCTAGAGCCACAGGTCAGAAAGATTTGCTACACAATCTCTATTTTAACATTTATATGACTGTGAGCAAGTTATATAATCTTTATCTGTAGAGTGAAGTCTATCTTATAACCTGTCTCATAAGGCTGTTGCATAGAATAAATGAGAAATAATAATCTTAAAATGCTTCTCATTTTGCGTGGCAAATAGCAGGCAATCAATATTATCTGCTATGATCAACAGCAGTAAAAGATGCTTCAGGGTGGTTGAAAAGAATGGGGGAGGAGGGAAATGTAAATTTTGCTTCTCTGGAAGGCAAGGCAAAGATTACAAACCTGCAGGATTTACTCTTAGATGTGGGGTTTTTCAAGTCTTCTCTCAAAATAGGCATCTTTATAATTCTTATCTGTAGAATGTTTGGACAAGGTGTCTGTGTGTGTGTGTGTGTGTATAAAATATTTAATTCTAAATTGGTTTGATAATTTATATGAAAAGAGGCTCCAGGAAACTATCAAGAAGGCTACTATTTCTTCTGGAAAGATTTGTGAAAAAATGCCTCAAAGAAATGAATCAAAGGCAGATACACACTAATTTTGTTTCCTTTCATTGCTGAAAATTAATGTTATTTTATCACAGTGTATTATGCTTGTTTTTATTCCTTTAAAACAAATAAATAATTTAGATTCTGATCATGATTTGAACTTAAGCCAGTTGGCTTATGAAAGCAGCCATTAAATCAACAAAGACCAGATGTGTCTGAATTTTAATGTTCAAGTGGAATGTAAAATATTAAGAATCATTTAGCATTTTGATTTATCCTTTGATAGCATAAGCAAATTAATGTTTTAAAAATTATTTATAGAGTTGGAAAGGAGATTGTGACATATCAGATACAACCTCAAAAGTTGGAGGATGATTTTGAAAGATGTATTTTAAATGTCCTTGAATGTTAGGAAGGTCATTTTGGTCAGAATAGAGCAGCGAGTACAATCAGCTACACCACACAGCACACACGTAATACGTAACACATGTGTGACGGGTACAGCTTCCCTTTAGCATCCTGAACCAGTACAGAGCTTTTAGCTTTTCCACCCGTTTTGTGCTTTCTGCAAAGTAAACACAACTGCTTAGTTACCTCTTTTTGTTTGTGTCCATCCACATTTATTTCAGGAGAGCTAAGTGGCTGACTTTCCTCCAGGGCACCAAACGTCCTGCCTCCAGAACCAAAAGCCCCAGTTTCATTCTTCTGGATGAAGAAGACATAAACAAAAGCTATTTTTAACTTCCTTCTTTGCCACCCTCTCAAGGCCCAATAGCAGACCCTACCTTTGATTACTGATGCGGGTCTACTGTGGTCATCGAATATTATACAATAAACTGTTTACATAGCAGCCCTTTTTACAGGTTTTAAATCTTCCTGAGCTGCCAGTTTCTGAAGCAGAGTCTGCCAGCTGGCAGACAGAGAGGTGCTTGTGTTCTAGTTGATTGAGGTAATTAACAGCCCAAACTGTCAGGAGGTGACAGCAGGCAAAGACTTCTTGCCCTGGGGTCACAGCTGGGCTCCAACAACTTGCTCCTGATTTACCAGTAAAACTAATAATGTAAAGAATATTGCTATTAAATTATAAAATCAAGGGTCAAGCTGAAATTCTGGTTTGTACCTCACATTCACTGGCAGCAAATTAGCGATCATGTCTTGTGGTTACTCTGTCTTGTAGTGACTCTGCCCTCTTAAACGACCCCTGCAAAAATCAGCATGTGCCTGTCTGGGGCAACACTATGTGGGTCTTGGTCCACTTAAAGAAGCAAAGTGGTGTCTTTCACTTTGATTCCTTTCCCTAAAGGTAACTCTTAATAGGATAGAGTTTTTTGGTTGTTGGGTTTTTTTTAAATTTTTATTGGAGTATAGTTGATTTACAATGTTGTGTTAGTTTTAGGTGTACAGCAAAGTGACTCAGTTATACATATACATATACTTAAGATTTTTTAAGATTCTTTCCCATGTAGGTCATTATAGAATATTGAGTAGAGTTCCCTGTGCTATACAGCAGGTTCTTATTAGATATCTATTAGTAGTGTGTATGTGTCAGTCCCAATCCCCCAATTTATCCCTCCCCCCTGGATATAACTTTTTTTTAATGTTTAAGAAAATCAAACCATCAGACATTAGCAGATTATGCTTAGACCAGGTATGTGTGTCCATATTTATGTATGTATTTATTTTTGATATAGAGTTTAGTTTTCATTGTGTGTTTGGCTGGGTACAGATAGTAGATGATCAGCATTAGATAATAGTTGTGCTTAATTTTGCTTGGCAGTTCAGACTGAGCAATACTCTTATTCATAGTGTTATATTTTCCTCTGGTGATCCTAGGTCAGAAGTGGGGGTGGGAGATGCAGAGGGAGAGATTAGATGGATGGATAGAGAGATAAACAGACAGATAGATCCAGATATATATCCTAAGCCTATTTTTTAAAATGATACTGATTTGTAAGGTAGGATCATTATTATCAGAGACTTTTCAAAATTTTAAGAGAAAACTGCAGGGCCTTGCTCATTTGAAGTGAGTCTTACCTTCCCAAATTCTATTCTACCTTTCTAGCAAAGGTCACATCTGATGTTCCAGGACATATAAACAATTACCACTTCATGGAGAAATTTTTTTTCTCCCATAAATTCCTAGAGGCTGTGTACCATCATGAACTTATGCCTCATCTAAAAAAATAATTGTTAGAATTGCTTATTTATAAAATAAATAAAAACAACTTTTGGGACTTAAGGGAGAAATTACATGACTACGAAAGTTTAGCTTTTCTGAAAATGAGTCTTGTGCTCCGTGGTCTCACAGAGATTTTGAAATGCATTTCCAAACAAATGGGCTCCTTTGAACTGCAGTCCAGTGTCTTGTCTCAGGCATGAAGGAGATTGAGTGTGGAAATCCAGAATAAGTAACCTAACAAGTTATCTTGTTTAGTCTCCTTGTCTTTGACGCCTGAAGAAAGTAAAGAGCTAAGCTGGATCAAGTGAGTAAGTTTTCAAACCAACTCCATTTGTTGACTACATATTAGAAGGTTGTAGCAAGCATGCTGAGGAAGAAAAACAACTAAGACTTGGCCTCTATTGTCCAAGAAGTTTAGTGTCAAGGTGGGGATAGAAAGATTCAATCATAAAAGTAAATAAGAATGTTATGATCTAAGATGTACCATGAGGCTTGTTGGGTAAGGAGTCAGTGAGAAAAGGCTGGGAGGAAGGGAAGATGAAATGTTCCGGGGATGGGAGCAGACCGGCTTGAAAGATGCGTAGATGACAGGTAGATTAATGTGCCAGTTAATGTGAAATTCTAAGGAGCTTGCACCATTGAAGGTGAATGACACACCATTGAAGGTGACACACTATTGAAGGTGAATGAGCTGGGAGTTATATAATCATAGGGATATTTTAGGAAGGTCATTTTAGAAAAATTTTGAGAAAAACTGACTGGAACAGTGATTCTCAAAATGAATTTTTTCCTGAATTTGAAGAATTGTGTCACTCTGATCATGGTAGGGTGGTTGTCACGGGCCCTAGGGGTGCTCCTTGCTGACTGTTGAAATCATTGGTGTAGATGAAGAAGAGGTTTCCATTAAAAGTTAAAGTTAAGTACTCTGGTGGAGGAAGAAAGTGAGAAGGATCTTAACTAGAGGATGGAGACAGTGGAAAATCAGAATAAAATTCAAGGGATGAACATGAGCTGCTTGAAAGAAGAGTCTAAAGGAATAACTTGTCTCAAAATAGTGTAAAAGATGGAATGAAAGCTGAAATTTATAGTGATGAGTAGAAAAATGGAGATTTGTTATAGATGTTCAATGATCGATGATCTGGTTCTTTGATACACTTAATGCTCTTACTCATCCTGTGCCACTTGAAGAACCAATTAGAACCTGCTATAATATATTCGTCAAATTGCTCTCCAACTGTCATATTCTCACCATGAAATTCTACAGCCAGATTATGAATGGGCTGGAAGAATCTGCCTAGTCACCCAATGATTTCAGCAGAAGAAGGATGTATTAGCACTTTTAGAAGTTCCCTCTGGAGGCAGGGAGCAGATGGTGTTAGAGAGGCATCAATAGATGTGTGGAGATCATTTGGGAGCTTAATGGAACCTGGATGGGAATTGATAGTTCTAGAGCTGATATAAGTGATAGTAATGGGAGATGCATGGAAGGAGATATTAAATAGGTAGGATTTGCTTTTCCCCTCCCCCACCCTAGCCCCACCCCCCAAATGTGGAGGGGAAGAATGGAAAAAAGTCTTTTGGCTTGGGTAGCTGGTGGTGCGTTAACTACTGAATAGACCAGTTAATGATAATTTATAGAAAAAGCCAGAACATAAAATTTTAGTGTTTTGATAAAATGTATGATGTACATGATCATTTAGGCAGCCATTGGGATCCAACGTAGCTTAAGTATAACATGCTAACATTTAGTACATAACTCTACCAGGTGGTAAAGTTTATTTTGGCCTGAGATGTTTTCCCTAACAGTGTCACTTAATGATAGGACATATAAGGAAATGACCAGCCACAGAGGGCCACTGGAATCCCGCAGCCTGCGAACTGTCTTTCACATGTCTAATCTCCTAATGCTTTTTTAGTTTATAATCTCCAATAATACCTCTCCCTTGAGGATCTCTGTGAAACTTTATTGGGGATTATATTTGCAGAATTAGAATTGCCTAATGTTGTGTTAATTTATTGTTTGACAAACACGTCAAAATAAATATCAACTTTGACAACTGGGCTAAAGAGGCAGTTTTCTGGTTAAAAAGCTAGGCTTTTCAATCACCATTCCCCAGCACTTATCAAATACAGTATTTGTTTAGTTTGTGCTTTATTGAGAACGTTCACATCTTTGTGACGCAGTCTAGACTATTGTAATTTGACCTCTATTAGGCTTATTGAGAAAATGTAGTAGGTAAAGAAGATAATTCTTCAGCTATTTAATATGCTTTCATATAGAGCAGTGGTTCTAAATAGTTCTATAATAAGATTTCTTTACACAATTTTTATATTCTCTAAGTACTTCAAGTTTTAAAAAAATTTCTATTAAACTTCATTAGCAAGTTACAACTTTTTTTTTCATTTTATCTTAGAGTTTCTTATTAATGTGAAATTACCAATGTTACCCAGAGCCCATAAAATTCCAACCTAAATGAAAGAAATGTGACATTAGGGTTAGTCTGTGAAACTTCATCTTAGGTAAATGTAATAATTCAATTAAAAAACTCTAATAATGATTCATCAGCTTTTACCAGTTAGGATCAAATTTGGCTGAATTTAACAAGGCCCAAAATAACAGTTGGCTTAAAATCAGTTTATTTCTCTTTAACTTAAAATCCCAAAGCAAGGATCCAAGGGCTGGCGTGACAGCACTGCTCCGCGCAGCTCTGAGGGAACCATACGCACTCCACCATCATCCCTAGGTGTGGTAGGCTGATAATGACCTTCAAAGATAAAATCATGCCCCAACCTAGGACCTAAAATGTTACCTTATTTGGGAAGAGAGACTTTGCAGATGTGATTAAGTGAAGGATCTTGTCATAGGAGAGATTATGTGGGATTATTCAGGTGAGTCCTCAATGCCAGCACAAATATCCTTATAAGTGGATGCAGAGGGAGTTCAGACATACACACAGAGGAGAAGGTGATGCAGAAACAGAGCAGAGAGAGGTTTGAAGATGCTGGCCTTGGAGGCTGGAGTAATGTGGCCGCAGCTTAGGAATTCCATTCTAAATTTTGGATTCAAAGAGTGAATTCTTCCCCAGAGCTTCTGGGAGGAGCGTGGCTCCAGACACCTTGATTTGGACTTTTTGTTTCCAGAACTGTGAGGGAAGAAATTTCTGTTGTTTCAAGTCACCAAGTTTGTGACTTGTAATTTGTTACAGCAGACACAGAACACAAGTACACTAGGATATGGGATATATTCTCACGGTTCAAGATAAGCAAACATCTCATTCATCTTCTAACCAAGGACGTGTAGAAAGAGAAATGTATACATTCATTGACTCACATTCATTCAAAAAGTATGTATGGAGAACCTGTTATATGCCAGGCACTGTTCTGGATATTGGGAATACACCAATGGAAAACAAAAAGACTCCTTTCTTCTTGGAATGTGTTTTCTAGCATTGTTCTTGAAAACAAATGAAGATAAACCATGAAAGGCAAATTATATATCATATAAGGAGGTGAACAAGTCAATGGAAAATAAAGAAAACTCAGAGTAAAAAGAATTGAGAGGGCTGTTTAGAAGCCGGGCAAGTTGCAGTTTAAAATAGATTGGTCATGGGACTTCCCTGGTGGCACAGTGGTTAAGAATCCACCTGCCAATGCAGGGGACATGGGTTCAAGCCCTGGTCAGGGAAGATCCTACATGCCGCGGAGCAACTAAGCCTGTGTGCCGCAACTACTGAGCCCACGCGCCCCCAACTACTAAAGCCCACGTGCCTGGAGCCTGTGCTCCGCAAGGAAAGAAGCCACTGCAGTGAGAAGCTCATGCACCGCAATGAAGAGTAGCCTCTGCCTGCCACAACTGGAGAAAGCCTGGGCGCAGCAACAAAAAACCAAAGCAGCCATAAATAAATTAAAAAATTAAAATGAAAAAATGAAAAAATTAAAAAAGAATTAAAAATAAATAAATAAAATACATTGGTCATGGTAGGCCTCACTTCATTGAAAACATGGGATTTGAGAGGGTGAACATTAACCAGAAGAGCTCTCCAGGAAGAAGAAATATCTAGAGCAAGGATATTGAGATATGAAAATGCCTCACATGTTTTGGAAACAGCAAAGAGGCCAGTCTGATGATGGAAGACAACAAAAACAGTAGATGAGGTCAGAATGGCAGGATCAAGTAGGAGCCTGCAAGTTATAGCAAGGTCTTTGATTATTCAATTGGGCAGTTATTGGAAGGTAGGAGGTGAAAAGTGACATGATCCGATTTAATTATTAAAAGGATCATTCTAGCTGCCCCGTTGAGGATAGACTGGAGGGGATCAGGGGTAGACTCAGAGAGACCTACTGGGGGATTATAGAAGGATTCCGGCCAAGATATAACAGAGGTTCAGATTAGAGTTGTAACAGTACAGATGGAGGGAAATGATTGATTTCTGGAAAAATCTTGAAGATGAAGCCAACAGAATCTCTGACAGATTGACTGGGAGGTCTGAGGGGGAAAAAGAGAAATGAAAGGTAACTCCAAGGATTTAAGGTTGATTAGCTAAAAGGTTGACAATATTATCAGGTAAGATGGGACTACTATAGATGAAGTGAGGTTTTGGTGGGGTGGGGGTAGGTGGTCAGGGGAAAGCCAAGGCTTCAATACTGTTTGAGCTATTAGCTATCTGTATAGGGATGTGAGGTGTGCTTTGAATATATGAATCTGGGCAAGAGGTCTGCCAGGGAGACATCCAGTGAGACTTTTGCTTCCTGCAATAACATACTAGCTTATTTCAAACCCATACTCCTACCAAGAATAGCTAGAAAATCTGGGCACAATTTTAAAATAATTGTTTGAAGGTGCTGGTAAGCTCCCAAAGCAGCAAAAGCTTGAGAGGATTTCTTCAGACAGAAGTGAAATGATCCAGATGGGAGTATGGAGATGCATTAATTAAAATATTAGAAACAGTGAGTTTTGACATGTTTCCTGAGCAGTTTTCAGCAGAGGGGAGAGGAGAAATGAAATGGTAACTGGCAAGTGGGGTCAGAAGAAGATTCTTTTAAAAATGGATGAAACAGGATGTAAATTGGTGCAGCCACTGTAGAGAACAGTATGGAGTTTTCTTTAAAAAACCAAAACTAGAACTACCATATGACCCAGCAATTCCACTCCTGGGCATACATCCAGAGAAGATGAAAACTCTAATTTGATACATGCACACTGATGTTCATAGCAGCACTATTTACAACAGGCAAGACACAGAAGCAACCTAACTGTGCATTGATAGATGAATGAATATAAAAGATGTGGTATGTGTACACAATGGAATACTACTCAGCCATAAAAAAGAATGAAATAATGCCATTTGCAGCAACATGAATGGACCTAGAGATTATCACACTAAGTGAAGTAAATCAGAAAGAGAAAAACAAATATCATATTACTTATATACAGAATTTTTTTAAATGACACAAATTAACTTATTTACAAAGCAGAAATAGATCTACAGACACAGAAAACAAACTTATGGTTACCAAAGGGAAAAAGGGTGGGGAGGGATAAATTTGGAGATTGGGATTAACATATACACATTACTATACATAAAATAGATAAGTAACAAGGACCTTCTGTATAGCACAGGGAACTATACTCAATATCTTGTAATATGCTATAATGGGAAAGAATCTGAAAAAAAATAGGTACATAGATAAATCTATACATAGATAGATAGATGTATAACTGAATCATTTTGCTGTACACCTGAAACTAACACAACACTGTAAATCAACTATACTTTAAATAAATAAAAAATAAATAAAAATGAATGAAATATAATTGTGCTAGTATGCTTTTGAAAATGACCAAGTAGAAAGGAAAAGTATCAATGATTCAGGAGCAACAGGGGGAGGATGAATGGAATGAAGTCCTTCAGGGGGAGTGGGATCGCCTGCCCACATGGAGCAATTGGCAAGAATGACAGACATTAAGGAAGTTCCTGAGTGTTGCCCATAACACTTTCCTGCACACCATTGACCAGATCTTCAACATGTGACCATATCTACGGATTATAAAAGAGAGATGGAGGGTTTTGATCCTCTTTCTCATTGGCTATCTGCCTCTACCCAGATGTTTTGTTTGTGTGTTTGTTTGTTTGTTTTAGTTATTGAGGAAGGAGCAGCAGACATAAGCTTAAGTGGGGAAGGGTGAGCGGAGCACTAGCATTCTCTAACACACAGACGTTTTCTCAACTACTACAATATTAAGTCTTGGAGGGTCTACAGACACATATTTAGCTTTCTGGTATCAACCGATAATTCATAAGCTGAGACGGTTTTAATAAATTATGATAAACTCTAGTTGAAGGGAATTAGCAGGTATTTAATTATGTCAATCCTTTGAAAATTTATCTAATTAAACCTTTAGTTATCCCATCAGGCAGGCATTATTTTGCTTATTTCATTGATGGGTAATCTGAAGCTCAGACTAGTTTATAATTACTTGAATTTACATAGCCAATAATGCCAGATATAAACTTAGGTCTCTCCAGCCTGAACACACTATTTCCACAGCCTTTAGGTGCCTTGGAAATATATCTTTAAAATAAGCCCCGTCCCCCAGCATTTTCATTTTATGATGTATGCAAGTCATATCATTATGCTGTACATCAATAGTACCTCAATAAAAATGAAAGAAAAAAAGACACAATTAAGAGAGTACTACATATAGAATTGGTAAACAACAAGGTCCTACTGTATAGCACAGGGAACTATATTCAATATCCTGGGATAAACCATAATGGAAAAGAATATGAAAAAGAATGTATATATATGTGTAACTGAGTCACTTTGTTGTACAGCAGTAATTAATACAACATTGTAATTCAACTATAATTTTAATTTTGTTTTTAAAAAGAGAGAGTACTACAGAAATTCCCAGGTGACAAAATGTTTTAGCTGTTTCAATATCTTGGTAGAAATTCATGTTGCTTTAAGAATATTTGTGCAGTGATTTAAGTCTTAACCCAGCCAAAACATTTAATTAGTTGCAAAATGATAGTTGCCATTACAAGGATGGTATTTCTCCTGCCCTCAGCATGAAAATTGTTCCCTCAGTCTAAAAAGAGTCTATTCATGCCTATGAGACAGCATTATTATTTTAATTTGTTAATATGCCTTTAACTTGACTACTGCTCCCATTGCATGATCTCTTCTTTCACTGTGATTTCACTTCAGAAAAAAATTAATTTCTTAGTGTGGAAACATTTTTTGGTTATTTTCTTTGTCATAGGAATTTAAAGCGTTTATTGGAATTATTAGATATTATGAGCCTATTTAGCAGTTTATGACTATTCCCATTACAAAGTTTAAGCTTTGCTGTCTTAAATAAATTTGTGAGTGGAAGAGTAGCTTCAAGAATTTAGTCATCTATTTTCTAAATTTCAACACATGGACCTTACATACTTAATGGTGAGAAACTTAAAGCTCTCCCACTAAGATGAGGAACAAGGCAAGGATGTCCCCCCCTCACCAGTCCTTTTTAACATTACATTGGAAGTTCTAGCTAATGCAGTATGATAAGAAAAGGAAATAAAAGGTATTAGGATTGGGAAGTAAGAAATAAAACTATCTTTGTTTGCAGATGGCATGATCGTCTATGTTGAAAATTTGGCTTTCCCAGATTCAAATCCTGTTATCTTCAGATGAAGACATACCAGACTCTCTCAGACTCTTCAAGACTTTGACTCAGCCATCCTCTCTGGTGTTATCTTTCCTATTCTATATCCTAGCTCCCTACACTTCAGCTGTTCCAAACTTCTTTCAGAACTCCAAAAATGCAGTGGTGTCTCTTATCTTCAAGCACGCTTGTCTTGTGCTTGGAATACACTTACTTTGGTCCTTCATTTGGATGCTCTCCACTTATCCCTCAAGACTTAGCTCCAGCATCCCCTTCAAGACACTGTCTTTGAAGGTCAGCCCTAATCAGAAGCTCCTCACAGGTGCTCCCCTAATACCATTGGACTCTCTGCTCAAGTCTCTCACTGCATTACACTGTTGTAGTTACCGGTTTATGTGTCTGCCTCTCCATTTTCCTCAGAAACTAGAAGCTTCTTGAGAGCAGGGATTTTTCTTAATCATCTTTATATCCTTGGCCACAGCATAGTTCCTGGATATAAGGTTATAATCAAGGTTAATTACATGAATAAATGATTAGTGAATAAATAAAATCTTTCCGAATTTACTTTGAAAATTCTTTTCATGTGTCTTTCCTCTCTTTTACCACTGGCATTTTTCATTTCAGGTTTTAACCATTGCAGACGGAACCCTGTAATGATGCCTAAGAAACTTCTTTGAATATGAGGTCCCTTCCCTCTTTCCCTTCTTTTGTCCTATAAACACACACACACACACACACACACACACACACACACACACACACACACTCCTCTTCTGCTTCTATCCTGAAGACTATTAGACCAAAGTCTTTCTCAGACACTACCATCTCTATTTACTCCCTTGATCATTTTTTGTGAGTAAAGCTCCACTTATTTAGATTATGTTCATTTACCTCAACCATGAAATGCTCTCTCACTGTTCTAGCTCTGAGGTTTGAAATTCTTCAGTTGAATTCCTTCAGTATTTGCTGTGTGTACCCCAAATTTCACCATGAATGAATGTCCAACAGGGACTATAATTCCAACTGGATTATGAATCTCTTGGAAGAAGAGGTTGCATTTTACATGTCTACACCTTCCTACAGAATAGAATCTTGAACTGAGAACATAGTAGGTGCTTAGCAACTACTTAGTGATTGATTCCATAGTATTTGCTTGGAATTTACTGGTGTTTTCATGAAACTATTCTTAGAAACAAATTGTATGCTCTCACATTAAGATATTTTGTCTTTTTTTAGTAGGACCTTGTGGATTTCTACATTTTGGTTTACAGTACACTTTTGTGTTCATCTCCATGTACCTGTATATGTGTTTGATTAGAATCTTACTGTGTTAAGATCTTAAGATGTGAGGCTAAAGAACAAATAGTTAAGCACCTGGGTTGTGAACACAGATTAACCTGGTTTAGAATGATCCCTGGGTCTTATTCCAGGTGAATAGACTTAGACAAGTTACTGAATTTCAAAGCCTCAGTTTCCTTATCTGTAAAGTAGAGAAAATGAATTCCTATTTCATCGACTATTGGGAGAATTAAAAGACATGGAGCATCTGTCAACTTAAAAGAAAAGAATTGTGGAGAGTGAATTGTATACCCAGCAAAACTATTCTTTAGGAATGAAGAGGAAATCCAGACACTCTTTTATGAATGGAAACCAAAAAGAATTTGTTACTAGAAGACCTACCCTTAAAGAAAGGCTAAAGGAAGTTCTTCAAATGAAAAGGAAATGATAATGAAAAAATCGTGGGGCATCAGGAAGAAAGAACAATGGAAAGAACAGAAATAGGGGCAAATATAATAGACTATTTTATTCCTCATGTGTTTTAGAAGTATACAAAGTCCCTTTTTGTCCATTATGATGTTTTAAATTTTAACTTTAAATTGTCTTTTTTTAAAGCTCTTTATTGGAATATAATTGCTTTACACTGTTGTGCCAATTTTTGCTGTACAACAAAGTGAATCAGCTGTATTTATGTATATATCCCCATATCCCCTCCCTCCCGCGACTCCCTCCCACCTTCCCAATCCCAGCCCTCTAAGTCATCACCCATCATCAAGTTGATCTCCTTGTATTATGCAGCAGCTTCCCACTATCTATCTATTTTACATTTGGTAGTGTATATATATCAATGCTACTCTCTCACTTTGTCCCAGCTTCCCCTTCGCCCACCCCCTGCAGTGTCCTCAAGTCCATTCTCTACATCTGCATCTTTATTCTTGCCCTGTCACTGGGTTCATCAGTACCATTTTTTTAGATTCCATGTATATGAGTTAGCATATGGTATTTGTTTTTCTCTTTCTGGCTTACTTCGCTCTGTATGACAGGCTCTAGGTCCATCCACCTTCCTACAAATAACTCAGTTTCATTCCTTTGTATGGCTGAGTCATATCCCATTGTCTATATGTGCCACATCTTCTTTATCCATTCATCTGTTGATGGGCATTTAGGTTGCTTCCATGTCCTGACTATTGCAAATAGTGCCGCAATGAACATTGTGGTACATGTTTCTTTTTGGATTATGGTTTTCTCAGGGTATGTGCCCAATAGTGGAATTTAATTGGCTTTTAAATTTAATTTTATTAATAACAACAAGAAAAGACATGTAGCATCTAAAATATTTAGCATAGTGCCTGACACAGAACAAAAGTGCCTGATATACATTAATTTTTATTATAAAAAGGATTTGAAGATGAAGTTCAAGCTTCTAAAACACAAATGAGATCTAGAGAGTCATATGACTTGCTAAAGACCACTATTTTATGAGAGAAATGGCCTGGAAAAAATACAGGTCTCCTGAAACTGAATCTAATGTGTCTTCTAGTTCCATATTGCTTTGCAGTCTGACTATGTTCTGAGGATTCTGAGGGCCTCATGTGTTCTGCTTTACCCCTTGAGGAGGGTTTGACATGTAAAACTTTGAAACTTTGACACTTTCAAAATTAAAAGAATAAAAACAAAAATATTAATTTCATCATGGCCAGTTCCTCTGTTTTTCGAAGGAACATTTAAATATGTTTTTACATGGCCATTGATACAAATTTTACTTAAATTTACCCTGAATTGAGTTAAAATCATCTTTTCAGAAATGTTAACATTAATCTGGGTTAAGTACAGTGGTATTTTTATTTTATAGGAGTTTATTGCTTTATTTCAGAGGGTTTTTTTTTTAAATTCTACTTTGAGTTTAAGAAGGCTCAGAGTTTTCCTCTTCAAAATAGATCCTACACACAATTTTAAAGAACACTTTCTCAAAATATGAGAACAACTGATTCCATTTTATGTTTGTGTTTGAATGATGGAAAACAAGGAAATTCTCTACAGACTAGTTTCTAAGGCGGGGGTGGGGGTAGGGGCAGGTAGGGATCTACAATAACCTTTGAACAGATCTTTGAAAGCAAAACTGCACTCTTTATCAGGAAGGATCCTTTTCCATATTTTTATGAATATTCAGCTATAACAATAATGATTTGTTTGGCTCATTTAGAATCATAGATCTTTTGAGAGTAAGAAAGATTCCCCCAGAGAGAGATGAATCAACCCTTGTGCATTAGTAAGAGATGATCCCAATTCCTTCTTGTTTCTGTTTTTTTTTTTTTTTCCTTCCAAAAAATTGTATAAATGAGGAAGTAGTGCCAAGGGCCTATTAGTAATAGTTATTTCCTAATTGCAGCGGGAAGCATCCTGCATGTTTAAATAAATATTGTTAACTCTGACCTCTCACTTTGCCAGGACTGATAAGGCCATTGTTTGGCCTATATGGAGTGCATACAGTATACGCAGCGTGGAGAGCAGCAGGAAAACAGGAAACAATAAATCAGAAATTAGAGCCCTGATTGTTGTAGCTAATTACATCAGGCTTCTGCTTAATTTCTCACTCTGTCATTCTAACCTGATTTTCTTGCCAACAGACTTTGCAAATTGCTGGTGTCACGTACATTCAGCAAACAATAATCCTTAGTTACTGTGACTGACAAATGAATGAGCAGGAGAAGATAGTTTATTATGCAAGGATGAACTGAGACATTCACCAGATACCTGCCTGGATGCTTTTTTAATTCACTTACCTAGATGTGCTGCATGATACATTTTTCCAGGAGCAGAGATTTTGGCATCAAGACAGCTTAATTAGATTTGTGGCTTGGTTTGATAATACTGAGCAAGAAGAAAAGATGGTCCTGTAAAAGGAAGGGAGGGGAGAGATTGGCTTAGACAAAGAAAGAGATAAAGTGGTAACTTAGCTCTTTAAGTCAAATCTGAAAATAATACGTTTAGGGTGAGTGAGATTAGTCAGCACATTATTGAATGTTAATCTTGTCTACACATAAATTTGGTGCGCTAACTTAGTATTTTCTACCCATTATGGTTTGATGACTGAAATTCTAAATCACATGTGTTAAGAAAGAATGATAAAAATGAGATGTTCTTATTCAAAATTAATTGTTGAATGACTCCCAGATTCTACTTCTGCGTGTAGATTATGCATGTCAATTCAATTTTCCAAGATCCCAGTCTGGTGTTGTTTATACAGTCTAAAATCAACTTTCCGATCCTGCAACGATTTTACAGAACTTACATGGCTTCCATACTTTAAACAATTTTGCTACAGCCTCTGAAGATGGAATGTGGAAGGCCTAATTGAGGAGAATTTTCACTCTGCTGTTATTAAATAAATTTTCATATTCTGGGTGTATTTTCTACCTTTAGAGTAGTGTTTACTCACTAGATCATCAACTGCTGAGAGGATCCAGAGCTGGTGACCAGCTTTGCCCAGGCTCTCTGCTTCTTTGGTGCTTAATAAAAATCACATTATTTTGTTTGACTGAAAGTACCTTGTACACTAGTTATTTAGACGAGATCGGGCGCGTTCAGGGTGGTATGGCCGTAGACAACACACTAGTTATTTAGAATGAAACTGCTTTTCAGTTTAAAATCAAATTTATTTTATCTTCCCATTTCCCGTGGACTCTGCTTTTATCACTGTCTTGCTTTCGTGTCATTTTCAGGGGAAGAGAAAGTCAACTCAACACAGGGAAGTGGGGAGATCACAACAGACCCTCCCCCAAGTCACAAAGGATGTAGCAGAGCTGTGGGGTCCCGTTTTTGGAAACCGTTGTTCCACTTGGTAAAGCAAGAGGTCAGAGTTAACTATTTATTTAAATATGGAGGTGATGTCTTACATTCCAGTGATGAAGTTGGAATGTAGGCCAATTAAGCAGCCCAGAAATTGGTCAAAGGGCCAAAAAATAGAGTAGAATGGGCCAACATTGGTGCTGGTCCAAAGAAGAGAGGGAGAAGAATATTTCATTCTTAGTGTCTTTGAATAATTCTTTTGTATAACATGTTTAAACATCTCTAAACTCCAAGCTGACTTTCTGAGTCCTTCTTAATAAATTTTTTTCTTTTATCCATGTTTTCAGGCAAATTTTATAAATATACATTAAACACCCATTGTGTGCCTGTTGTTCCCTACAAGGGAAAAAGCTTTACATAGGAGAAATGTATCACAAAGTCCTTGCTCTCAAAAGCAGTTTAAGGAGGCACACTTGAATTTATAAAACACACGTTAAATAACACAAACCAGAACATAATCTTCTAGATACCTAAATGTATGGTATTGACAGTTAGGACTGTGGAATTTAAAGGGACCAAAGTTTTCAAAGAAGACAATGGGGATAATTTGGCATGAACTTGGAGGGATAAATAGCATTTGGATAGCTAGAGAGGAAGGAGGAGGCATTTTAAGCAAGGAAATTTTCCTTTCTTTCTTTTTCATTGAAGTATGGTTGATTTACAATGTTGTGTTAATTACTGCTGTACAGCAAAGTAATTCAGTTATGCATATATACATTCTTTTTTTCATATTCTTTTCCATTATGGTTTATCATAGGATATTGAATATAGTTCTCTGTGCTATACAGTAGCACCTTGTTGTTTATCCACCCTCATGTAAAAGCTTCCATCTGCTAACCCCAAACTCCCACTCCATCCCTCCCCCCACCCCCACCCCTTAGCAACTACAAGTCTGTTCTCTACATCTGTGAGTCTGTTTTTGTTTCATAGATAGGTTCATTTGTGTCATATTTTAGATTCCACATATAAGTGATAACATATGATATTTGTCTTCCTCTGCCTGACTTACTTCACTTAGTATGACAATCTGTAGGTCCATCCGTGTTGCTGCAAATAACACTATTTCATCCATTTTTATGGTTGATAGTATTCCACTGTATACCTATACCACATCTTCTTTATCCATTCATCTGTCAATGGACATTTACATTGTTTCCATGTCTTGGCTATTGTGACTAGTGCTAAGCAAGGAAAATTGATTAGAAGTGGGGGGAAAAAACATGGCAAAACTGGAAACAGGGAAGTGAGTGGTAAGAAGAGAAGGGGGAAAGCGTGGTTGGATGGATAGAGAAGGGGGGCCAGATACTGAGCATCACGGGAAACATTTCAACATAGTGTTTCAGGTAATGAGACTTCTCAGGGATCCCAGATCAGGGAGAGGAGAGGCTGGAACCAGCATATCCAATCAGAAGACTATTCAAATATCCAAGTTTGATGTGATCAGAATCTAGTGTAGGTGGTGATGATGAGAGAGAAAAGAAAAACATCTATTTGAAAGCTATTCAAAAGCAGAGATTCACAGACAGGATGGAATTCCATACAGAAGATAAACAGAAGTGTAGAGTCAAAAATGACAGGTTTGCCACCTGGGAGAATTATCTTTGCTTTGGAGAGAATAGACTATCTGGGTAAATTAGGAGTTTGGGATTAGCAGACACACACTACTATACGTAAAATAGATAAACAACAAAGCCTTACTACAGAGCACAGGGAACTATATTCAATATCTTGTAATTTAAAAAAAAAAAAGGTTTGGAAGAACAAGTGTTTCAATGGAAAGATGGAAGGGCATCAATTTCCAAGGAGAGAAGGAGAGGAGAGAGTTCTTTTCTTTAGTGGCCATGAGTCTTCCAGATGCCTCATTCCTTTTTGGTTACTGACACATGTATTAGCACAGGCACACAGACTTGTCTGAGGACAGTGGGTGAAACGTGTCACACCTAGAAAGGTGTGTTGAGGGGTAGATGACAACCTGATGAAACATTATCAAATGCTGCCCCTTGAATACCAGAGACAGCGCGATGTTCAGGGCAGGGGAGGGCACATACGTACAGAAGAAGCCACCACAAAGAACTATGCCTTCCAAATGGAGATGCTTCTTAGTCTCCTGCTTCCTCATCAACTCTGATCAACACTAATCTTCAATGTGCCCCAGGACCCTGGTTCTTGCACCTGCTCTGCGTGGGCTTGGTGAATTCTTCTGGTTGACTGCTCTGTGACTGGCCTGTCTCCCACTTTGCTTTTGCTCTAAATAGTAGGCTTTGGGGTCCAGGGTCTGACCTCATCCCATCCTCTCATGATTAGCTTTGCAGCTCCTGGGCACCAGTCTCCATCGGAAGGGACATCAGTTCAGAATACTATCGAGATAATCTTCCATTTTCTCTCACTTCTTTGACACCCAAACCTCTACAACATCGGACACGACTTTGCTTTTACTCCCTTCTCATCTTCACTGCCTGATGGCTTAGGGCCAAAAATCAAAGTAGAAGCATTTGCACTTTTTACATTTGCCTCTATGACGATTTCACACTTTTGTGCAACAGAAAAGTGTATAAGTGTGAATTGTATGACTTGATTACTCCATGTGATACAACAGGGAGCTCAAGCATACATCTTTATCCAAGACAGGTTTGTTCATTTGTTTTGTTTTGTTTTCAGTTTTGGTTTTTGGTGGTAATAGACTTTAACATTTTGGAGTTAGAGGGAGATTCTGAAGATTCAGATCATTCCCCAAAGGAGAGCCATCCGTAGCACCTTTGATCATGACAGGAGTGAGCCTTCCAAATGAAACCAAGATAAAATTCGAGGTTAAATTTTGTACATGAGCAGATCAGAGTTTTACGGAACCCAAGGCTTTGTTTGCAGTGTCCAGTGAAAATAAGACTTAAATCATTAATCTGGTTTTATTTTTTTATCCTGTTTAAAAGCCAGTGTTAACAGAACTTGTGTTTAAGATCAGTGCATTGGGCCAAACTTTGAACGTAGACTTTCAGTCAGTCAAGTTTGGCGCAGATTGACACTATGGGAAAACTTTCTTAGTTCCCCTCCTTTCCCCATAGACTTTTTTTTTAACGTTATTATTATTTTTTAAAATTTATTTATTTATTTTTTGGCTGCTTTGGGTCTTCGTTGCTGCATGCAGGCTTTCTCTAGTTGTGCAAGCAGGGGCTACTCTTTGTTGCAGTGTGCGGGCTTTTCATTGTGGTGGCTTCTAGACCATGGGGGTCTAAGCTCGTGGACTTCAGTAGTTGTGGCACATGTGCTCAATAGTTGTGACTCGCGGGTTCTAGAGCTCAGGCTCAGTAGTTGTGGTGCACGGGCTTAGTTTGCTTCATGGCATGTGGGATCTTCCCAGACCAGGGCTTGAACCCATGTCCTCTGCATTGGCAGGCAGATTCTTAACCACACGCCACTAGGGAAGCCCTCCCCATAGACTTTAAAACATTCCCTCTCCACGCAGTTTTCATTGGTGACTGCTTTGCTATAAAGGAAGTGTTCTGTAATAGTTCAAAGTTTTTTTATTTTAGTCCTGATTCCCAGAATGCTTAACTTTTAAAATAGTCTCAGAATCTTCCTTTGCTCTCTTTTTAAAAAAATTTGTAATATTCTTGCTTTCTCGGACCCAGGTGACGCCATAATGTAACTAGACGTGTGTGCAACTCATCACCGCAGCTCTGACACACCTGTGCTGCACCGTGTCTGTAAAAGACTAGGCTGACTGCCCGAGGAAGTGCCTACAAATGAGGTTGCTTCAGGCAACTCCCTCTGGGGAGGAATATTGCTTTCTCCTTAAAAAAAATTAGTTCTATTAGCTTCTTCCTATAAGAGTATAAGAACAGAAAGAAAGAAGCCAAAAGGAGAAAAGCACAATTTTGCTAAAATCCAATTAATCCCCCCTCATGAAAAAATATTATTAACAAAGAGTTGCAATGTTTGTACTTCGCTGATTTATTTTAGGAGTAAAAAAAAAAAAAAAAACTTTGATTATAAGTGTTGTGTCTGGAGATGTTAAAAGCACAAGTATTAGTAGCTGGGGTTCAACTGAGGACTCTGGGGGCCTTCAGAACTCCCCTTATTCATCAGCTCCATCAACCACTTCCCAACCCTCACAAGGTGCCCGCAATATCCATCCCATCTAAATAAAGCAGTGAACTTGCTATGCACACAAGCTTAAATAAAATTACTAAAGGAAATTAATTTCCAATCAGATCATCACTGCAGAATCATTTTGAGGTAGGAATTCTGAAGCCAGAATCACAGTCTAGAGAGGCAAACCCAAAACTCAAAATGCAGATCCCTGTGGGATATTAGAACAGCAATCTCTACAACAGTTCTCACTGGTTCCCAGCCCAGCTCTCTTCACTGCCCCTCTTCCTACTAACAGATGTCCACTTCTGTCCAAGGGGGGGCACCCAACCACAAGATCACCTTCCTGGCCTCTCTTGCTGTTACAGATGCCGTGAGACACAGTTCTAGTCAATGAGAAGTTAATAGAAATTTTTAGGGCTTCTTGGAAAATTATTTCAAAAGAGGAAACTGACATTGCTCTTTCTCATTTTCATACCTGGACAAAACATATAATGGTAGAGGTGAAGCAGTCATCTTGTGACAGGAAGTGAGGGGCGTGAGGGACCAAAGCACGTGCTGAACGTGGCTGGACAGGAAGACAGGAGAGGCTCAGGTCCCTGAAGGTGTCTGGAGTCAACACACCAAGACTCACACAAAAACATAAAGCTATCTGTGCAGCCAAACCTATTCCAGAATGATGTAGGCTTAGAACTGAACTTTTCAGTAACGCTACCAGACAAGATAAAAAGCAGTTCTGTATGTGCTTATATTGAAGTACTAAATCTGTCCCTGGGATAAGATCATTAGTATTTATTGTGTAGTTTTTAGATATCAGGCACCTGTTCTTAATGCCAATTCACTTAATCTTCATCACTATACCAGCAAGTAAACATTATGATCTGTCATTTTACAAAAGAAGACTCCGATGTTCAGAGAGGTTAGAAAAATTTCCCAAGGACACACAGCTCCTGTATCAGATCCCAAAGTCCATTCTCTTTCCACCATACAGTATTGCACATACCTGCTGTTACTGTTTTCTAAATTTCATTTAAAATATTTTTTAAGGCTCAAGAGGAAGGGGATATAGAGATATACGTATACACATGGCTCTTTCACTTTGTTGTACAGCAGAAACTGACACAACAGTGTAAAGCAATTATACTCCAATAAAGATTAAAAAAATAAATAAATATTTTTAGGATGTGAGATACCTCAAAAATATAGAAAATTACAGCGGATAATATAGCTAACACTGTGAATTCACTCCCTAACACTTAAATTGATTAGCATTTGCCAAATTTGCTTCAAAAATGTTTAAGACTTTTCTCTACATCTGCATCTCTATTCTTGCCCTGTCACTGGGTTCATCAGTACCATTTATTATTTTTATTTTTAGATTCCATATATATGAGTTAGCATTCGGTATTTTTCTCTTTCTGGCTTACTTCGCTCTGTATTACAGACTATAGTTCCATCCACCTCCCTACAAACAACTCAATTTCATTCCTTTGTATGGCTGAGTCATATTCCATTGTATATATGTGCCACCCCAGTGACAGGGCAAGAATAAAGATGCAGATGTAGAGAATGGACTTGAGGACAGGGTTGGGGGGGAGGGGCAAAGGGGAAGCTGGGACGAAGTGAGAGAGTAGCATTGACGTATATACACCACCAAATGTAGAAGAGATAGCTCCTGGGAAGTTCCTGCATAACCAAAGGAGATAAACTTTATGATGGGTGATGACTTAGAGGGCCAGGATAGGGAGGGTGGGAGGGAGTCATGGGAGGATGGAGATATGTGTATAAATACAGCGGATTCACTTTGGTGTACCTCAAAAATTGGCACAGCTGTGTAAAGCAATTGTATTCCAATAAAGAGCTTTAAAAAATGTTTAAGAAAATAAAACATAGATCTATTAAAAACCATTTCTGTACGTCTCTTATTACAGTTTCTTTTCTATGTCTGCTCTGCCGCTCAGCACTAAACACTATCTTGAGGTCACTATGTACATTCCCTGCTATTTTCTATAATTTTATCGCACACATTTACAAATGATCTAAGACAGGGTTTTGTGTGTTTTTATAAACACTACATTGAATTCACAATTATCCCCTCAACATTATGCTTTTGAGATTTAGGCATGTTGATACTTGAAACTTGAGTTTTATCTACTTTACGATTTTTCTTCACGTAAATGTACCGACATTTACCTATCCATCTGCCTACACTGATGGACATTTAAGAAGCTTCTAAAAGCTGCCATCATAAACAGTTCTGCAATAAACACCTTGGATATGTTTGGTTTTACATATATCTGTGTTTCTCTGGAATATATACATACCGCGTGGATCTCCTGGACCAAAGGATATATACTAATCAACTCTGCTAGATATTTTGTCCACGTTCTTGCCAATACTTGCTTTGTTAGACTTTTCAAGGTCTTGCAGATCTGATGGGGTGTGAAATATTCTGTCATTGTGACTGTTATTTGTATTTCCCTCATTACTACAAAGGTTTAATACGTGTTAATAATAAGCCTTCGGGCTTCTGCTTCTATTGTTTGTTCATACCATTTCCAAATTTTTCTGCTGAGTTCATGTCCTTTTATGCTGGAAGTTCTTTAAATGTTTTTGATACTAATATTTCTTTGTTTTGCATTGTTATGCATACGATTGAATTGAAAAGAGTTTTAACCTACAGTGGAGACAGATATAGCCATCTTTCCTCTTTTTTGCATGTATGTACGTGTCTGTCTTGTCAAAAAATTCTCCCTAAAAGGAAAATCACACTGCTTTTCTCTGCTCACACTCCACTTCTGACGTGAAATGTGTGAGGTGTTTTCCCACACCAACCAATTCTCCAAATCTCCAGACACCAACTGCGTGTTTTACAGTTCAATTCTGACACTAACTACCTGGAGTTATACGAAAACTTCCAAGTTGAGGGCTCAATTCCACAAGACTGCCCCCCACTTTAAACAACAGTTGCAAGTCCCAGCCCCTATAGTTCTGACAGACTGTAAGTCAGGGGTTCCGTGACCCCTTCCTTGGGTTCAATGATTTGCTAGAATGGCTCACAGATAATTTGCTAGAATGGCCACTATTACCAATTTATGTTAAAGTATGTAACTTAGGAACAGCCAAGAAGAGCTGCACAGGGCAAGGTATGTGGGAAGGGGTGTGGAGGTTCCGTGCTCTCTGGGTGCCCCTCTCAGTACGTCTTTGTATTCACCCAATTCCTTTGGTTACAGTTATGGGGCTTCATTACATAGGAATGATGTATTAAATCATTGGGTGACTGCTTTTACCTCCGGCCCCTCTTTCCCCAGAGGATGGAGCTGGGCCTGAAAATTCCAAGCCTCTTATCTTTTGGTTGGTTTCCCTAGCAACCAGCCCCCATCCTGTGGCTGGGGGTGGGGCTTTCCAAAAGTCTCCTCATTTACCCAAACTCAGGTGTGGTTGAAAGGGACTTGTTTTGGATGACAGTAGATACATCACTCTGGAACTATTTTAGGAAAATAACACAAGTATTCTGACAAAAGATGCTCCGAAAACTCCTGTCACTAGGAAATTACAAGCGTTTTAGGAGTTCTGGCCAGAAGCCGGGCACAGAGACCAAAATATATGTTTCTTAGATCATGATATCATGCTCCCTGTTCCAAAATCATAATTTCTGGTGTCTGTTTATAAAAAGAACTTTTATAATTTAATTTAGTCTAATCTATCAGTCTTTTACTACATGATTTTTTCATATATTTTAAGAAACACTTACCTATCCCATCATGAAGATGTTATCTAATACTTTTCTTCTCAAGGTAGTATTGCTTTGCTTTCCATATTTAGATCTTTAATCCATCTGGAAATGAGTTTTATATGAGATATGAGGTAAGGATCTAATTTTGCTTTCTTTTATCATACCAATAAGACATTATCTGACAGTATCCCTTCCAGTCCTCTCATTTACAATTTAGCTTATTTCTCTTATGCAGCTACTGACCTTCTCTTAATTGCTTACCACCGAGATCTCCATTGTTTTCCACAATAGCCTCACTCATGACCACCCCTCCCCCAAACTTTGTTCCAAATACAGTCTCCTTAAACAGAGCTGTGGTGTGCTTTGTTCTCTTAATCTGTCTGACCCCTAGGCATGACTTCTGTGCCTATACACTGGAACTGCAGCCAAGACAATGACCCTTTTTCCCCAAAGGGTACTCTTAATTTATGAGAAGAGCTCTGGGTGGGGATGGGGATGGCAGATATTAGTCTTCTCAACTTGCTCCTCCTGGCATGGAATCTTCACCCTGAAAGTGAGCTTGGGTGGAAGCATTTAAGGCTCAGTATCCTCCACCTACTGCCCCCGGACAAGAGCTTCCTCTCTGTAAGCGGGAGTTGAGTTGAGGAAAGGAGAAAGTTTCTCTTGTCCAAGCCTGCCTGGAATAGTTCTTCTGCAAGACAGAAATGGGGGCTAGAAATGAGAAGTGCTGGTGGCCAGTCCCTCCCTGGGTGAAACCATATCCCTGGATGGGGAACAAGGTGGAAACAGAGCCCTGCCTTCTTGGCGTGGCATGTGCCTGGAGAAGACCTTCCTTCACACTGAGCTGGGGAGAGGAGGTGGAAGTGGGTCGTGGCTTAAATGCCACAGATTCTCACTGTTCTCACCAAGATTTAGTAGATTTTCTTGAATAGATGTTTCTTCATTTACTAGATGCCCTTAGGCAAGTTTCCAGAGAATTTAAATGTTTTTTGCTTGTTTACATCTTTATTGGATTATAATTGCTTTACAATGTTGTGTTAGTTTCTGCTGTACACCAAAGTGAATCAGCTATATGTATACATATATCCCCATATCTCCTCCCTTTTGAGCCTCCCTCCCACCCTTCCTATCCCACCCCTTTAGATCATCACAAAGCACTAGCTGATCTCCCTGTGCTCTGCAGCAGCTGCCCACAAGCCTTCTATTTTATACTTGGTAGCATACATATGTCAATGTCAATGGTACTCTCTCACTACATCTCAGCTCCCCCCCACCCCGCACCCCCCTCCCTCCCTTCCCCTGCCAAGTCCATTCTCTACCTCTGTGTACAGATTTTAAATGCTTTTTATAATCCTCAGCAGCTAAATGCTTTTTGCTTGGGATACTATCCATCATACTTCTCACATCATCATTTTGGAAATATAGTTTTTAGATAGATTGCCTTTCTCATGTTAGGAAACTGCTCCCTATTCTAGCTGAGAATTTTATTTTATTTTTATTTTATTTATTTATTTATTTATTTAATCTTGTATCCCTCTGTGCTGGAAACTTGCATCTTCCCATGTCATATGTTTGCTGCCAGATTTTAAAGAAGCACTTAGCCTTACACATACGAGGTATTCAGTAAATATTTGTTGAATAAATGAATATGAATAAATAAATGAAGGCAGGAAGGAGGTTTGTTCTTTTTTTTTTTCATTTTAGAAAATTTTTTATTGAGTTATAATTAACATACAATATTATATTCACTTCAGGTACACAAATCAGTAATGAATGTTGAATTTTATCAACTTACTTTTCATATCTTGAAATAAACAGATAGAAATGTAGATTTTATAATGTAGAAAAGAAGTTAACATTTCTAGAATAAATCCTTTTTAGTTATCATGCATTTTTAATATGCCATTGAATTTTATTTACTAAAATTTATTCATTTTTGCATCTATATTTATAAATGAAATTGATCTGCAAGGTTGTTTCCATGTACAACCCTCTTATATAATGTTATATTAGCTTCATAAAAAGACTGGGTAGCTCTCTTTCTATTTTTCTTTTTTTTCCCCTGAAATAGATGATATGAGGAAATTCTTCTGTCCTTTGAAACTCTGACAAAATTGACTTGGTGTTTTTGCCTGGTGTCATTTTGGGTGAATTATATGTTTGACTACCCATTGGAATACGCTCATGGTTATTGGTTTATTAGAAATAAACGTTTTACTACTTTTTCTAGTTTTATGTCTTGTTTTCCCCCTTAATTTATTCAGTTGAAAATGTTACTCATTTATTTTCAACAAATTTTTGCTTTTATCAAGTGCATAAGGCTGTACATGTACCTATAATACTGCTTTCCTTACATCTCACACATTTTGTACCACAGCAGATTCCACAAAAACCTAAGAGGCTGAGGTACAAGATTGAGAAAAACCTGGATGTAAGCTGCGTGTAAATGGAAACAGGCTAGTTACAGTGATGCAGAGAGGAACAGAGGAAGAGAAGAAACTAATTAAGGAGTGTCCACAAAACACTGCAGGGGAAGAAAGACTTGGGAAAAGCTAGAGAAGAATAATTCCTCCTAATTTGCCCTCCTTTCCTTATTGAGTCATATGCCAAATTTTCAGGTTTGGATTGAAAGAAATATTTTAATTTTGGCAGGCCTCTGCTAGACACTTTTATAAAATAGACATTCTTTTCTGGTTTCCCACTACCTGCAAAAATGAATCCTAACTTTTCCATTGAGCACATAAATAAAGTAAACAAGTAAATAAAAGTTCAACTCTAATGACTTTAATATTTTATTTCTTAAAGTATAATTGTTTTAGGTCTTAAATATATTAAAATAATGGAGAAATGATTTGGCAAAGATCATACGAAGAATGAGAGTTAATACAGTCATTGTGTTCATTACATTAATACATTATGGAAAATTCATTTTTTAACAGTTCTTCCCTCTTCTTTTGCCCCTGAAGTGTTTATATGGTAGGCAGAAACCTCTTTGCTAGGGATAATTAGTTTGATCTTTGCGACTGTTTCCCAGATAATAGTATGGTGCCCCAGAGACTAGAGAAATGATGTATGAAACTCTGAGTTCTAATTTAAGCCTAATCACTGTCACATTCAGATTCATTGAGCAAATTATTTAACCCATCTCTGGGTCTCTCCAGAGCACAAGGAGAATAATGCCTACTTTAAGACAATGTGAGATGTATTAGCAATTTAATGAGGATAAAATGCCTTGAAAATACAAAGCTACTCTATTTAAATAAAGGTTAAGATTGGAGAAAACAAAGGAAGAATCAAGCTTGGGAATAGGTTAGGAATAATTCTGGGAAAAGCCCCTCAAGAGCTGGTGGCTCCCTGCTTGGGCTTGTTCTGCACAGTAACTGTCCATAGACCACGCTTTGAAGGGAAGACTGGCTGAGGGACCCTGTGAATTTCACACTGGACAAGAACACATTAATTTGGGACAGGTGTTTCTTTTACAGGCAGAGGGAGAACATTGCAGGGTCCTATACCCTATGTCTGAGGTGGCCTGCACTGAGGAAATACTTGGCTGTCATCTAAAACCTGTCAGGGTAGCAGCAGGATGTAGGGGGTCTGAGCCCTGTATGCTGATGTATGTTTGGTACTTCGAATACATTGAGAACACGTGTAAAATACTCAAAAATTTCAGAAGGAAGAGAATTTTTGCAGGTCCATGTTTCCTTACCCACAAAGCTCAAGACCTCATGAATTTTGATTTATTTATTTTTGGTTGTAGGGCTCTATCTATCTTCCTATCTACCTATCATCTATCTATCATCTATTAACATCACTGGTGGAAACCGAGGCATCACTCTCTAATCCAACACATTATTGTCTTTGCCACCAGTCACGAGTGATATGAATGGCACAAATAAACATAAATCATAAATAATCTCACATCAGGTTAAATTTTGCTGATAATTGATTTATTCAAAAATTTTTTTTTCAGTTTTAAGGATTTGGCTTTTGCATGTCAGAATTGCAGAAAGGTTATTGGAATCTGTTAAAAAAAAATACAACTCTGAAGTTGAAACTGGAAACTTAGCCTTGTGGTCTGCACTACATAATTTTGGGGGGAAAACTGTCTGCTTAGGTGGGGATTATAATTATGATTTAATGACCACAATTCATTTAGCTCACTATTAAATAGCTTTTGTGATTTTTCTTAATCTGAAGTCCATGGGCCCATATATAAGCTCTTGGGGGAACATGAGTCCAATTAACTCCTGAAATAGTGTTCACATTTCTATGTATATGTGCATTTTTCTAGGGAGATGGTCCATTCCTCCCCCCCCCCCCCCCCCCAAATCTCCAAGCATTCTAAGAGAAAAATTCAGAAACTTCTGCTTTAGGTCACTAAAACAGATGTTAATGACGATAGTTTAAAAGTTAGGTTTACGTTAGTATTTCAGTAACACATTTCATACTTTCTACCATGGCCACACATGGTCCCCCAGCCCCTCCTCTCTGTACTCATCTTGCCTCCCCTCCCCCTTTCACTGGGCTCTAACCCCACGCCTTCTCTACGTTTTTTGTCTTCATTAAATCTGTCCCTGCCTTAAAGCTTTTGTATTAGTTGTTTGCACTGCCTAATGCCCTTGCCCAAGATCTTCCCAAGGCAGGATGCTGTTTGTTATTTAAATCTCAGCTCAATTACCACTTCCTCCAGGAAGCCTTCTATGACTACTTAACCAAAAATCACTACCCCCCCCCCCCACTTAATTTTCTTCATGATACAGTTACAACTTGCATGTCTCTCCCTCAGGGTACTTATCCTCTAACTGAAATAATCTTGTTGATTTATATATTTACTTGTTTATTTTCTGATTCCCCACCCTAGAATGTAACTTCATTCTATCCTCTATGCCTAGAATACTGTTTGCCATTTAGTAGGCCACCCAGGAGTATTTGTATATAGAATGAGTGAATGAGTGAATTAATTACACTCATTCCAGTAGTAATGATGCTTATTGTAGAAAATAGGAACTGATACGTAATAGTTACAAGTTACTGTGCTAAGTGGGGCAAGTTAGTTAACCTCCTTAAACTCGTTTTCCTAATCAGTAAAATAGATACAGTAGCACCCACCTTGCAAGTTTATTGTGAAATTTACATGTTACTGTATTTGAAATCCATGGCACACTAGAATACATTTGTTAAATATTGTTGTCATTGTTATTGCTATTTGACAAAAATTAGAAAATGACTTAAAACGAGACACAAGGCATAGTCAATGAAATAAAAATAGGTATCCTCTAAAATACATTAGTTAGGGACTTTTCTGGTGGCACAGTGGTTAAGAATCCACCTGCAGGGGACACGGTTCAATCCCTGGTCTGGGAAGATCCCACATACTGCAAGCAACTAAGCCTGTGTGCCACAACTACTGAACCCACATGCCACAAATACTGCAGCTTACACTCCTAGAGCCTGTGCTCTGCTCTGAGAAGCCACCACAATGAGAAGCCTGCACACTGCAATGAAAAGTAGCCCCCGCTCGACTAGAGAAGGCTCATGCACATGCAGCAACAAAAACCCAACGCAGCCAAAAAAATAAATAAATTGATTAATTTTAAAAAATTATAAAAAAATACATTAGTTAATATATGTGGAATCTAAAAAATAAGACAAACTGATGAATAAAACAAAAAAGAAGCAGACTCACAGGTATAGAGAACAAACTGTGGTTACCAGTGGGGAGAGGGAAGCAGGGGCAAGATAAGGATAGGGGGATAAAGAAAAAAGGGTTAGTATGGGATTATAGGAAATCATGTGTGTGAAAATTTTGAAAATTGTAAAACACTATAAAGTTTAAAGGGTCTTTCATTCAATAAAGAAGTTTAAAAAAATTTTTAATTAAAAAAATAAAAATACATTAGTTAAAAATTATTTAAAGGTATAGCTAACACAAGGTCATGGTAATATGTTTCAATATTGAAATGGAAAACCCTAAGAATTTTAGATTTGAATGTAGAACATACAAGTATTTTAGTAATTTAAACATTATTTTTGGGTTCTAATTTTTGAGAGTCAGTAACATTTTGAAACTAAATACATGCTTTTTATTTTATACTGACACAATACATAAACAGAATACCAAGTTGTTAATCTTCATAATATTTAAAACTCTCCAGCATTCAACATTAGTAACTCTCTAGAGAATTTGTGTATCTTGAATATTCATTTGTCTTTATAAAAAGAAACACTCAAGAATATGCTGGCTAACTAGATAGATGGAGAATGTGATTTGAGGGATGAACTCCCAGAACCTAATTTTATTTTGGAGAATTTTGCTATTACCCTGCACTAGTAGAGTTAATGAGTGATTTTTCCATCTACTTAGTTCTAGCTAAAAACTTATTTCCACTTCAAATAGTATTTTCTCATTAAAGTTTTTGTCGTTAGTTCTCTATCTCGTTATGCTGAAAAATGTGGTTATAAATCAAATTTCTAAAACCACTGCTTGTGTCCTAATCCAGTTCATTAAGTATCACACCCTAAATATTTCTTTTCTTCTGTTTTCTTTCCAGCAGTCCCTGCCCCAAGCGTATTTATCTCAACTTTGAAGGAACGATTTTATAACTTCATAATATTTTAGAACTGAAATAGTCCCTAGAAATCATCTGGTGCAACTCTCAACATTTAAAAATGAGGAAACAAGTCCAGAAAGGAAGATGTGTCCCAGATCATCCAGTGAATTAATGGAAGAGCAGAGGATAGAGCTCATATCTGCCTTTCTTAGATCTCCAAGTACTAATCCCCAAGTGGCAGTCACCCCCTAATGAGCGCAGCCCAGGCTGTGGGTGGGAGTAACTTCTTAGGTAAAAAGTCATAATCATGATTGCTCTTAGGTTGTCAGCTTTTCTTGCAGCAACTGGAGAGATACTGCCCTAGAAAAGGGAGAGCACAAGGGAGAGAAAAATGTTTTCAATTGGAGATAAATTCTCCAGGGTCGCATCCTGCCCTCCTTGTTCTCTCAATGATTCTTTGCTGTGTGAGTTCTGGGTTAGCCCGAGGCTAATAATTACGTTCCTGCCCTTAAATTGTTTTCTTGTCTCTCCTCCTTCCATGAAAAAAGTTGTTACCCTTGGATAAAGTCTAACAAGTATGTGAGAAGGCTTAACACACACATCCAGTTAAACAGACTGTCTTTACCTAAACTTAATTTCAAAAATTGAGTCAATTATTTGGGTAAGAAGTGTAAAGCAAATGCCAAAACCTGTTCTTCTAAAGCAGCCAGAAGATTAAAATAGAAATTTCACTTTTCCATGGATTGTGTAATCAGTCAACTCTGTAAATCATTGCACGCATCCAGATACACCTTATTGTTTGCTTCTTAAAAAAAAAAAAAAGAAAGCAAACAAACAAAACAAACTAAACAAAAACACAGGGCTTTCAATCTGTATCTGTAGAAGTCCTCACAAAATGATGCAAATGTATTGAAATACAGAACTGACATTGTGTAAACCTTAGGTGTTTGTTCTCAAAATTTATACCATCCTTTAAACCAGGGATTGTAATCTCAGTTTGCGTGCTCCGAAGGCAAGATAAGATTCCAAGCATTTCTGAAATAGTTGGTTTAATTTATTGTCACTGCAACTGCAGTCAGATTTAAACCTTTTAGGACCCCCATGCCATGGAACAGCTATTCAGAGTTCAAAGGGGTAGGCCTACACATGCGATTAAGTTATCACTAATGGAACTCCCATAACCCTTGCTGTGTCCCAAGATGATGTGACACCGAAAAGCCTTCAAACCCCTATTATGCATATTTTATTGTGTAAATCACCAGTGTCAGAGTAACACACATTCAATGAATTGCTTCCTGCCTTGTAACACAAAAATTATTTTCAAAATCAAAAATCATGTTTCCTCATGAATAGAACCTCCTCCTGACAGACCTCCAGTGCCAAATGTGGTTTCCATTTGCTGTTTGGGGATTTATTTGACTGTGCCAAAGTTCAGGTGTGCCAGCTCTTCGTAATAAGCCGTTTGGATGAAAGCTTGGCGAGCTCAAAGGATCCTGATGTATTTTATGGCTGCCTTTTAAGATTATTGTTCAGAAATACCAAGTCTAATTTTGAAATCAATTAGCCATTGGGTCTGATGAGGTGTTGGCCCAGCTCAGGTTCACACCCGCTGTCCACAGATTATTGTTCACTTGAGCCGGGTCCTTAGGACTGCACTGTTCCCAGCATCTGGTGGACACATGTCTGATGTTCTCCCAGAATGAGCTGATGGTTTAAATAGCAAACCCTAACGAAGAAAGCTTTGTAAGTTTGCTGCTGTTAGCCAGGAAAACAAACTTTTTATAATACTCAGTAAAAAAGAAAAAAGAGAGAAGAAGAAGAAAAAGAAGACGAAAAAGTAAAATTTTACTGCGTTCATATTTTATTATTTTGCTATGACCCATGTCTAGGGAACCCAAGTCTTCAAAATACATAGTCAATTGAAGAGATGTATTGAGAAAAGAATCAAATTATCTGCTACCTACGAGTACCAGACAAATATTCCTTTTTCCTTGGGT
The DNA here is from genome assembly GCF_030028045.1 of Hippopotamus amphibius kiboko. Taxonomy (NCBI): domain Eukaryota; kingdom Metazoa; phylum Chordata; class Mammalia; order Artiodactyla; family Hippopotamidae; genus Hippopotamus; species Hippopotamus amphibius. Next base: position 102,844,633 of record NC_080187.1, read on the forward strand.
CTTCCCCACAACCAGACTGGAGGTATAACATCTTTCCCAGAAAGCTGCTTCCCAAAGGGAACTGTATCTTTCTATCACAGTCAATCAGCACTTATGAAGGTGCAAATTCTGGTTGGCAGGGCCAGTGCTTCTGGGAACAGTGCCAGCGGCCCCAAGCACCACCCATGCTGTTCAAAAGAAGTGGCAAATAGTAAAATAAAAAGTAAACTACCCCTTCCTTGGATTTCCCACTTGCTGCTCGCCTAACATTTTGGTAGCACAAGGAGATCTGACTTGTTCTCTCATGAGATGCCACTCATTCCCTCAAATGGGCCCGTTACAAAGGTCTCGGACGCAGCCAAATAATAACTTGGCAAAATTGGGCATTTCCCATGGTTTCTTTTATAGACAAGAACATTTTCTTATTCTTTTCCAAACTCTGAGATAAATTAAGACTTATGAATTTCCCTTTATATAAAATGAAGTTAATATATGTTGGTACATTGTTTGTACCAATGACAGTAAAGACTTCGTGGGCTGATCAGAGACCAGATTCTCTGGAGAACTCTGTGCTATTTGTAGCTCTGGGGTTTTCTGCTGAGCTCTTAGTGGGGCTGGCTGTGCCTTTATCCTTTCATCACTCACTGTCTCACAAATGAGGCTCATTGGTTGTCATTCATTCAATCAATACATGTTTATTGAATGCCTACTGTATGTTAGGAGCTCAGAAGGCAAGGAGGAGCAGAACAGACCTGGTCCCTGACCTCGTAAAGCTTACAGTCTAGCGGAAAGAGAGAAGTAACAAGTAAGTGAAAAATAAATAATTGGATTTCAGCCTTCAAATAAGAAAAACGAGGAAATGAAATACCAATTACATATTTCAATTATGATTTAGATCTTGAACACTCAAACTACTTTTCTTAGAGATCACCTCATGCTCTGAACATTTTTGATAGGAAGAGTACATACTCTCAATGGACAGGAAATACAGCCTGTTAAATAATTTCTAGTGTATTTTAACCAAGAATTTAAAAGCTCACTCCCCCTTACTTACTGAGTGTGTATTACGTATGCATCACTCTATCATACTTTATCACATTTAATCCCTGCCCCCAAAATGTAGCTGTTTACTAATGAAGACACGGAGGACCAGAGTGGTTGAGTAATGTGCATCCTGTCACAGAGCCTGTAAATTAGAGCTGAGATTAAATTAAGGTTAAATTACTTGGCTCCAAGATCTGCATTCTTTGCAACAGTATTGTCTCTCAACTGTCAATCTCAATAATGGTAAGTAATAAAAACTCCTTTCATTACCTCTGAAAGTGCTTATCATTGAATATCATTATGATCACATTGATTAAGTGCTTACTTAGCAAATTTGCTCTGAACTTGCCACTAGGCGTGAAATACCAAGTCCCACCAAATGCAAATGGTGGACCCACTTACAAGCCTCTACCACCTTTACATCTTTAAAAAGGCATAGATATCTGCAGAACAAATATGCTTTCACTCTTAAAAGAAAGCTGAGTACATCAGCAACATGAAATTTTATACACACTGTGTGTAGCTGTGCAAATAACTGTGTTGAACGTGTCTCCAAACTGTGGATGAGAGAAGCAGCCTGTGGGTGACAAAAATGCAGGGAGAAGGTGACTGAGAAGACAGCTCTGAAAGGGAGGAGCTCAATGAACTTTCTGTTGCTTTTGTTGAAAATGCGCTGATACTCTCATCATCTAGGTCACTCCCTGGGGGAGCTTTTTCTCAGCTTCCAGAAGAGACATGAAGATATACAGTGATTTAAAGGGGAGAAGTTTCTCTATGGAGCCAGAGAATTTCTTCCTGTCTCTCAAGTTTCTTGATCAAAGAAATATACTTTAAGGTTGAAGTTATAAACATAAAGCAGGGCTTGCTTAGTCTTTCTAAAAACAAAGATGACCAGCTTGTACCAGATCACCCAAGTAGGATTAAGAGTGTAACTAGCGCTAGAAGTTACTTCCATTAGAAATCACTGCTGTTGTAAGTTACTGGCTTGAATAACAGACTATCACAAAGGATAATAAAAGTGCCATGGGTTTTTCTTTTCTCCTGCATGCAACACATCTCACCAATTTTTAGTAAAGATAGAGTACGGCTAGATATTCAACAAAGGTGAGATATAAACATTTCTAAATCCTCTGTGAAATTGAAGCTTGGAGTGTCCTCAAAACTTCAGAATTTAGTTTCTATAATTCCATACCTGAGAATGTAAGTATCAGAAATTTCTGTCTTTGATTTTTTCTACCCCATAGTAGACCCTCTAACCTCAAATATAAGAGGATTCTTGGTAGATTATGACCACTGGGATTAATCTTTTTCCTTAAATATTAAAAGAATTTTAAACTTTAGATATTTTCCTTAAATAGTAAAAAATTTTGCCTTAAATATTAAATTAAAAAACATTAGAACAGTATAATGAAGGGATACATTTAATAATTTTCAGTGTATGACTCATTACCAAGGTGACTGAAATTCAGTAGGGTGAAACATTGTTGGCTGTTAGTAGTAATATTATTATTATTCCAGTTAAATGCAACTGTTGCTTTTCTGAAGCACAACAGTCCCACTTGCTCTTTCTATTTCCATATATCACATTTACCCTATATGTCCAGTCACCTGCCTTACCCCTTTCTTGTCACTAGGGTAAATAATTGTAACCTTCACGTTGGCTAGATACTGTCAAAGAGCAATAAGGGACTACCAAATACCAAGCCTTGTCAGACATTAGTATTCCCTGACTCCTGATTGAGAAACAGAATTCATCATGATTCAATGTTTCAGAAATGATCCATCAATGTGGGCAGTGCAGAAATTTGTTTTCCTCTTTTCCTTAATAATGGTGCTCACATTTCATATTAACAGAAATATCTAGAACATTGTAGAAAGCGTTCTTCTTCATGCCAACACTCTAATTATCTTTCAACTTGGTTTTATTCTATTAATCGGTGGAGGGTGTAAGCATTTTGCCATCAGTAGCCATAGTGTGGAAACTACAGTTAGAAATACCTTCCACAATAATTCTATTGATTCTGAAGCCTGAACCATTTTTGAGCCTTTGCCCGGGAAGGCATCAGAGATTGATCAGAAATGCCCTCATTTTCTAAAACAAGAAAAACAACTTTTGATATGTGGAATCCTTTTATTATTATTTTTGAAACTGTTAAACATATTAGATATCTACCTCTGAAAAGCAGAGCTAGGATGGCAGGCACTTTGTAAATGAAGACCCTAAAAGAAGATCAGGTGCCCCAGGTGCTTTTACCTAACTGGTGAAGCTATGGTCAAACACTGAATTTTATAAAGGTCTTGTCTTCAAATTATAAAGCAATATGCACTCATTGTAGGTATTTTGGAAAATGCAGAAATGTGTAAAGAAGAAAATTTAAATCAACTATCAACCAAGATTGAGACCTAACCCATGTTAACATTTTGATATAATTTGATATAGTCTTTTTCTGTGTTTGTTTGTGTTTGTATGCATCTGTGTATAACAAAATTTGAATCAGTGTATATAGCATTTTGTATCCCAATTTTCTTACGAGTATTTTGCCTGTCACCAGATATTCTGACGACATGATTTATAATCATTGTAGGAGAGTACTTTTAATGTATATGTTGTAATTTACTCAACTCATCTTTTTTTAATTGAATTTTTAAGTAATTTTTCCTATTATAAATAATGCTGTTATAACTATCATTATACATAAATCTTAGTGTGTATCTCTAAATTAATTTCATATGATTAATCTCCAGGATGGAATTGTTGAATCAAAGTGCGTAGACATTTTTAAGGTGCTTGATTCATATTGGCAACTTTTTTCAAAATGGTTTATTTTATTCTCCTGTCCGAAGCATAGGACTGTTTACCCAAACAACACTGGATATTATGGTTTATTTTTTAACATTTTCCAAAGAGAAAGTGAGAAGTGCTATTTCATGTTAATTCATGTCTCAGATTAAAATGGAATGACCCCCATTTGATATGTTAAATGACTATTTTTATTCCTTTTTTTTTAAAGTTGTCTGTTCCTGTCTTTTGTGTGTGATCTTATTGGTTTGTTCAGTTTTTAAAATTTATTTGTAGTTCTTTATTAGTTAGGGCTGTGATCACTAATTTACCACGTGTGTTGTAATGCTGTTCTAATTTGTCATTTCCTTTGAATGTTCTTCTTGTTTGTAATTCAGGGGTTTCTACTTTTATGTTTTAAAACATTCTCCTTTTGCCTTGATGGTACCTTCCTTAGCTTCTGTGCTTAAGTTCTTCTACACCTCAAGATCGAGTAAATACTCATCTATATTTTCTTCATTTTTGTGGTTTCTTTCTTTCTTAAATATTAAGATTGTTAAACCATCCAAGTGGTTTTGCTGGTTAAACCATGTTGTTCCTTGGTAGGAATAGAAGAATAACTTTATTTTTTCTTGAAACGCTAAATACATTAACTAATGGCAAAATCATCCTTTTCCAATTACTTTGTGTCAACCTCATAATATACAATAGTTTTATTTTCTATGGAATTTTCTGTTTTTTGGAACTCTAGTTTGGCTTTATTTTTGTGTCAATACCACCATACTTTATTAAGTATAGTACCTTTATAACATTTTTTTATTTTACTGCAAGTTCCTCTCATAAATCTTTTTTACTTGTCCTGGATTTTCACATTGCATGCTTTAAAAAGATCTGATTAGTTAAAAAAAATACTTTTGAGGTTTTGAATCAAATGCTAGACTTTTTGATTCCTTTATCCAGTGCTTCTAGACTGTAGTTGCATGAAGTTTTTTTCTTTTTCTTGTCTTTATACAGTATTTTCTAAAATTTTAATTGTCACACCTTACCTACCCTATCAGTTCAGTAAATCAGGATAAAAAGGAAACGAAAATCACAGGATCAATTGAGATATGGATTTGAGTGAGTATATATAATATTTGGCTTCTTTATCCCCCCAAAGCATTTATGTCATTCAATGTAGAGTGCCCATTTTTTTCCCTCCTGAGTTAGGGCAAAATTTCCTTGGTGCAAGTTGTCTAGATACAGAAAAGATTCAAGTAAACAGATAAAAAAATTTCAAGTGGACGAAGGGATTTGTTTTCACTGTTTGTTTATATCCATAGGCCCCTTTGCAAGTTTCAGGGGCTGTATAAAGCTATAATACAGCCACCTTTCTGAGCAAACTTGTGTGTAAATACAGTTTATTTCACTTGAAGCCTTGCCCCTGTGACTGATGGAAATTGTAGTAAAACTTCCACCTGGGTTGTCAACTACGGGAAACTTTCTTATTTATTTTTATTTGTCACAGCAGGTTAAGCTCACAAAGTCCAGGTGTTACATGGCTTTAAATCTGGACACAGGCACAGGAATAGTCTGTTGAAGGTAGTTTATTTAGGATCCCTAAATATGAAGGGACTTAACGAAATGGATTTTATCCAGCTCTCTAGGTCAGGGTGTAAATTCAATGTACAATGACCAGAAATAGACCAACACAGAAGCAGTACCAACAGAATAAAGTTCTGGGGCATGTACTATGATAATTCTGTATTTATATCTGAAGATGGTAGGAAGGAAAGGAGCAAGGATGCTGAGAGAAGCAACCTCCTTCCTGCTAATTTACCTAATTATTTACAACTTAGCTAAACGTGGCCATCTCTCTTAGTAATCTGTCTGGTTGTATGTGGACTAATGCAACTATTGCTGCCAGCAGATAAGAAACATTTAAACATAAAAATGTATGGGTCTTAATTTTTCATTATTTTATATTTATTCCACTTTACTTTTTCATCTTCATTCCCAAGGTTCTGACTTATGTATTTAAAAACATAGGCTTCATGATTATTTTATTATATATTTTTTAAGTTTTTGTTTTGTTTTCTAATGACTTTGCCCAAAATAACGTGGTCATTCTTTGGTTAACAAGATAATTCACTGTACGGTAATTGAAAATATCTAATTTATTCAATTAGCCTGTCATATTTGCTATGTTTTCTCTGTTTCCTTCCTAAAGTGGCTAAAAATGAAATTATCTTTCTGCCTTTGCCTACACAACTAGCAGATGTCCACTTATCCATCCAAATGGACTTGTGACTATACAACTAATTTGGATCCAATTAATGCGCAAGTAATTAAAGTTGATTTTTTGTATGTTATTCTAATTTTCATCATACCGTGCTTGTATTTCAATACTTTGGTATTTCATAAGCTGTCAGCTTGTGATACATTCCAGTTATAAGAGACTTTAGTTGATTCTCGTAGGATGTATATAAGTGCATGTATCAAATTGACCCATCTGGATAGCACAAAATTCCCAGACAAGCCCATTTGAACTGAGCCACTTTCGTGGTCTGCTGTCATAGTTTATTCTGTCCTGTTTTACATTTGTATTTGACATTTGTGTTCTACTTCCTGTACATCAATATGAGAATTCAGGAATCTTTTTCCAAATTACCCCTTAGGCCAAGTCTACATTTGCCAATCCATACTATATCCACCCAAAATTTGGGAGTTAAAGAAAAAAAAAAAGAGAGAGTTCAAATTCCAACTTGTCAACTCACCATAATTCAGCTATTAATTTTTTAAGTATTTTGACCCAATAATACATTACTATATTTCAAATAAACTACTTGATAGTGAGCTAAGAATTGTAGAAAGTTCTCCTATAATGAAACTTTGAAATTCAAGGTATCTGCAGAAAAAATTAAAAAAGGATAAGCAAGGAAGAATTTAACACCTCTCTAAATGGTATAGAGGCAAAAGTCATGAGAAAATATCCAGTTGCCACTCTAGAAATTCTATATTTAACAACCTGTTTCTTTTAAAACTATACTTTATTTTTCCTTTTACCTTTTCATTAGTTCTTGGTAAAGTGTGAGACAGTGAATATATGAAATCATTTTTAAACAAACTAATGAATAAATATATTGGATTCTGCAAAATATCTTATTAATTGTCTATACCTCTTTTCCCTCACTTATATTTTAATAATTAGAGAATTATAGTGGAAAGTTGGAATGATTATGGATATCTGTTTTCCTCTATTTATCAACTGGGGGTCTTGACTATATCATTAAATCTTTCCATTTGTCAGTTTTCTTTTTCTGGTAAATGGGAACAGTAAAATCTCCCTCAGATCTCAAATGACTAGGTCAGAATACAGACATGCATTTATACTTAGAAACCACAATATGGCTATAAGATAAATGTCATTTACATCTCAAAGTCATTTTGTTGTTGTTTTCTTCTTGTTGATATCCTCTGGTTTTCATTTCTAATAACATAACTTAAACTGTAAGGGGATTCAATTATTTTTTGACTGGTACATATCTAATTTGATATTTCATAGCCCTTGGGGATTCATACCTTCCTAAAAATGCTTTGTAGTATGTATAATCAAGGGAGAATTGAATTGAAAGCATTTAACTTTGCAAATGTTGGTGGTGTTTTATGATACTCCTTTGGGGGGTGGGGATGTAACTAACCTGAGTGTTTCATAAAAACCACGACTTACAATGAATGATTCAGACTTTTTCTATCCCCCGCCCAAACCGACCCCCACCTCCTTCCCACCCCCCACACTTCTGTGGATGGAACAGAAAGTCACATTGACCACTCACTTTGTTAAATCATCTATCATTTCCCTGGCAAGTTAAATTGGCCAATGAATGCAATGAATTGGAGCTAAGGCAGTTGGTTCTCTTTGAAGCCCCAGGCATTTGTTTCCAAATAAACTGACTGAATTAGTGAGTCCCGATGTAATTTATGATTTTTCATTTACTTGACTTATTTCCATGATGATTGGAGATTAGTCCATTTTAAAAGAGACAAGAGAAATTGGGTTTAAGAAACATTAAAACTAGACCAAAAAAAGCATACCAAGATCAAGCAGTTCAAAGTCACAGTGACAGATTATCCTTAACTCGTGCCCCACTCAAGAAAGAGAAAAACACACTCTTTTTTGGCTAAAAATATGTGCTTGGAGACTTTTTATTTTTATGTCATGCTTATAGCGATCAAAATCTGAGTTTTATATACATTAAAATCACAACCAAACTCTTGGTTATAGGGGGTTTACAGTTTCAAATGTGAAAAACTCCCAGTGTTTATAGTTGGAGTTGTGCCTACTTAGGGATTAAGTTTTGGAGGCCACAGTGATGTCACTGGATTAGAGTTAGGAAGATGCATTTTGGTAAGACTGAAACCAATGCCAAATTCATGACTCCAGAATTTATGCCTGGACTCTAGACTGCCTGCAAATTCATGACTCCCAAATTTACGATTGAACTCACGGCTTTCCAGCTTACAGATTTAAGTGCATGCACTAATAAATAAAGACTCCTGAACCTCAAAGTAAGTTCAGTGGACACCGATGCACATTTTACCATTTAAAATACTGATCCAGGAATAGCCAATGCAATGACCTCTCATCTTGGTTGCTGCGTGGGTTGAGGGTATTATACCACTTTAGAGACCGTTTAAAATATCCATGTCAGTAAAATTATATCGGTGAGAAATGGAGTAGACCCATTTTATGGTATAGACCATCTGACTTCTTTGACATTTTGTCAGGATTTATTTTCTTAACCTCGATCTCCTTTTGTTTAAAGTCTCAAGGGATAGTAGTAAGACTGTTCTCCTTGAGAAAAAATTCCAAAACCAAATTCAGATATTCCTTGACCTTTACCCAAGGATTAAGTTTTCTTGAATTTCTTTTTTTTTTTTTTTGAAAATTCTGAGTCAAGTGCTGGAATAATGCCAAATATCTGGATGAAAATATCAGTCATCCAGATGTTTTATCTGTGTAACACAAATAGCTCTAGACTGGCCTTCTAGGCCCTTCATCACCTTGATCCAACTTACATTTTTCTTTATGCTTCCATTTTCCCCAAATAATAATATTAGTTCAGTGAATCTGGAAAATTTATTCTTCTTCCTCCTCCATTCCTTAGTTTTATTTCCCAGATTGTCTTCATTTATTTTTGCCCACCAGCACAAATGACTTCCTCCCTGTTCTCTGACCCATCATATGCCATTTCCGAGGTACTTGTCAATCCCTCCTCCCATGACGACTGTATGTCTGTTACAGACCTTTTCTGGAGAACATGGGCCAGCATGCCTTCTATAATCTTGTGCTCCACCCTTTATTTAGAATATAGAAAATGTTCAAAGTCTATTTATAAAATGTCCATTTGACAAATGACCAATAAAAATCAGTTGATCAGTCCAGTGTTTTACAGATTTATTTTTTCTGGGGTTAAACAATTTCAGGGCTTATGGATTCCTTCCTTAGTGTATATTTAAAATATTAACAGGCAAACCAATGTCTGTATTTAAGGTATATAATAGAAACAAATGCTACATTTGGCAAATTTGAAAACTGGGAAATCAAGGAAAAAACAATTCAAGGGTTTTAACTGAATAAAGTTGCAGATAAAATTATTGTTTTTTTGATCATTACAATTCTGTAAGATAAATTAAGGAGTAATTTACAAAATTATAAAATGAGAAAAAAATGATTGCTACCCCCTTCAGTAATTTCAAAAGTTATTAGAAATAAAACAATTTAGAAACGATCAAAGAACTGTGTATCTCGCAGCTGCATAAAAGTGTAGTACGCAGGTATTCTAGAATGGGTTTTTGTCCTCCAAAATTTTATTTCCAGTAAGAAATGTTGGAATATTTTTTAACTGTTACTTTTCCAGCTGGTGTAGATTTATCTTATCTGTGTAATAATTGTGCTCCCCAAATAACCATCTAACTTCTCAAAATTTACTTTCTGCTTGCAGCATTATTTCTCCCCTTGCTTTACCTCCTGGCCAGAGGCAAAGAAGTGTTGGAAGCTACACATCGGATGCGAGGTGACATGACAACAAACTCCCACGCAGCCAGGAGCCTCCTGTGTATCCTATACATTGCAGCTCCCTTCTCCAAGTCAACACTCTCCATCTCCTGAGGGTCTTCACTCATTCATGGTACCCCCAAGTCAAGCCTGTAAGCACGGTCTTGTTTATGAAAGACACTAGGTGTGTCTCATTTTTCTATTCATGCAAGCACATGAGCAGTTAGCTGCTTTGCTTGGGAGTGGAGAGGGGTTACGGGTTTAAAAGTTGTCTCTCCTCCTTCCTCCTGGCTGCATACATTGGGCAAGTTATTTCATCCCCTGGTAGCTCAGTCTTCTCAACTGTTCATTTGTCAAATGTGGCTGACGGGAGGATCCAGCTCATATGAGTGTTGTGAGGATTAAATAAATTGCTACATGTAAGGTGCTTAGCATTCTGCTGAGCGTTTTGTAAGTGCTTCATTTGCATTAGCAATTCTGTTTTTTTTAATTTATTTTATTGATGCATTAGTGATTCTTAAGCCTGATTAGCTTGCTCAAAGACATCTTGGGGAGATGTAGCACTTTGTTGTAAGCATCCTCACAGACAGAATGAGAAGATTCCAGGGATTATAAGAAAGAAATGAATAGGGAACAAGCAAAAAGGTATCAACAACTGGATGATATTTACACTCCGTCTTTTTTTTTTGTGGGGGGGGGGATTTTTCTTTCTATCTTTTTTTTTTAATTAAAGTGTAGTTGATTTACAATGTTGTGTTAATTTCTGCTGCACAGCAAAGTGACTCGGTTATTCACATATGTACATTCTTTTTATATTCTTTTCCATTATGTTTCATCCCAGGATATTGAATATAATTCCCTGTGGGAATTATTAGGACCTTGTTGTTTATCTATTCTAAATGTAATAGTTTGCATCTACCAAGCCCAAACTCCCAGTCCATCCCTTTCCCGCCCCTGCTCCCCTTTGGCAACCACAAGTCTGTTCTCTATGGCTGTGAGTCTGTTTCTGTTTTGTAGATAGGTTCATTTGTGCCATATTTTAGATTCCATATACCCCATCTTCATTTTTGGTTGGACGGATCTGCTGTCTCACACTTTCAGTTTTGGAAAGAACGTGGAGGCTCATTTCATTATTTAAAATTTTAACTTAAAATCATGTCTTCATAGTTATTTTTCCAGAGTTGTTTTCTGTAATGGGAGAAGAGTAAGCTAAGTCGAGTGAGGACCATTGCATCGTGCATTTCCATCAAATAAGAAGCATAGAGACTTTTAAAGGCATATTTTATTAACATTTTCTTATTTCTATATTATTTGTGTCATTGTAGTTTAAATGTTGCATTTCATGTAATTAGTTCATCTCTCTACTTTGTAAAAAGAGTCTCTATACCTTCAGCCATAGTGCATTTATTGTAGACAAAGTTCCAGTTTATAGGACCAGTCCCCTGGGATCACTTATTTTATGGTTTCCATGGCAGCTATTTATTTATTTAGTGACTGTCATAAACCTGCTATTTTGAGGGAATTTGGAGGCTAATGTTTACTTTGCAATGTCTGTCTTTGATGTCTATTTATCTTTGAGTGATTTGGTTCAAGGACCTCTTGCATAGAATACTTTTGCCTATAGTTTTATTTCCTTCCAGCTGGATTCATTTTAATTTTTAATATAGCCAGTGCTGATCTTTCCCCTTCATTTTCAGATTCTTACACCTTGATAACCAATGGCAGGTCATCTCTCAAAGCCCTGGGAGAGAGAAAACTAATTCTTTGATGTATAATTGCTGGTTCTACCTCCTCTTCCTTCCCTCTTTCTACTTAACCTCCTCCCTCCTCTTCATCCTTCTCATCCTCTTCCTTTTCCTTCATCTATTCCTCCTCTTAGACCCCCTCTTTATTTGGTTGTGTGTGTGTGTACATGTGTGTGCCTTTGTGTGTGTTTTGGTTTCTTTAAACATCTGTGTTCCTGACATGATGCAACATGGTTTTTTTAATTTTCTTATTTAATTTTCTTCTATTTGAAGTCCCCTTTTTGACCATGCCATCTTTTCAGTTCCCACTTGCAAGAAATCTCATCATAAACCCTTAATAACATATAGCGCTGTATTTTAGACACTATCTCTTATTTACAGTTCAAAATTCTTCAGCAATATTTGCAGCAAATATGATCTCTGATAAATCAGTACTTGCCACTGTGCACAGTTGATAGCTCTCTTGGATTTCATTTTCACCGTATTATTGCACATAACACTTTGGTATCATAAACTTTTGTAGCATGTTATGTTTGGGTAGACTTAAGGGAGAGTGACACATTTTCCAACATGGAATTTATTCTAGATTCATAGTTGGTTTGTAGGTTCCATTTCGAGGGGTACAGTGCATCCCAAGGAATTTAATTGGTTTCAGTGAATTCTTTTATTCCTACTGAGATATAAAGCATTAAATCTGTGAGATCTTAACTGGAGAGAGAATCTAGAGTTTTCTATCCAAGGTTCACCTTTTGCCATATGTGACTAGAGGTTACCATGTCATCTGTAGACACTCAGGTTGGCAGCATTAATGCATTTACCCTGAGTTAGTGTTTCTCAATTTGTGGAGGTACCGCTCTTAGGAAACATTTGTCAAAATTACTGGAGAGCTTAATTGACATTTAATGGGCAAGAATGTAGAATGCCAAAAGTTCTGCAATACATGAGCCAACCCTGCAAAAGATGAGTTATTCTGAGCAAAATGCCAATAGGGTCTTCACTAAACAGTGAGGAGTCTTGGCCCAGTCTTGCTGGAATATACATATATGTAGGAAAGACCTGGAAAAAAAGGGTGTATCTTTGTTACTGATTTATTAAACAAATTGGATTTGGGAGCGATAACCAGAAACCAACTTTATGTATTTTCTCCCATTTTTTTCAAATCAGTTTCACAACTTATTTTTCCCTACACTCAGGATGACTCACAGGCTTGATTCCTTAACTTCTGGACATTATTTGAAAATAGGAAGACTGGTCCAGTAGAGGGTAATTTCAAAATTCTAAACTCTTACCCAATTTAACTTTCTCCTTCCCACAGGTAAGGTCTGACTAAGTGGAGAAGACTGCAGTGGGGGGAAGAGGGCATGGTTGTCCTCCTCCTCCCCCACTTCCTCCCCTACATGCTAACAGCTCTTGGAACAGATGTGATCAGGCCTAGGTGGTCCTGCTGCCGGACAATATGTAGAACTGTCTCTCTTAGCGTATCCCCACTGGTAATCTCTTACTGAAGCTCTCCTTATCCTAATGTCCCTCTCCAGCCAGTTAGATTCCATCTTTCCACTTGGTTTCCTGTAGCCCACCCATCTGTTAGATCAATGATCCCCAACCTTTTTGGCACCAGGGACCAGTTTCATGGAAGACAGTTTTTCCACGGATGGCGGGGGATGGTTCAGGTGGAAATGAGAGTGATGGGGAGCGATGGGGAGCAACAGATCAAGCTTCATTCACTTGCCCGCTGCTCACTTCCTGCTGTGTGACCCGGTTCCTAACAGGCTGTGGACTAGTAGCAGTCCATAGCCCAGGGGTTGGCAATCCCTGTGTTAGATAAAAATGGTCTTCCAAAGTGATCTCCATAAGTGGAATAATTTTTAAATGCATCCCCAGTTTACCACTGCAGGATCCACATCTTGTCCATGAATATCTTTGTTCCACTTCAGTTTGAAGGCAGTTACTTCCCAGTGCAAACCTTTCTCCAGGGGCTGCCACTTCAGCCAGGCTTTCACCTTCACATTCCTCCCAATACCAGTCCTACACCACCAAGACCAGAGTGCTTCTCTCAAAGCCCTCTCTCTATCACATGGCTTCACTCCTGGGATGCTTAGAATACTGACACCTTTCTCCAAAACATTTCATCCTATCAGAATTTTTAACCTCACAATTTTATGCTCAGAAGTTGAATAATGGGCCAGGGCTGGAAGATCTACTGTAGTTCTTTGCAAGTGTAACTTATATGGCTGAGGACTTTGCTTTAGGATGGGGTTGGGGGGGATAGGTGACCCCAACATTCCCTGGTTTGGGGGTTTGCACCAACACTGAGACAGAAAGAGTCTCATTTAATAGCTTATGATGCTAAATAGGTAAAACTTATGCAGTTTATCACCAAGGCTGTGCAGGGAAGTTTGTCATCAAGACCTACACAAGGAATAGCATGTTGGTAAGAGGTAGTAGTATTTACTCACAAGATAGAGTATGTATGGCCAGCTTCAGGGAGGCTAGCTGGAGTCAAAAGGGCAAAAGATATGCAAAAAAGAAGCAAGTGCTTCCTTTCATAAATGATTCCTTTTATAGGTCACCCAGATTGCTAAGTATTAAAGGTTCTGGGTATGAGTTGATAGAGCTCCTTCCCAAGGTCTGTGTTTTTGTCTTGTTAGGCCAGCAAAACTGGACTCAGAACCCTCAACTGAGTTAAGTCCCAAGAGCTGGATTTCAGAGACCGGGTGTACATGCCAGCACAAGCTATGAGATGCAAGATAGCTCCTTCGATAATGGAAATGAAGGAGCTCTACTGAACAGAGCAAAGCATCACGAGCATGGGTGGAGACTCAGGCAAATAGGCAGTAGGTAAAATGTATATCCAATAGTCATGAAATAATGGATGCTGGCTTAGTACAGTTTCCCTAGAAAATAAAGCCTGATTTCAGCACTATGTGAGTCAGCTCAGACTGCCATAAAAATAATGCATATTGGGTGGCTTAAACAACAGAAATTTGTTTTCTCACAGTTATGGAGGCTGGTTGAAGATCAGGGTACCAACAAGGTCAGGTTTTGGTAAGGACTCTCTTCCTAACTTGCGCATGGTTACCTTCTCTCTGTGTCTTCTCTGGTTATTCTTCATATAAAGGCACTAATCCCATCATTAGGGCCCCACCCTTATCTAACCCCAATTATCTTCCAAAGGCCCCATCTCCAAATACCATCATATGGGGCTTCAATATATGAAAAATATTCAGTCTACAGCAAGTATCAAGTGCTGATGCTTTTACTAGAGGTAAAAACTCAGAGAAGCAAGAGTGAGGAATAAGAGGAGTGAGGTAGAAGGATGAGAAATAACTGAAAAGTGTATTACTGCTCTGGCCACTGCTTTCGTGTGAGCTGCAAAGATAACCAGCAGGTATCTCAGCAATTTCCACATAGGACCACTCTAAACAGGCTATAGGAAAATCTGTGCCTTGGAGAGAAGAAAGAGAAAATTTATCTTCTAAGCTCTCTCTAATCTCTTGTTTTATATTGGTTAAAATTTGCCCCATGGTGTGGCAATTCTCCCACACTTCTGGTTTTTTCATCCCAGATGCTTTGGCAGCCACTCCAAAAAGCTCTGCTGTGTGACAGTTCATACAAGTCCCCAAGTGAAAGGAGGATCTCCAGACTCTAGGAGGGCATTTCGTAGACCCCAGCGAGTGGAACCCCTTGAGCTCACTAGGAGTCGATCAGCCTCTCCTGGTAAGAGAGGAGAATCTGAGACAATAGAAAAGATGTGCCCAAAACAGATACCCCAGTAGATTGATAACATATGACATCAGAGGAGTCTGTGACAGGTGAGACCCAGGGGTTATAGGCAGGTATGTTTGAGAGAAGAAAGCAGGAATCCAGGGAAAGGAAATGGAGTTTCAGGGCAGGACCTTCATGTTCAGGCAGAGGGGCATGAAAGAGGTAGACTCCATGGAATGTAAGTGGACTGGGAACCAAATGAGGGATGCATGCAGGGGAAATAAGAAGTGGAGGAAAAGCAAGTTGCAACAACCTCATCGCAAACAGAGAGCCAGATCAGCAGCAAGGCTGTTTGAAGAGCTACCATACCACCTTCTGGGATTCTTAAGTTCCTCAAATCAGGAATGAAACAGGTTTTGAGCCTGGAATTCATTCATTCATTTTTAAATGTCTTCCTTCATTCAAGAGTACTGATTATATAACATGGTCTAGACATCAAAGATTCAGTGCAGTTAGATCAAAACCACAGATGCCCACCCCAGGGAGGGGAACAGGCAGGTCATTAATTAGAGAGTCATAGCATTAAGAGAAGGAAAGGCAGTATTGATTTGTTTTACTTTTACTTGAAGCCTTTAGAGGTGTTGAGCTGATCCTGAAATGTACCCTTCGTGTACAATTCTTGATCTTCCTCCCATGATCATCTGTCTTGAATATGAATTGTATTTTCCTTTCATAGATAATCAATGGATTACTCAAGGTCCAGAACCAAGCATGGTGCTTGTTACAAATTAAGCAATCCAATAAATACTTGTTGAATAAATTAAAGAGTCAATTTGTGTCTGTAGTTATATTTTCGAGAATCTTCCCTCTTTTACATTTTTCCTTGGTGAATTTAACAGTGTGGTCTGGAAATTTTAGTGTCTGCTTAATTCTTTCTACCTGGCCTGTACGGAAGTGGTTTCCCCAGTAGTTGATGAGGATTCTTGTAAGTCTGAATATGGGGGAGGGACTTCCTAGGTGGCGCAGTGGACAAGAATCCGCCTGCCAATGCAGGGGACACAGGTTCGATCCCTGTCCCAGCGAGATCCCACATGCCATGGAGCAACTAAGCCCGTGTGCCACAACTACTGAGCCTGTGCTCTAGGGCCCGTGAGCCACAACTATTGAGCCCACGTACCACAACTACTGAAGCTCTTGTGCCTACAGCCCATGCTCCACAACAAGAGAAGCCACTGTAATGAGAAGCCCGTGCACTGTAACAAAGAGTAGCCCCCACTCGCCGCAACTAGAGAAAGCCCGCATGCAGCAATGAAGACCCAACGTAGCCAATAAATAAATAAATAAATAAATAAATAAATAAATAAATTTTAAAAAATAAAAAAAAATAAATAAGAATAAAAAATAAAAAAATGAATATGGGAGCCCTTGGTGAATGGCCTCTGGGTCTCCATATTTTCTAGATATTTGGGGGTTTTGTTTCCTTTTTAGATTTACAGTTTTTTTAAAAAATAAAAAGTGACAAATATTCTTGAGAGGGAGAGAATATTTTTCAAACATTTTAGAAGCGAGGGGATCCTCAACCTCATTCCTCACACCAGAGTGTTTAGTATGTAGCCTTATAGAATTTTCTGTGTGTAGATACACACACAAATATAATTGTTACAAACTGGAATATACTATGCCTATAATTTGGTGATAATTTAGTGTTATATAATGAACTTCTTACCATGTTAGTACACACATGACTGTTGAATTAATGCATGAATGTGGATTAAATTAAAATCATACAAGACCTGTATAAAAGAAAAAGTATGTTTCCCCATTCTTCATTACTCCCTTACCCAAGTCCAAACTCAAGAAGTCACAACTAGTAACAGTTTCTGATTTTAATTATTCTAGATATCTTTATAACTGTGAAAATTCATTATACCTCTGATTCCTGATTAGTCTCAGTTAATATCTATTTATTCTCCTCTATGAAAATATGTGGAATTAACACACACCACATATCATCTCCCCTTTCTATTGAATTTTAAATTTTATTATATGATTTTCAACCTTAAAGTTGTTTTCTTTATGTCATTAAAATATACATGTTCTATTTCTTTATCACTTTTAATCAGTATCTCACCATTTTAAAAGATATTAAAAAAGCACATTCACCCTCTCTCCCTCCTTTTCTTTACCCTCTACTTTCCAGTTCTTGTTGTTACAGTATAATTTTACATCATCAAGGTTATAAGATTGATTTATATTCTGTAACTTTAATCAGATTTATGTATCTTTGTATAAGTTAAATCAGAAAATTGAAAACCTCCAAAAGATATTGAATTTGTATAGAAAGAAATTTGTGTAGAAGGAAATCACACTGAAGCTCTGTGATTCCATGGAGAATTTTCTAAGGCTAAGGCTAAGTCCTCTTTCTGTTTCTAAATGTTTTCCTCCTTGTCTTCTCAGTCATTCTCAGTTGATACTGTATCTTGAAACTTATACAATCCTGTCTTTAAATATATATACAAGTTATTTTTTTTTAATTAATAGACTTCATTTTAGAGCAGCTTTAGGTTTATAGAACATTGATGGGAGAGAGAGAGAGCCCATATACCCTCTGGTTCAATATTATCAAACTATCCATATAGATTATGTGATTATCTACTTGGATTCAGAAAAGGTATTTGGCAAAATACACATTCATTTTTTCTAAAAAGCATCAACAATACAGGAATCATTTTATACTTCTTTTCTTAATTTGATTATCTAGCAATATGTGGACACATAGATATAGGTCTAAAAGCCAGCGTCTTACTAATGGAGAGATACTGTAGGCTTTCTCACTAAAGTCAAGAACAAGAATTAATAGCCACTATCATTATGACAATTTAACATTGTCTGAATGAGATTAACCTATAGATTATACAAGAGAAGAATATTAGTGGTACAAATATTGGAAAGGAGGAGGTAAAACTATTTCTATTTGCAGTTGATATAATGTTTTTCATGGAAAACCTAAGAAACTGGGTAAGAAAGCAAAACACTAAGTATTAAATAATAGAGTAACTTGGTAGAATATAAAATTAATATACTTAAATAAATAGAATTTATCTAAACATAAAACTATCAGTTCAAAGATATAATGGAACAACACCCCGTGTTTTTTTTTTGGAACTTCTAGTGAGATACAGTTAACACAATAAACTGCATATATTTAGAGCGTACAGTTTGGTATCCCAATCTCCCAATTCATCCCCCCAGCAACCCTCCCCACTTTCCCCACTTGGTGTCCATATGTTTGTTCTCTACATCTGTGGAACACCCCATTTTTAATAACAACATAAAAAATAAAACCCTAGGCCTAAACTTAGCAAGAAATGTGCAAACCCTGTGTGAAAAAAACTTTGAACCACTCCTAAAGTACAGAAAAGTAAACTTAAAATAGAAAAACATACTGTTACAGAAAAGAAGTTTCGATATCAATGGTGTCTATATTCCCTAAGTTCTTTTGTTTGTTTTAATTTAATTTAATGTGCTGTTAAATGTGACACTGACTGGGACCAGATGAAATGATTCTGAAGTTCATATCAAAAGTAAGCAGTTTAGCCAGATAAACTTGGACGAAGAACAATGAGCAGAAACTAGATCTAGCAGATGTGAGGTCTACTATAAGCCTCAGTAGGTAGAATAGTGTGGTGCTTGTGTGTGAGCAGACACATAAAACAGAGTAGTAAGACTGAAAATAAACAAAAATATGTACAGGAGTTTAATATGTGATAAAGGCGTCATTAAGAAACAGTGAGTAAAGGCAAAGCTTTCCATTTTCATGTGTTCCGAAATATCAGTCTCATCTTTCGTGGCTACTGGATTGTGTATTATGGTTAGAAAAGCCTTCACCGATCTGAAATTATAAACAAATATTAACCCATGGTTTCTATTCATTAAAAAAAATTATAAACTTTTGATCAATGGTGTTAGAACAATCAGCTAGCCATCTGGAGTAAGTTAACATTGCACATCTTACACCAGGACAAATTCTAAACAGATCAAAAGTTGAAATTTTGAAAATAAAGCCATACAAATGCTATAAGAAAACATCATGGAATTATTTTATATGTTGAAATGAGGAAGGTTTTTCTTAATATGCAAAATCCAGAGGTCATTAAAGACAAGAATGACAATTTTGATTGGAGAGAAGTCAAGAACGTCATCATGGAATGAAAAATACACCATACCAAAACTCAAAGGATAAATAAAAACTTGGTGATGATTGGTGGGCAGGGATTGTAACTCTTTCATTAACAAAAGCTAATTCCCTAACTTACAAATAGCTCCTAGATATTGAGATAAAACAGGCTAAGAGCCCCCAAAGAAACAGAGTTAAGATTGTTCACAGATAAATACATAAATGCCCCTCAAACATAGGAAAAGAAGTAATACCTCGACCGTGGTAATATGAGAAGCGCAAGTTTAATCTACACTGAGATATTTTTTGCATTTTTTATTGGCAAAATTCCAAAAGGTTGACATATTCTCTTAGCAAAACTGTGGGAAAACCAGTGCTCTCCTACATTGTTTTCTGGATTCCAAAATGGAACAACTCTTAAGGAAGGAAATTTGATATTATTTACCTAAATGCATTTAACCTTTCCTAGTAATTCCGCTACCGGTAAATAATTCTACAAATACATATGGACATTTAAGAAACAACAGCTATGCAATATTATTAATTGCAGGACTGTTTATAGCACTACAAGCTTGGAAACTGTTCAAGTCCAGCAATAGGGGACTGGTGGCATGAACTCTGGTGTATCCACACAGCACAGTCCTAGGAGGCTGTAGAAAAGTGACATGGGCTTTCCTGGTGGCACAGTGGTTGAGAAGCTGCCTGCCGATGCAGGGGACATGGGTTCAGTTCCTGGGTCGGGAAGATCCCACATGCCATGGAACAACTGGACCTGTGTGTCACAACTACCGAGCCTGTGCTCTAAAGCCCACGAGCCACAACTACTGCTCCTGTGTGCCACAATTACTGAGCCCGCACACCTAGAGCCCATGCTCCACAACAAGAAAAGCCACTACAGTGAGAAGCCCAGGCACCGCAACAAAGAGTAGCCCCCACTCGCCCCAACTAAAGCATGCTCACAGCAACGAAGACCCAATGCAGCCAATAAATAAATAAATAAGTAAATAAATTTATTTAAAAAGAAAAGAGGCGGTAGCCTTTTTGGGGGAAAAAAAAAAAAAGAGTGACATGACTAGGATTTTGGTACCAAAATGGTGAGGTCTCCACCATTTCTTCTTGTGATTAAAAAGTAATAGAAGAGTATTTATAGTAAGCTACAAATTGTGTAAGAAAAGGGGAAATAAGTTTATGTATATATTCACATCTGTTTATGTATTTACAAAGAAATATTAAAAGAATACACATACAACAAATGAAATTGGGGACTTCCCTGGTGGTCCAGTGGTTAAGACACCCATCTGCCACTGCAGGGGCTGTGGGTTTGATCCTCGGTTGGGGAGCTAAGATCTCACGTGCCCCACGGCGTGGCCAAAAGATTTAAAAAAAGTAAATGAAATTGCCATCTTTGAGGGAGATGAAGGGGACAGAGATGGGCGTCTTCTCTTTGTAAGTTATATATTTTTATATTATTTTGATTTTTGAACCATGTGAACATACATCTTCAAAAATAAAATTGCACATGTGTGTCCATATATGTATATGTATATATGCACTATATATATAGTTTTTAATTCCAGATTCAAAATGTTTCCCCTGGAAATCTGAATATCTGAGCAAGTTGTTTCATTGCTGTCTAGCATGTGACTCATAAAAATCTAACCCAGTTGGATTCTTGTTTCTTTGTAGGCTCTCTTGCGTTCTCTCTCTCTCTCTCCCTCCCCCTCCTCCCCCCCCCCCCCAGGAAGTTTGTAGAGTTTTCCTCTTTTTTTTTTTTGAAATTACAAAATTTCGTCAAAATGGATATGCTCAGCATTTTGTGTTCTGTCCCAGTCTGAATATGAGTGAATATTTTACAAGCTTGGTGTGTTTTTTGACTCCTACTTATTTTTCCTCTTTACATTCTGGAAGATTCCCATGTCTTTATCACCTGCTTCACCAAAACACAATTCTGATATGTAAATACAGCTTAAATATGTGAATGGTTCCCAAATGGGCTATCCATTGCTAGGAGAGAAGTTAAGGGATCTAAACAAAAGGGATTGTATCCACATTATGGAATTTATAGCCGAGATATATGTTCTTTTAAACTTCACACTCCCTACCATTTATCATCTCCTCCTCAAAAAGCAAGGATCTCTTTCATTAAAAGGCAATAAAAATGTAGGACAACCTCCTAAAAATAGCTCTGTTGTCTTTCTTTTGACTGGCTTTCCCAAAGATGCGTAAACTAAGAATAGTAAAGACAAATGCTTTCTCCTGAAACTTCACATACAAAAGTTGAACACATATATCAAAAATAAGGGAAGATCTTTAAATCAGAATTGATATAAGTAAAGACAGTTACAAATTATCTATGACACAGTAGCTCTTTTTCTAGCATTTTAGAGGCAATACGGGAAACATTGCATCTAGTACCTTATGTAATTGCAACAAAATTCTTCCAATGTTTTTTTTAAAAAATTAACATGGTCAATCTCAGGTTCGAGGCCAGAATAAAAGTGGGTAAACGGTGCTCTAACACTGAACCACCTTTGTGCTAGTTTTGTTAAGTCTATTACTTTTGTTTTTTGTTTTTTTAATTAATTTATTTATGGCTGCATTGAGTCTTCGTTGCTGCACATGGGCTTTCTCTAGTTGCAGCGAGCAGGGGCTACTCTTCATTGTGGTGCTTGGGCTCCTCACTGTGATGGATTCTCTTGTTGGGGAGCACGGGCTTTAGGCACGCAGGCTTCAGTAGTTGCGGCACATGGGCTCAGTAGTTGTGGCTCACAGGCTCTAGAGCACAGGCTCAATAGTTGTGGCGCACAGGCTTAGTTGCTCCAAGGCATGTGCGATCGTCCTGGGGCAGGGATCAAACCCGTGTCCCCTGCATTGGCAGGCAGATTCTTAACCACTGTGCCACCTAGGAAGTCCCAAGTCTATTACTCACTAAACTGGTTTTCTGTTGGGAGATCACTACTAGTTTTCTTTTAATGGATGTAAGTTTTTTTTTTTTACTAGTATCATTCTTTTAATTTTATGATTATCTTAGGTTCTTGCAGACAGATTTAATACTCTGTGCATGAACGAACCACTTTATAACTGGTCACTTTATTTTTATATGATATGAATTAATGTACCAAACAGTGCAATACCACATATTGTATTAATGACTCAATGTGCTTTCCCCCTTCCTGGTTTGTGAAGGAGCTCACAGCTATGCATTTGCATTTGAAGGGAATTGAGGCCAGATTCATTTTCTCCATTGGGTCGAATGGAAGCTTGTTTGGCAGGCAGTAGCATTCATCGGTATTAATTAGTTGAGATACAGACAGGTTAGGTAACACAGGGGCAGGCTTTGAGTTAAGCAGGAAATCTGACTGCAGAGCTCCTGCTCTGATCACGATGCAGTGTAGACTGCAGACGCTCATACTCCATATTTACGCCTTTATAGGAGCCACACCCCTCCCTCAAGTCTCTACCTTCTTTCCCACCAACCCAAGTCCGGCTCATTTCTCTCCTCATAAACGTACCTCCGAACACAGCCAATCACACTGATTTCTTTATTCCTCAAATACTTATAAACTGTACTATTCATTTCGTTACTGGGTCATGTAATTGTTTTGTTCTCTAGTTATTGCATTTTTTAATCTATAACTCTGTCCTCCCCAACAAGAGCAAATCCCCAGGGATAGAAACGCCTCAGGAATCCTTATCAAAATGCTAACTACATAAGCGTCACTGTATAAAAATCTGCTGACTTGAGTCTAACTAGGGCATTTACTGGATTAATATCATGGCTCCATATCTGGGACATTCCAGACCCATAAGATCTACTTGACAAGAGTGTCCTGTTACCTCAGACGCTGTGCAATTGATCCGTCACTGTCACACGCTAGTCACGTCGGGCAGTAGTGGGGAAGAGTAAGTGCCCTGCACACTCTGAAAAAACAAGGGTGACCTGGACAAACAGGCTTCACTTTACAATCCGAGTAGTCTCTTTGCGGAAAAGAGAAGGTGCTTCTCCATCACTCCGATTTATTTAGGCTGGTTGGATGGTCCTTGGTGGTTTTAGGGCTTGATGTCACCTTTTATCAGCTCTTCCTCAACCAGGGTTCTCTGTATGCTGTAAGCATGTATCTCTCATTTTCTTTGTGGTGGCCGAACACCTGCAAGTCAAACATAGAATTCTATTTGGGAATATATTAGAAAGATATCTTTCTGCCATCCATTTAAACACTTATTAAATATCCACTTTGGATTTAGAAGTATCCTAAAATCTGTAGTAAAATTATGGAAGGAGCAAAAGACAATTTCTGTACTCAAAGTACATACAGTTGAATTTTTTAAATTAATTAATTAATTTACTTATTTATTTATTTGATTGGCTGTGTTGGGTCTTCGTTGCTGCACATGGGCTTTTTCTAGTTGCGGCGAGCGGGGCCTACTCTTCCTTGTGGTGCGCGGGCTTCTCATTGTGGTAGCCTCCCTTGTTGCAGAGCACAGGCTCCAGGCGGGTGGGCTTCAGTAGTTGCAGCACATGGGCTCAACAGTTGTGGCTCACAGGTTCTAGAGCACAGGCTCAATAGTTGTGGCGCACAGGCTTAGCTGCACCTCGGCATGTGGGATCTTCGCAGGGGATCGAACCCGTGTCCCCTGCATTGGCAGGCAGATTCTACCCACTGCACCACCGAGGAAGCCCCATGCAGTTGAATTTATTTGTGTTTTATATGCTTAAAGTGCATAGCTGTGAGTTAGAACACTTGGAAAATTAATGCAAAGCATCTTTATTTCTTAAAATGACTTTTTGGAAAACAAAACCAAAAAAACAAAAAACAAAAAATGACTTTTCGGGTAAGATACAAAAACTCGCCACTGTAGAAAGCCTATACCTAATTTTATCTTTTAAAAACTCGTGTATATGTGTATGTACGGATATGAGTGTATGTAAGTATGTATGTGTGTATAAAGATAGAGAATTAGCTAGCATATGAGAATAACTCACGTGGATTTTTATAGAGCATTTATACATATTTATGCCTTTTGAAATACTGCCTAACACATGTATCTGAAAACCAGAGAAGATTTGAAGCAGTCATCTTGGCTCCTCTGGCAAATATTTTATGATTTACAGTTATCCATGTAAGGAAGGATTTGGGTTGGGAAACTATATGATGATCAAATGATTACCTAAAAACATCAGTGAAGAATCGGATAACGTACTTCCAATTGGATAAGTCAATGTGATAGTGCTGAAGGAACATCTTGCTTCTTAGGCCTACCTAAATCTATACGTAGTAAATCCTGTATTTTAAATGTATTGTAAAGCATAAAGTACTTTCCCAAATATGATCTCATTTTGATTTCGGTCCAAACACATATAAATATATTTCTATTATATATGCACGTACTAGATTACACGTTTGTGTCAACTCAAGATAAAAAAGAATATAGTCTATATATGAACACTTTCATTTGATAAGATATAACACACAGAAGCATTTATTTTTTGTCTGTTTATATATTTTGTTTTTCCCTTGGCAATAGAGTTTAAGGTATGATCATTCAGAGATTATCTTCATAACATTTGACCCCCTAGGTTTTCCGGGTGTCCTTTATTCTTCAGCTGAAAAAAACAATTCTTTTTTTTCCCATATCTTTATTGGAGTATAATTGTTTTACAATATTGTATTAGTTTCTGCTGTACAACATAGTGAATCAGCTATATGGATACATATATCCCCATATCCCCTCCCTCTTGAGCCTCCCTCCCATCCTCCCCATCCCACTCTGTGGTCACAAAGCATCAAGTTGATCTCCCTGTGCTATGCAACAGCTTCCCCCAACCATCTATTTTACAATTGGTAGTGTATATACGTCAATGTTACTCTCTCACCACGTCCCAGCTTCCTTGTAACCCCTGTGTCCTCAAGTCTGTTCTCTATGTCTGAAAAGAACAATCCTTGGAAATATCTGGTTTTCTCTATGATATAAAACAGGCAGCCCCTCCTGTCTTGTCTAAAACGACACTGCCAGAACTAAATGCCACGCTAACACTTGGTTTTGCTGATCACCAATGGGAACAGCAAACCAAGGTGGACCCACAGTTAGCTGTACCCACATCTGGAAAATCCCTTCCAGTGCTCGCCCCACAGTGGGGAACAGGGCCATCTTCAAGTCTACTGTTAGAGTTATCAACAATTATGAGCCCGGGAGTTTTTGGAAACCTAATCTTAAAAAGTAAAGACGACATCTAAGCTAAATTCACAAAATCACATCTCTAACAGTCAACATTAAAGAAATAAGCAATTGCTGATAAAAACTAAAGCAGAAGATTTCCAGGCCGGAATAGAAGCGTGTGCAAGCTGAGATTTTAAAGCCAAACTTAATATCTACCAACTATTTTAAAGGAAACAGGAAGTGCAAACGACTCATAATTCTGAGCCTGTCCTATTGGTGAAAGAGATGGGATTTCGTGCATTACTGAAATGTTTTTAGCTTAGTTGTTAATGCAGGTCTACAAAGCAAGACTCACCAAGATTCTGTTTCTTCATAGCTTCCTGATATGTCACAGTACAAATGTCCAAGGAACGTATAATGGGAAACAGATTGATGACAGTGACAGATTTATTTTTGGAAATACAGATTTGATTAGGCCCTGTAGGCTCTGTATGCATTGATAGAGCACACAAATCTTTACAGAGGTACTCTTTTCCTTCAGGAGTATGTGCTTATGAACTACAGTATATATTCATCCTGAAATGACTGAAATGGAGAAAATATTCGGGAGTTGAAGGTTGAAGTTTGTTTCCTCTGGTCTGCTGGGTCCTTTTTGGTCGTTATTTAAGGGAGTCAAAGACCATTACAGAAAGCAAATAGCCTTTAGAACTCTCAGATGATACTGATATTACTGATGGGAGAGTTAAGTCAAATTGCATTCTCAGAATGGTTCCGGGAACACACCACTTCCAGTAATGGTCCTATCAGCCAGACCTAAAAGCAGAGAGGGCAGGGATGCACTTAAAGGCAATTATCCATCAACATTGGAAAATATGGTTACTAGATTAAGAGAGTTGAGTTCTATGCAATATATCTTGATTGCAGCAAAGCAGTTGATACAACATTATTCAATTTACCAGCTAGATTAATTTAAATTGGTTTAGGCAGAAGTATAGTCAAATGAGCTACCAGCTATCCAGAAGGCCATAAATAATAGATAACAATAAACACATTTGTTTTACATGCTCCTAATTTAGTTATTTTCTCCCAGAACTCTTCTTGAGTTCAGAATATGACAGTTATATAATATATGCCACCCTCCAGTTATCTTTTCTTAAGATCTTTTAGGAATCCCATCTGTTCCATAAAGTTGCAAGGACCAGTTATAGTACCATAACAACTCCCATTATTCAAGGCTCACTTTATTTATCTACATTCAGTTTTCAGCTTTCGCTTATATTTCTTTTTGATGTCTGGACTTTCTCTTAATGTAGAATGTCAGGAGCAGAAGTGCAGGGCAATGGAAATACTCTTCGCTTCCTTACAAAAAAAGCTACTGACTGTGGCTTCTCCGGGGTGTTTTGGTGTAGTTCAGCAGAGGCAGTGCTTTTCTCAGCTGGAAGAATTTTCTGTAACTTTCAGGCAGTGGAACTGGCACAATTTCTAAAAATACTGAGTCAATGCTTATTATATTAGAAGGAAGACAAAACCCTCGATTTTATCATTTAAACTACTAAAAGTAAAGTTTGAAAAAAAATTGGAGGGTTTTAAAATATAAAAAAACATGGTGATTCTCAACAGATATGTCTTCCATGGTGGATAAGGTGGGTGGTGGGACAAATATAAGAATCCCAAGAGAGTGGGAGGTGGGGGGAATTGTGGGGCTGGAAAGCTGAGGGTACCGCCCTCACTGGAGGGGAAGCAAGAACCTATTATCTCTACCATATTCCCCCTTTTCTTTCAATGCTGATATCACATAATCATTTGCCTTGGGAAAGTAATATGACGACATTCTTACATTTGTTTTTGAATGTTAGAACATTCATATTAGGGATTTACCAAAGGTACTGTGTCTGCTTCCCCAAATTCTTTGAAATGGCATATAATAAAAGATAGAGATACTTACCTCTTCTTTCCTTGAGAGGGGAAAAGACAAAATAATTGTGGCAGAAACCTTGAGGGAGAGGAATCACTGTGATTGAGTTTTCTTTTTCCTTTTTCTTTTTTGGCTGCATTTGGTCTTTGTTGCAGCATGAGGGCTTCCTCTAGTTGTGGCGAGCCAGGGCTACTCTTTTTTTTTTTAAGCTCTTTATTGGAATATAATTGCTTTACACTCTTGTACCAGCTTATGAGGTACTCTTTGTTGCGATGCTGAGCTTTTCAGTGCGGTGGCTTCTCTTGTTGCCGAGCAACGGAGTCTAGGCCCTTGGGCTTCAGTAGTTGCAGCATGTTGGCTCAGTAGTTGTGGAGCACGGGCTTAGTTGCTCTGAGGCATGTGAGATCTTCCCAGACCAGGGATCAAACCGGTGTCCCCTGCATTGGCAGGAGGATTCTTGCACCAGGGAATTCCTGTGATTGAGTTTTAAATGTAGCTAAGAGTGGGTACAGCACAGTTGAAAAATCTTTATTTCCTCACTACTTTTTTTTTCTTTGAAGCTTTATTCATACAAATAAATAACCAATAACTCACTAACTATGGATGTGATTTTAGACAAATTACTTAATTCTGAAGAGTTTCCTGATCTGTAATATATTCTTTTAATTGCTGTATCACTCAGTATCATCTGGTTAGCTGGGCTGTGTGTATATATGTTTATGTTCTAAATACTTGCCCCCCTTTGATTATAAAAATAAGGCATACTTATTATTTCAAAAACCTGAAAATACATAAAGGATAAAAATAAAACAAATGAAAGCAATTCTGCTTATGTTCATAGTTAGGTTACCTGTTGGTATATATTATCGCCTTGATTTATGTTGGTTTTATTTTCATTGTTGCATCCTATTTTCATCATCTTTTTCTAACATTCAAACTTCCTTCCTTGGTTTCATTTTCTAAAACAAATTATTTCATGCTTTTGTGCAGACTTCTAGTCCCCAATTCTTGTTCTTAATCTATAGTCCCACTGTTACTACTCTCTCTTAGTTTTTATTTAATGAGCTTTAATGTTTTAAACTTATCAATTAAGCTTATCAATATTCCCCCCTTTGCCTTCATGTTTTTATTTTTGTCATCATTTCCTAGCCTTAAATTCATTTTTCTTCAAGTTGGTCTTCTCTATTTGCCTCTCCAGGTCCATTCTCTGCTCTCCTCTGCCCCGTTTTGTGCCCTGAGGAGAAATTTGGTGGGTGGAGGCAAGAGGTCCCTCTTTACCTGGCCACGCTGTTTCTCTCCCTGTGCTGACACCCTCCAGGGAGGGTGGCTCTCAGGGGTTCAGGAGACAGCATGTTGAAGACACCCCCTCCGCTTTCAAGTCTAAAAGTGGTCATGGTCCCCACTTTTCATCAATCCCTCTGGTTCTCTGGACTCTCCCCATTTCTCTGTCATTGACCCTTCTTTAAAGGTCTTCCAGCTAAACGCATGGACGATACCATTTCATTGCAGCTGAAGTGGTAATGGAAACAATCTTTAGCCCATTAATCTTTTTTAAAATGTTAAAAGGTTTTGGGACTTCCCTGGTGGTGCAGTGGTTAAGAATCTGCCTGTCAAAGCAGGGGACACAGGTTCGAGTCCTGGTCTGGGAAGATCCCACATGCCACGGAGCAACTAAGCTCACAAGCCACAACTACTACACTCGCATGCCCTAGAGCCTGTGCTCTGCAACAAGAGAAGCCATGGCACTGAGAAGCCCGTGCACCACAACAAAGAGTAGCCCCACTCACCACAACTAGAGAAAGCCCGCATGCAACAATGAAGACCCAACATAGCCATAAATAAATAAATAAATAATCTTTAGAAAAATATTAAAAGGTTTTGATTTTTTGCGTTATCAAATTCTCTTACACTAAATAGTGACTCCTTTAAACAATGTTAAATCTTCTAATTTTACCATATGTTATTCTTATCTCACTTTTAATTAACTATGCATTAACACATTTTAACTTTTGCTTCTCTGATACTGTGATTTGTGTTCAGGTTTTATAATAACCTACAAATAGCATGAGTACAGAGAGTGACAGCAACAGGGAGCCCTCACACCACCGACAAGAAGCTGGAAGACCCTTCCCTTATGTTTCCCTATAGGCTTTTATCCAGTTTCCTCAATTGATTTCTAATCCCTTTTATAATTATTTCCCTAAAAAATACTAACCCTGAGATACACAGGGACCTACAGATTACATTTCTGTAGGGCAATTTATTCTTTTTATACAAGTTCTATGCTTTTCTAACACTATATATTTTCCATACCATGCAGTCTTTGTATTTGAATCCGCCTGTTTTCATATCTGTGGTCTCTGACACATAGAACCAGTGGTTTTGGCAAAGTGTATCATTGTGTTACAAACAAGCGCAGCCTGACATGAACCTTTATCCTCCAGGACTAGAGGGAGGATAAAGAACTGCCAGCAATGCGTAGAAGCTCAGGAGGCAGGCTGGAGAGGGAGTAGCACTTGACATTCCAAGATATGAAATCAGCTGCAGAACAAGCTGAGCCTGGAAGAGCTGAAAGTGGCTCATGTAGGGATTATGGTTCTTCATCTGCTGACTCTGGAAGAGAAGGTGGAAGGCAGAACAACCAGAAGTGCACTCTACCACTCACAGTGAGACGTCAGCAAGGTTTCTACACCCGTCAGCGAGTCACGCGGAGAAACCTTCTAATAGCTGACTGAGGAAAGTAGAAGGAATCAAAGAGAATTCACCCACAACTGGACGGACCTGTCCTTCTTCAAGAACACATTACTTCAAAATTTTAAAAAAGCATCTCCCTGGAGCTTTTTAATACAAAGATTAGGCGGTTGACTTAAGAAAGCAGGACAATATTTAAAGAATCTGCTTCGTATTTTCAGTAAAGTCACTGAACAATAATGACTAGAAACAAAATAAGAAGTGCAAGAAAAGGCAAAGTGCTGAGAAAGGATTCTTGTGGATCCAACCAGCCAAAAACAGAGTTAATAAAGAGACAGAGAGAGATGGTGGGGCAGTTCAGTGACACTAGGTCTGGAACGGAACTAAGCAGGAAGGGGACCCCATGAGCTCTGCCCAGGGCTCCGTGAGCTCTCTTAATTCTGCCCGCTGCCCACCCCACCCTCATCCCCACCCCCACCCCACCCCGTTCATCTGCTTCACTCTGTCCTCTCAATGCACTTGGACCGGGCCACGTGGCATGGAATGTTGCCAGAAGCACACACGGGGTTGACAGTTTAAAGGTCCACATACCTAGATAGAGCCTAACTGGTCTCTTGCCCTTAAGGGTAAAGGGACTGATTTTCCCCACCTTTTGTCTGATGCAAACCAGCCAACTCCTAATGCAACCTCTTTGAAGCAGTAAGCACTTCAGGGAAAGGAAAGGCCTGTGATACAATGGAGTCCGAGAAAGATTATCGCCATAGGTTTTCAGAAATTACATATGAAAAGATAGCTGAATGAGATGGGGAGAGAACAGAAAGGACTTTCATTACTAAAATCAACTTTAAAAACAGATCACAGCAGAATCAACCCTGAGAAAAAATACAATTATGATCCAAACTTGAGTTTACTCTGAATAAATTAGAATAGAAAGAAGACATTAAAAGTAAGAGCAAACATTCAATGCATTGAAGGCCTGAATAGAATAAATGATTTAGTAAGAAAAAAAAAAAAAAGTAAGAGCGAAAAGTTTCGACAATTGTTTTAAAATCATTGTTTTACTTTGTTTTCAGAAGTCCTTCTTTGCTGGTTTTCCTTAGATTTTACATATCAGAACTTTTTGAGCTAAGTAGTTTATTTCGATTCTTTTCTTGTTTACCATTCAAAATATTTCAGGCTGTTAAAGTTTGCTTGTATGTATAGATTTGGCCTCATCGCATACATTTTGAAAAAAAAAAATCCTCATTTGTTATTTGCCTAATATTATGTGATTTCAGATGAGGATATATTTAAAATTTCAAGATTCATCTATTTGGAAATGCTTATTAATTCTCTGATATATTAAATTCCTGACAAAGACAGTGACCTCTACTAGATTCAGCCTTTCAGATGTAATTTTCGTTGGGGTCTTAATATATCAGTTATAGTTATTAGTTCTAAGCATGTAGCAGGTTTGTAAGAGGAAAATGTGAATATACATGTATTTCACATTGTCTACTCATTCAAATTCTCTGAGCTTCGTTTCGTTTTGTTTAGTTTTGCAGGGAGTGATGGCCTTTTATTTTCTAAACCCATCAAAGGCTGAAAGAGTTCTTTAAAAGAGCTCTGTGACAATTGTGATTGTATTTTTCTTTATAGAGTCTGATGTTATTTGCTTCATAAAGATCTATGACTGTTAATTTTCATGATAAATATTATCTCTTAGAGTTATTATGAAGATTAAATAACACAATGCTTACAAAGCACTTATTCAGTAATTGGTATATGGCAAATGCTCTATAAATGTTAACTATTATTATCGTTTCCTAAATCAGTAATTTCTACTTTTATCTTTATTAATTTCCAGCTCCTGTATTTTTCCTCTTTCTTAAATTGAATGGCTATTCCATTTGTTTTAAATCTTTCTTATTTAATAGTGAAATCCTTTAAAGCTGTGGATTTTCCTTTAGCTATATCTTGTAGGTTTTGATGTAGAATATTCTTGTGCTTATTATCTCTAAATAACCAGAAATTTTACATTTTAGTTTTATTTTGTTTTAGTGCAAAGTTGTTGCCATAAAATATGCATCGCTGAAACCAATGCAGATGTGCTCTGTGACCAAATACATATCTATTTTTTAAAAATATTCCATGAGCATTAAAAACAATGACTTTTCTGAGTTTTTATGATGTAGACTTCATTTATCACCTTATATTCTTTACGTTCTTTACGTGCTTGTATAATTTTGTCTACTTAATTACTCAATTTCTGTGAGATGTTTTACATTCTCTCCCTCACCCCTGAGTTATATCTTTGTTGCCTGTAGGATCCTTGAATTCTAGAAAACCACAAATATTTTTTTACTCTCTTGCAGCTTCCTGAGTTGCAGTGGGAATATCTCTCCCTATTCTGACTCATTATTGGTAAACTCTTCTCTCTATGTGGAAGCTTGGAAGATTCGCTTTTTATGCTTAGAGTTTCACAAAAATTTCCAGGTTATATAGAATGTCTTTTGTTGTTGTTAATCTGGCCTGTTAATCAGGAGACTGGATCTAAAAACGCAACTCAGGAAAATATTTTTCTATTATTTCTTTTACTATTTTTCTTTCCCCATCTGTTTCTTTATCTGTTTCTGAATTATTGGGATATTTAATTTCCTTTATCTATTTTCCATTACCCTTATCTTTTTTCTCCGAACTATCACTCTTTGTCCTTTTTTACTCTTTCAGGATAATTTCCAGTTCATTTACCGTATTATTAACAAGGTTTTCATCAGTATCCATTCTATTTTTTACTGTCTCTAATTTCTAAATTAAACATATTATAATTTTTACTAGCAAAAAATTCTTTGTCATTCTAATATTTCTTCTCTTTTTTTGTAGAACTTCTCCCTCAGATCTCATTGAATTATTTTTAGTTCTTTCTTATTTCCTGCCTTACATTACTGTCATAAAAATTTCCCCTATTTCAATGGGATCTATCTGTTCTAACTATTTCAGTTTCATTTCCATCCTTAAAAGTGTGGATTACTCTTAAATGTTTGGTCATTTTTCATTTTCTGATTATCATTGGTACTCACCAGGCCAATAACTCTGAGGAACATCTAGTTATTTATTTCTTCTAAACTCATTTAACTTTGTCTGTAGGAGGTCTGGTAGTGGAGGGTAAGCAGATGATGAAATATAAGTTACAATTCTGTTTCTTACTCAGAGGGCAGCAGATAGGGAGGTAATGGGTTGTGACACTTCTTGGGAAAGTTGTCTTAGAGAGTGATTGTGTTCCTGGCTTTATAAGAGTGCAACGATTCAGTTCAACATGGAAGAGTTATTCAAAAGAAGGCTGTATCAGCAGCGTTAGAAAGTTTCTCCCTTGAGTCTGTATAACGAGTGAGCAAGACATCAGGAGTAGTATTTATTAAGAATTGCTCAGAATAGCTGGGCTTCCTCAGGAATCCACTGGGTTAGTTGTCTTCACACCAGACTTGACCAAAGCAGTAGACCATCATCTCTCCAAGGACCACGCTGCAAACTGTGCAGCAGGTGCGCCTGAAGTTTTTTTACCTGTTCTACATCACAGGAACCAAAAGGGTCCAGGCTCCAGTGAAGACCAGACTTCTTCCCTTCTGTGACCCTTTAGCCAGATGGATGTATTAGCTCAGTGGAGGGTTAAGAGGAGGAGAAATCAAGAACAAATACTATATCAATTCCTGTTTTCTCCCATCCTGCCATAATGTACTAGAAAATATAGGATGATATGTTTGCATCATAATAAACTAGGACTAGCCTCAAAACATAACTTGCCCTCTATTTCTATAAATTTCTCTATGAAATTTCTATGAAAATTCTCTATGAAATTTCTCTATGAAAGCAAATCTCTGGATCAACTCTTTCAAACCAGAGTCATAATTTTTCTTGGATGTGCCCCCAACATTTAACTGGCCTCTTACTAGCATTTCTAAGAAGTAATGTAGCTTCATGGCTTTGGTGATGCAAACAGGATATTGACAGAGACATGGCTTTTGGGAAGAGGAAGGATGAGGGCCTCATGGGTGATTAATAGGAATCCGTTATTTAGAGATTCATTCAGTTACCTAGAGGTATATTTCACAACTATTTTATTTTGAAAGGTTTACCATAAAGTTATACTTCAATACATGCTCAATGGATATCTTTGTGGAAAAGAAAAGTCTGTAGCCACAGTGAGTCCAAATGTTAGTTGATGCCTCATCTATGGCTTCCAACTGGAGTTTGCTGTCTCCTGGGAATTTCTTCCAGGGGGGCCAAAGCTTTCTCACAGCAGCTAGGGTTCAATGGAAAAAAATCCTCTTGAGATCTTTTCTGAAAAGTTGCAAGGCTGGCAAAATGGTAGATGGCAAAATGATGGAGCTGTACATTGGCCCAAATACTGCCCTTCTTCCTTGAGTGCTACACACTGCCACACCTCCTCACCCACTGAACCAGCCAAAGGTCTATGATTTGCCTAGTTTCTGCTCATACTGGGTGCAAGTTTTCCTCCTTTCACACTAAATTAAGTGAGTATCAGTGTAACTGCTATTTGCTGGCGGGTGGAAATTTCACCCACCCGAGATGAATCTTGGTCCTAGTTTCCACATTGGGGCAAACATGTGACTGGTGACCAGATGGGAGAGAAGCCCTCCTTTCCCATCACCCCTCCCCCCCCCCCCCGCCCCACCAATCATATAGTCAACTTGGCAATAAATGCTGTCCTTCTCTTCATTGCTTGTTAATAAGGGGGAATTGGGGAAATGGATTCTGTCTTTAAACCCAGTTCACTGTGCTCAACCTGCAGCCACCTCCCCAGTCTCCCCTCATTAACAAGCAGTGAAAAGAAGAGTACCATTTATTGCCAAGTTAACTGTAGGATTTGATCCTGTTCACTTCTGATTCCCACAGACTTGCCACCGTTCCTGGAAGCAGCCTGAGAGGGTCTCCTGCCTTTTCCAGATCATGCTGTGTCTGTCAGCATCCCCTCCTCCTTGTTCAAAAGGTCAAGAACTGAAGGATATGAACTTTGACCCAACTTACAAACTAGTAAGTTAGCCTGCCGCAGTTTCATGGATGCTAGAAAAAGATACAATTCTCCTGAGTCACAAAAAAAAGGACTTCATTGCTCAAGTAAATAGTAGGAGCTTGAAAATCAATATTTGCTCTTGTTTCCTGCGCGCCCAGTCCTCCAGGGAGACACAAAGAAAGTCAGGAGATACACACAGTGCACTGCGTTACAAGGGAGGAATCCGTGCTCAGGGTATGTGCTCCAGAGGAAGACACTCTCTCTAACCTCCAAGGCTGTTCTTAACCCAGACATCCTTAGAAAGATAATTAGCAACCAAGGTAGCAAGTACTTCTGCTCTCAAGAAATGTAGAAATGCAAGAAGTCACGGATCAGTTTCTCCCCCAAAGGAACTGATCGAGAAGGATTGTCAGAACAAACATTTTGTGATACTTTCAAAATACAAATCAGCTCACGTTACTTCCTTGCTCTAATGACTACCAGTCATGCTGAAGAATAAAATCCCAGCTCCTAACCATGACCCCTGAGGCCTGATGTTCCCTGCCCCCGGCTGCCCCCTGGGGTCTTTCTGAATCCCAGCACTCTTCCTCCTTGCAGTACCTGGACACCAAAGCACTCTTCCATCTTGACGTCCAATGTTGCTGGATTTATACATGGCTCTGTCCTTCCCTCATTGAGGTCACTGTTCAGATGTGACCTCCTAGGAGATTTGCTCGAATACCCTAAAGCTACAGCCCATTTGCTCTATTCCTTCCCCTCATTATTTTTTTCAGCACACTTACCTCCACCTGCCAAATCTAGGTCCATTAGCCTATTTCTTTATTATTATCTCCCCCTCTAGACTATAGCTTTTCCCAAGTCTAAGCTTTCTCTGCTCACCACACAACAGGCCAATAAATTGGAGACAGCGTGTTGAGGCAAGGAACACAACTTTATTCAGAAAGCTGGCAGACCGAGAAGATGGCAGACTAGTGTCTCTGAAAAACCATCTTATTGGGATCTGGATGCCAGTTTCTTTTATAGAATAGGGAGGGGGAGAAGGTGAGGAAGTAAAGTAAAAAGGCCATAAGATTTGCAAACATCCCCTGGAGTGGCCAGCCTCGGGAAGGGGATGTGTTAATTTCTTCATTCTTGTAGCCATCCACAGGTGGACAGGGTCTAGATGCTTCCCTGAACAAAGGCATTTTGGTTTAACATTCAAGCAGAGGGGTAGGGTTCCCCGAGGCAGGCCATTGTGTATAGACAGTGTCTTTTTAGTGAACAAAAGCAACGGGAACCAAAGGTTAAAGTAAAAGGAACAGATCCAATATAGAGTCAGGATTGGCTCTTCCCTGTTACATAACCTCTCTGAAGCTAGGGACTTTGGCTAGTATGTCCCCAGACTTAGATCAGAGCCTGCTGGTCACTTAACAGTCCCTTGGTTAATATTTGTTAAATGAACTATGATATTGTCAACTGTTTCTTCATTAAAAGGACTGTTCATCTGCTTACTCTTCTTAAGCCAATATATAGTGAATCAGGCCCAACCATAGCCAGAAATGTAGACATTTACAAAGATTGATTCCTTGTGAAAAATGTTACTTTCAGTTTCCCAGAGTGTGTGTTTATTCCTGCAGATAGACAGTCGGCAGTGAAGCTCCGATACCCGTCTGGACTACTGCAATCACGCACTAGCTGGTCTCTCCCAACTTTCATTCTTGCTACTCAACCACATACTCTCCCTAGAGCATTAAGAGTAATCTTACTGCCATAAAATTTGCATCACATCACACCCCTGTTTCAAAATCTTCAATGCATCCCATCACATTTCAAACAGTATCTGAAGTCTTAATGATGAGCTTCTAGGCCATATCATAGCACCTAGCTGTCAAAAAGACAGAGTTTAGGGTTGACAAAGCAGCTGGAAATTTAGGAGAGAAATCCTGGAAATGAGAAAGTTGCAGAAGGGATGACTCACAGAATCTTAACATAAACTCCCTCCAAATCCCTGGATAACTACAGCTACACATGTGTGGGGATTACCGCAGTGGGCTTGGGAAATAGCAGACAGAAATGAGAGAGGAGTCTGTCTTAGAAAGACAAAGTACATTGGGTGAATCTGTGAGTTTGCGGCTCCTTCAGACTTCAAGACAGGAGATTACTAGTCACAAAATGAGACATTTCATGATGATTAAAGCACAAATATATTCCTAATATATTGCAGTTATATAACAGAGCTTCAAAAAACATGAAGCAGAAACTCACAGAAAAAAAAGGGAGAAATAGTTAAATCTACAATTATACTTGAAGATTCTAATACTCTTCTCTTAGCTGATAGAACAATGCTATAAAAAATGAGTAAGAGGACTTCCCTGGTGGTGCAGTGGTTAAGAATCTGCCTGCTAATACAGGGGACACAGGTTTGATCCCTGGACCAGGAAGATCCCACATGCTGCAGAGCAACTCAGCCTGTGGGCCACAACTACTGAGCCCTCATGCTGCAACTACTGAAGCCCGTGCTCCTAGAGCCCGTGCTCCACAAGAGACACCACTGCAATGAGAAGCCTGCACACCACAATGAAGAGTAGCCCCACAACTAGTAGCTTGTCACAACTAGAGAAAGCCTGTGTGCAGCAATGAAGACCCAATGCAGCCAATAAATAAATAAATAAAATTTTTAAAAAATGAGTAAGGATGTAGAAGATCTAAACGACCAACCTTCACCAAATTGATAGTCATAGGACATCACACCTAAGGACTAAAGAATACATACTTTTTTCAAGTGAACTTGGAATGTTCACCAAGTTAGATCATATCCTGGGCAACAAAATAATTTCCAAATTGATTTTAAAAGATGGAAATGTGCAGAGAATTTCCTCTGACCATAGAGGAATTAACTTAGAAGGCAATAACAATACCCTACTTAGAAAGGCCCAAAAGATTTACAAATTAAGTGGCTTACTTCTAAAAAATTTCTGGGACAAAAAAGATATCATAAAGTGAAAAATAGGTATTTTGAAAAAAATAATAATGAAAATGTAGCATATTAAAATTGTGGGGTGTGGCAAAGCAGTGTTTAAAGGAACGACGTGATTTTAAATGTTGATATTAAAATGGTTCAATGATCTCCATCTCCCACAATTGCAGCATATATTCCCAAATCCAGGGTGTGAATCCTTAGGCCCTCATGACCTGGCTCTGCCTCAGACGTCTGACCATCTTCCGCCTCTCTTAATAGAAGTCTTACGACTCCTTCTCAACTCCATACCTTTGTGGCCTTCTTTGCGGCCATCCTCTGCATAGAAAGCCCTCCCGACTCTCTTACTTCTTAAACGTTTACTGCCAAATTCAGCCCAGGCAATGTCTCATCCATGACCCCTCAGGCTGAGCAAAAGATTCTCTATTCCTTTATTTTTTGCTTCAAATACAGCAGCAGAAAATCTTTTGTTTTCTTTTGCACAGTTGGGGGTGGGGTGGGGAGAGCACCTCAAATTCATTGGGGAATTAGTCTTCCTGATGTTATTTTTATATGTCCTCATCACCCTTTCCATTCATCTTTTGCTATATGCCTAGTTTTTTTTTTTAATGTTTATGCTTATATTAAAATTTTTGAGATCATATATTATGTAATGTAATCCTATCCTATTTGTACCTCCCTTTTTATTCCTTACCTTCTAGGATTGCATTCATGAGGCCTTCATAACTTCTCAAACATTTTAGAATTTCTTCCAGAAATTCATGTTCGGGGGTCCAGTTTACTTTTTCTCTGAATGTTTTTGGATTCTGCTCGTCTCACACTTTGGGTACCAAATGTAACCATCTCAATATTTTCACTTGATGACTATCAAGGACTCTAAGATGACCTTACTGTTTTGTTTTTTTTTTTTCTGGGATTTTAACATTTCTTTTTTGATAACCAAGCAGATTTTCCTCATTGGTAAGAATGGCTGCAGAAGTTTGTTTCTGTTGGTTTCTATGTTCTAATTTCCAGGGGGTACAAATGATACCAAGAGCAACTTAGCTTACCTCGCAAGTTCATTAATATCGAGAGCTACACTGAGATAAGGATTCCAAGCAGGCCCATGTTTGGTATCCTTCAAATTAACATTTGCTAAATATTTGTTCAAAATTTACTTGCTTGGGGGTGGAATCGGGTGAGTAAACTGATTTTATATGAATTAAAATGTTTTGACCTTTATATTCAAATTTATGTATTAAATGTGCCATCTATAAGCAATTTTGTTCTTTTAACTTTCAATTTGCAAATAATTTCAAACTTAAAATTGTAAGAAAAAAATTTATACATAGAATGCCTGAAAAGCCTTTACCCAGGTTCACCTATTCTTAACATTTAGCCCCATTTGCTTCATTATTTGCCATCTATCAATCTATGCATTAACTACCTACTAATCTATCCATCTATCTATTTACATAATATTTTTCTGAGCCCTTTGAGAGCAAATTTCATACACTATGGTCCTTTACCCCTAACACTTTAGGTGTATTTTTTTTTTGAAAGAATAAGGATATTCATTTATACAACCACATAATGTAATATGTTCAACTGTTGTCTGATTCCTCATCTGTATCCCAGTTTGTCAATTAACCTAATAATTTCCCATATGACATTATTTTCCCTCCAGTACAGGATCCCTCTAGGATCTAGTACAGCATTTAGTTGTCATGTTTCTTTAACCTCCCTTTGATCTGGAACATTTCCACAGCTTTTCTTTATCTTTTAACAACTTTGACATTTTTGAAGTTTAATCCCCCATTTGAAAAACAGAGCACTCTTCATTTTTTATTTGTCTGCTGTTTCTTCATTATTCGATTGAAGTTATACAGTCTCAGCTGAAATATCGCACACAGGAAGCTATATCCTTGTCAAGGCATTATGTCCATTTGCCTCTCATTGATAGTATTAACTTTGATGATCCCATCAGGGTGTTGTCTCATTTCTCCATCGTATAGCTATTACTTTTTTTCCTTGCAAGTAACAGCGATCTGTGGGAAAAAGTTTCAAGTCCATGCAAATACTCTGCTCCTCATGAAATTTCTCCCTCTTGACTTAACTCCCACTGATGATTTTTGCCTGAACTAGTCTTTACTATGTTGGCTGCAAAATGATGATTTTCCAGTTCTTTATCACACCCTCTGCATTTACCAGTTGACTCCCAATATTCTATAAGCAAGAGCCCTCCCTTCACTTTTTTTACTTTTCTTCCCTCCCTCCCTCCTTCCCTCCTTCCTTCCCTTCCTTCCCTTCCTTCCTTCCTCCCTTTGCTTTATTATCTACTTATTATTCGTAGCGACTCATGAATTTCTACTTTTTCAATTGTCTGTATTCTATTACTGTTTCTTAATTATTGTGTTACTCATGTTTCCAGGTTTCTCCAGTTGAAGCCCCTTCAGGATGGATCCTGTGTTCTTATGAAATGCCTCCTCATTTTTTGAGTGCTTTCTTACTTTCTGGAACATGGCTTTCCCTGTTGTTCATTTACCCACTCTGCCTCCGTCCTAGAATCAAACATCTCTCAGGGAAGCGCTGGCTCCTTTTAGAGCATAATGGCATTAGACCCCAGTATATCTGGGCACTAGGTCTACTGATTGCTTCCAGGTGTCTCTGCTTCTAAGAAAACTAAAAAGCATTTATATTTATACACACGTATACATACACATACATAATACAGATATACACAAACATACATGTATGTATGTATACACACATACACTCCAATACACATATATACACACGTGTGTTGGAAATGATGAGTTCCTATGCCACCCCTATTTCTGGTTGGTGTGTCCCTTCTGCCACTTGAGATCTCTGGCTTCCAACAACATAAACACGTTTGCTTATTTGCTCAATCCTGCGATATACCCAATAGAATGGCTTCCCTTATATCCATACAATAAGCAAATCTGCTAGAGGGAGTTCAGAATTTGTTTGCAGTGTTCTCTCTCACCTGTCCTGTCTCTCTGCCCAAGTCAGGACATACAGTCAGACAGCATGTTCATTAATAACTTAGATTGGTTCTCTACCCTCTTCCAGTGTGACTGTGTTATTTATTTATGTGAAATAGATCCTCGTTCATTTATTTCTATTTGCTTTAATATTAGGAACTCCCTTCTCATCCTTATTAATTTAATGTTACATTTTGATTACTAACAACATGAACATGCTTCCAGAAAACCAAAATTTACAAAAACTCCTTGTCGATCCTTTCTGTAGCACCTCTATCTCAATTCCTGCCACACTTTGTAGGTAATCAACCTCATTGTTTGCTGGTTTACCCTCCCTGTGTGTGTATGTTTTTTTTAAATGTAAAGATAAGTAATATGCATGTTTTCTTACTTTCCCTTTTTTTTTTCTTTGGCACAAAAGTAGCATACTGTATATGCTATTTTGCATTTGCATTTTTCACTTCACAATGTCTCCAGAAATCAATGCATGTGAATTCACAAAGATCTTTATTTTCTTTTTCTTTCAACTGAAGTGCAGTTAATTTACAATGTTGTGTTAGTTTCAGGTGTACAGCAAAGTGATTCAGTTATACATGCATACTTATGTATATCTTCTTTTTCAGATTCTTATCCATTATATGTTATTACAAGATACTGAATATAGTTCCCTGTGTTATACAGTAGGTCCTTGTTTATCTATTTTATATTATAGTAGTGTGTACATGTTAATAACTGCATAGTACTCCTTTGAGTGTTTGTAATGCGGTTAATTAAACCAACTCATGCTTAGACATTTAAATAATGTTCAATATTTTGTAATTATAATTGCTATAATGAATAATCTTGGGCATATATATATTTTTCTTCCTGTAGTTAGAGGTGTATTTACAGTAAATTCTTAGAATGTCAAATGAGTAAGTAGTTTTGTTAGATATTGGCAAATTCCACTCTATAAGTATTGTGCCATTTTGCATTTCCACCAGCAATATATGAGAATATTAGTTTCTCAACATCATCAGAAGAAGAGTGAATTGTCAAGCTTTGATTTTTTTTGCCAGTCTAACAGGTGAGAAATAATATTTCTGTGTAATTTGAATTTCTCTAACTTGAGTGAAGTTAGACATCTTTTCATATGTGTAAGGGTTATTTTTAATATCTATTCTTGTGACTTATCTGTTCATGTCATTTGATTTTTTTTTCTGTAAGATTTTTGTTCTTTTCTTCAACTGTACAACTTTTTTGTATATTAGGGAAATTAGCCCTCTTTGTAGTATTTTTGCAAATATTTTTTCCCCAGTTTGTCCTGTGTCTTTTGAGTTTGTTTATGGCATTTGGGTTTTATTTCTTTGCTTGGGGCAAGGGGGGGTCTTTGCTATACAATTTTTAATTTTATGTAGTCCAAATTATCATTCTGTTTTGTGGCACCCAGACTTCCGTTCATAGTGAGAAGGCCTTTCCTTCCACTCAGAGAAGAATTTACCATATTCTCTTCTAGTCCCTGTATGTCAGGTCTACTTCCAGATCTCTGATAAGTTTGTTTATTCTTGTATATGATGCAAGAAATGGATCTAATTTTATCTTTTCTCAAATAGTTATCCAGTTATCCCAACATATTTATTAAAAACAAAGCAAAACAAAAGGCTTTGTCCCAGTGATTACAGAACCACCTATACCATACACTGGATTTCTGTATAGAGCACAATTATTTCTGGATTTTCCATTCCTATTTCTTTGGTTATCTATCTATTCACATAGATATCATACTGTTTTAATTATAGACGCTTTGTAGTATGCTTTATTACCATTAGTCCTCCCTCTTTCTCTCAGTATTTCTTTGGTTAGTCTTTCATATTGTTTCATGTGAACTTAAGTACAAATTCATCTAACTCTGTTTTAAAAAAAAGCCATTGGTATTTTTATTAGGGTCACATTAAATTTATAAATTAACTAACAGAGAAGGGGTATATTAATATTGAGACAACCAATCCTAGAGCAAGAAATGTCTTTCACATCTTCAAGAATACTTTACTTTCATTGTATCTTATAGTTTTCTTTATGTAGGATGAGACTATTTCTGCACATTTTGTTGTTGTTGCTGTTGCTTTTGTAAATGGGATTTTCTTATCCATTAAAAAGATAACATTTTAAGAGTCTGGAAATTGTCTTTTATCTAAGTTTCTCCACTGCTAACTACAGAAAGCTATATTGTGCATAGATACAATTATAAAGCTAAGTTACAAATAATGTAAATGTTTGTTTTCTCTTGGCTTTTCATTTATCTGCATTTTTTATTCTTCAGTTTGCACTTTCAATGTTCTGGGATAGACAATTTCTCAGGAAGTATATTGAACAATTTAAAATTTAAATAATTATTTCAATAATAAAATAAATCACTGTTCCAGTAAAGCCTTGTATTACTCGTTTATGAAGTTTAGCTAACTGTCTCTGGCCCTCCCTGCCGACTCATGAATCACAGCCAAAATGAAATACTAAGAGATAGGCTAGTGTGGGTGAGGAATGCTTTTATTTTCACCAAGAGCAGGACCAAGTTACAGTTTATCAGTTATGTACAAAGTGTTCTGCAGAAACCCTAGTTTCCTGGCATTATAGTTCTTATTTATTGCAGCGATTTATATAGATTGCCTGATTTGCCTATTTTTTAATCTGGCTCTTCCTATAATCCTATTTGGATACATTTTAACCATAGAAGGATGTTCATACTTCTACCTCTCCATTTATTTACTAACTGACTCATGATGAATAGCTTAAACATTGTCTCGCACATCAAGTGGAAGTGGATACTGCAGACAGACTCATTCAGCAACCTTGGTTTGATCGTGAACTCCCCTGACAACCAGTTCGGTGAATTTAAAAGAATTATTTCATCTTCTTGATTCTGTTTCCAAAATAGTAAAATAAAGGGACTGACTTGAAAATTATCAGGTTCCAGTTGTGAAGTGACATGCTTCTCATTAGGTTGAAATAGTGGGCATGTTTATCATTAATAAGTTCTCCCTTTGTCTTGGTGACCAAAGAACGTAGAGATATAGCTCTTAATAAACTGGTGAAACCATTCTAATGAGAGCCGATTCATTCACTCACTCTTGTTTCATAATCTGTTGAGACTTATGGGGCAGATTCAACAAATGAATTACTTTGGTGTACAAGAGTGAATAACCACCTCCACTGCTCACCAACATTTCTCTCTCTCTCTCTCTCTCTCTCTCACAAACACACACACACACACACACACACACACACACACACACACACAGAATGAGATTACTTTGACCAACATAACATCAAATGAATCGATTCTGTTGGCATGCATGAAATATATTTTTCTCAGATGAAGTATGAATTTCAAAGCTATATAATATGTTATTCAATAAAGGAAATCTAATCCTTATCATTAAAGTCTGTCAATATTGTTTAAAAGAATGATATAGAAAACAGCTCTTTATTGATATATTAGCCTCCTCTGAAGTGTGTAAAATGCATATTTTTCTGAAAGGAGATTTTTTTAAAAATAATTAGCATCTTTCATAATTAATAACTATGGTGACCCTCGAAGGTGTGAGAGACCCTGGCTATAGAACTCAATCAAACTTCAGCATATAAGCCAGGTCATGTTTGG
This sequence comes from Hippopotamus amphibius kiboko, assembly GCF_030028045.1. Classification (NCBI taxonomy): domain Eukaryota; kingdom Metazoa; phylum Chordata; class Mammalia; order Artiodactyla; family Hippopotamidae; genus Hippopotamus; species Hippopotamus amphibius. The sequence goes on from NC_080187.1 coordinate 102,889,455, forward strand.
TGCGGGCAAAATGAAAAGAATAATCAGTCTTTTCCAAAACACAGTGCCCTGTCACAGGAAAACATCATCTCCGATCACTGTCTGATCTTATTTGAGAGCACCAGGCATTGCAGATTACCGGAGAGAGAGTTTATTTTTTTTCCCATAAGTCCCATTGCCAGAATTTAAAACCCAAATTGGATTATTAGAACATCACAGCAAAATTCTGGTGCTGTATATTTTGAAAGGAAAAACAACAGAAATAGAAAAAGCAATGAGAGGCACTGCTCTTAATTCTACTTATATACATTAAGTATCAATTTGCTTAGGTTTCCCCTTTGAAATACGAATGTCAGGGTACAGTTGTAGCCCTGAAAATTAGCTGTAAGAATTTAAGAAAGTTTTTACTTTTGCTCATTGCAGCTGTGAGAAAACACATCTGATAATGTCTAAATGGAGAGGATGTTGTATAATGAAGCAGTACTATGTCACTGGTCTTCAGAGTTTTGACCCAGGTTATGTGCTCATAACATTGTCTCATTTCAGCAAGAACGGCTACGGGCCACCGAGAATTCGGATGCATGTTGTAAAAACAGGCTATCTGCACATCTGGAGCTATGGCGTGATGTCCGCAAAATATGCCAATATATGAAGGAATGATTTAGTCTTTATTTGGATAGCTGATGGTGTTTATCATAGCCCCTTGTAGCAGAGGAAGCTCACCAAATTCTGTCTGAGATTTAAAAGTCTTCCTGAGGTGGGGGGGGGGGGGGGCGGGGGAGGAGGGTAGAGTGAATTGGGAGATTAGGATTGACATATATACACTACTATGTATAAAATAGATAACTAATGAGAACCTACTGTATAGTGCAGGGAACTCTACTCAGTGCTCTGCGGTGACCTAAATGGGAGGGAAATCCCAAAAAGAGGGGATAGATGTATATGTACAGCTGATTCACTTGGCTGTACAGCAGAAACTGACACAACATTGCAAAGCAACTATACTCCAATTAAAAAAAACAAAAAGTCTTCCTAGGTTCAACTGAGGGTGCTGTGGGATTTCCATTTTGGTCTCATTTTAATGACATTTTTGTGCGTTAAAAGTCCTAAAACAGGAAACTTTTCTGGGAAGGAAAGTATTTGACCAGGAGAATTTGTCTTTTGCTGTCACAATCTTCAGCTACCATTCAGCTAAATGTTGTTTGGAATAATATGGCCTCACTGCCCCTCTCTGCTGTTGAATTGCTCAGACGGGTGGGAGATTAGAGTGGGGCGAGGTGCCGGTATTATCTGTGTGAGCCCTCCAGGGGTCACGCTACACTAACAAGGCGGCCCCCGTCAGGGTGACAGAAGCCAGCTGCTGCCTTGCCCGGCCTCCACCGTCAGAAGGTTCCACTTACTGCAGGGCTGTGTCTCCAGAGGTTGTGTATTCTGACTCGTTTTTTTCCACCTCTAAAAAAGTGGCTAGCTCATCATTTTTGTCCTCATTTTTTTAGGAAGGACCTACATGTGAAACCACTTACCTGTTTAACCCTCTGAACTTAAAAGAAAATGTGTAATGCCACTTAAAATACCTAAACTCCAGTTCTGCCCTGTCTAGTAGGAGGGTCCTAAAGAGCCATTTATCAAGAAGGTAAATATTGGATTTTTAACCTTCATATATTCGCAGCCATGAGATTTGATGTGACTATATTTTCCACATTGCTTCATCTCTTTTTATTTATCCTGGGACAAGTTGTATTCTGTGCACACAGAGCACTGTGCATCTTTACTTTCATCTTCAAAAATCGCCTTGGTCTTTTTTTTTTTTTTTTTTTAGTTTTTCAGGAAAATACTCCCCTTTCTTCCACTGAGGGCTCTTTATTCACAGTAACCACTTTCTTTTTATTTCTAAAGATGGAAAGACTTTTTCCCAGGCTTGTTTGTCTCAGAGCTGCTTCTGGAAGGCCAGCACATGGCCAGAAGAGCGATCCTTGGTTTTCATCCTTGTTTCTGGTGGGGATTGTCAGTCTTGGGTCAACAGAACTCAGAAACCCGGTTGGTGATTCAGCCAGTAGAGGGAGCTAGGACTACCTCACAGCTTTATAGGGCAGAGCCTAAGGATGCAATAATTTTTTTTGCACAAAGTTAATAAGTTGATTCTTTTTTTTTGGCCGCACCACGCAGCATGGGGGAATCTCTGCACCCCCTGCAGTGGAAGCACAGAGTCTTAACCACTGCACTGCCAGTGAAGTCCCTGAAGTTAATTCTTAATGCTACCCTGAGAGTCAATTTTTGTACATTATTTTTCCTATACAAGTGAAGAAGTAAACAAAACCATCCCAGCCTTTTGAAGAGAAGGACAAGTCTAAAAGACATGTAGGGGCTTCCTAGGTGGTGCAGTAGTTAAGAATCTGCCTGCCAATGCAGGGGACACGGGTTCCATCCCTGCTCCAGGAAGATCCCACATGCCATGGAGCAATGAAGCCCATGCACCACAACTATTGAGCCTGCGCTTTAGAGCCCGTGAGCCACAACTATTGAGCCCATGTGCTGCAACTACTGAAGCACACGTGCCTAGAGCCTGTGCTTTGCAACAAGAGAAGCCAAGGCAATGAGGAGCCTGAGCACCACAACGAAGAGTAGCCCCCACTCACTGCAACTAAAGAAAGCCCGTGCACAGCAAAAAAGACCCAACACAGCCAATAAAATAAAAATTAATTAATTAATTAATTTAAAAAAAAGACGTACTGGTTTTGTAGCTTTGGAAGAGTGAATCATGTTTTAAAAGACAAATAATTTTTATAATTATGTTCATTAGACTACCATAATTTAAAATATTGTTAGCAAAAACTGGCACAACAGTGTAAAGCAATTATATTCCAATAAAGAGCTTAAAAATAAAATAAAATATTGTTATAACAAACACATTTATACAGGGCTAAAAGGAGGAGGGAGTGTGCATTCTGGGGCTTAGCTCAAAGGAGACCTCAGATTTGAATATTTGTTACATGTTTGGTATTTAAATGGTCTTGCCAGGTTAATGTATGACAAAGATTTCTCCTCATCAGTGAGTGCACTTGCACTGGGGGAAAAGGCAATGAAAGCATTTTTGGTGCCCTATTTTTTCATTTATCAGCATTTGTAATTATAGTTAAGTGCTTCCAAAACAGGGCCTCGATCTATGAAAGGTCCTGCATTTATATGATGCTTTTAACTTTTCAAAGTATTTTTATATGTGCTATCTCATTTTAAAGTAGATTTGACACAGCCCCAATCTATTAAGGAAGTGACCCTTTCAACCCAAGAACACTCTGGAAATTTTTTAGCTATACTTATCTTAGCTACCATTATAAAACTTAATGAAAGTCACGGTGATACTAAAACTTCCATAATCAATGTACAATCATCTAAGTAGAAGGTTTGCAAAAACCCAGTATTTTTTAACATCCAGAAGGTTTTTTCATTTTTATTTCAATGAATTTGAAGTTATCTGTTGTTTGTATTCAGAGTAATACTGTCAAGAATTTTATCATGACCACCACTGTTGAGAATTTTGAGGAAATGACAAGTTTTGTGAGTGTGTTCAAACTTGTCCAGAAAATGTGAAAAGGTTTGAGATGCAATTTTTTAAAGGTATTTTTTAGAATGTGGTGAATTCTATTCCCTGAAGATTTGTACCACGTTGTTTTTGAAATCTGTGCTCCCTCCATGATGTCTTAAGAAACGGTGGCTACTCCAGTACTGTTTTTGATTGTATAAATTGCTGTAGCTAGGTAACTGAGGATGTCTATTCTGGTTCTTATCCATCTCCTAGAGTAACAAGGGCACTTTGTGAAAGGCCAGCAGAGATATTTACTCTGTCAAAGTTGTCGATTCAATTCTGAATAACCATTTGGATGTGTGACTCCAAATGTGTGACAGAGCAATCCTGGGACGAATCAAAATTCAGAAACGAGGCTGCTGGACACAGTCCGTAAAAATCAATGGCTTCAACTGGGCTCAAATTTCCTGGGGAAATATTTTTTCCTAAAGCTCGAGCCAAGTTTGAGATAAAAAAGCATTATTAACATCTTCCGAAACTAAATTAGCAGGAATCTGGGTTGTTTCCTTGATAATTCCAAACTATGTTGTTATATTCATGACTTGCTTCTTTTCTAAGTTTGTCACTCTTACAAATGTAAAAAACTTGTTTTTATGGGGTTATGTGCAGTTAGCATGTTGGGGAAAAAATCGTGTTCTTTTTTTCCTTCTAATATAGGAAAGAAAAGTGGAGCAATGAGATGTGAATGAGTGACCTTCGCCAGACACTGAATCTTTATCAGAGTGTAAAAAAGGAAATTATTTTGAAGGCTATTGCTTTTTTATATTTTAAATCTATTTGGACATTCTTTGTTGGTTAAACTTGAGGAAATAACCAAGTGCAGAGGAAAAGGGAAGGAGCAGTCCATGTAAGTAAATACTCATCTCAGAAAAATAGATTTATTTTATATTTACAGATTTTTTGTTGCTAATTGGGTTTTGGTATCTACATTGAAGTAGTTTTAAATGATCAAATTATATTTACTTTATTATTTTAACTGTTAAAGTCAGCTATAATCATATCCTACCTGTAAGTACCAACCTCATAGGGCTTTTATAAGGATTTAATATAACATGTAAAAATATTCAAGTTACATACAGAAGTTCTCAGTTACTGTTACTATGGTTATTTTATTAAATATATTCAAGGCATCTTTGGGATTCAGTACAACTTTAGGATAGAGACTGAAGCACAAAATAGAAAAGGACTATTCTGTACAAATTACCAAGATAAACTGAAATCATCAAATTCTTTGGTACTCTTTTACTTTAATAAAGGTTGTAACCTTAAAGGTAAGTTATATGCAAATACTTTGAGATAGTGCATTGCCTTTTTCACATATTTAAGCTTCCAAATCCCTATAAACCTAAAGTAGGTATTTATGTCTTATTGAACTGAGAAAACTAAGGCAAATAGAGAGGAAATTAGTTGTTTCATTTCATGAATAGGTTATTCTCAGAATGGCCATAAACATAAAATCTCCCAATTTCAAGCCTCTGTCTTCTTCCATAGTTCATTCAATATTTAGTTCCTAGTCATAAAGCCTCACAACATCAATTCTTATTATAAGATTGATTCCTTATATCCTGCTAAGTATTTATAAGATAAGTACTTTCAATTGGAAGGCAGATGCCTGAGGCTGTATATTTTTTCTCTATGATTCACTCCAAGGAATTTATTGAGCGTTTATTATGGGTCAGGGTGCATACAAGGTACAGAGAGCAAAGCAGATGAAAACATCTACAGTCCTGAGCTTACCTTCTGGGGTTGGGAGGAAAGGGCGGGGGCAGGGGAGAATAAACAAGATGAATATGTAAAATACAGAATATGTTAGAAGATGCTGAAGATAAAAACAAGACAGGAAGAAAGACAGGGCGTGCTGGGTGATGGAAGAGTTGTGATTTTACACGGGATGGCCTGTCAAGGTGTCGCCAGGAGCTGCATTTGATGAAGCTGATTCAAGTTAAAGGTAAGGGGTAGCCTTGAGGGAGCCAGAGGAAGAAAGCACTGGGCTGAGGGACCCCATTTCCCTAGGGTGGGAGCCTGCAGGCTGTGCTGGAAGCTGGATGGTCTGCTCTGTGAGTAGGAGCTGAGCTCAGGAAACAGCAGAGCCAGGCCATGTGCTTTGATCACAGTGAGATGGGAAGTTATTGCAGGGTTAGGTTCGATGTGGCTTTTCACACCACCACAGACTGTGAATGGGTTTAGAGAAGCAAGAGCAGAAGCAGTAACACCAGTTCAATGGAGTGGTAGATGGTGGGACCGAGTGGTGCAGAGGCATTGGAATAGTGTAGATGATAGATAATTGGAGATGAATTTATTTTGGAAATATAAACTCGTGGCAGACATCACTTGCTATCCTCCCGCATCTGTTCTCTCCTTCTTTCTGGGCATATGGATACCCAGCTAGAAGCCACATCTGCAAGCTTCCTTTGCAGCCAAGAGCATCCACGTGAGGAGGCTCTTACCCATGGATGGGAAGTGGAAGTGCTCCGTGCCCTCTCCTAGCCATCCTCCTAGAGACGGTTGCCCCACATTTGCTTCTCATCTTTTCTCCATTCTTTCTGGAAACGGTGATTACTGGGAACCTTGGGACATGTTGAGGAAAGCAGATCCGCCACTGCCCCAGAGCCCCAGTCATAATCACTATTTTTCTTGAACTTTTACACGACAAAGAATTAACTTCTAAGGTCCTTACACCTCTATTTTGCAGTCTCCATATTAGGGTAGCTTAGCCTAATAGGAGCTCATAGGATGTGCCAATGGATCAGATGTGGATGTGAGAGGAGAGGAGAGATAAGGATGACTACAGAGATTGAACCTGAACTCAGGTAGAAAGGAGTTGTCTTTACTGAGATGTGGCAGATTCTATGGGAGGAACAGGTTTGGTGAGAAGGTCAAGAGTATAATTTGGGGCATGGGACACTGGAGATGTCTGTTAGACACACCTTTTAAAAATAATTTTTCATTAGTCTAATGAATGCTTTTTAAAAAAACTAAAGTCTCTAAGTGCACTAAGTATTGTAAAAAACCAAAAAGAGATTCTTTTCTCTCTAGGGGTTCACTGTTTAATGGAAATCATTTATGGTCCCTGTCAGATCAAAATTACGCCCCACATTAGGAATTTCTAGAGAGAAACTCATTCAAGTTTTAATGGTAGTGACTTTATTACTTAACCTACTTCACATGAATCACTCTGCTAGAATCCCTGTTTGATTGCAATGATCTCAAAATACAAGTATTTATCAAGCATACACAAATAGCATACCACATCTTTCTTTTTTATGCACAAACCAATTTTATATGACTGCATGACCTTACTTTTATATAACTGAGTATAAAAGGCTTTTTAAATCAAAAATTATTTTGAACCGTTTCTGTCTAATCCAAGAAAGTGATATTACTGTTTGCTGCGTTTCTTATCTTTGTCTTCTCTGTACTTGACCCCACCCAATTAATAACAAAGTCAAGGCTGTGTGTCAACAGGCAGCACAGGGTCCACTAGGGACATGTTTCTGGCCACTTTAAATTCACCTCTTTTCCACGTCTGTCACTCTTCTTCAGGTACATGCTTTGCATTCCATTACGGAGCAGAGTTCTCTCAAAGTCCAAGACCACCACCCAAGCCTGCTCCCTCATCCACTGGACCCTATTGGAGCCTGTCTCCCGGGCTCGTGGGGCCAACTCTTTTATCCATCTCTTCTTTGTGGGCACTTAGGTCACACACTTCCTCCCTTCAATACCACATTCCCTGTTTCTTCTGATATGAAAATCATACAATTTGATTTGCTGATCTTATAGCAGGAGAAGACTGGAAGGCCAGCCCTGTTCTCTTCCCCCTCTGGGCATGGACCCTAACAGTGATCACAATGTTGAATGACTAAGAGTACATATAGGCATTTCAGAGAGGAATCTGTAACAAATACTTTACAAATCAATTGCTTCTTGAGCACAAAAAAGATGGCAACATGGCGTATTAGTTAAGAGTGCATTCTGTAGATTCAGGAAAACCTAGATTTCCACACTTCCACTGACTCCAGTGTGACCTTTGCACACATTTCACTTAACTTTTTTAGGTCCCAGTCGTCTCATCTGTTAGGAAGAATAAAAGTATTTATGCACAAGATGACCTTGACTATGAAGGACATAATACCCATCAAAGCACTTAGCACAGAGCTTTGTATGTAGTAAATGAATCTCAGTGAGCCACAAATTAAACTACATGATTAAAAGGAAAACTCGTCTTTAGATGTATTATCTCATTTTTTTAATCTCTCACCACAATTTCTGTGAATGAGGGAAGCTATCTTCTCCATTTGGGGCTGAGAATATAGACACTAAGAGAATGCTAAGTGATTTGCTTCAGGACAAAAGCTGTGAGAGGGGAGGTTCAAGGTAAATGGGGTTCAGGTTCTTCTCATGTTACCCACACTAGCTCATCAAGGAGTGTTATTCTATGTTTGGCCCCAAAACACAGCAGGCAGGTAGCAGCCAACTCACCCTAGCCCTCACGCAATGTTTGTCACATGTACAGTACAGGCTCGAATGAAGTTAAAAATATCCTGGCCAAAGGCCTCCTTGGTAACTGTCGTTCTGTCCACAGTAAATAAATCTTTACCATGTACACATTTTTACTTCACCTATTAGTAGCAAAACTTAAAATATGAATAAGCTTGCCTCATTCGGAGAATATCTTGGGATTTAAATCAACTGGGTCTAATTTGATATGAAGACCTAAGACAACATTAGGCAAAATAGCAAGCACTGTGCCTGCTAAACAATAACTTCCCATTCTGTTCCCCACTGCTGCCGCCACCTGTCCCCAAAAACCACCTTTATAGTTTCTGTCTTTATGATTTTTATTATTCTAAGTACCGCATTCATATACAGTATATTTTTTCACGTTGTGTATCTTCTCGGTGGGACTGAAAACTCCTTGAAAACAGGGGCCATGTCATCTAAATTTACATTCCAGTGCTTTATAATTCTTCAGCCAGGGTTGGATGTAGCCAGTGCTCAGTAAATACTTGTCGGTTGAACCTTTGTTGAATGATTATTAAATCTGTAAATACTTTTCCTGAGCTGGTCAACATTTTCTGGGGAAATTTCTCATGATGGGCTAAAGCAAAAACAAACACAAAAACACCCCCAAAAACAAAAAAACCTTACAAAGTCAGTCAGTGCATAAAGTAAAAAATTTTTTTCTGTACGTGTAGTATTTAGGGTAAAACCTAAAATGACTGCCAAAATAAAATCAGATGAGCTTGGACTCCTATGTCCTTGTTTCAGTGTCATCACTCCAGGGGTGACCCTCAGAAACTGAGAGCTGTACTGCATATTCCAGCAGCACTCAACGCACCTTTTGAACTATTTTAATGTTCCAACTTTCCGTTGGCACCTTCCTTTGCTGGGGACCTTTTACAGAATGTGGTATCCATTGCATCTCCGGTACTTTTTTCCTGCGCCTTGATCCAGAGGTATTTTTAATTGTGTTATGGGCTGGGAATAGAATTGTTCTGGGTCAGAAATCTGCATGGTCTGGAAGCATTGTGTGAGTAAAGTTGAGTCCTTTTTGCCAGGAAGGATGTAACAGCCTCAGCACAAGGTTCTCAGCAGAGCACAAGGGCCACCGTGCTGTCCTTCCCTCCCTGGCATCTGCCTCACAGGATTGTTGCTGCTGTCATTATTGTTTCTAACCCAAGAAGGAGAGAAATTTACTGTTTCCCACAGGGAGCTCTTGGTTAAAGTTTCTCTATCTTGCTGCAGTCCAGCTGGTTGAACTCAGCGATACTGTCGGAAACATTTTATATCCTTTTATATCCATTTGTCTAATGGCCTCAAAGATATGAAATATTGCCATTTTCCATAAACTGGCATTGGGCATTGGCCATGTATATATTAATGAAAAAAATGTCTTATACTTACACTTTCCTGGAAACTTTGCTTCCTGGCTTTATTATTACTTATACAAGTTTACTCAGTTTAGCGGAAATAGTATATTCTGAGCAAATTAAAATAAAACGAACTTTGCACTTTAGCAAAGATCGTGATGGAAGAGAATAAATTTGCAAGTAAAGCGACAGATTCGAAAGCTATTGTAATAAGATGAGAAAATGAGCATTCAGAAGTTAGGTCTACAAACTGTTAAGTGGGGGAGAAAGATGTATAACCCACTGATCCCATTCTTCTAAATTCCTGGGCCCCCACTCCTTTTCCGGGCTGTCTGTTGTCCTCTTCTCTAATCACCGTGTTCCCACCTCCCACTCTCCTGGAGATCTGAAGCTGAATGTCGGGAATTGTTCTCCAAGATCGCTATCGTTTCCAAGAGTCTGGTTGCAATAGCCCAAAAGCTTAACACGTATAATACAAATTTATCGTAAACCATTTATAGCCAGGATGGCTTTGGGGCAGTGGGGGGGGAGGGGTTTGGAATTGGGGAATGATATAGATACTGAAGTGTTTATCAGCAGCTTGTACTGATAAGGTTCCAAACTTCCAAAGTTTTCTATCAATAAGCCATTCACAACCACTGTAGACAAAATACAAGGCTAGGCTGATATGGGAAGATGTGTAAATGCGAATAGATAGATGTATGACCATAGTGTACATATGTAGATTTGTATATGTGTGCATTTATACACATTCTTTCAACTACAAGAAAAGATTCCCACAATGACCTCAAATCATAGTGTCCTCAAGATAAAAATCGTGAGCAAATCACTAAGAATGCATTAAAAAATGGAAGCATGTGTCAACCAATATTTGTACAAAATTATAAATGTTGTCTGAGTAAATGAAGTGACGGGAGCTTCCTGGGGCTACTTGGGGGATGTTTTGAATTTTTCCAATGGAAGTTATTTTAGAAGAGTCTGTTCCATGTGAATGAGCCTCAAACAGAAAATGATTAGGAGGACTAAACATACAGTTACACAAAATTGCATAATCTCCTACACCAGGATAATGTTTCCAAATCTGATCCTGCTTCAAAATTATCAGGAGAGATTTTTTTTAAAATATGCATGCCTTGTTTCTACACCTTCCCCTACCCTCACCTCCAAAATTCTTATTTAGTGGGTCTAGGAACGTACTAATGTACTTGATTTTCTCATCAAGATCTTCCTTGATGTTTCTCACATATGGCCTGGCTTGTGAATCACCGAACTGAGGATATTTTCAAAATCTTGTATCTTTTTTATTGTTTTCGTAGCACTTCTTCTTCTAACACTTTTACACTGTGCCTTGTGTAGTAATTACTTTCCTATAGCTTGTCTCCCACTGCTTGTCTGTTCTCTGAGGATCGAGCTGGGTGTTTCTAGTTATGGTATCCTATACAGTACCTTGCACAGTTTTTAGCATACAGTAGGTATTGAAAAAATAAGAAGAATTGAATTCCTTTTGTCATTTATTTTGGTGCATCTTGACATTTTCTGCTCACTTATCACTTGACTTGAAACCCTGAATTCAGAACAATATTCAGTTGTTTTTCAGGGACACCAAACTAGGATAAAGTTTAGGGTAAAGTGAGTTGTTTTCCTGACCACTACTTGGAGAATTTTCTGCAGAAGAAACAACAAAGCCTCACTTGAGACTGTTTTAACATTGTGGTAATTGATTTATTTCCTTTTCTGAACAGAAATAATAAATTTGGGCAAATCTGAATATACTTAATGAAACAGAATATTTGAAAACAAGGGTCTTGGAAAGCGAAGAATGTCTGGACGTGAAACAAAGCACATACAGGTAAATTCCTCCTGTGTGGGTGAATATCACACACACACACACACACACACACACACACACACACACACACACACACACACACACACACACACACACACACACACACACACACACACACACACCACATAGAAAGTCTAAATCTAAAAGATTTTTGAAATACAGTTAATACAGTCTCCCTTAAACAACAACAATCTGTTGCTGTTTCATAACACAAACATTCTGTAGCCAAAGGCATTTTGATAAATTTTTATTATCTGTAAAACTCTCATCTAAAAGTAGTAAAGTAATATTAGAATACCAAAAGTATTGACAGAAATACTGTCATTTAGAGCCCACTGAAGTATAATTCTATCCATTTTATGAGTTATTTTTTCACCTCCTAGTTATAAAAAGAAGAAAAAATACATAGAAAAATATTTCACTTTTAACACATAAACTACATTACCCATCACATATTTTAAAAGATTTCATAGTAAATATAAACAAACCATACTCTAACAACATCCTTGGGGAAAATGTAAAATTAGTGGAATTGCAGTTCTAAATTTGTTTAATTGTACAATTTTGGTAAAATAGAAAAATTTTTAAAAATAATCATGCCAAGTCACATAGTATTTTCAAGGTTTAAATACCTGAAATTGTATTGCAATATTACCACAGTCTGCCTTAATTTTACTAAACAGAGAGGTGGACTAATCATGAGGATGATTCAAATAAACAGAGTTGTATACTTTCTTTTTCAATTTAAAGCACAATATAAAATTTCTGGGGGAGGGAAGGAAAGTGGTAATTTTAAACACGCTTACTTCAACTCATGTCTGGTTTAAAAAATGTAGTATTTCTTTGATTTTTAATTGTTTCTGCATTACTTGTGAATGTGACCACATAACTATAGTTTATGCTATTATGTTGTCAGGCTTCTGATAATGGGGAGGAATGTTTGTTTAGACTGTGTAGCTCTTCACTTTAATTCACTCTGGCTCCAGTGTGACCTGTTAAAACTGCTATCAATGGAAAATCCAAATTTCCCAGAAAGGCTTAAAGCAACAGCAACCCCTGTGAACCAAAATTATCTCCTATTGAGGCTAATTACCTTGGCATACTTAGGAAAGTACTGCTATAGGAAATCTGTTGCCTGCAGTCCCTCCTGTTCTGAAAAGTGCTTTTAGTGGATATGAAGTCGTATATTTGCTGATTACTCTACAGCATCTTTTAGTACCTTTATAAGTGTGAGGAGAGACACAAAAAACTGAAATGACATATTGAGTCACAAAAAAACATATTACATGATGTATGCAACTTTCCCATGGTTATAAAACCTATGCTTAGGGAATTGACCCCATTAGGATGGGGGTTCTAAAGAGGAAAAAAAAATTGTAAGGCTTAGGATATAAGGGAAAAAAAGTAGATTTACTAAATTTAAAAATTTACTAATTTTTTACTTACATATGGCAAATAAACATAAAATTTAACAAATAAACAGGATGTGTTTTCTTACCTTTTCCTACTATTTTGAGCATATCATTACTTAATTCTTTAAAAAAGCCAATTCACCAGACACATTATTTAATGTATAAAATGATAGCTATTCTATTTGTCACTTACAAAAACAATAATAAAATGAAAGGTAGCAACCCAGAATTATTCTCAATTTTAACAAGGTAGTTCTTGCTAATTCCGTAAAATTATATTGTTTACTTGAAGTTAGGGTGAAATTGAGTGTCATTGAAATCAACCCTGAAAGGATACGGAAACCAATTATTTCTGGATCCTAGACAGAAACATTTTTACTCTTCTTCTATCATTATACTTACTGCCAATGAATTGTGGCAAACTGGGCAAACAGGATTTGCCCAGTCTATCCACTTATAGCTCAAATATGTTACCTAATGCCACAATATAAGGTTTTTGCTTGTTTATTTGTCATGGTTTGACTTGTCCACTTTGCTGTCTACTCTGTAATTATAATGATTAAATAATTAATAATTATCCTATAGTTATCCAATCCTCACTCCAGTTTTCTATATTCAGAATACTGTTAATTTTTATCCTTCCAGCAGATTGTGACATTATTTGGCTTTCCCTGAGTGTAAATGGGATTGTAAGCTCATGCCCAAATGGGAGGACTCAGACATGGTGTGGTCATCTACATGACCCAGTGTATGCACGTGTTATTTTGTTAGATTTTCATTGTAACAGAATCACAAACAAATTATATTTCAAAGAATTCAGTGATGCTAGTTTGAGGAAAAAATGTCTAACACAGGGTCTCAATGAATGGTGGCTATTAAAAAATCTTTGGGGACTTCCCTGGCCATCCAGTGGTTAAGACTTCTCACTCCCAATGCAGGAGGCACAGGTTCAATCCTTGGTCGGGGAACTAAGCTCCCGCATGCCGCAAGGCACAGCCTAAAAAAAAAAAAAAAAAAAAAGTCTTTGGCTTACAATTCTTCACTTGAAATTTTTAGTGTGAATTTTTTATTACTTATATTCTATTCTGATGCCCTATGTCAACTTCTAATCTGCTTTTGGTATTGAATTTATGTAATCAAAGTAAAAAATAATTAATGTACCTGTTATAAAAAGAGGAAGTGAAATTGTGGCCATGTTTCTCAAGCATTTCTAAGACTAAATTGAAATCTTTTGAATGAATTCAGAAAGTAATATGCCTGTAGCAGACATGGTGAGTAGAAATATGAAATACTAATAATCAAATATACAAGCAAAAAAATTGCCCTCCATTAGTCAGCCTGTGAAGTGAAGTTCCTAAATTGCCCACCTTACCTCTTCCACGTTCTTCCCCTGACTATGAAAAAGCAGCTACTGAACTGGTGCTGCTGATGTATGAAACCTCAGCTGGGACTCTGATCTGGAGTCTTGGCTCCCTCCGTGTCAGCCACTCCTATGGCAGCCAGGTTCCTAGAGCAAGTGTTCCAAAAGGCCTGGGCAGAAGCCTTAAGTCCCTTATGACCTACAGTCTCGCAAAGTCTCTGAATATTACTTATACTATTCTACTGTTCAAGCAAGTCTCTCCACACCCAGCCCAAATGCAAAGGGAAGAGAATTAAACACCACTTCTCAGTGAGAGGTGTGGGAAAGATCTTTAGCCATCTAGTCTATCAGAGCTGCAGAAAGTAAAAGAAACATTTTATGACTAGAAAAATCATCATCTTTTGAATGGGAGGATAAATATTCTTGAACACCTCTCTAAAATCCATCTCTTTTTCACCACTTCTGCTTTCCACCTTTGTTCTAGTAGGAGCTATTTGTTTACATTATTTCAGTTTTCTTGCCTCTATTATCTTTCCCACTAAAACTTCCCAAGTATTACTGTTGGATTAATCTTTCAAAAACACTGCATTGCTCAAGTCCTTTGATGTCTCCCAAGGCTTGTGGGACAGAAACCAACAAATTAGGTCTAGATTATGGAAATTATCATGTTATGAAAGTATTTAAAGTCCTCCAGATCTGATCAAAACCTGATTTCTTTCCCCTGCTTAGTTCCCATTACTTCCCTAGACTTTTCCTTATTTAAGCAAAAGGCTTCTCACACTAACTCCCTAAACAAGTTCTTCTTTGCCTGGTCTTGGCATCTTGGCTCATTCCATTACCTAAAATGTCCTTACTCCTCCCAGATTGAATCCTTCCTTGCCCACAAAGACTTTCCTAAACACTGAAGCCTACTTTATAGTTCTTTTCGAAAGCTTCAATACACCATCCTCTCAATGGCATTCAACATTGTACTGTCATAAATACACATTATTCACAGAAGCATATCATATTTTTAACAAATTGTAAGATCCTCAATAACAGGTGCCACGTGTTATGCTTTCTTATGAGTTCTTGGTGCATGGTAGAGACTTACTGAGTACTCGTTGAATTAAATTGAATGTGTTCTTTTCCTTTGCTATTTCTTTTATACCCAGCTGCAGTACCTATACATATTTTAGTGTAGGAATGATATTTGTAGAAATATTTTATAGTGTTTCTAATTTATAAATTTAAACTCCCAGTTATAACAGTCAAAATCAGTCAATGTTTTTACTGAAAATAAATGTTATTGTATAATGATCTATGTCACCCAACAGAATAATGCAGTATAATAAAATATTTTTATAACTACATACACATGTTTACAAAGTTTATCTCCTGCTTTAAATGCACCCAAAGACAATACGAATTCGTATTTTCCACTATTTCTTTGCTATTAAACCAACAAAATTGACTTTCACAATCTACATTTACAAAGAAGCCTGGTGGCCTCATTAATCTGGTAATGTTTAGAAATATTTCCATAATTCAGTGATGAAAAAATAGTTAGAATAAGTACAAATTGCAAAAAAGAAAAGGGAGACAATTTTAAAATAACTATAGGTAAGTAAAATAAGTTGGGGGAAAACTGTTCATTTTGAAATGCCTCATAAATAATATCTAAGAATCTGTTTCTTACAATTCAATGACTGCCCTTTCTCAGTTGCTTTGTTTTTTAGTTACAAGATATAATTATCTAATTTTACAAATTGATTGCCAAATCATCCTGTACCAAAATATCTTCTACAACAAGCCTTGAAACCTTTTCAGAAATACAATTGTAAAGTTGTTTTCACATCCAAAGACTTTAGAAGAGATTTTTTTTTTCCTTCCTGGTATTAGCAATGTGGCCTGTTAGCAAAACTTCAAAGTAAGAACATGATTTTGCATTTGACACATCATAAATAACTGTGCTGGCTGCCAGGTTCCCCACTGATTGAGTTTATGCTAACTTAATAATCTGTTTTAGTTAACTAAGTCACAACTTTGAGTCATTCCCCTGAGAGACAGAAACTGTCATAGGGAAATAAATGATGTGCCATGATCTGTTTAAAAAATGATATCACCATTTTTACTGCATCAGTATCTCAGCTTTCTATATTGTGAACACACTGATTTCAATTGATACAGAATTTCATTTTCAGTGAGATAGCTATTCTGAAATTGTAGTCCAGGTGAAAACTGAAAAGCGAAAATCAGGACTAGGAAATAAGACAAACTGGCAGTTACTTCTATGAACATCATCTGAGAGACTATTTCATACATGTTTATACCAGGTTATATGTATGTGAAAAAGTAATTACAGTTTCTAAGCCTATTTGATAAGCTCCAGAAACCCCCAAATAAAATATTCACTCATCAAATACACCTGTCTGATTATGTGGTTTCAGTCACTAATATTATTGGATTCTAACTCACACACACAGTAACAAAAGCATTACACTTTACATTCTCTTCTAGTTCTTTAGGTAATTTCATGGACTTGCTTGAAACTGTTTTGTTTCTGATGTTTTTACCAAACTGTACAAAGGGGTGGCACTGCTGTCAAAACCCATCCATCCAGAATACATTTCTCTAAGGAACACAGCTTTAGGTTGTTCTGTGCATGATCTTTTCCAAAGAAAATTAAATGTTTTTCTACAAAGATGAAGAATTATTACTTAGAGATACGACTATTTCAATTGCCTTTTAAAAAAGTAAAACTACGTTTTCGCAATTTGGTTGCTTTTAAAGAAACCCTGTTTCCTGTAGGTTTACGTTAAAAGATTAACAACTCCCTTGAAGTCCTGCCTAGTTGGAAGCAGAGAAAGGCTCTGAAGTGGGAGAGGAGGAATGTGATTCAAACTCTTTCGTACAGGATGTGTGAGAATTTTTTTTGTTGAAGTATAGTTGATTTACAATGATTCAGGTGTACAGCAAAGTGATTCGGTCTTTTATATATATATATATATATATATACTTTATATATGTTCTTTATATAGATATACATTATATATATTCCTTATATAGATGTATAGTATATATATATATATACTATACATACATATACTTTTCCAGGTTCTTTTCCTTTATGGGTTTATCATGGGATGTTGAATACAGTTCTCTGTGCTATACAGTAGGGACTTGTTGGTTATCTATTTTATATATAATAAGGTGTATCTATTAATCCAATTTATCCTGCCCCCAGTATGTGTGAGAATTTAAATCCAAGATATCACATCACATTTGTGGGAAAAGAATATTATTATTCATCCAAAAGTATGAATCTGAAAATAAGAAAAGTTCTTCAGTCATAGTAGAAGAAATGAGTATAAATGCCCTCTAACCTCTGACTCACATCTTTCATGTCTTACAATACAACAAACATAATTCCAACAATGAGGAATATCGATAGGACGGCAAAGCATCCAACAGGGAACCCCACTGCATCCCACAGCTGTATTCTGCTACCAGGAGGAGCCCTTGGTGACATGAGTTCAACAGGGCTACTGGGAAAATTTCCACCTAAAAATGCAACTACTACCTGTCCGAACACACATGTGGCCTTTTCCCATCTCTTTTATTTTTCTCCCCAGTGAATTAAAAGCAGAACTAATGACAATATAGATGGAACTAAAAAAGGAAACCAGAGATAGGAAAAGTAGAACATTAGAAGGTTGCAAGGATTAGCCTCTTTACGAATTTTTATACCCCAGCACTGTCCCAGCTGTGAATGGTGGAGGTTCTGAATCATAGTTATTCAAGGTACGGTGGGTAGACTAATTATTTGACTGGCAGGTGATAGAGTGGAGGACAAGGAGCAAGGACTGTCCCCTTGAATCTGATGGGTAAAGAAACACTATGCCCGGTGGCTGGACAAGAATAATGCAGTTAATAATTGTCACGGCTGTTCTCCAACAAAAGATCACAGTGATCTGATTGCACTGAATTCCAGTGATACGGTAACTGGAAATTGTCCATGTATGAAACTAGCCAAAATCCATTAGTGAATTATGCAAAAGCAAACTTTTCAAACACATCTGTTCTTTTTACTAGTAACTCAAACCCTAAAATTCTGCCTGGCATGTAGTATGCATTAAATAAATATTGAATTTGAGAGAAAGAAGGAAATATTTTTGTAAATTATCATGAATGTTAATTTGGAAAAAAAAAAACCACATAAAATATTTAAGTCCACTTTAAAACCAGACAAGCGGGGTAGTATTTACAGCTGCCAAGAAGGTAACTGGATTAGAAATTCTATGAGCTGGTTCTGAAGGCCATCGTGATTCAGAGCTTTCATCGGGAGGTTTAAATGCAAGCTTGTGATTCAATACATGTAAAAGGGCATGTCATTTTTAAAGATTCATAGGTGTAATTTATTTTTAAAAAGATGAAAATGGGTGAGCTGCATTGGAGCTTTAAAATAAACTTTTGAAAGCAAAGGAGATTCCTCTCTTCTCCACCTAGTTACAGGGGAGTCAGAAAGAAATACCTTGAGATTTGTCCAGGGAAACGTTTAAAGCCGCAGGCTGCAAGTTGATGGGGTTTGGTGGTGCAGAGGAAAAGACATGTGTGGACGAATTATGAGGCTTTCCCAGCCCAAGTGCCACTTATTAAGAGTTTATGATCTGCCCACCGAGTGACAGATATAGTCCCTACCACCTTCCCCACACACTTGGTTATTGGCATTTTGACACCTTTTTTGCACAGCGGGTGGCATTCCTGACACTATCAATGTAATATACCTGTTTCAGATCACAAACATTACTCGTTAACCTTAGGGCAGAAATCTAACAATCAAATATCCTTTTGCTACCTAATTCAAGTAAACCGAGGGCAGAACAGATAGGAAAACACAATATGAACAATACATGGAGAAATGTTCTAGAATATTTTTTAAAGAGCTTTTCTCTTTTCGGGATCCACACTCTGTCACAGTTTCCAGCTTATTAATTATTTTGTGAACCATGCGTTTAAAAAATTTTCAAAATATGGGTGCTGTGATTTAGGGGAATTACATTCTTTAGCAGAGTGACTTTTACTAGCTTTTTTTTTACTTTATTAATATATTTTATTTAACCCAATATATCCAAAACATTTTCATTTCAATGTGTCATCAATATCAACTTTTTTCTTATTTATTTTTTCTTTCTTTTATTTATTTTAATTGAAGTATAATTGATTTACAAAGTTGTGTTAATTTCTGCTGTACAGTTAAGTGACTCAGTTATACACATACATACCTTCTTTTTTTATATTCTTTTCCATTATGGTTTTTCACAGGTTATTGAATACAGTTCCCTGTGCTATACAGTAGGACTTTGTTGTCCACCCATATTATATGTGATAGTTTGCATCTACTCATCCCAAACTCTCAATCTAAAAAAAATCGAATTTACGAATTTGTGTGTCACCCTTGTGCAGGGCCCATGCTACTCTGCTCTGTATCATTCCAATTTTAATATATGTGCTGCCGAAGTGAGCACGACATTTTTTTTTTCTTTCTTTCTCTAAGAAAATATTCACATTTCAAATAGGACAGAAAAGTTTTCAGGAATTAAACATCTTTCTTTCATCTCTTCTCTCTGACTTCCCAAAAGTTATCTCTTACAATCAAGTCAAAACAGAATGCTTTCTATATTGGTCACATCACTCTTCTCTCTGAAACCTGTCTCACCTCTCCCTCTTTTCCAGTTAACTAGATTTGGCAATACTTACCTGAAAAGTTTAGGAGAGATAATGTTCCTAGCTTGTGTCATTTACCTGACCTCTTGATCACCAGGACCACCACCTCACTCACCTTACGCTACCCCCAGCTCTGCTGATGACCAGAAGCGAATTATGACTAATTATGTCTCTACTCGGTAAAACTGTACATATTTTAAGACCTAAAGCGATCAGAATTACTAATACTACTTTAAAATTCTAAAACACGATTGTATCAGGATGTTGTCCCTAAATATGCCTCCTCACTTTCAGTCATTTACGATGAAAAAAGTGGACCTGAACAGGTTGGAGGTCAGAAGCATCATTGGACTTTGCCCTGAAAGGCCATCCCTATTCCCAGATAGAACCCAAGTGGCTGACGCATTCTCCCTGGAGGTAAATAACTTCCTCCAGCTGCTGCCCATGGAACTTCTCTTCACTCAACCCATGGTGGGTTGTTAATGTCACATTCAGCCAGTATAGACCCTCCTATCTAGTGGAGGAAGGTATAGCCCCTTCTCCACTACATTGGTGAGTCACACTATCTGCAGATCAAGCCCAAGTGTAGCCTGTGGTTGGAAATAATGGCAGTCCCGCCCCTCATGGCCAGCCCTGTAGTGAAGGTGTGTCACTGGGATAGACCACGGGTTTTCTTCTGTCCTTACAACCGGTTATTAAAGGTCCCAAAAACTTCACAGCTGAGTTCTCTCCCCTCGATAATGACTCCTGGGTGGGTGATCTTATTCTTTTAGTTTCCTAATTTCCCACATTCGAAGAACTTGTTATAAGCTTTCCCCAGGCAGAGATGGGAATATTTGTGTAGACCCTAAAAGCACTCACCCCAAAGTGTAGCGTATGTCAGAGAGTGTTCTGCCTATGTTTTCCTCCAAGAGTTTTATCGTATCTGGTCTTATATTTAGGTCCATTCTGAGTTTATTTTTGTGTATGGTGTTAGAGAATGTTCTAATTTTATTCGTTTACATGTAGCTGTCCAGTTCTCCCAGCACCACTTATTTCAGAGACTGTAATGACATATATGGGAATAGAATCTAAAAAAGAGGGGTATATGTATATGTAAAACTGATTCACTTTGCTGTGCAGCAGAAACTAACACAACATTGTGAATCAACTATACTGCAATAAAAATTAATTTAAAAAAAGAAATGACATTAAAAACCTGTTAGTTCACTGAAAAAAAAAAAATGTACTCTCAGCTTCCACTCAATCAGCAGCCCAGGAAAAAAGCATAGACATCTGATTATTTCTTATTTCTGCATGAGTTTCTTGTCTATCTGAGGTACTCCTAGAAAGCTTCTTGTATTATCTTTTTAGAGGCTTAATTCTTGTATCCTGTTGTTTGACCATTAATTCCCAAACCCTCTTTGATAATGTTCTTCGTGGGTTCATCTGATCCTCACAAAAATCAGACCTCTTTTCCCACCCCAACCCACCACCGTCTTTTAAGCACAAACTACATTCTAAACACTGCACCAGGCATTAGGCTTTCATCCTAACCTGAGGGACTTTCCAGGCCTGAGTGGGAGGCAAACACATAACACTAGAACTCTGAAAGTAATTTGTGTCCTCACAAAGTTAACATTAGAAACACAAAGTTATTCTCAATTCAGTGAATATGGGGCACTTCAGTTAAATCTGCTAATATTTTTTTTTCCCTTATAGAAATTAGAATAATCACCCCAACAGTCTCTCAGGTCCTGCTCAAAACTACGAACAATTCAGTTTCTGAGCTAAAGCTAAAGGTAGTGAGTCTCCAAGCACATCCAAAATATCTCCTTTTTAGATTCGGCCCGTGGTCAGAAACACCAAGAAGCCAATGAAGGGTGAAATATGCATGGCATCTATTACCTCCTGGACTATCAACTAATGGTAGCATCGTTGATAGAACAAAATTAATTTACTCAAGAAATCAGAGCCAAGTGGAGCTGAGGTCTGGTAGGTGAAAAATGTGTGCTTTATCAGCTAAAGTACTCAGCTCCAAACTCCCCTGCTTCTTAAGTACAAGTAATGTATGACTGGGTTTTGGCGTTACATTGCATGCCTACCCATCCTGTCATAATTAAAAATCTCTGAGAGACCTAAAAGCTGTAAATGGCTATCCTGATGCTCACTAAATGAAATATACCCACCAAAATGGATTGTTGGGGATCGCTCAATTTATAAAACACTAGGTGGGACATGGTTATCACACAGAAGTGTTTGAAAAGTGAACTATGGTGGAGGTAATCTCCCATGATGAATGCATGCAAGGCTCCTTCTATTGATTTTCTTAAAGATATTTCAGTCTGATGAATTTGAAGATATTTTAAAATAGAGAGTTGAGATATTCACATTTATATCCTTTACCCTTGAAAAAGATTAATTTTGGCAAGTGATGGCAGGATTTGAAATCAGCTACAGTGTTCAGTTGTCACAATCTGTAAATTTTAACACCCTGTGTTTGGGTGATTTCTAATTTATGGACATGGAATGCTGAAGTGGGAGCCAGGAATGGACTTATCCAGGCTACCATGCAGTAGGAGCTGGCATGTGGTCGAGGCTCTGCCCTTCAGATCTATCAATGAAAGTCTTAGATTTAAAAGAGAGTGAGGTGGGGAGAGCAGGGGATGGGGGTGGCGATGAATTGGGAGATTGGGATTGACATATACACACTAATATGTATAAAATAGACAACTATTAAGAACCTGCTGTATAGCACAGGGAACTCCACTTAGCTGTGCAGTAGAAACTAACACAACATTGTAAAACAACTACACCCCAATAAAAAACAAAAATGAAAACAAAAACAAACATGTCTCTCGGGATGCTGCTTCTCAGCAGGAGATTGCCCACTGTGTTCAAAATAAAAAATAAAAGAGTGAGATGGGAGAACAGATAGAGGGGTATCGTGTCAAAGGATAACGTGGATTAACTACAGTGAAGCATAAGATACTTGGATTAAATATCTTATGCTTCATTATAATCTTTGCTTTTATTGACCTGATGGACGACTTCAAGGAAATTAGTGATAACTTTTTGGCTTGACTTCATTTACTTAGGAAACTAGGATCATCTACTTATTTCACATTTCTGAAAGCACTAAAAAAATATTTCCTGAAGTGGGTCTTGGAAGTAAATATTTCATAAGTTTATAAATGTTGGAAAAAATACAGTTTAAAAAAATCAATAGGTGTTCGTGTGGATTAACCTCTAAAGCATGTGCAAAATGGATAAAATGGCAGCTTAAATACATTTTTTAAACGTTTACCTTATAATGTCAAGCTCTATCTCATTTCTTATCGGCTTGCTGCCTCGATTTTGCTACAAATTTCAAAATTGTTAGACTTGGCATTTACTCCCTATTGAACTGGAAGTTCCCCAAAAGAAAATGCTTCAGGTCTATATATTTAACGTCAAGCTGTACTCTTGTTATAAAACGAAGAACACTTCATGCCAGGCTCCTTGTTAATATGCACAGTGACTTCGATAAATATCAGTTACCATTTAGCTTTTAGAGGATGGTGTTCTGTACAGAACAATACAAGCTCTTCACCCGTCTCTGCTCTGCTAACTCGCTGGATTAACTGATGCCGCATGCCATCAAACAACACAGTGACTGCTGCTGGGAGCCGGCGAAACCTCCCAGCCCACCTGGGAGCTTTCGTCTGCGCTCTTGTGGATGCTAGTTGGGTCACATTTAAACCGAGAGTCGGCTGTGCTATTTCTAAACCTATTTATGGCCGTTGTATTTGTTATTGTATGTATGTACTATAGTTAGAGATCATATAAATCAACGAAAGCAAAAAGAAAGATATCTTTCTATGAAAACTAGAGGGACTCGTTTGTAAAGACTTAATAAAGCTGCCACTGAAATGCTTGCTGTTGGATGTGGCGTAGGTGAGATAACTTTGAGAGACTGGGAGGGAAATCAACATGGAGATGAATGTTTTGATCATATTGGTTTCTAACAGTCTTTAATCCATTGGAAGAAAAACAGCCTGAAATTGTAAGTAATGCCCTAAGGGTGTGACTTATACAAGGATGATTTAGAACTCCGATGAACATATCCATCAAAGAAAAGGCTTGGAATTGAAGCAAATAACAGTAAATGCATGAACACTTATGCAATGAATGTTTTCAAAATAACTAAAATATTCAAACCACGTTAATATCATTTCTTAATGATTCCTCTAACTGTTTGATTGTGCAACCAAACACCAGTACCAATTGGATTAGATAACACGGTTCTCCTGTAAAATCAAATAAATTGCAAAACCATTTTTCCAGATCAAACAATTACCACTGGAACTTTCCACAAGATCTCATAGTTTTAATGAATCACCAGATTCTATTCCCCGCCCCCCGTTTATACGTACAGTATCATCTTGAACCAGATTTTTCACCTCGAGCCTAAATTGCCCCAATTATCCTCTAAACTGCATCATCATTTTTTAGTCCCTTTTGGGCCCACAATATTTTTAAATACTTCCATCATTAAGATACACTAGTGCTCATAAATTTCTAGTATTATCTTCTGTGTTTATATCATTAAGGCCAGACTTCCTACCTATCATTCCAGTCCTGGTCAAACTGGTCCTATACCCTCCACCCTCTCACAACTCTTGGATTTGAGCACGTCTCTAGTGGGGGGACCTTCCTGCTGTCCCCTGAATGCAGTATGCTGAGCGCCACCCCCAGGCTGGTGATAGATCTTGCCGCCTCCCAATATATTCCTGCCCATCCTCAAGGGCCTGGTTTAATTCACCCCTCTTCCAGGAGGTTTTCCATAAGTGGGAACTAACCTAGTTGTCTTTACTCCTATTTGTCTGGTCCACGTTGCTTTATAGAGTGATGTGGTTATTGAAGATGTGGGTTGTATGTTTTCTCTTTCCAACTAAATTCCCATCTTTGAAGATGGGAATCAGACTTTTCATTTTTCCAGTGCCTGTCACAATGCGTAGACTGCGCATATACTCAGTCCTTAATAAATTCTGTTGATTGAAGAAAAAATACAAAAAATAAATAGTATGCTTGAAATATTAATCAAGACCTATATTAGAAAAACAGAATATTTAGTTATTTATATGTAGGATAAAATCTCATCTCTAACCCTTACAATGAGTGCAGTTTGCTGAGTTTCAACAATTCCTTGGTTTCCTTATCCTTATAACTTCATATCTCACATGCTTGTGTGGGATTAAGTAAAATAATTCAAATAAAGAGTAGTGCCTGAGACGTCATAGGTCATCCAAAAATGGATTTCCTGTCCATCATTTCTTCCCATTTAAACACTTTTAAAAAAATATTTGTATTGATTGATTGATTGATTGATTGATTGATTTGGCTGCATTGGGTCTTCATTGCTGCGCAAGGGCTTTCTCTAGTTGTGGCGTGCGGGAGCTACTCTGTTGTGGTGCATAGGCTTCTCATTGCAGTGGCTTCTCTTGTTGCAGAGCACGGGCTCTAGGCACGTGGGTTTCAGTAGTTGTGGCTCTTGGGCTCTAGAGCACAGGCTCAGTAGCGGTGGTGCACAGGCTTCGTTGCTCCACGGCATGTGGGATCTTCCCGGACCAGGGCTCGAAACTGCGTCCCCTGCACTGGCAGGCGGATTCTTAACTATTGCACCACCAGGGAAGTCCCCCCATTTCAACACTTTTTAAAGTTTTGTTTGAATATAAATGTTTAAGCTATAACCTGAAATGGTTATTTGGGTAAACATAAGTATTTATTGTATTTACCTAAAAACTTTGAGGAGCTCACTCCTGGATAAAAATTAGAAGCAGTTGACGAGTTGAAAACATGACTAAAAATTTACAGTTGGGGGAAGGCACGCATGCCATGTCTCCATGAATCAAAGTGAAGGGATGTGAACCTTTAAGGAAGGTCTTCAGCAGTGGGTTCTAGAAGAGAGAATTCAGAAACAAGTTTCCATTTAGAAATCAAAAGTGCAAAGATTTACATATTAAACTATCATATAGAGCCAGCGTTATGCACTGTATGTCAATGAGCTTTTTTTTTTTTTTTTGCCTTTTTTTTTTTTTTTAACAAATAGGAAGTTTCACTACAAGTTGATAGAACATCTCTCTTCAAGCCTGCTGGAAACCAAGGTGAGGATGGGCTGTGAGGAAGAGTGATTCAGAATTAATAACCAAGGTTGTTACTTTGGGAGTTAGTGCTTCTTTAAATCTCCAGTGTTACACCACTTAGTACACATTCCTCACTCTTCTTTTAGCACCTCCAAGGGGCTGATTATTCAGCCCAAAAGTCCACATCAAGGTCTGTTTATCTGTCTGAAGTACATCATAATTAGAGAGAATCTGAGAAGCAATAAACATTTTGAAACAGTTCGCATGAACCTAACATAACTCTAAATATAACACAAAATGATACAGCTATACTAAGGGGTTGACATGCAGGGAAATAGAGCCCCAACGAGAATGGTGACCGTGCATATTCCATCACTCAGGAAAGCAGATATTAAACCGTAAGGCCTACTTTCTTTCACATTGAGAGGCCCCAGCCAATCCAGATTTCTGAGAAGGCAGATAATTGCCTCCATTAAACTCTTAGGAGAACAGCTTGAAACGAACCTTGAGGCTCTTACAGTGTTTACCGGCTGTGGTCTCGCATT
Source organism: Hippopotamus amphibius kiboko (assembly GCF_030028045.1). Classification (NCBI taxonomy): domain Eukaryota; kingdom Metazoa; phylum Chordata; class Mammalia; order Artiodactyla; family Hippopotamidae; genus Hippopotamus; species Hippopotamus amphibius. Next base: position 102,915,863 of record NC_080187.1, read on the forward strand.
TCACCTGAAAGTCACTGGCGCACAGGCCTGACTCCCCCTGTGGGTAAACCAGAAAAGCCTGACATTTGCTACGAAAACTACACAGTCTTTCTGTGTGCGGTATTAAGATGACCGGACCCATTAAAATTTTTGTTAATTCACGTAAGATGTTCCCATCTCCCCATTGCACGTGGAAAATTGCATTAAAAGCCGTGCTGGGAAAGAATTCTCTCTTCTAACTGTGCTGAGTTTCTCCCCTTGATGTGAATAGCATATAAATATGTAGCATTTACTAGGTGCCAAGCACTGTTCTGAGTAGCTTGTTGATTTAATCTTTATGACCATCTTGTAAGGGTGTGAGATGGCTACTATTATTGTTCCTGATTTACAGATGAGGAGACAGAGGCACAGACCTTTAGTCTTTTATTCAAGGTTACACAGCTGCTTTGTAGTGAAGGCAGAATTCAAACCCAGTCTTCTGGCCCCAAATTGACACAAGTGGGAACATCTGTGTTTGTGTGTATGTATGTGTGACTATATTTGCTCACATGTGTATGCATGTGTCAATGCATGTGTGCGTGCTATACACGTGTGTCAGTAGCAAAGCCAAGATTCAAGTCCAGATTTGTCTGATGCAACGGATGCATTCTTATGCTATATTTTCTCAATTAAAAAAAGAAAATAGGAACTGATATTTCTGTCTGACTTTAAGGTCTGCAAAATTCTCTTGAGTGCATTGCCTCAACTGAATAAAGCAAAGGGACACTGCAGAGTCTTCCATCTACAGATCCAAAAGTTTGCCCGGAAAGTGGAAATGAAGAGGGTTGGGAGTCGTGATAAGTTTTATGTATGTAGCAGCTGACAGGCTGGGAGAAGGAGGGGGAGAAAAGAACACATTACAGAAATAACACCTATGTATATATATCATCCTTTCATCAAACAATCTCAAAACACATTTTGGTATTTTTCTACCCAATTTTCCCATGCGTCAGTGAAGTGTATAGCATTTCTCTTATTGTTTAAGGTAAATAAGTTGACAGTGAGAGAGGTTATGATTCTCTGGAACCAGGTGGTGGGTCAAGGGCTCAGCCAAGTGAAAATTCAGCCTTTAGGGATAAAGGGATACAGCTGCTTTGGTTTCCCGGGAGACCACGGAGCATCCTTTCAGCAAGTCAGCTATTTGATCACATTTTTACATAAACATCACTGCACATCTGCATCCTCCTGGTCACCTTCACTTCTGATGCTGGCTGAGTTTCCTGTTGGAAGCTCATCTTCACCTACTACCAAACACTGTAAATAGCTTCAAAAGATCCTCTTCAAAAGAATCAAAGGCAATTCCAGCTGAAGCTCTCCGAAGGAAACTTGCAGCAGACGCTCTCACCTTCTGGTAAGTCTGACACATTAATTTCCCTCCACCACCTCACTTCAGGAGGGAGTCTGGCACCACGGTGGCGGGAGCCCTAATCAGATAGCAAACCTGCGCAGGCCGTGTCAGAAATGATGTCAGGGCAGGCGGTCCCCCGGCCACTGCCTCATTTGGAGCAAACACTGCAACACTTGTTTTTTAGGCTACTTTATGACTTGTCTGAAAAATGACTTTGTTCGGCATGGAAGGCCGCTAATGTATGAGGTGTTACCCTGGGATTTTAGCACTTCTACACGCACAAGGTTCTCTCACACACAGAGCTGCACAAACTGTGAGAGCATCGTTGAGCTGGGCGTCTTATCAAGGTCATGGATCAGGGGAGAAGCTCCGGGACCCAAGGTGTGTTAATACCTTCCTGTGGATACAATCTACCAGGAAACAATGTGACCAAACGTATGGGGAGAAAATGTTTTCATTTTATGCCATATGGTTTGGCTTATATCGGATTTACACATTTGGAGTTTCTTACTTATTTTTAATGGTGGTCCTTCACCTCAGGTCCGTGGATGTGGTTTGCACCTCTCCTCTTGGGGGACTGGCTTGCCCAAGGCTCCAGCCAGCGGCTTCTGAGACGCAGCGGCCCTTCTGATGTCCGAAACTTCGTTTCCTCCTAACTCCTCACAATGAGCTTGTGTCCTCTGAGGGGTGGCCAGGTCATTCCAACAGCCACTCTTGTCCTGGTGCCAGGACGGGGAGACGGCCAGCTTCCTCCTGACCCCACGGCCCTCCTCACTCTCAGTCACTGAAAAGATGCTGCACAGAGGCCACTGCTTCTCCTCCTCAGAGCCGCCTTCCCTCGGTGCTGCTCCTGGGAAACCTTCTGGAAATTATTTGGTAATAAGAAACAGACCCAAGGTGGTGTTGTGAGGTGAGGCTGTGACCTTTCACCTTCAGAGACCTGGGTCCCAAGCCTGGCTTGAGGTTGGTGGTCTCTGCCTCATCGACACCAGGTATTTCAGTGCCACAGGACCCCATGGCACGCCGGGGCGACTTCACGCTGATCCTTAGAAAAATCGGCAGAAAGATGTGCAGGACTGTGGGAAAGCGCGTCAATTTCCTGCATCTCCACTCTGCTTCAGGGCCAGAAGGCTTTCTGTTTTGACTTCAGTAACTTCTAGTTGTGTAGAGAATAGCATGTAGAAATCAGGGTCCGGTGGGGAGAACAGATCAGCTTTTCTATATAGGTCGTGGTACTCCCAGCTTCCTGGTTCTGGGTGAGAATATTTCTTTATACATTGTGATTCGTCCAGAGTCTAGTCCATACTTTCTAATATGAATACCTTTTCATTTGGTGCGTACCTTTCACTATTTATTTTGGTATTCTCTCAAACTGTATCCCAGAAACTTCAATGGGTGTAGGACACAGTCACTATAATGATAGCATATAATTTTCCACTTTATTTCCTTCAAGGACAACCTTAAGTATCCATTTTATTTATCAGACACCTACATATTTGTTACTTTGTTTCCTTTAGAAAGAAATTCACTCCATTATAGTAACAGAGAATGGCTTTATACTATTATCACAGTTCCAGACCTTCCAAAGACAAAGACCCCTGTCTTTCTAACCCCTCATGGCTCCAGTTCACAGAAGTTAATTCTGCATCAAATTGAGTGGCTCAGAGACTAGTGGGAACCACATTGCCTGGGTTCGAATCACAGCCCTACCCTTAACTGTTTGTGGGATGCTGGGCAAGTTACTTAATCTCTTCTAGGTATCTCAATTTTCTTATCTATAAAATGAGGCTGATAACAGCATCCTTGTCACTGGGTGGTTGTGAGCTGATCTATGTGAAGTGCTTAAAACTGTGTCTGGCCTACAGATTAAGTGTTGTATAAGGCTTGCTTTTATTGCATAAGAGAAGGTAGCAACAAACCCTCTCTAATTTGACAAGTATTTCCAGAAGGCCACAAGAGACCCTATTTGATAATGAAAAGTGCTATACATAAAACCTAAAAATGAATGGCCCGTATGAGTCAAAGGGCAGTAAAAGTGAGAGAAAGTCAGCCCATATCCAGTGAGGCCAATTTCAGGACTTGAATTGCACCAGCCAGTACCCCAGAGCTGAAATCAAACGGAGAGAGGACCAGAGGAGGAAACCGCTTCTTCTCCCATCCACCCCGGTATTCCCTCATCTGTATCCTCTAAGGTTGGGTGAGCTCATGAGATTTTTTGGCACTTTTTTTTTTAAGAAAATTATAAAGTTTTAATAAAGAAAATGAAAAACATTTGAGTGGATGGAGAAACATACTTGAATGGGAAAACAATATTGTAACACTTTCCTAAATAATATTTTTTTAACTTTTTATTTTATATTGGAGTATAGTTGATTAACGATGTGGTGATAGTTTCAGGTGAACAGCAAAGTTATTCAGTTATACACATACATGTATCTATTCTTTTTCAATTCCTTTTCTCAATTAGGTTGTTATAGAATATTGAGCAGAGTTCCCTGTGCTATACAGTAGGTCCTTGTTGGTTATCCATTTTATTTTTTTTTCAAATAGTTGTTTTATTGTTATTTATTTATTTATTTATTATTTGCTTTTTATTTATTGGCTGCATTGGGTCTTCATTGCTGCATGCCGGCTTTCTCTAGTTGTGGTGAGTGGAGGCTACTCTTCATTGCGATGCACAGGCTTCTCATTGCAGTGGCTTCTCTTGTTGCAGAGCACAAGCTCTAGGCGCACAGGCTTCAGTAGTTGTGGCACGTGGGCTCAATAGTTGTGGCTCACAGGCTCTAGAGCACAGGTTCAGTGGTTGTGGCACACGGGCTTAGTTACTCCGTGGTCTGTGGGACCTTCCCAGACCAGGGCTCAAACTCATGTCCCCTGCATTGGCAGGCAGATTCTTAACCACTGCGCCACCAGGGAAGCATTTTAAATACAGCAGTGTGTACCTGTCAATCCCAACTCCCTAATTCTTCCTCATCCCCTACCCTTTCCCCTGGTAACCATAAGTTCATTCTCTGAGTCTGTGAGTCTGTTTCTGTTTTGTAAATAAATTCTTTGGCACTTTTATTCCAAAACACTGATTAGCACTGCACTGGCCCCAGGTGCCTAAGGGCCTAAGTAACACTAAGTCTTAGAATATACCTACTGGAGCTCAAGTAATCAAAATAAGTAAAGAAAAAAAAAAAAAAGACAGATTTATGTGGAGACTTTTGCACCTTGAAGTGAATAGAACCTAGAGATTTAAGCAGATTCTAATAATACGAAAGATTCCAGTGTTATTTGACTGAGGAATTGCACTATTTTGAAAGCTATTTAGACAAAATAGAGGTCTTTGCACGTTTAGGCTTCTAAATTATAGCTAAAAACCTACTTCAAACCTACATTTCAGAAATTAGCACTGAATGTTCCACTATAGAAATACTAGCTTAAGAAAAGCAGATTAAAAAATGATTTTTCAAATCCATAAAATTAAGAAAAGATAATTGTTTGATTAAAAACATCATCCCCTACTGAATTGTACACTTTAAATAAGCTGTATGTTATGGGAATTATATCTCAATAAAGCCATTATTTAAAAAAAAAATATCATCCCTTAAACCATATTGGGCACACATTTTGAAATTGCTGAGTGAACATTGGTGTACGTCTTTCCTGTTTCACGAAAGCAAAAAAAAAATTAAATAAAATTTATGAAGGCATAAATGAAAACACTTATACATGCTATCTGTAAGTGTACATAAAATTTTTAAATTGTTACAGAAGTAACAGATTGGCTCGCCCGCCAAACCTTGAAAGGTCCACTTTAAGGTTTTATATGTCTAGCTTTTTCAAATACTTTGGGAGTTTTGAAAAAATAAAAGATACTATGTGCAATGTTTATGCCCATGACGCAAGGGCAATATTTCTTATAAAAGTCAAATTTTGGTGGTCAGATTTCCTACTAACAAGAACCAAGGACTCTTGGAGAAATAATTGCTGTTAGGTCCAGCAAGTGTGTAAGATGAGCCCGGGAGGTCTTAGTGCAACCAGAAAAAGAAGAAGTCTATCAAAGAGGAATTGGATCATGTCAAAAGGACATAGGAGACAACTTGAAGAGCTCCTGCCAGCCTAGGATGTGATGGCTTTAGCATAAAAATAGTAACCGCAATGGATTAAAATACATCGTATACATGCATTCATAATGATACCCCAAAGCGCCCCACACTGGACAGCTTCACGGTTGCTAGTGCAATAACATGGTTATTCTGAGCATCAATAAACAGAGAAAGAATCCTTATTTCAGGGTTCCGAAATAATTGATAGAGCCCTTTTTATAACGGAATTCCAGAAATGACAAAATTAGGAAATTGTTATTTTGACAACTGCAGTGAAATAATGAATTTATGCAGCAGTCATCAGTTAAGGTTAAAAAAAAGTGAAATGATGGGGATCATTATAAAGGAGAATCAGGCTGACCCCGTCTGGCACCACTGATCAGCCACACTAAGAGCAGGGTGACCAGACAGGTGCCTCAAGGCTGGGGGCAGGGAGTAGTCAACACCACCCGGGAATATTTGACCCTGAAGGTCACCAAGCCTGTGGATCTAAATACTGGTTTACAAAGACCACAACAGAGGAATCAACTGTCCAAATCCAGAACTTGGGATATGCTATTCTCTCCATCAAATCAATCGCGCAGTGAGTGGGGTGGAGGAGGACTGTTACAAAATAAGAGAGACTTAAGAGACTAACAAAAGCGTGCTGTGTATTGATCTTATTTTTTCAGCTTTATGGAGGTATAATTGACAAAATTGTAAGACATTTAAAGTGTACATCGCGATTTGATATATGCCCACATTGTGAAAGGATTCCCTCCATTGCCTTAATTAACACATCCATCACCATATATGTATTTGGTGAGAACATTTAAGTTCTATTCTCTTAGCAAATTTCAATTACACAACACAATGTTATCAACTACAGTCACCATAGTCTATGTTAGGTCCTCAGACCTCCTTCAGCTTATAACTAAAAGTTTCTACCCTTTCACCAGCCTCTCCCTGTTTCTCCCACCCCCAGCCCCTGGCCACCACTTTTCTACTCTGTTTCTATGAGTCTGACTTTTTTACTTTTTAAGATTCCACATATAAGTGATACCATGCAGTATTTGTCTTTATTGATCTTATTTGGATACTTATTGGAACAAACCAGCCATAGAAAAACATTCTCTATTTCAAAAAAAAAAAAAAAGAAGAAGAAGAAGAAGAAGGAAAAGAAAGAAAAACATTTTCAAAACTATCAGGGTAATTTGAATACAGACTGGAAATATGAATATAGACAATATTTAGCAATTACTAATTTTGTTGGTGTGGGGGAATGATGGTTAATAAAAAAAAGTCCTTAGAAGTTAAAGTTGCATGTGGACAATATTTACAGGTGAAGTGACATGATGTCTGGGTTTTTTTTTTTTTTTTTAGTACTTCTAAAAAAAATGGGGGGGGGGAGTGGGGAGCTGGGAAGCTTTCTAAAGGAAACAAAAAAGTGTTGCAAAATTTTGGTCACTATTGAAATTTAGGAAAGGGCGCATAGAGCACACTGTAGGAGTGTTTGTACCTCTGTGTACTTGAAAATTGTTTTAAAAATTGGTAGACAGTGTCTTGATGATGACCCCGGGTGTCCCCAGTCTGGGCATCCAAATAGGTTTTCCACATCTGGGCACCCATAGTATTTGTGTGGCATGTGAAATGAACTGTTGAATTTTGTCCCCAAAAATTTCTGGCAAGATTTCCAGACTATTTTTATACTGCTACAGTGTGATAAAATATCCCGTCATCATTAAGTATTCATGAGGTTTTGCGCTTTTCTTGTATTAATTTATTAGGCAATGGTATGACATAAGCTGTACATATTTTAGGGGTTTTCTCACTAATATCCTTGGCAATAGCTGAACACATAGCTATTTCTAAACCGTTTCCTTTGAAAATAAAGTTGATGGAAAAATTGTTAAAGTCTTGATGGGGCATTCTGGGGCAGCATCTAAATGTACAAGATGTTTGAAAATCTCTCTCCCAAACCCAGGGTCAGAGGCAGTGACCTCCTCAGGCAAAACTCAGAAAGGAGGATGTGAGAACACAACCCGTAACTTCAGATTCACAAATACTGCAGGAGGCATTATTTGCTGCATTTGCTACTAAAATTTGCAGATGTTTGACCCCCTGGGGTTGTCCTAGGATGGACTGGCTCCAAGTATCAAATGCTCTTCCCTGAAAGACACAGTCTCTTAGTGAGATGGCCACAAGACTGTCAACACCAGTGACACCTGGTGTCTGCACATATAACAGTACTGCTATCATTTGTCATTTTGACCTTTGCATTAGGATATATTTTTTCCTTTTGGGGGGGCAGAAGGATGGGTGCTGTGCCACGTGGCACATGGTATCTTAGTTCCCTGACCAGGGATTGAAACCTCGCCCCCTGTATTGAAAGCTTGGAGTCTTACCCACTGGACTGCCAGGGGAGTCCCTGCATTAGGATATTACCTTTATTTGATGGTGGCTTCATGCTTTGCATCCTAAAAAAATGAATAAACAAACATTTCACAGCAGTATTCTGGGGTTTATTATTATCGACCTGAGACAAACCAAATAAATGGCAAACTACACCATTGCCACGCATAGGTGTGGCAGGAAATACAGTATAGTACATCTAACATTAGTTTCTGTAAACTTACAGATTCTCTTTAGAACTTTCATCATTTATAGTCAGGAATTATACTAGAATTATTCAGCTTTAGTTTATCCAAATGACTAAAGCAAAAATCCTGCTTAGTTGTGAAGACAAAGCAATTCAAGTATAAGTGGTAATGAATGCACGTTTCACACTATGTGTCTGCTGGCCTAGCTGACTCTCTTAAAGTTACAGCATAATTTTTATTCCCCAGTTCACTTTGTGCCCTTGACAGCCTGTAGCTTAGGCATGACTGTCAGAGGGTATGAGCTTTTAGGAGAAGAAAAAGTCTTTGTGCTACGTTGGGTCACTTTTCCCTTATTATGTTTGAGCTAAACCATCTGTTCAAAAATTGAAAGAGGAGTAACAGGGAGGGCAGCCATCATTCCTACAAAGAACAAGAGATGTTCATGGCACACCTGAGAGGTGCCTGGATGGTCTTGGGGCTCTCATGGGGCTTCTGGGTGCTGGTGACAAGAAGCGCCTGATGGCCTGCCCAAGCTAAGCTCTTACTCCATTAGCTCTCACCTACCTGGCATCTCTCCATCTCCCTTTCCAAGCCGAACACTCCAGGAGTGCAAAAAACCCTAACCTATTTCTCCTAAATCCTTGTCCTCCTGTGCGTGGCCCAACGCCTGGTCTCTGATACCCTTCCTTTGTGTGATTGGATGAAGTCAAGTGCAGCTGAGTGGAGCAAAGGGCCTCAAGGTCTAGATACATTGCAGATCAAGCTAGGGGACAGTTTAACACACTATCCCAACTTATGTGTTATAAAAACAGAATACTGGAAATTCCCTGGTGGTCCAGTATTTGGGACTCTGAGTTTTCACTGCCGAGGTCCTGGGTTCAATCTCTGGTCAGGGAATCAAGATCCCACAAGCCGTGCAGCTCGGCCAAAAATAAACAAACAAACCACAGAATACTTCCCACAGTAAAGTTTTTGGGATACAACTGCACCCAAGGAAGTTGAGGTTCCTTGTTTCAGGCCTTTGCATTCTTTTATTCTTCTCTCTACTTGGTCCTCAAGTCCCCAGCTTACCAGTCTTCCCTCACAACAATCTGCTTGGCTTGGCCATCCTGGATGCACTCCAGCCTGTAAGATCTTCCATAACCTACCCTTCACCCCTTTAAAAATGTACCAGTCTTGCCTCCACGAATGTATCATTACTAGCTGGGTGAAGTGTAGTTCATTACTAAATTTATAAATGTGAGTGTATTAGTATAGAATAATATGCTATAACCCTTCCACTCAACAAGATGACTGAGTTTGACTAAAACTACTTTAAGCAGTTATTTTTTAAAAAGATACTTAACCTCACTGCATAGTTGAGATTGAATTTAATGCATAAAACACGTCAATGTTGTTCAGAGTCAACACCAAACCTTTGCCTAATATGCTCAGAAGATATTCAGTTAATGTTGAAAGTAATGATAACATTTGATTGAGCCTACATTTGGCCACGTCCCATTCACACCAGCTATTGCTTTATCGTATGTAAGGTGCAGATGTCCTGTTTCTCAGTATAGTACGTTTAAGACATGGAAAATATTTTCAAAATAATTAAGACACTTTTTGAAAATCTTTCTTTAACAGAGTATATGCAAAACTTTTCCTATACATTGTAAACAGAGATGTAAGGATATAAATCAATTATGTATACCATTTGTACATAATAGTTACACATAACTAATGTGGGATAAATCGATGCCAATTCACTCATTTGTTACCAAGTTGACATGAATCCAGAAGACTCCCAGTTATACTAAGACAATCCCATGGCGATGTGATATCATTGAGTAAGGAAAAAGGAACTGGGTAACAGGATTATTCTACTTGTACTAATACAAATGTAAATTGATACAAAGTAACTACAAGGTGAAGGTGATCTAGTTAAATAACTACAGAAAAAATACTGCAAAAAATGCCAGAAAGAATGGAAGGAAGGAAGGGAGAAAGGGAAGGTGGGAGGGAGAGAGAAAGAAAGGAAGGAGGGGAGAAAGGAAGGAAGGAAGGACGAGAGAAAGAAAGAAAGAAAGAAAGAAAGAAAGAAAGAAAGAAAGAAAGAAAGAAAGAAAGAAAGAAAGAAAGAAAGAAGAGAAAGAAGGAAAGAAAGAAAGAAGGAAAGAAAGAAAGAAGGAAAGAAAGAAAGAAAGAAAGAAGGAAGGAAAGAAAGAAAGAAAGAAGGAAAGAAAGAAAGAAAGAAAGAAAAGAAAGAAGGAAAGAAAGAAAGAAAGAAGGAAAGAAAGAAAGAAAGAGAAAGAAAGAGGGAGACTAGAAAAGGCACAGCAAAACATAAAGAAAAAGGAAAACCAAAAATAACAAAAGCAAACCAATGACCTTATTTCCTAAATCTAATGTTCCACAAGCTACATCTAAACTCAAGAGAAAGATAAAATTGCCACGTTTCAGTAAGGTTTGGGTCTCTCTGCTCTCTAATGACAGGACTGTGTGGAAAATAATAAATGCATTTGGGACTTGCAGTGACATCTGTTTTCCATGCCCAGTGCCAGTGGGAAGATGCCAGCACAGTGATGAGAAAGCAAGAACAAATATTTTCATGTTGTGCTTGTTAGTGGTTAAAAAACTATTTGTGGTAAAAAGTGGGTAAGTAAATAAAGTGGAAATATTTTTATAGGGAATACGAACTCTTTTATGGTCAATTGTACAGCAAGAGGAAGCTTCAGAAGCCCAGGCTCAACTCTGGCATCTTTCTCTCAGTCCACCAATGTGTCGTGTAAATACACTGAGGAATTTAAGAGCTTACAATATGGTTTTTATTGAAGTCATCTAAGTGGAGAAGACCGATTTAAAATTAACCACGATTTCGAATGGGGCTGCAGACTGTGGCTTATGAGGTCACATTGCAGCTTCGTGAGACGTTTGAGCCAAAGAAAGTATTATTTATAAAGGGGAATAATTCAATTTAAAAGGAAATTTTAAATGGCACATTAAACATGGGATTGTGGCTTCCATCAGATTGTACATTGGTCTTTCAAAAGAAAAAGTAAAAACTTCTTTATCGCTTTTATTAAGGGGAAAAAAAAGACGTGTTATGGTCGATAACAGTGCTATTTAACTCTGTAATTGATTTATTTATAAGAGTAAATATATATTTACATATATGTATAAATGTATACGTGTGTATGGGTACAATAAGCATTTATTTATTCAAGTATCTATTGATTGCCTACTCTTTTCCAGGCATCATTTGAATGAATGAAGCAAAGAACATTGCTTTTGTGAAACTTGCCTTCAAATGGGGAGACACACAATAAACAATGAAGCTACAAATCACAATCTTCTATTGTATGTTAGGAGGTAACACAGGGAGACAGGGCCAGGAATGGGGGAAGGCAGGGGGAGCATTTTAGGTAGAGTGAGTGGGGTGTAGACTTCACTGAGCAGGTGACCATCTGAGCAGACAGTGAGGAAGTTCTAGGCAGAGCAAATCTGAAGGGGAACCAGGCAGAATGAACAGAGCATGAAGGGGTTAAAGTCTGCACTGTGTGTGAAGAAGCACCCCGGAGACGCCGGGACTAGATTAGGGTGAGGGAGACTGGGGAGAAGTAGAGGTGATCAGATCACTGAGGCCTCTGGATATGAGAGAATGTGGGCATTAATCAGACTCATCATATAGTCACATAGACACAGGGCATAGAGAACAGGAGAACACCCCCAACCCCCCAGGGGCTCTCTGTCTGCTAGTGGATGCAAACAATTAAAATGCAGTCTAGATTAACAGATACACACTACTTTTTATAAGATAGATAAACAACAAGGACCTACTGTATAGCACAGGCAACTCTATTCAGTATCTTGTAGTAACATATAATGGAAAAAATTCTGGAAAAGAATATATATATATATATGGAACTAGATCACTTTGCTATACACGTGAAACTAACACTACATCGTAAATCAACTATATTTCAATGAAAAATTGTTTGCTTTGAAAAAAAAATGCAGTGTAGAAAATGACATCTTTCCTAGCTCCGGAGATGGAGAGAGAAGACTTCCCCTAGGTCACCCAGAATTTGAAATACAAGTAAAATTCAGTCCGGGAGGAAAAAGGAGAAGGATTTTTCCCTGACTACGGCAGCAGCAGCACGTACATGTTACTCAGTTAACAAATAGTTATTTGACACTGACTAAGTGAGTTCTAGGAATAGTTTTAGGCATTGGGGGAAACAGTGGTGATCAAAACTATTATTTTTAAAAATTCTTGGTCTCCTAGAGAGGGGTAAAATTAAGAAGGGATAAAAGCATGGAATATTCAGGGAACTTCAGGTACTTTGCGTGACCTACATACAAAGTGTCTGTAGAAAGTGGCAGTGGTTGAGGCCAGAAGGGTAAACAGTAGGGAAATAGATCGTGGGTTTCTCTGAGTCTATGTCAGATACCAAAACGATTATACAGTTGGGAATACAGTAGATAGACTACCATTGTTTTCAGAAGATAGCTTCCAAGGGCCTTTCTCCCCACTTCTCTTCTTATGATGTTTGGAAAGAAAACACAACTGGGGGGAGAAGATATTAGAACACAGCCATATATATATGGCTATTCCCTTCTCCATGGGAAAACTTCACTGGGAAACACTCACATTCTTCTGCTGTAAAATAAAAGCTTAAAAATAATACCCATCCATCCTTGTAAAACGACACGCCAATTTAAACTTGGGGGAAAACAACTTGAAACAGGTTGGGGAAGGGTAAGGAGGGCTTTCATTTACTGGCTGTTGTTAGTCACTAGATAAGGCTGCTGGTGCTTTTATGTAGGCTAATCTCCCATTGACCCCCATAGCCATCCTGTGGCATCCATCACAAAGGAACAGGAGATTTCTGCTTTCTAATTGTATCCACTGACACTCTTTTTTTCTCCCCGAAGATAGATTGTCTTCTTCGAGTTAATTTTCATTCTCTGAAGCCACCCTAGATTTATTCAGAATCTGAATTCGTGCTATCTGTAGAAGATTTGCTTTTTAGGTGAAATCGAAGAGAGGGGTGTATGCAATTTTCACGTTAACACACTTTTTTTAGGTACCTACATTTTTTTAAAACGTCAAGCATTCCCGCAGTTGCATTATCAAGACTGGTTTTGTGCTTCCAAAAGAGTACCTCAGTTACATGTAGGAGATATAGGTAGAGTGAAATAAATCAGACAGAGAAAGACAAATATCATATGATATCGCTCATATGTAGAATCTAAAAAAAGGGTACAAATGAACTTATTTACAAAACAGAAGTAGAGTCACAGATGTAGAAAACAAACTTATGGTTACCAGGGGTTAAGGGGGAGAAGGGATTAGTTGGGAGACTGGGATCAACATACACACACTACTATATATAAAGTAGATAACTAATAAGGACCTACTGTATAGCACAGGGAACTCTACTCAATACTCTGTAATGGCCTGTATGGGAAAAGAATCTAAAAAAGAGTGGATATATGTATATGTATAACTGATTCACTTTGCTGTACAGCAGAAACTAGCACAACATTGTAAATCAACTATGCTGCAATAAAAATTGAAAAAAGAGTCAGTGCTGGGAAGGAGCCCCCCAGGCTAGTTTATTAGCCTCAAAGTTCAGGGAGGCAGAGGCGGGTGTTTTAATGCAGCACTGCTAAGCTTCCCCAAGAGGTGAAAGAAAGTTCTTTTTAAAAGTCACCAAAGACTCTGCCACTTGAGAAACCTGTGGCATCTGAGGTGATAACAGAACCAAGTCATTTCAGGCTGGCTGCCCGACTTGCCTGAAAACTTAGTGACAGATAAAACATAAATCAGAGCCCTTATCACCCCGCTTCCTTGCTTGCCAAATGGGGGGTGAGTTTATCACGGACCTGTCGGCCCACTGATGGCTTTTCCCCTCAGTGCTGGGCAGCGGGCAGAGCGGCTGGAAGCAAACTGGCTGTTCTAAAACGTGTTCATGTAAACAAGCAGGGTCAGACTTCCCCGAATTGCCAGTCAGTGAAGTGCCATCCATCTCACTAAACTGTACATTTGATAGGGCCGTATCATGGATATCTCGAAAAGAAAACAAATAAAAAGAAAAAAACCAAGTTCTCTGCTTTAGGCTGGGACCTCTCCTGCTGATAAAAGTACTAAGAACTAAATTGCCCGGCCTGAGCAATGGCCACTCGCTCAATGGAAGGTGGGGGCTGGGGGAGGGAGGGAGGGAGAATTTTTTTTTAGGGGATTTAGAAATATCATTGGTATCCTCCAAGAAAGCACGTGGTAGTCACCTTAGTTTTCACTGTTTATACTATATATACCAGCTGAAGTATGTTTTCCTAATATTTAAAGGAACAGTACCATGAACCTGTTGGAAAGATGCTAAAATTCATGATTTTTTCATCTTTTCATATGGTTTGCTTATAGGAGCAACATGGTTTTCTAGGCAGAGATGTAAACCTCACAACCCAACCCAGTGTTGTTACTCTAGCAAAGAAATGTATCGATACCTGGAAACCCTTGTCATCTTCAGTACAGGCACCAGTCCCCCTCCCCCCAACTCACCCCCACAAAAAAGTAACAACAGCTTGACTGGCTCACTCTGGATCCTCTTCACTGAGGATATAAGTCTCTCATTGGGAAGAATGGATACACATGTTTTCTGATATAGCTAGGGCAACTCCACTTTGAAGGAAAATATGCGACCTTTATGAAAGGCCAAATAGTTGTGTGCTGGCACCAAAGGGAAAGGGACGTGTCTGGCCAAAGGTGCTGTAAAAGTCTGGCAATTAACCCATGTTGGCATTGTTCAAAATGTTTGGATGTGAAGTTGATAGTTTAGGAAGAAGAAGAGACAATAGATTCTTTGGGGGAAGACCAAATTAAAACTACTTTTCCTCCCTAACAGAGTAAGACCAAACACATTCTGAGAAGTGGAGACGTCTACTGTTAATTTCCCGATGTGGCATACGGATTGTGCATTATTTTGGCCATACCCAGATATGATACCATGTGTTGTGTGAACGCTACTTCCTCATTCAAGATTGGCTCATAGTCTGCTGAAAACTCAGATGTTTCCATTTAAAAACTGATGCATGGCTATAAATATAGGGAAAATGAACCCATGATGGGCCAAAGATATCAGCCTATGAGTTTACTGAAAAACACTATAAAAATGGAGCCCAGAAATATTTGTCTAAAATAAAACACCCAAAGTCTTACAGTCAAGAAGTTCTTTTTGATGTAGATTTCAGGTAATGCATCATAGGTTATAAATCAAGCTTTAAACTTGATCAGGGACTTCTATTTCAGAAGAATGCTTTTTTTTTTTTTTTTTAGAGCTTTGTGATTTTATTTGCTTTTCTCATATTTTTTTCCACATTTTAAAACTCTTTATTGGAATATAATTGCTTTACACCGTTGTGCCAGTTTTTGCTGTATAATAAAGTGAATCATCTGTATTTATACATATATCCCCATATCCCCTCCCTCCTGTGATTCCCTCCCACCTGCTTTTCTCACATTCATGTATGTAGTGACTGTTCTTTTATCTAGTAATGGAAAGTAATGGATAACAAAAACTTATCTTGCAAATGATTTTAAACCATCAATATTTTTAGAGAAATCACTGATAACTTCCTAACACGGTAGACTGGTCTAACATTATGTCTCACTGGCAAAAAGTCCAAACTCTGTTACACTTATGTGCAGCATTGACTATCAAGGTTTTGCCATATAAACATAGTGAATCAGAATTGGGGCCTGGGGATTTCTGCCATGCTTTAGCTGCTTTCTCCACCTAAGCAGTGGAAGTGCAGACATTTGGGGTTTTTATTATTATTTAACAAATAGCTACCCATTCATCAAATAGTTATGAATGGCTACCATGTCCTACAGAATATATATATATATACTTATTTATGTAATAAACACAATATAGTTACATGCATACAAAGGCATACAATAATAGAAAGGAAATATAATACATTATTTCAGATCTCGAGGAACTTTCAATCCAGTTCCAGATATAATATTTTGATGAACTTTAAGTGCAAATTCTTTAAGAGAATAAGATGTCACAGAATAATGCATTTTAAAGTGAATTTTATTAACATCTAAGGAGAGAAATTAAAGACGGCTCCAACTCAAGGAAAGGGCCAGTAATCTTGTCCTGTCTTGTCACCAACTTTCAGAAGCACTCTAAGTATCTGAAAAAGTACTGATATTGGGGCTGCTATCTCAAATGGTTTTCTACAATCTTAGACTTATCTGGAACTTCAGAGGAGCCCTACCTTATTATCATTGCCCTTCAGAAAAAGAAGAGTCACAACCTGTCTCAAGGGTTAAACAACCCTGACTCTTAAGAAATCATTCAAGTTAACCTCCAACCTTCATGGTGCAATCTTGGCTTGTCTCATAAGGTCCCCAAAGTTGCTTATTAAAGTATGCTATGTCATTCTCCCGTGACTCCTTCCCACCCTCCCTGTCCTGGCCCTCTAAGGCATCACCCATCATCGAGTTGATCTCCCTCCAGAGGTGATTCTTTAGTTGTCAAGTATACTGTTATACACAGAAAATAATCCTTTAGTTGTCAAGTATATTGTTGATGCTATTAGATTTATTTTCCATTTGGTATTGTAACAACTCCAGATCTTTGATCTGGAGCTAAAAGCTCTGGGACACAGCCTTGTTTAGGGGATTAGGAAGGGTCAGGAAGTGTTTCACCTCTGCGTTTACAGGATCACACCTGGTCCAGGTCAATGATGATACCAATGTAGGTGACTCTTCATTGGTCGACACTGTCCTATAGAAATATGACATGAGTCATATGTGTAATTTTAAATTTCCTAGTACTTGCATTAAAAGGAGTGAAAAGAAATAGGTGAAGCTGATTTTATTTTTTTACATAAACATATATCTATTCTTTTTCAAATTCTTTTCCCATTTAGATTGTTACAGAATACTGAGCAGAGTTCAGTGCTACACAGCAAGTCCTTGTTGGTTATCCATATTAAATATAGCAGTGTGTGCATGTCAATCCCAAACTCCCTAATTATCCCTCCCCTCATTAGTCTCCGCTGGTAACCATAAGTTCATTCTCTAAGTCTATGAGTCTGTTTCTGTTTTGAAACTGATTAATATATTTCATTTAACTCAGCACAAAATGTTGTCATTTCAACATGTAATCAATATACACAATTATTCATGAGACAGCTTACATTCTTTTTTATACTAAGTCTTTGAAATCTGGTACGTATTTTACACTTGTAGCACATCTCAAGTTAGACTGGTCACATTTGATTCCACAGCCACGTGTGGCCATTGGGCCATATAGGACTCCACAGAACTAGAGGGCAATCTCAGTGACCTTGCTCCAAACATCGATATCTTCCCAGCTGACAGCTCAGTAGGTATGAAATCTAAATCCATTCGCCCTATAAGAAGTGGTCCTTGTTCTCAGTCCCTGTGCTGTTTGTTCCAAGTCTGAACAATGGTCATTATACTTAGTTTTATTACATTCCAAAATATTCAAAAGTTCTGTAGGAAGTCTGCAAGCTGAATGGGAATTGCTTAGTACTCCTCAGTAAAAAGAGACATCACGTGTGCCTTTTTTTCTGTTTGCCATTTATTGCAGCTCTGTTTTCAGAGTCAGTCAGCCAGTTAAGCAGCATTGATCAGGCCCAGGATGCTGAGGTGTCTGAGATAAGCTGTGGGGGACAGAGCACTGGTCTTAAAGGGAGCTCCATTCTGAAGTCCCACTTTTCATAAGTTTTATCTTGAGGTGCTTACAAAGACTTATCAGACTGCACGATACCCCCCTTGGGTGTTAAATATAAAACAGAAACAATATCTTTAGTCCTTTTTTTTTTGTCCTGTAACATTCAATTTGGCAAGTTTTCCAGGAAACAAAAACTCCCTCACAAACAAGTGAATCAAATTGTTCCTTTCCATAAATATTTTGTCACTGGGCATCATTTCCTCTTGTCTTTGGTACCAGATCATATCTGAGCTCTTTTTTCTTAAAAGAAACATCAAAGGGAAAAATGCAAAGAATAATTGAAATAAAAATCACAAAGTGGCATCCTTGGCGATACGAACATCCGTAGGATGAAACACCAACCTCAAGTACTCTGTGGGCAGGAGTTACCTCCCCACAGACAGACGCCCACTAAGGAACTCACAGAATGACTTCCTTCTCAACCAAGTGACCGACAACTTTTCTGATCTCAGCTGAAATCTAAGCCCCCATGGTTCCCCATAGTTGCTCTACCAGATTCTAACAAAGCAAAGCTCTCAGAACTTCCCCTGGCACCACTTGCTCTTTTCCTCTACTTATCAGCTGACTTTAATGTTCTCTCTTTTTAGCCTGCGAGTTTCTGTGACCTTATTATGACATTTGAGTTGGGTGATTTATCGCTGTTAAATGGCACTGCACTGATTAAACAAAGGCCTTGCTGGCCTCATAGTCAGTTACAATGCCGCGATTCAGCGTGATAAGCTTAAACACACACAATTAGATGGGGTAATATCCAATTTGTCAAAGCTCTTGTGGCTTAATTTTCTGTCACAAAGCTTGAAAGAAACAGTGACTGGGCAAAAAGCTCCAGATTTATTGCTTAAGTACCTTCCAGTAAATTGATCTTGCCCATCGCATAATCTCATTTTGGACATTTGGGGAGACAGGGAAGCTCAGCCAGCCTGAAACCCCCTTAAAAATGGGCCTGAGGGTTCCTGATCACAGAACTTGAAAGCTCAGCAACGAGATAGGAGTGTCTCTTCAGAGGCAGACAACAACCCATTTGCCTGGGCAGAGCTTCCTTTCAGGATAATTGCATGAAAAGAATAAATGTCAGTAAAAGGATGAAAGATTCATGTAGGGAAATAAAAATATATACCAGGTCCTGAAAACATCATCCTGAAACAGGCCACAGCTCTATTCTGTGAAGAATAAAACAGGAGCAACTGACATTTCTTTTAAATGGGTTATTGCCATCATAATTATCTTATCCCAGCAATAGTTAGTTTTTCTGGCATATGTTTTCAAGGCAGGCTACTAATTTCTAATTGGAAACAAGATAGAAGTTATCCTTCTCTTGCAATTTTTTGAAACAACATTTACTTTTCCGTTTGATAAATAGGAGAGGAGTAACTATGGACATTTTCTGCAGATTAAATGTGGAAAACATTTACTATTGTAGCCTGATAAAGACACAAAGAGTAAGGCTTATATTCAATGAATATCCTGCAAACATTTATTGGGTTATTGACGGCATTGCTCTAGATGAAAGGGAGAAGAAAAATTAGTAAGAGACAGTCTTTGTTCTGAAGTCTCTAGTGAAATATATAAACATGCATGTAGGTATTTTATTAGACAAAAAATACATGTTGTGAGAGAAGCATAAAAGTGAGATTATTCTTACCTAGAACAGTAGAGACGGTATAGGGGCAGCTCAGGAGAAGAGGTAAAATTGGCAAGAGCTACTTGTAGGCGATGTTTGAGCAAACGCTTGATGGAAAAATAGAATTTCTAGCCATGGATAAAGGACATCACAGGGAGATAAAAGCACATGAACAAAGCCTGATGCTGTCAAGGTTTCACACCCAAGAAAATATTTTAAATAATTTACATGAATTTCCATATTTCATATCCACCAGAGTTGATCTACTCATTAGGATACAGACTAAGAGATTCCCAAAATTACAGCTGCCCAAAGTTTTGTCTTCACTCCTGGAGCAAGAGCGAGTGAGTTGGCAGTGCAGGGCAGGGAAGGGTCTGGGCTCCACAAGGTCACACAGGGGCCCAGACTCCTCCCACTCTCTCACCCTGCTGGCCTCAGGATCACCATCCAAAAGGTTGTCATTTGCTCCCTGAAATCACATCTGGTCCCTCTCCCCCAGACAGAGAGAGAGAGAAGGTGGAGAGCAAGAAGCTTCTCTTCTAAGGAAGTGACCTAAGTGTGGCTCACATTAGCCATCAGCAAGGATCCAGATGGAAGCTTCTGTGCTGTGGAAAATCCAAAGAGTTCTATTACTGATATAAGGAAGGGGAGACCAGATACAGTGGGACAACTAAGCAGTTTCTGATATAGAAGGTGCCCAGTCCATGCTCCCTGCTTAATGAATGCGCGAATAATTGAATGAACAATTGGATGTGGTTATGTTCCATACAGGACACCATCTAATACAGGAATGGGTAGTCTTTAGGTCCTTTTGTGAATCAAAGGAATGGAAGGGGAATTGTGCCAGATGCTTCTACAGAGGGATGTGTGTGTGCGTGCATGCGTGAGCGCGTTTGCCCTGGGGGTGGGTTGGGGGGGAGGAGCAGGGAGAGATGAAGGAAAATTGAACCACCAGAGAATTCTGGGATGTCCTTGGTGACAGTGGTTTCTCTTGGGGGCATTCTGGCTCCTCAACTAGGGGAGCAATTTCTTATCCTGGAGAGAGATTATTTCTAAACCTACATCGAATACGGGGGCCCTGGAGTTACATGCGCTCCACTCTCCCTTCCACCAGTCGCGGCTTCTCATCATCCTCAGATGCTCCAGGCCTATCTCATGCCTCTGATCCACTGATAGGAAAGGGCTCTCCCTCTAGGAAGCAAACGATGTGTCACACGTCTCCAAGTCTCCATCCTTCTCCCTCTAGCTCTGTCATTTCCATAAAGAAATGTGTCTGTGGTTCTGGGAGCATACCTCTAGAATTACAAACCTGGGTTCCAGTTGTATTTTATATCTGGTTCCAAAAAGAAACCTTCGACCAAATAAAAAGTTTATGCACATAAATATATACATATATGTGTGTATACATACACGCACATACGTACATACTTAGGCACACACACACATACATGTATATAATTTTAAGCTTACCAAATTAAAACAACTACTGATTCATTAGACAAGGATTTGTTTTCATATCTCACATGAATCACAGTCTAGAACTCAGAGCAGGTGGAACTGAATAAATGTGGAATTGAATTTCATGGAGCATGTAATTCCAGTGTCACGGAAGTTTGGTCACAAATTAGAATTTGTGCACCTCTTCATCATGTCAGGAATCAATGAAGAATGATGAGTCTTAGAAAATTCATGAACTACACACATTTAGAAGTAACCATAGATACAGAGACACCAGGCAGACCTCAGAGATATTTCAGGTTCAGTTCCAGACCACTGCAATAAAGCAAATAGCACAATACAGAGAATCACACACAAGTTTTGGTTTCCCAGTACATGTAAAAGTTATGTGTACACTACAGTGTGGTCTAGTAAACGTGTAATAGCATTATGTCTAAAAATACCAATATACATACTTTGAAAAATATTTTATTGCTAAAAATGCTAGCCATCATACACACACACTACCATGCTAACTCTACCCATTAAAAAATACACAAGAATGTAAACTCTTTGATAATGAGAGACTAAAAAGCAAACCATATTTCGAAACAGTTCAACGTGATTGCTTCATACTATCATTAGTAATATCTCACGACACAATATATACTTAGTGAAAGTTTCAAGTTAAAGCTAGTGGATGTAAATCCATTTTAAGCAGCCTTCTTGATATTTTTTCTTCGGCTGACCACTTGACAGATAGGCTCAGACTGTCAGTGTTTTTACCATGTTTTGTGGCTGACAAAGACCTTTATTAGTAGTAGAAAATGTATTGACTGTGCTATTTTCTTTTTGATCCTTTGGGTTTACGCTGATAATATTTTAAGCATCAATTTATCAGAAGGAATATTTTTAAGCTTCTTGTTTATTATGGTGGCGGTGGGGGTGGGGGGCTGTTTTAGCGATAACCATAAAGTCGTAGAACCAGGAACACAGGAAATCTGTTTTATGTTGCAATATGCACATAGGTTTCACACAACCTCATAGGAAAGCTAGCTCTCTAACTTCTGTCTACTTTACACAGAGAGGGTGACGTTTAATCATCTGATACATGGGACCTTCGGTGGGATGAGAAGGAACCAGTGACAATTAATTTACTAAGTATGGTAAAGAAAAGTTCTTCCTTTTTTAGATAAAAAACAAGTATGAAGAGTAATTCTAATACTTTTACAGTACCCCAGTGGGCTGTTTTGTGCGCCACACTTTGGAGATTCCTGTAGTAGAGAGTCAGGATTCAAATAACTCTTCTGAGAGATTTGAGCCATTTTTGCTTCAAAGAACAAAGAAATCATGGTTGTAGAAGTTTTGTTTTGTTTTATCAAAATTTAAGATACAATTTTTACATCTTTCATAGGCATCTACGGCCCAGGAAAGCAAAAAATGACCCCCCCATGGCAAACCTTTGGTTTCAAGAGAAGCTTTCATCAGAACCCTTGGCTTAAGTCCTAAAACTCACAGGTCAGATTTCAAAACATACAGTGAAGAGAGAGTTGTATAAAAGATTAAATAATCCAGTACTGAAAACGTCACATACTGTGTGTTGTAAATGAAGAGATTAATTTGTGTTTAGTAAATGAAAGGAATAATTTTAAAAGAAAAGAATTTGAAAAAAAATAGATACATGTGTATGTATAACTGAGTCACTTTGCTGTATACCTGAAACTATCACCACATCGTTAATCAACTATACTCCAATATAAAATAAAAAGTTAAAAAAAAGAATATTAATCAGGTCTGGGCCTTAGAGAAGAGGCACACGTTGGCTGGAGAGACATTTCCTCATGGAAAAACCAAGAGGAGCAGCCTGTGGTGTGAATACAGCCAGTGAGGAGATCAAGAGATTGTTCTCGTTTAGGTAACTGAGATCTTTCGCCCAGAGATACAGAACTGAAATGTGAATTACAAGTCAGCGTGGAGAATGTCCAACATGGAGCAATTCCGAGTTATTGGGTGTAGACTCATAGAGAGACTGAGGTCAAATGTACTTTTTTACCTGGTCTTATGTCATATTAGTGACAAATATGGCCGAGGGTAGAAAATGCTATAGATTTTTTAAAAATCACTTCTCTCACTTTCTTCTTTACAAGAAAAAAAATGTTTTAAAAATATTGACTTGACAATATGTACTAGGCATTATATAATTCAATTATTACTTGACCATGCAATATGAATGTTCTGATCTTGCAAATGAGAAAATGAAAGCCCAGGGCCACAGAGCTGGTGACACCAGCCCTGCCTGCCTTCCAAGCCCTTGCCTATGGAATCCCTGCTTTCAGAAGCAGTACTATGTTATATGCAATACTTTACCTCCCTTAAAAACAAGAATGAACAAATAAAAAAGGAAAACAAAAGAAAAAGAATTTTTAAACCCATGTAGTTGGGACTTTTATAGGTTTTTTAATAAGTCTAAGTATCCTTATCACAGGTAAAGATGTTATGAAAACCCCTTGGGAAGACAAAGACGTTGCCAAGACACATTGGGGGACATTAAGAACCACAATGACAAGAGCTTAGCTACCAGAATTGTTCAAGAAAGGCATCAGAAAACTCTAGGGAGCTGTCAGAGGGAAAAAAAGAAAAGCAGAAGAATTGGAAAGGCTCTGGAGGGACTGAAATTTGTCTGCATCGTACCTTTCTTTTGACAATACACATCCATCTTAAGCAGATTCTTTGTTTATTCTCATTATGCCAGGTTTCCTTTTCTGGTCTGCTGGTTCTCTAGGGTTTTGTAGGCCAGTAGTTTGAGTTTTCCAATTTCAAAAGCATTTGGGATTTCATAAAGACAAAATGTAAAGGCTCTCCAGCAGCCCAGTTTACTTAGGAGGTTTTCATCATAATAGTCTGCATAGTGTATGAGAATTCCTGCCTCAACTGTCTGTCTCCTTTCCCTTTAGTGTCTGGGGAAAAGCCAAGAGCCCCTCCCTCCAATTTAAATGCCCTATAACATTTTGATGGAAGTATTTTGTCCTAATCTATCTTCCTGATTCCTTTTCTGCTGTAATGAACCCAATTAACTTATAAAAGCCGCCATTGACAGTGTTATAAACTGGGTCATGGGGAGAAAGTCAAGTGCTGCCTCATACCTTAGCTGTCATTACCTTATGCGATTTGGCAAGTTCCCTAAATGCCTAAATAGGATCTGGGTTTGCATTCTAGCTTTTGAGATCTCAAAGGCTGGCTGCAACCGTGGCTGGGAATGAACTGGAAATGCTGACCCCGGGGAAGAGGTGCCAAAGAGAAAAGATCACAACTTAATCTGAGCCAAAAGGCGTTTCTTTGCAAAAGGCATAAAGGGAGCTCAAACTCCCATAACCCACACATAACACAGAAATCATCGCTAAAGGGATTCAACATCATCATGCCAGACACGCCGTGAGTTATTTCTCTCCTTCCCTGTCTCACCACGGTTTCCTCCCACTTGGTCACACATGGTAAGCATTCATCTAACCTCAACTAAGTCCCCTGGTCTTATCAGGAGATCTGCACTCCCCACCACTGGAGCAGGACGGAGTGCATATTTCCAATGGAAGAAGACTGACATCATTATTATTTTAATTAGCTAGTTGCCAGTTTGCATTCTTTTTCTCCCTTTTCCCTCTCTTAATAACACTCCCATTCCCCATTCTACCCCGAGCCCCACCCCACCCCACCCCCTGCCCCCAAATTTAGTTTGCTACATTCAGTGAAAAACTGTTATAAGTTTAGGATCTCAGACTCCATGATAATATGGATTTTTTTGTGTGTCATCTGCAAGCTGTCACAACGTACTTGGCATCTCTAAAACTTTGAACAGAGAAATGATAGTATTGTCATTTTGAGGTCTCTTAACTATTTTGGGACTTTGCTAGCGTTTAAACAATGGACAACAGGGTATTTTCTTGGACACTTTGGCCAAATGAAAAACGAGTTATTGATTTATTCTATCTTAGTCAATAGATCCAAAATAAAAACTGCTAGCATGTTTCATCAATAACGAACAGGCACGCAACTTTGCTGTGTTCAAAACAGTATTGTAGCTAGCTAGCTCTCAGCGGGTATTTTACATACACACTATTTTTCAAGGACTGTGCATTTCTGTGTATGAATTGCCTAAAATATTTTCAGAGACTTAATGAAGAGAGACAATATGGAAGTTGCAGTTTCCTCAAAGGGCCTTTTACATTTGTCAATGCATTTTTTAAAAGAAGGTTTCGACCACACACACATACATTCTCTAACTTGGAAGACTAGTTTCCTGTTATAATTAACACAGATGACTTTGGGACTTTAAAAAAGTCAGACAAATCCTCTAAATTGTTGAACTCTCTGGGTACATGTATCTTCTGCCTTGTTAAGTTTATTTACTTTATCCAGTATCCCTTCTTTTCTTGCTTTAGAGCCTGTTCAATATCACTGACTAAATCATAGAAGGAACTCCAAGATGATCTGACTAAACCACCATCACTGAAGCAAGGGAATGCTTATTTAGAGACTCAGGGTATGTGGTGATTGCCTCTGTGTTTAAAATCACTGTTTGGCTAGAAAATATATACATTGTTTTAAATTATAAAATGGCTTCATAGATTTTATAGATTTATCATTATTTTCTCATCAATGACTCATTGGAATAGCATACTCTAATAATCATAATTTTAAAAGCAGATTATATACTTACATATTTTCTCCCTTTCCTGATACCACATTGTCCTCTATTTTAAGGATGCTTTATCCTCACATTGTTTTTTGTTATTTTGCACACATATCTAGAATGTTTGCTTATCAAGTCAGAACCACACAGATCTCATTGAGTCTATGTGTCCAACCAAGTGTTGTCCTTCAGGCTTGACGTCTTAGGGGCAGTGAACTTACTACAGGTTTGTCCTGACTTCAGTAACACCCACGCACAAGTGGCCCCTATGCTGCTACTTTGGGTAGAGGCACTTGAGTTGAAGAGAGGGGATTCTTCGAGAACAAGATCCCTGGAGATGAACAGGAGGGCCCAGAAGAGATGAAAGGTGGAGAGAAGGTGAAGGGGAGAGAATGGCTCCAAATTCTCACAGGACCAAGGAGATGTGATGACCTTGACCTGCTGGGCAATGCAGAAGGACAGAAGGTTTGGGCAAAAGTTTCTATTATGAAGAAAAAGAGACAAGAAACCTGGATTTAAATCCCTAATGGCCAAACAGATTACTTCTTTTTTCTCTTATTTCTTTTTCCGCAAAATGAGATTGATTATGCATCTACTCAATTGAAAACGTTGGTGCCCCAGACATGAATCTGCATAAGCTTCTGTCATTTTTGTAATAGAAAAAAAATCATGTTTCATTATGAAATTTCCCACAGGTTGCCTTCTTGCTCCTGAATGACTCGTTAGATTTTTAGAAAATAAATAACAGTATTTTCTGAGCTACTTTGGCCAAATGAAAATCTGATTACCCATTGATGTTACCTTCATCAATGAGATCCAAAACAAAGCATACCTGAATATATCGTGAGATTGTTTTGTAAATATAGAGCTGCATAGAATTTAGTCTCCAAAAGATGAATCACCAAAGAGCTGGGGTCGCTGGTGAGGGAAGTCACACCCGCTTAGCCTTCTTGAGGTGACCAAAATGTTAAAGTAAATACTTGAATTTCTTTTGAATAACTTGTTGGTGTACCAAAAGTTCTACGTTGTTAGAAAAATTAACTCCTAACTTATTCAGGTTAACTATAGATTATATTTCTGGATTAGAATTGCAGCCTGACTCTTTCCCCTATTAAGTTGTAAAGTGGAACAACCATGTTTTCATTCAATATTTATTTGGCCTCCACCATGAGACAGGCTAGTTTTTAGTTACAAAGGACACAGCAGTTTCTGTTTTCAAGGACCATAGGGTTTAATTGGGTTATGAAGAAAGCAGTGGGCATCTGTAGAGAGAAAACAGACTAAATAGGCAATTTCAAAGCAAGGAGCTAATGCTATCACACAGGTAAACCCAGACAGTTAATAATATTGTTAAACTCTTCAAGAGTGTTTACTACATGACAGACACAGAGCCAGGATTTTATATGTAAATCTCTTTTAAATCTTATAATAACTTAATAGGTTCTTATTCCCATTTCACAGATGAAAAAGCAGAGACTTAGTATTTGCCCAAAGTCACCTGTTATTAAAAGTGATAGACTCGGAATCTGAACCTAGGTACTCTGACTGTAGCTTCATAGGATTAGACCAAGACCGAAAAACAAAAAATTATCCAGTAATGAAGATGGTAGCTTTGGTGAGAATACAGAGAAGACGGTGTGGAGAGAAATTGAGTCAGAGGAGGAAGAGGGCATGATGTTTTCACGGAACAGGTGCCAGTACAGAATGGCTGAAGCACAGAGTTCAGAGAGAAACAGCCGAGGGAGAGTTGATGGGACAGGTAGAGTCACACCTTGCAGGATGGCTGCATCTGAGCTGGTGCTTCCAACTCCTTCCCGCTGTAGAGGCAAGCCCCCTCGCTGTGAAGCATAAAAGGCAATTTCATCTTTTAAGCTCCCAGGCACTTAGTCTTTGGTGAATCTTTTGTTCTAGAGCTTAAAAAGATAATACAGATGACTTACTTCTTATTTTATAGATCAGAAAACTAAATTTCAGCATGGTAAAGTGACTTGCCCAAGTTTACTAGTTAGAGAGTAAATTCTAACTAGAACTCTGGTGTCTTTTCTTATTTCCAGGTGTCTTTTTAGTCTGCCCTATGGCTATCTTATTATAATAATGTTGAACACTGATCTTTAAAACATTATGTTTATTGCTAAAAAATGAATCTGCTTTTTCCACTCCCAGCCCCTCTTCTCAGCACAAAGGATGCCAGAGTAATCGTCCCGAAGTACAGTTCTAAACACACGGCTTCTTTATTTCTATGTAATCATAAAATATTCAATTACGACCAATAAAAATAAAAAAGTTCTTATATTGAAAAGTCTGTTCTTTTTCTTTTTTTTCTTTTTAAAACATTTTCCTGAAGTATAATTGATTTACAATGTTGTGTTAGTTTCAGGTATACAGCAGAGTGATTCAGTTATATATGTGTGTGTGTGTATGTATATATATATTCTGAAAAAGTCTGTTATTTTTCACCTCATTTTATATATTACACACATTCAGTAGAATCACTTAGGAGTCTATAAAAAATAAGTAGAATGTATCTTCTTTTGCACCAAGTTAATATCATATATTTTTTGCATTACGGCACTTTGTCACAAATTTTGTTTTATCAGAGACTACAAAGAAAATAAGAAAACAAAGTGAGTCCATCAACAGGTCCACTAATCTGTCTTTCCATATTTTCCTTCTGATAACCTTCGCCTATCGACTGAGTCACCATTGAGTGATAGTTACCATTCATCTTATCTCTACAAATTTCCTTCACAGAAAAAGGAATCTATTTGCCTTATAGATACAGCCAGTTTTGAATGGAAATGCAAAAGGGACATATGTGCTCTTACATAACATCTACAAATATTGACTAGATCACAAGGAGACAGTTTGAAAAAAAAGAATAAGTATAGTATACAGTAAAAATTTTCAAGAAGGATTTCATAAAGTCATTAGTATCTCAAATCTGGCTTTGTAATTTTCACATCTTCCCCTGGGGGCATGTTTCCCACAATGGAAGGTTTTTGAATTCTTCAGCAGAGGCCTGTTAGTGACTTGTGCTGCTCAGGGGCAGGTGCAAGCCTGGGGGCTTTGGGGTGCCCTGGGGTCCTGGAATTAGAAGCCCCAGGACCTTTTGAAAGTAGCCCTCAGAAGTCAACTGTCCCAGCACAAAGTCTCAGAAACTATGGAACTTGGTCTGTCTCCGTGGGTCCCACAGCCTGCACAGGCTTTTTGTAATCTACTAAAATGAAAATTACTGGACACCGCTGTGCCCCTCAAGGAGCATCACAGTGATGGGCCTCTTTTCAGAGCCCATGGAGGACAAGCAGAAAATGATGTCCTTCCTCTTCCACCGGCCCTTATGGCTCCTCAAGGGCTGTCAATCACTAACGCAAACTTAAAGAAGTAGTCACTACCGAAACGCAACGCTTCTGTTTACATGTTGTAAACCGTTATGCAGTTCATCTGTATAGAAGCCTTATGTGTATCTGAAGTTTACATAATTTCCAATTTGAGAGAGAATGGAGAAAGAAAAACTAGGTTTATTTATTCATGAAAACTTACGTCTTTTTAATAGCATGAAATGCTGAAAACCAGAGACTTGAAACTCGAAATAGTTAAACTTGCAAAGAGACTCATTCATTACTTTTCAGAAGAGAAAATCTTCTTAAAGCGAAAACATTCAATTCTTGGTTTCAATCCAAAGGTTCTGTTCAGTTGTTTTGAAGTTACAAGGAAAAAAATGTACTTTTCCTATCGTACCCATTGACATTTTTAAACAAAAATAATTCAAAGCTATTTAAACAGTACAACTTCAAATGTCTGTTGTTAATCCGCTGTGGGGAAGAATCTGTAGGGGAAAAAGAAAACTATGAAAAAGTAAACTTGGAGTTTGATCATCCTTTCAAACACTGAATCCAACGAAAATCCTTCTAGGTTTATGATTGTGCTATCACAGAGGAGTTTATTTTTAACTGAAAGGGAATACAGATTCCCGTATTGTCTTCTAAAAGTGTTTTTCAAGGAGAAAAATTTTTTAAACTGTTGTTTTCAGAATCACAGGTCAAAATAGCCTCACACCTGGAAGTTCTGTTTCGCAAAGAAATGCTAAATTAACTTAATTATCCTAATGATCATTTCAGAATACTTTTTGGTGAGGGCTACCCTTTATTTAAGATGATACAAAGTACAATTAATTTGTGAACTTTTCTCCATATTTTTGTGTTATGATTTAAACCCAAATGCTATTCTTAAGCGATTAGGATGCATAATTTAATTTAAAGGAAAGAATATATAGTACAGTAGCCCAGAGGTAAAAACACACAGATGTGTCACTGTAAGTTATTTGGCCTCTTGCATGGAAAATCGACAGGTTTGAATTCTTGCGTAAGATAATGTATCACTTGCAATTTGGTTTCTTTATCTGTAAAGTAGGGGTAATAGTAAGATTTGTGTAACAAAAGAGGACATATATGCAAAACAGCGCAGATAATATCTAGCACTGTACATACTCAGCAATTAGTTTCCTTCCCCTTTCCTAGAGGAAAACATTCATTAATACAATTTAAAAATATAAAATACAAGTAAAATGAAATGACACTCAATAACCAATACTAAACATCTTTGTATAATAAACTAATAACTCTCCATTGACTCAGTGTTTTTCAAGTTGTTTATACACCATTAGTGCTGTGAAATTAACTTAGTTGGTTCTAAGCAGAAAGGAAGAGAAAAGAAAAGAAAAAAAGAGAAAATAACAGAATATGTCACACATAGAAGAGAATTCTTTCATAAATTTTAGTTTCAGTTACATTTATGATGTGTATATGTATTGTAGACAGGTCATTGTAATATGTATTTCTTACTGTGGGTTGCAATTTTTTTTAAATAAAGAAACATCGCTGACTTTATCTGTTCTTCCTATTGTGACATCATTTCCTATTTTTGAGTTCACCAAGTATGTAGAGAGATAACCTTGAGCATATGCTAGTGTTTGAAAATTCACTGATGCATTTTCATCAACTGAACACATTTTTCCACACCCAAACAAAACCAGATGCTCTGGCTGTCTGGTCAAAAATTATAATTTATGGAGCAATTCCTAGTTATGAGGCACTGAGCTAGACACACACTCTTTAATCTTCAAAACTATCTCATAAAATATTGATTATTATCTGCATTTTACAAAGAGGGAACTGAGGCTCAGTAAAGGGAACTCAAAGACAGGATGCATTGGACTCCAGTCTGGTCTCATTTCACACCTCTGCTTTTCCCAGTAAACCGTAAAACGTTCTCAGGTGCAATAGGGTTACGTTTCTCACTCAGTGGAGAAGTGGCTCCCACGGCTATGCCTCCCTGCTGCCCGTAGGGTACTGCCAACCAGGGAAAGAATGCACCACACAAAGGAAACTGCACATAGATGGAGAGGAACACTTCTCTCCTAGAGCAAATTGGGTCTATCAGTGACTGGTTTAGTCATAACACAATTTAGCCTTTTAAAGAGTCAGAATTGTATAAATACAGTACAGGAAGTTCAAAAAGTAATATTTTAGAAACCACATTCTTTTCTCCAGAACAGACAGCACAGAAGGTTCCATTTCCCACATTAAAACACTCTGTCTTTTCCCTGGGACACAGTGAAACATTTACTAAGAAGTCTGAACAGTCAGGAGCATGAACCCTGATGCTTTCCACTGTATTCACAAGAGCGATGGATTCAACGGCAGTCCAGGACTCTGAAATAGCCTGTTCAGATTTCTTCACTCACGCTCAGCTAATATGAATCACTTTGACTAAGCATCGCCCTGCTTTGCAGAGTGGTATTCTGACATTATTAATAGTTGGCTCAGTTAACTCCACCACAATAAGGGCTTTCTCCAGCCTGAGACAGAGCCAATCATGCCCTTGTGAATGTCAGCATTAAGCTTGGGGATGGATTCGGATCCAACTTTTAAAAAATAGTAAACATTCTCCAAAGATAGATTACAATGGACCAGCTACTAAACACCATCATAACAGGGCAATTGTGGAACTCCACATGAAACCTAAATTTGCACGTATCATATGAGAACATATTATAGAACGGAACTTCTTAAGGAGATTTCTACAATACCTACTAAAGAATGCATTCGTCTCCTCTTTCTTTTCTTTTACTTTGTGCTTGCTTGCAGCTACTCAACTCTACTCCGAAGTAACTAATTCTTATATGATATCAGATAGTCTCAAAAATATCCTGTTTCAAAATTTCTCACTTATAAACGGTATGTACTCAGTCACAAGATGCAATAAAGAGCCTTTAGAAAGGATTATGAGTAACACCAAGAGGCATGCTTCACTTGGCTTCACCAGGGACACAAAGAAAGATGCTCAGGGGTGGCTTGGGAAATTGAGTTATGCTAATGTGTTTTGAACTAACATTCTTTCTTAAAAACTTTTGGATGGAATTCCAATTAAATTGGTCAAAACCACTGTATTTAGACTAGAAGCAACCTCTTAAATCACTTAATTCCTCTCCTTCTAGAACAGGGCAATCATTTAATGAAGAAGCTGGAATGTATCTGCTTTTTCAAGAATCAAGGAAGAAATAATAATTTATTTTTCAGTGATAAACTTTTAGACTGCTGATAACTTCCTTGAACTCCGACCCCCATCAGCTCAAATTTTATTTAGAATTGCATATTTAAAACAATGATGCCATTCAGCTCATGTTTTATCATACTACACATGGAAAAAGAATTGTACTTTTATATTGTGTTTTAGCAGCTGGTCTCAAAATCATTTCTATCAAAATTCCTTCTCTGTTGATTTGTTTTAAAAATTGATTCATTACTTCTTCATTTTCCATGGTTTTTCTCTATTTTCTGATTGTCTGGTAATAAAGGCTCAAAACAGATAAATTAGATAATATAGAAAAGATAGAGATGAAAAAAATGTTCCCCTTATGCTACCACACAAAAGCAATCACTGTTAATATTAGAATTTTATCTTTCTAAAACCAACTGTATTTTACTAAAAAAATGAAAATCTAAAAAAAAAAAAAAAGAATTTTATCCTTCCAAGTGTGGGTTCAGTGCATAGGGCATGCATTGTTTTATAAAACATATCATCATATAGTATATACATCCCCAATAAACTAAAAGGCACAAGTAACTGCCTTTGTTATTAAAAGTTTTTAAAATGTTTTTAAGGGCTGTAAATTTTATACTCCTGGAATGTATAGTAATTTATTTAACTATTTTTATATTATTAAGAATTTAAGTTTCTTCCAGTTATTCAAAATTATAATTTATGTTACCACAAGTATCTTTTACATATACTTCGTATTCATTATTTTCTAGAGGTAGAATTGCTATATCACAAGAGCCAGGAAGATGTTGAGAGTTTGATATATATTGCTTAATTGCTCTCCAAAGACATGGAAATAGTACCTCTCCCACCTGTTTCATCACTCTCTGACCATGTCAGAAATTATCATTGTATTAGATAGCCTCTAAGGTGTAGTCCCCAATGATTCTCTCCCCTTCAGTGTGTGCTGCACACAGTGACTTGCTTCTACTGAACAGAATATGGGCTATCACTTCACAGATTAGGTTATAAAAAGATTGCTTCTTTCTGTCTCTCTCTGTCACCCCTCCACCCCCCCATCATTTCTTGCACTTGAGGACTCGAGCTACCATGTTGTTCCAAGCCCACTGGAGAGGAAGACATTGCATGAGTTTGAAGTAGGATCCTTCAGCTTCAGTCCAATCGTGCAAAGACTGCAACTTTCTAAGAAACCTTGAGCTAGGACCATCCAGCTAAGCTGCCCCAAGATTCTTGACCCACAGAAACTGTGAGAAACAGTTCATTATGTTAAGCTGCTAAGTTTGGGGGTAACTTCTTTAATTGCAATAGATAATTAATAAAATCACTTTCCCCGTTCTTACTACTTTTCATTTAAATGGCTTTCTCTATAGAAAGATTGAACTTTGTTTTTCATTTGTTCATTGGTCATTTGTAGTTCTTTTGTTGAGAATTATCTGTCATCATGTTTTCCTTTGTCCTCATAAATTCATAAGAACTCATTATGTGTGAAAGATACAAGTCTTTAATCATTACACATGTTGCAAATACTGTTTTCTCAGTTTTCTGTTTTGTGTATATTTCTGTAGACACCGAAGCTATTCCATACAAAAAAGTCTTTCAAGTTGTTGTTGGAAAAAACTGTGTTTCTTTTTATGATTTTTTTCTTTTGTGTTTTTGCAGAGAAAAGTCTTCCTCATTCTTAAATTAGATATATACCCACCTATATTTTCTAATAGTGTTAGCTAATAGAACCATAGACATGTAATTATTTAATCCATTAAAATTTTATTTGTATAATATGAAGTAAAGATATAACTTTTTTCTTTCCAGATACATCTCTGATAGTCCTAGCAATATTTACTTAATAATATTTTTCAGACTGATTTAAATCCTGTCTTTACATAGTAAATTCTTGGAGAAGCAGTTCTCCAAGTGTGTTTCATGAACCCCAGGGGTTCCTTAGAAACTTTCATAGGCTCCACAAAGACTCAAACTATTTCCATAAAATACTAAGGCATTATTTGACTTTTCCAGTGTCTTGACATTCACACACAATGAGGCAAAGTCAATGGCAGGAGGATGCCTTAGCATCAATCACAAAGTGTGCTAGTAATCACAGTCTTCATTTTCACACAATTGCACTTAATCAAAAGTTAATTTTACTTAAGAATGACTTTGATGAAGCAATAAAAGTTATCGATTTTATTAAACCTCAATTCTCGAGTGTGTATCTCTTTACTATTCTGGGTGATACAATACACATGAAGTACACATGAAACACTTCTACTGCATAGTGGAAAATTGGTAGTTCTTTTGAAGGAAAATACTTGCGCAATTGTTGAATTGAAAGCTGATTTCATAAAATGCCATTCTACTTGAGAGAATGACTGATTGACAAAATATGGTCATGGTACCCAACAAAACTTGCATTCACCCATCCACGAGCAGCAACGTCAATCTACCAATACCAGATTGTGGCAAAGGAAAGTATGAGGTTTATTGCAAGGCACCCAGTGTGGAGCCAACCAAGGAGAATGAGCGGCTTGTGTTCAAAAGACCCAAACTCCCTGTTGGCTAGGGGTGGGGGGCAGGGGGGCAGGTTTAAAGGCAAATTGAGGGAGAGGGTCGCGTGATCAGCAGGTGGACAGTTTTCTGATTGGTTGGTGGTGAGATAACTGGGTGGTATTTTGGGAGGCAACATCATCACCTTCTTATTCCAACTGGTCTGGGGTCTATGTGCTGGTGGTGGTCAACAGTTAACATCTTCTACCTGGTGGGGGTGTTAGTATCTACAAAACAACTCAAGGATAAGCCTCAGAATATTATCTATAGCCCTTGAGGAGGGACTAATGGTCTTTGACTTTATTTTATGTCTAACTTGTTATTATTTTGTCTTGTTTCACTCTTTTCTTTTGTTTCTGCATTTTTCTTTTTCACTTCTGTGATTAAATTTGGTCTTTAAAACTTGGGGAAGGCCTAGGAGGCTAAAGTTTTTCTACAAACAAGAGGCGGGGAACACAGGAGGAGGGGTCTGTCCCTAGCAAGTCCCCACCGGGTCCTACTACATTTCAGTCATTCATATTTAGCTATCTGGCAGACATCTTCTTGAAAATGAACTAGGTGAACTTGTCACTTCAACAAAAACAAAGTATTTGTTGACAAAGATAAGATTTGAACTTTCAAGTGAATATTAACTTTGGGGAAACTTGTATCTAATATGATAATCATGACAGCATCCCAATACTTAAAGATATTTCTGATGAGATCAGGGATAACATTAACAAATGTGATTTTTTGACATTGTGTGATAAAATACGTCAGGTTTATAACATCTGCATAATTCGATTCAAAGTACAAGACAGACAAATGGATGGTAGAGCATAAAAAGTTCACAGGGATAATGTTTCAGACTTCACACCACAGTTAATCTTTAAGAATCTACCATGTGGTGGGTTCTACTTTGGTATCAGAGAAGCACACTGGCACTGCTGCCTTATCCAACCACATATCTGTGTGAGGCCAGATTTTCTCAAAGCACATTAACCAAAACATTATAAGGCAACAGATGGAAAGCAGAGGCAGATGTGAGAATCCAGCTGTCTTCTGTTGAATATGACATTAAAGAAAATTGAAAAAATTTAAAACAGTGCCACTCATCACTAATTAATTTTTATTTTGGAAGATCCCATTTTTTAAATAAAACGTTATTTCTGTTGATACGTAATGGGTTTGTTATGGTGACTTGAATTAATACATGGGTATTTTAATAATTTCTCAGTTGTAATTTCTTACGCAGTAAATAGCAATAGATACAACACACATAAACAAGACATCTTCAGGTACCACTTTCCTTCCCTCATGCATGTCATGTCTGCTGGATTCTTCGTATCAGCATTTAAAGATGCTCAAGTCTTAAAATACCCTTAACCCCACTTCTTGTTCCAGATTCTGCTTCTCACCTTCCCTTCAAAACCAAATGTTATCCTCTCTTGGCTTCTCAGTAAAAACAAACTGTCATCGTCTTCCTTCCTCAATGACCTTTCATGCTCAGACAGATTTGACAGCTCATCATCCTCTGTCCAGAGTCACTCAGGGCTCAGTCCTGGACTTCTAGTCTCATTCTTCCCTTCCTCTGTCAATCAGTTCACCCATTGTTATGCCTGTGTGAAAGTCCACCAATAGTTACGTCACGATTGCGTTTCATTTTATACAGGCACGTGATTTTCTTCTCTCTCTTTTGTGTTGCTATAAATATTGAGTTGAAAACAACTGCTGACAAATTAAAATGCTTCATCCATCTTCTCTGTGGATCTACAAGCCAGAACACAGCTTCAGATAGAGGGAAAGTGGATTAGCTCCCACGTTCTGCCAATTATGTTCCATCCTGACGTGTTTTTAATGGCTATACAAGGGCATAGACAAGAGTTTGGAAAGGGCAGGCCCTTCTGATTTATATAAAAGACTTAAGCTGCTGCTAGTGGAAATGGGTTGTGTAAGTGAATTAAAACACAGTCTACCAGGAAGGCCTAGACTTCCCTTCAAGAAATTTATAAGCTTCTATTATCAGTAGCATAAATCACCCAAACAACTACATCAACGAAACCAAATTATATAGATTATAATAAGGGGCCCAGTGGCTGGAATAATCCCAGAGAAATTGAACTCAGTTAGGTCTGGTTTATTTTATACCAAAAGTTTTCCTCAATCTTGCTTTTATAAATGATCATTTCTTTGCTGTCAGGTTTCCTAGGACTCTATTGCATCGAATTCCACGCTGCCATCAATTTTAAAGTGTTTCATCAGTTGCACCCACCAAATCTAAAGTTGGGGTTTGCCCAACTCTGCTCATAACATTCCACCCCCACAGGGAAGGGAACTTCATTTGCAGATTCGAGTTGCTATAGTCATTTGGTGCTTATGTATGGTAACTTTTGTAAAAATTGTTTGGACTCTATAAGCCTGTCCTTTGAAAGGTGCCTAGTTTCTTTTGAGCACTACATGTGTGATATTTGACACAAATCACCACAGTTAGGTAAGTAAGTTCAGACTTCTGAATCTCTCAGTACATCTAAGTCAGGCTTAGAACAATGCCAATGAGTTATTTAGTCTCTGTAAAAGATACTAAAATGTAAGATTTCACTAAAGGAGCGTGATTTATTTTTAAAAGAAGACTATCTGGGAAATACTATCTGAAAGCCATACTGTTGGAAGGGAAAGGTGGACATGACTTCAAGAGAGACTTCCGAGTGCAAAGAATGGTCTAGGTACCTTAAAATGGGGTCTTTTGTTTTCCACATCATCACTGTGAGGTAGGTCCCATTTTGCTCTTTGTAGATAAGGCAATTGAACTCAGGTTAAGCAACATGCCCAAGATCACACACTGCATTTTATTTTTTTTCCATTTGTTATTTTTTTTAAAAATTTTATTGAAGTATAGTTGATTTACAGTGTTGTGTTAGTTTCAGGTGTACAGCAAAGTGATTCATTTATACGTATACATATACTCATTTTTTTTTTTTAGATTCTTTTCTCATACAGGTTATCACAGAATATTGAGTAGAGTTCCCTGTGCTATACAGTAAGTCCTTGTTGGTTATGTGTCTTATACATGGTAGTGTGTGTGTGTTCATCTCAAGCTCCTGATTTATCCCTCCCCCCACCTCCACGTTTCACACACTGCGTTTTGATATAATAAGGATGATGTTTTGTGCAACATTTCTCAGCGTACTCTGTTTCTTTACTCTGCTCTTTCTACCATTAAGGGTAAGCCCAAAGCTTGTTGTCCTAAGAAGTAAAAAGGCAGGTATAGGACAGATCCTAGAATGAAGGGGTCATTGTTCAGCTTTGACTCTCAAGGCTGTATTTTTTTAAGTCCACGGAAAAATAAAACTTTTCTCATTTTCTTTTTCTCCTATAGGTCCATCTTTTTCAACAGTGTTGTGCCCTACCTCACCAAACCCAGACAGCTGGTGGTCATCCTCAATTCCCCATCCTTTTCTGCACTTTCCAAGTTCACTGGTCACTACAGCCGGCTGATTCAACTTTCAAAGAATAGTACTTACGGACTTCACTTCTTACTCTGTGTTCGAATTCTGGCTTCCTAAATCAGGGTCTCATGATTTCTTAATTGGCTGCTAAAAATCCTCCCTTGTCACCCTTGTCTTCATGATGCAATACTCTCTAATCTCTATCATCCTCTTTACATACTGAAAATAATCATCTGAAAACAAAACTGATGTTGCCATGCAATCTCTAGTTAAACTTTTTTAATTGTTCAGTTACCTACAGGATAACGTCCAAATTATTCTGCCTGGAAATAAAACACCTGGTTGCTGCTGCTCTTTGACTGCACTTCTGCCCTCCTCCTTGCCTTTTGCAGGCACACCAAGTTACCCAAAGGTGCAAAAGCACGCCTTAGTCTTCCTCAGCTGCATGCACACACTACTTCTTCTGTTCAGAATGTTTTTCATCACGTGGGGACTTCTAGCTTACGTGTCACCCACTCTGAGATGTTTCCTGGACTCTATTCACCTTCTCTTCTATCTGCCTTTCTAGAGACAAGCCCTTCCTCTTCTGTCTCCTTTGGAGTCATGAATATATCACCTCATAATTACTGATGTTTATGTCCTCAGCTAACCTAGCAGGCAGATTCCAGCTCTATTTATATTTTTAGTTTTAGCTCCACTTTATAAAAACATGTCATTTGAATAAAGACAGAAAAAAGGAGAGTGGCATAATTTTGACACTCCTGAAAAACCAAATCTGCCTATGAGATGTGCAGTAGCCAATTGGTTTTATAGATGCTGTTCATCTTGTGTTCAAGAGATTGATGTGCTAGAGACAGAAACTTAGGAATCATCCGTGGTGGTAGCCAAGGCCAATGGATGTGGGGGAAAAAATTTTTATGAGAACTTTATTTTATTTTTATTATTATTATTATTTGCTGCGTTAGGTCTTGGTTACTGCACGTGAGCTTTCTCTAGTTGCAGAGAGTGGGGGCTACTCTTCACTGTGGTGCACGGGCTTTTCATTGCAGTGGCTTCTCTTGTTGCGGAGCATGGGCTCTAGGCATGCAGGCTTCAGCAGTTGCAGCACATGGGCTCAGTAGTTGCGGCACATGGGCTTAGTTGATCTGCAGCATGTAGGATCTTCCTGGACCAGGAATCAAAACCGGCTGCCCTGCAATGGCAGGCAGATTCTTAACCACTGTGCCACCAGGGAAGTCCCAGGAAATTTTTAATATAAAAGAAGAAAAAAAGAAGAAGAGGAAGCTAAGCATTGCGTCCTAATGAACATTGGTGTTAGAGAGCGATGAGGCCAGAGAAACCTACAGGGATGACCGAGGAGTGTTCTGAAAGGTCAGAGAGAATAAGCTTGGGGAAGATAAGAAAGAAAAGAGCTTCTAGAAAAAGGAAGTGTCAAATAAGATGTTACCCGAAAAGAACCCATTTCTTTACGGGTCAGTTTAGTGATAATCTTAGTAGCAATATCATTCAAAAGTGGAGGCAAAATTTAAGTAGTTGAAGGATAAGTAAAGATCAAAGTGTAGAAGTCATGACTGTTGATTTTCTTCCTTTGTCAGTCTTGGAATTACAGTCTTGGGTTTACAGAGAAAGGGTACTGAGAAAAGGGATAACAGTGTTTATTGGTCAGGGTGCTCCTGGCAAGGGGACAGGACAAGGGTTCAGGGGGTGAGACTGAAGCTGGTTATCTCTGACCTTGACCATTCTTGCCCTTGTCAAATGAAAACCAAAAATGATCCCCACTGTTTTCCAACCCCTGCGTGTGGGGGAGCGCCCCTCCCAGCTGAGACCTGGTTGGATTTGCCCTACCAGCCCCTGCTGGATGCTCTATGGACTTTGGGAATCGTTTTGACTGAAAA
The DNA here is from genome assembly GCF_030028045.1 of Hippopotamus amphibius kiboko. Classification (NCBI taxonomy): domain Eukaryota; kingdom Metazoa; phylum Chordata; class Mammalia; order Artiodactyla; family Hippopotamidae; genus Hippopotamus; species Hippopotamus amphibius. The sequence goes on from NC_080187.1 coordinate 102,955,827, forward strand.
GTCCCACAATCAACTTTTAGCTGCAGGGTTATCAGAAGCCTTTCTTCTCTAATCAAGACGTTTATTAGCTTCTATTAGAATCATAATAGCCTTTATCTTCCAGCCACTGTGCATTTCTCACAAAAGAGGTCTGTATACTTCTTGTCTATTTCCAGCAGCCGTTTCACATCTGCTTCCTTATAAATAGTTGCGTGTTTTGTTCTGACAAGATCTTTAAGGCTACTTTTCCTGTTGAAAAAACACCACTAACGGTTCATTGTTTTTACCATAACCTTAGTGTGTGTGAACACATAGGGTGTTCATTAATGTAGTCATGGGTGCAGGTTAAACTCTATTTTAAAGTATTCCAGTGTGAACACAGACTGTAAAATGCCTGTGATGTGTGCTATTGTGAACACACGGTGCTAATTTCTACTTTGACTTTCCTCATGCTGACATCCTTCAGGATTCTCATTTACTTTTCTCTTCTACGAAAGTCTAGTGTTTGGAAACCCTCCTTAAGTTCTCCACTTCCAAGAAGCTACTCCAGCACCTATGTGAAAACTGACTATTTGTAAGTGACCTTAGGCAGCTCTGACCTCTTAGAGCTTTGGTGTCTTATCAGCATGGCCTACAACACACACATTTACTCTGAAGTTCAAGTAAGTTCATTTTGGGGAAAGCAACTATGCAAATAAAAAGCCTACTACAAGTAGTCAAAGCGAATTCACAAGTACTCCATGACATCAATAAACTGTTTCAGCATAACTTTCTCTATTGAGGAATATGTGGTGTGCTCTGTCCTGGATAGAGTTGCTATGTCCTTCACATAGCATTTTTTTTTCTTTTTTACTGATTTGTCTAATAGCGGAGCAAAAGCAGCAGTGGGTTTCATGATCTGTACATTTGCGCATAAGAAACTGAGAGCAGACCACCAACTTACTTCACATGGAGACGAAACAGCTCTCAGATGGAAACAATGACTTTTAGTCATTAACAGCCCGATTAAACAGAAACCGTTGACCTAGAGGTGAAAGGCTCCACAGCCCATTCCCTAGTCTTAGACCTGGGGTAACCTACCCGTTTGCTTTGCTTAATTACTTCACTCATTAATGGAATGCCGAGCTTAACTGCAGCATGTGTGTGTACACACACGCACGCACATGGACACACACACACATGCACACGCACAGGCATGTGTACTACCAGGGTGGATTTTTATATTTCAATCGTCTACTTTTTTCAGCATTTTTTGAAGATAACTTAGGGGATTCCACGGCTTTGCTTAAGCCATCCGTATCACACAGGGAAATATCTGGAACACTGAAAGGATGTTTAAAAAGATCAGAGGAGATTATATTATAAAATAATATTTATACTACTCGTATATACCAACAGAGTCCTAAAATGATTAGGGCCATGTTTCGGGTTTCAGAGTGAGTCACTCTGGCAGGTGTGAGTTATTGCAGCACTAACCGCTACGCGGCTGCTGGAAGTCGACCGGCCCAGGATAGGTCTGCGAACCGATAGGGTCTCTCTCCAGATGAGTGCTATCAAAAGCTTGGTAAGAACCGTCAGATTTTGCTGTATAACACTAAGGGGAATATATTCACATGAAGTGATTATCTCTGATGTTTCTGGACAATCTAAAGATACATTACATTTTCCTAATAATACCTACCTTCTTTTTGATATGATGTTTTTAGAAGAACAGCTTGCACTTATAATCAGTACAATTTATCACCTATCCCCAAAGTACCCTGCCGCTGAAATGCCTGACATGTATATTGGGTGTCATGGATTTAGCAAAAATTGAATTATAAATTGCCCTGCCAGTTTTTGCCTCTGGAAATAATGAAAAAGTAAGCTAAAGAAATGTTCTCCTGAAGGATTTACTTTTTAAGTGGCTATGAAGAAAAAAATAACCAGCATGGGTTGCCGAAATATTATCTCCCTGAGCATAGATTATTTGGGCAACTAAGAAAATGTAACCATAGAAATAAGAAAAAGTACAAATTCCACTTCCAGGGAAAGAAAGCAGTTGTAATGAGGTATTCATTTTCAACAATTGAAGGATTTAATGTCTGACAATCTTAGGGTCCTCCTAAAACCAAATAAAATGTCACACAACACTCTTTTTGGAAATTTTAAATATTTTGTTCTTTTAAATGAAATGATGGCCTATTCGACTTAATTCCTTACTTACTCAATGAACAGTCAAAATAGGTTTTTTGTTCAGCATCACTCAATTTATTTGAATTTTGTATAATATGTTTATGAATAATTTCATTTAAACTTTTTATTATATGCCCTTTGTATAAAACTTGGAAGTGCAAAAGCTTATCAAAAAAACCTAAATTTTATGCTTCCAAATTTAGTGTATATTCTAAATATACACTAGTGTTTTTTTCTCTGCTATATGTTTTTAAACAAAATCACATGTATACTCAGTATGCATTTTTATAGTTGTTTTTTCCACCTTATTATAAGCCATTCTATTAGATAACATTCTGAAATATATTATTTTTAATAGCTAAAAATACACTGTTATAGAAAGTATACTCATTAAAATTTTTCTCTATTTTCAAACATAGTGTTTTTCTAACTTTTGACTACGAGAAACAATGAAATAACTACTTATAATTAATCTATGCTTCATCTCTGGCTGTTTGCTTAGAAATAGAATTAATGGACTAAAACATATGAAACATTTAAAGTTACTTGATAATGTTTCCAAGTGTCTTTTCATAAAGGTTTTATCACCTTCCCTTCCATCAGCAGCACATCGGCCTGTCACAGAAAGCCTTATCAGGTTTAAATTTTCTAAGCCTTTTTTTTTTCTTTTTGGCCATACCACGTGGCTTGCGGGATCTTAGTTCCCTGACCAAGGATCAAACCCAGGGCCCTTGGCAGCAAAAGCAACAAGTCCTAACCACTGGACTGCCAGGGAATTCCCTAAATTTGGCCTTGGCATGGGTGAACATTTTTATCTCCTTTTAATTTGAATGTTTTGATAACAAGTTGCAAGGGTTTTTGTTTTTGTTTTTTTTTGTTTGTTTGTTTGTTGGCTGTCCGAAGTTTTTCTATGAATTGCATATGGATGATATTTCCTTTTATTGAGATGAGTAATTTCTTTACACTTCCTTTTAGTTGAACTGATATTACCATAATAGTGTTTTTTTTCCTCCTAGTGCTATCTTACGATTGACATAATTGATTACATGGGGTATTTTTTCCATATTATATATTTTTAACTATACAACTAAGTTAACTAAGTTTTTGACTAAGAACCCAGTTTTCATGGTCTAAAAGATGCTGCATCATTATTTAAGTGTGCTTGTTACATTACTTTGCTATATTTGTAACAACTATCCAGCTTGCTCTTTCCAAAGCTTAGTCATTTTAGGATTTATTTCACTAACATTCATTTGGGGAAAAAGATCTCACAATTTCAGGGATATTTTCCAGTGAGTAACATTTTATAAAGTTACCATCCATTTTTCTCTGGCGTTACTTTCACTGATGTATTTCTTTGGGTGGAAGTGTTTTCAAAGCCTCCATCAGGTTATTTTGAAAATTTACAGAATTACACATCATATGCAGTGTGCTTACCACTCTGATTCTGTATCCTTTACATGCTGAGTTGCGCAAAAAGACCTCAGCAATTTCAGAGAGTCTCTTGCAGTCATGCCAGTTTTCAAAAAAATCTAAGAGAAATGATGGCCTTATCCATTTGTATTCTCTTGGATCCTGGAGCAAAAGTGGAAATATGAGATTAGGAATGGAGTAAGAACAGCTTCAAGGGGGAAGAAAAGCAAAGTACTAAAAATGGATATGGCTTGTATTCTTTTGTTCAGCTCAGATACATGTGATATTCATCTACTAGGGACTAACTCTGTTCTGCACTTAGATGCTGGGTGGCTTTGGGCAAATGGCTCCACTTCTCTCTGAAACTTAGCTTCTTCATTTATGCAGCTGAGTTTTAAGGAAATCTGCAATGTTATTGTGAAAATTAAAGCAATGTGTATAAGGAACCTCACACGGAGAACAGCTCTAAGCATATGTTAGATGCTCAACAAGTGGTGGCCACCACTGCCCCCTCCACTACTACAGTTTCTACTAAACTACAGCTGTACTATTTATACTAGAACTTCTTGATTTCTTTAAACTGTTGTGCCCTTGTTTATCTCAACTTTAAAATTTGTATAAAATCTTAGAGTTTTATAGGACTTTTCTCAAATATCTCACTTGATATTTACCAAAAAAACCCTGTGGAACAAGAGAGGCATGATTATCTCCGTTTTATAGATGCAGAAACTAACTTCCAGAGATGAGAAGTAGCATGACCGAAACCTATATTTCGGTAATTTAATCGAGCACTATTTCCATCATCACTTCCACCCATCCATTCCATCACATCCTGAGAACACAAATTGCCAAAGAAGCCAAATAAGACCAATATTAGAAGGCAAGCCCTCTCTTACTATTCTCTGAGTTTTCTCTCCTACCTCGTTTGCTTTCCTACCCATCAAGCAAATGCCATTGGAGATCTAGGAACAACATATATTCTTCTCAAGTGAACAATTTAAGTGAAATGCGTGCAGGTACAAAAGCCATTATGATAAGCATCGGTCATTATTCTTGGAGGTTAAATAGGACAGACGTTGCCATGAAATCCAGATGCCCTTTGGCAACTAGCTCTTCCCCAAAGCTTATGATGATATGCCACCATGTTTCATTATATTCAGATTTTGTCATTGTAAACATCATCAACGTGTTTCGAATTGGGTTCGAATCGGGTAGTCCATACTGATACCCAGCAGGGCCCTGTGGGGCTCCTGGGCACAAAGCATTTCTGTGTCCCCCATTTCTTTGATTATAGGAAACAGCCTTCATCTAGCCTCCCTGGCCTTCCCTGAGTTCCAACGGGCAGATTCAAGCCGTTGTTAATGAGGGAAGGGAGGGGATGTGAGACCAGAGAGAAACGAAGTCAAGAAAAACAATAGTGCAAACTTGGGGCAAGGTCCTGGTGCCCCATCAATGGATACACACAACAATATCTTTGAGCTGTTTTGCAGATGCTAAAACCCCCTCCAGGTGGGAGAAGTTAAGGATTAACAATGGGATGCTGCCCACAAACACGAGGACCCCAGACCAGTTGGAACCAGAAGGTTGATGATGCTGACACCCACTTACCTCACCACCAACCAATCAGAAGAGTGTCCACAAGCTGATCACGCCCTCTTTGAACCATTACCATAAAACTTCTCACTACCCTCCTGAAGGGGTGCAGTTTTTGGAGGTGTTAATCCACTGTATTCCCTCTTTGCCTGGCAAAGAAATAAAGTCACTTTTTCTCTTTCCTCCTAAATTCTGTCTCCATACTTATATTTGGCACCGTGTAAGATTTTGGCAACAATACCCACACCATGAATGGCTCAGAAGTACATCTTCAATACATTGAGTCCAGATTTCAATTTTTGGAAGTCATTGCCTTGACTTGGCAATTAGAAGTAGGCAAAAACAAGAAGGCAATGTTCTTGACTGTATCTTTGAGACTCACAGCTCTCGCCTTAGTTGGAGAAATAAACTGAGCTCTGCAATGCACAGAAGCCCAGCTCTGCTTCTGAGGTCACCCCAGCCCTCGGCCTCTCGTGCTTCCAGAGGGTGAGGTTTCCCTCCAGAGAACTGTGAATCAGGTATTTAAAGTAACATCTCAGAGACAGTGCAAACCATAAATCTGCTAACCGTTTTCTTCTGGGTTTATGTGTAACACGACAGACAAGGAATTCAGGCCTACGTAATAAAAGTAGCCAATATATCCTTGCTAATGGTGGACTCGCTGCCACTGGAATTACTGTCCTAAATAAATGCTATTAAAAAATCTGCTAGGCTTCGTTTTATGCTGGCTGACTTCCTGACTTTCCAGAATAGTGGTAGAAGTCAAGAGCTGAAAGGGAGAATTGAGCCAAAAAAGAAGGAAGATACATGTCATGTAGACATAAAACAGATCAACTAAACCTACCTTCACTTAAACGTTAGATAGAAAAGGCAGAAAATAGAACCCTCAAACCTTATAGAATAAACTCAGCCGATTTCAAACAGTCATGGAGAGGTGGCCAGTTCAGTGTACAAGTTCATACTATTTAATTCTTTCCTTTAACTTTAAATCTGCAAACAAATAAGTACAGAAATTCTTTTTGATCTTGATGCATATCATCTGACTTGCGTTTAGGGTGTAAGGCTGTGACATTGAAATGCAGTTCCAGCCCCTCCTTCCTTTCAGTGGCCAGGGCTTAGCTAGCAGCAAGAGCTTCAGCTAGGAGCAAGAGCTCTTTTGGTTCTCCCAATAGCACTGTAGCAAATGAAGTAAACCACAATAAAAAATCAAAATGGTAATTATGAAATTCACAGAAAACAAAGTCACACCTCATATGCGATCTTCACAGCCTCTTTGTACTTGCTGTTTACGATTGTGAAGGCTCACATTCTAATGGTCAGACGCCGTAGTCGCAGAAAGAGTTCTGGGACTGCTTCCATTTATGAGGCCAGGGTTTTTATCTCTAGCTTCTATAATTGGTCAAAATATACTTATTTGCCTCACAGGGCACTGTTTCACTCTAGGGAGATGATATTTTAAACGCAGAAAGAGCAACAAAGTAATTCTGCCTTATGATTTGGTAAAATGTATGGGAACTCTTGTGTGTATAAATCTATATTGAATAAAGATGTTGATGTCTTCAGAACTAATATGAAATGAAAGGATGTAAAATAAAGCCATTTGGCGGGGCTGTTTGTTAGGTCTGGATTGGAAGTATTGAGAGCATCAGTTTTTGATTCAGACCCACAATTTCTAATGTTACCTGTGTTTTCCCATCTTCCTTCCTGGTATCCACATCCCTGCCCCCCTCTCCTCCCCATACCTTGAAGCACTAGAACCCTTCCAAGCTTGGTCTATATGCTTTGTCTTGCTCAGCGTTTCCCAAATATACCTGATCATAAGAAGCAACTAGTGTGTTTATTAAAAACACAGAAGTGTTTGTTAAAAACTCAACAGGTTGGATTAGAGCCTAGGAATATTTTAAACAATGTATTTTAAATAACAGTCCAGGGATCTCTTTGCTTCAACAAGAAAATAATCCCTGCTCTTGTGGAGTTAACAGTCAATAAAGGATCTGTTATTCCCTAGAGAGACTTGATGATTTGTGACAAGAAAGAGGAGGATCTTTTTAAAAAATCTTAAATGAAATGAAAACTTACTTTATAATATTTCTTTCTTTCATCAGTATCCATTACTGATTATGTCAGGATCTGTGCTATTTTGACTCTTAAAACTTATATATTCATAAAAATTTTAAACGGTTTGTGTAGCATGTGAGGTTTCCCACGTTGCCTCCAACTTCATAGATACTTGATCTCAACATCAAGAGAAACCCTTCCAACGAGCAGGAAAGAGCCGCAGCTGAGGGCCCCCAGCTCTGCGTCCTTTGCTTGTGCACCTCTGAAAAGTCAGGGTGAGGGAAAGCAGAGAGTCATTCTTACCTACAGAACCCTTTGCTGGCAGGCGAGGGTGAAAGCTGATAGTGGAACATACCAAGATAGTTTTACAAAGGCCCCCACCTGAAGCATTGGTGAACAAGGAAGAAAACAAGAAAATTTTAAAATATTTCAGTTGATACGCGAACGACACAATTAACAGAATGTCCTAAGATCTTAACCACTTCATATTTTATTAAAACACTATCAGAAACTTTTACAAAACTTCTGGAAAAAGGAGAAAACGTTTTGGTTTGGACATATGTGTACAAACACCCCAGTATGTTCAGGGTGAATCCAACTCTGTAACAATGTTAATCATGTGATACTGTGGTCAACCAGCACCTAGTGGGAGGGCAAACCAAAACATACCATTTTTAATCAGAGACCTGTAAATATGTTCCATTTTAATGTGAGAGCCTCCTCACACTCTGGAAAAAAAACATTTTCCAGCTTTTCAAGGCCTTCAAAGCACTAGATCTTGCATAAAAACGTCAGCTACGAGTTTCTAAACGAATGTTTCCTTTACAATATGGCACACATCATAATTCCCTTGCCTGGTTCTCCCTGAAGAAGAGGAGTATAACCATCTAACTACCTGCCAAACACTCTCCTCTTAAAAGTGCAGTAAAAAGAAATGAAACACAGTCGCAGCAAAACAAGGTGTCTAGAGAAAAAGTCTCACCCCGATTTTATCATTTGTTTACATTTCTTCTCGTCTTTTCAAATTTCTCTAGGTACATCCTTTTGGCAAAGAATTAGGAGTCATTTAGTAAAAATCACTATAAAAGTATTTCCTTCAAATAAACTAATTCAATTTGGCCCCAAAGAGACAAACACTGGTTAAATTTTACTATGTTTCACATCCTTTTGTGATTAGTCCAAGTAAGTCTTAAGTTCTAACACTTGCCCTGTTTGGTTGTAATGGAGAAATCCTCCTTGAGCAAAGAGAGATTCTTAAAAGAAAAGCCATTCTTTTAGAGACCCATACATGTCTGGTTCTTTCCTTTTCCCCATGAAATGAGCTATTCTTACACTGAAGCACTACTTGCCCATTTTCAGAGCAGAGCTAATTTTTCCAAAAATATTAACGGATATTTGAAGAGGAACTTGATGGTAAAAATGTTGAAATCCTTCACCAAGAAGCATGATCAACATCTCTGCATTAAGCAGTCATGTACAGGCTGTGCTTAGGTGACTCCGAGAGCCACGGGGAAACTGTTCCATCTCCGTTCCACCCCGCTGTCCCCACCGTGATTGAGGGGGAAACATATCTCCACATAATGGCCCTGTGCCTCCCACTCACGACAGTGCCAACTTCCAGTGTGGATAATTGTCTTGTCCCCGGGAGGCCCTTCTAATTTAGCAGATCCTACACAAGGGATGCTCCTTCATAAGCTGTCACATTTGCAGGTTTTCACAGTTTACCTCATCTGTGACACTAAGAAATTAGAAAATGTTGAATAAATCATTTTACCATTCAACTAGCCAAAAGAGAAACACTCCCAAATAATTAAACAATGCAACCAATGCCCGTGGGTTGCTGAAACACCTATAGACCAAAAAAATAGATATCTCATAATTTATTAATAATAATGTTAGTTCTGTTTTTTCTCTCTCTAAAGGGCTCTTTCTGAAAACTGCCTCTGTGATTTCTCTGGTATCCTCCAGATCTGTCTTTCACTAACCAGAAGCCTTAGAAACAAACTAGTTAGATGGAGGTAAGAACTGTACCCTTACTTTTATGAATTAAAATAAATAAATAAATAAATAAATAAATAAATAAATAAAAGATCTTGGTGTTCTTTTCTTCTCATCTAGAAGAAAGAATGGGAGAATGTTCATCAAAGCACAACTCTTAGATATGGCTAACCTCCCAAGCAGAGCTGAAGTTAAAGGAAATTTTTGAATGTGAAATTCTCTTTGAATTCAACTCTACTAGGACATAGTTGACATTAAATGCAGCCATTTTATTTATTTATTTATTTATTTATTTATTTATTTATTTTGAAAAATGCAGCCATTTTATTTTATTTTATTTTATTTTTTTTATTTTTTTGGGGGTACACAAGGTTGCAGCCATTTTAAAAGGCAAGTTCCAGACACCAATTTGTCCGGTCCCCAGGAACAAATGTGCTACTTTTCCTCCCACCTCTATAATACCCTATTTTTTTAACAATAAAGAAGGATGATTGGAAACTAGCACATGAAGACATTACCACCCAACCTAATTTTTCACACCTTAACTATTTTCAAATCTTTGAAACAAAACTCGTGAATGATATCAAGGTAAAATTTGAAATATCAATGAGGTGAGGAAAATGAGTTGTTTCATTTCTTAGAAAAGAAAGTATAACATCTAACACTGTAGAGATTAAATGACTAATTCATGAAACACACATGTATTTAATGTAGCCTCTTTGGGTCCCTCTTCAAATGAGGGAAAGAGGGAATAAGGATGAGAAAAGGCAAACACATGAGATTTTATGACTGATAGTGTGGCTACTTCCAAATTATTAACATATAGGCCCTTAAATGATATGGTCTTAAGGCAAAAAAACAAAAACAAGAAAAATCCAGAAATCAAAAGTGTAAATGTGAGACAACCCCAGTGTAGCTTTAAAAATGCTTTAATATGTCCTAGGTAAACATATTGATTATAATGGGGGTTATCTTTAGGTGATCACATTACAGTTTTTTTTTTAATTGTTAGGTTTTTCCCCAAATTTTTTTTTACAATGAATAGCTTTTATAGTTATAAGATAATAATAAGCCCAATTTTCTAACAGGCATTTTCCCTGCAATCAAGAAATTCCTTGTGTTGATAAAGAAGATGTGGCACATATATACAATGGAATATTACTCAGTCATAAAAAGGGAAAAATTGGGTCATTTGCAGAGATGTGGATGGACCTAGAGATTGTCATACAGAGTGAAGTAAGTCAGAAAGAGAAAAACAAATGTTGTGTATTAATGCATATATGTGGAATCTAAGAAAAATGGTACAGGTGATCTTATTTGCAAAGCAGAAATAGAGACACAGACATAGAGAACAAATGTATGGATATCAAGGGGGAAAGCAGGGTGGGATGAATTGGGAGATTGGGATTGACATATATACATTACTATGTATAGATAGATAGAAAACTAATGAGAACCTCTGTATAGTACAGGGAACTCTACTCAATGCTCTGTGGTGACCTAAATGGGAAAGAAATCCAAAAAAGAGAGGATATATGTATACTTACAGCTGATTCACTTTGCTGTAGAGTAGAAACTAACACAACATTGTAAAGCAACTATACTCCAATAAAAATTAATTTTAAAATTCCTTGTGTTAAATACCATACAGTATAATAGAATAATTACATTATTACAATATTACGGGCACTACAGAAATGGTATTAAAATCTTAGAGACCCTGGAAGGGGGAACCATTTGCACTGCCTGCAGTAACAAGGAAATATGAGGGGGAATTGAGAACCGGGTCTGAAAAATGAGAAGGGTACTTTTCGTTTTCAGCATGGGACCATGAGAACACCTCTGGCCAAGAGAATACATGAAGGCGTGAGATGAATTGGACCTGATGGGAGAGGGGACCCGGATGGTCGAGTTCTCTGTAGCCCACCACCACGGTCATCATAACAGCTGACATTTCCCAAGCCCAAACTTTGTGCGAGGTGCCTTTCTAAGATTATAACTTCTCATCTTATTTAATGCTTATCATAACCCTATGGAGCAGGTGCTATTATCCACATTTTACAAATGAGGAAACTGAGGCACAGACTGGGTAATTTGCCCAAAATCACATTAACAAATTCTATAAAATGCTCTCCGTTTAGTAGGAATTACTAAGGATCAAATGTACCAGATGAATGTTCATTGAACAAGTAGAACTAGTTGTTGGCTCATTACTATAAATTTCCCGTTGTTGTCGCAGCATTCATACCATTTTCAAACTCAAAAGTCCAAAGCCATTGCTGATTATTCTTCCTCATTTGCTGTCCTTAAGTGGTTATTTCATGGGAGGTTTTTTAATTAATTAATTTTATTGGCTGTGTTGGGTCTTTTTTGCTGTGCGCGGGCTTTCTTTAGTTGCGTTGAGTGGGGACTACTCTCCGCTGTAGTGCGCGGACTCCTCATTGCTGTGGCTTCTCTTGCTGTGGAGCACAGGCTCTAGGCACGTGGGCTTCAGTAGTTGCAGCACATGGGCTCAATAGTTGTGGCTCACGGGCTCTAAAGCGCAGGCTCAATAGTTGTGGCACCCGGGCTTAGTTGCTCCGCGGCATGTGGGATCTTCCTGGAGCAGGGATCGAACCCGTGTACCCTGCATTGGCAGGCGGATTCTTAACCACTGCACCACCTAGGAAGCCCCTCATGGGAGGTTTTTCACATTCACCCTTTGTCTTCTTTTCTTCCTATTCCCACTCAAGGGTGAATATGTGGCCAGGATTCAAGCCCTGGGCTGTGTGCGCACCTGGACACTGTGCTGCTGCCTCCCTGGAAAACTATGTTTGATCCTGGAAGGAAAGCCTTCCAGCTGGGATTTGTGAGAGCCACTCCCACAGCCATGTGAAGGACAGCTCAGCATCAAGAAAGACTGTATGGAAAGTTCCAGGTGGAATCATGGGGACCCAAACCCAGGTAGTGGCCATGGGATACAGGGAACATGGGATCTGAGATCTAAGATAGACCCAAGAAATGCTTTGGATGGGATCGCAGCATTGTGTGGCTCCATTGATGTAAGAAGGGAAAGTGAATGGATGTGGATGACATTCACCAAGGGAAAAAATAGAAAGAAATCACTTTCGTTTCAGGAAAACATTTTCTCAAACCAAGAGAGCTGAAGGGCAAAACTTCAGAGTGATTACAGATGCTATTATGTTGACCTCATTGACACCAAGAAAATATCCAGAAAAGACATTCTTTTTGCACTATCATCAATCAAAAATATCTACTCTATGCAAGAGTAGATCCTAAAATGTACCGATTTTAAAAGAAGGAGGACATGCTGTCTGATCTCAAAGAGTTTAAATATCTGATTGAGGGAAAGGAAATGAATCTTTCCCTCAGAGAAAGGAAAAAAAAACTGATGTAAAGGAAGAATACAAAGATGAAGAGGGATTTTACAACAAATGAATGAATGTAGGTCCTCCCTTGGACGAAGGGGGAATTATGGTGTATCTGTGGTTGCACCCAGGGAGGTATTCCAGGAGCTGCAGCTTAAGTATCAGCTTTTAAAAGCTTGAAGAGAGGAAAAGACAAAGTTTCCCTGAGAGACAGTAAGTTTGGCTATACTGGAGGTCTCAGAAAAGTGGCTGGAAGTAAGGCTTTAGAGGTGAATGTTTGGGAAGGAACCTGATGGCAAAATTGGTGGTTTGAGATGCAGAAAATGAAAATTCATCATGGAGGGTTTCTTTTTCTTCTCTTATAAAGTGCGTGGTGGTTGGTTTTGTTTTGTTTGTTTTTTACCTGTTTATTTTTTCTGTTTGGGTTGTTTGCTTTTTCATATTGTTTTGTAGGAGTTCTTTAAATATTCTGGTTACTAGTTTTGTTGATTATGAGTTGCAAAAACTTTCTCCTATTCTGAAAGCTCTCTTCATTTTTTATATGGCATCTTTTGATAAAACTGAATTTTAATCTTAATTAACATAAATTTCTAATGTTAAATTAGTCAGAGCTATCTATCTCTTTGTTGTCGGTGCTTCCTGTGTCTGTTTTAAAAACCCTGGATACCCTCTGTTTAATGAAGATGTTTTCCTGAATCACCTTTTAAACTATTTATTTTCTGGCCACACATTTAGATTTTAATTCTATATGGAATTATGTGTATGATGTAAGAAAGGGCTAGAGTCCTTTCCTCTTTTTAATGTAAATATTATTTACATAATTCCCAACTAGTAGTTTTTTTAATTTATTTTTATTTTATTTTGTTTTTTTGTTGGAGTGTATTTGCTTTATAATGTTGTGTTAGTTTCTGCCGTACAATGAAGTGCATCAGCTATATGTATATGTATATCCCCTCCCTCTTGGACCTCCTTCCCATCCCTCCCACATTCCCACCCATCTAGGCCATCATAGAGCACCAAACTGAGCTCTCTGTGCTATACCGCAGGTTCCCACTAGCTATCTATTTTACACATGAAAGTCTATTTATGTCAAACCTAATCTCCCAATTCATCCCACCCTTCCCTTCCCCCACCCCTCCACCCCCATATCCACACATCCGTTCTCTACATCTGTGTCTCTATTTTTGCCTTGGAAATAGGTTCATCTGTACTATTTTTCTAGATTCTACATATATGTGTTAATATACGACATTTGTTTTGCTCTTTCAGACTTACTTCACTCTGTATGACAGACTCTAGGTCCATGCACATCTCTACAAATGACCCAATTTCATTCCTTTTTATGGCCAATATTCCATTGTACATATGTACCACATCTTCTTTATCATCTGTTAATGGACATTTAGGTTGCTTCCTTGTCTTGGCTATTATAAGTAGTGCTGTTATGAACATTGGGGTGCATGTATACTTTTGAACCATGTTTTTCTCAAGATTTATGCCCATGAGTGGGATTGCTGGGTCATATGGTAGCTCTACTTTTAGTTTTTGAGGAACCTCCATACCGTTCTCCATAGTGGCTGTAGTGAACCTAGACAACTCCCCAGCAATCATGAATCACTTTGTTTAATATCATGAAAAAAGTAATTCTATCCAATATCATGAATACAGCAATGAGATATTTAAATATTTTAAAGTATATTTTACTTTGTGCAGTAAACAATATGTCACAGTGGTATTCTTAAAAATTGGAGGATATACAAAAGACTTGGGATGTATCCCACTGTACTGCATGACTAACTTGGAAGTTATCCAGGGCCCTCAACTATCTCCTTTTATTCTTTATGTTGCTTATGCAACCCAGGTTCCTTCCACATAATTTGCCCTCTACATTCTTGTCAAATGAATGGATGAGTTGATTGCTTAGAAGACAAAATGAGCAGCATTTTTCAGGATGGGTTTAATAGCCCTGTGCAAACGCAAATGATGGCTGAAACAGTTTGTTAGCTATAAAAATGATAAATGTGTGAAAGAGAGAAGCAAAAGAACTAGGACTGACTTATGAGGAAAAGGAGAAGGGTGCCATTAATGTGCTAGATGAAGTGTCTAGACAGGGGAGCAAAAGTAACACAAAGGAAAACAATCCACTTCAAGGAGGTAAGAAGAGCTTATTAATTTTATTATTTCTCAAATAATATGAACTGGAGTACTCACGTTACCATATGTTAAAAACAATTGATGATCTAATCTTAACATTATTTCTCATCATTGGTGATGAATTTATTTGGTATTGAAATGATACTTCCTGTTTACTACATTGTCTAGCCTCTTTTGCTTAATTTCAAGGTCTTCTATAATATGGAACAAACTGATCTTTCTGAGCTTCTTTCCTCCTCCTCCTTAGCTCAAAGCCTGGACTTCAGTCAAGTGTCAAAAGTCTAGTCCAGTTAAAGCGTGTCCTAAGTATCCACCCAATATGCCTTGTTCACTAATGTTCCCTTTGCAATAGACAAAGTCATGCATCCTGCATTATACCTGGTACAGCACTGGACACATAGTAGGGATTCAGTAAACACGGAATTCAGTCAGCAAAGTAAGCGAACAAGTATTTAAAAAATTCCTACTATTTGCCCAGAATTTACTAGGTATGGTTGAGCATGCAAATGCAGACTACATAGAATCTGTCCTGAAGGAGTCAGCCATTTTTCTTAAAGCAATAGACAGAAAAATTGAAAACACCACTAAGTGCTAGATAGCACCCCATAATTCTTTTTTACTACCTTCGTGGTCCTGAGTCTCATATTAGACTGTTTGTCCTCTCAGTCTCTATTAAGATAGCTCCTTCCTGAGGAACCACATAACAATTATTTTATGCACCCTTCAGTGTTTAGGTCAGTATGTTATGCATTAATAAACAATCTGTACATGTTGAATTGAATGATGTTGTACAGACCAATTATGCCTTGGGTATTAAAAGAATGGGAAGATCAATGTTGGGATCGAATTCTGAGAACTTTTTAATCAAGGTTCTTCATTTCATATTAAGCCACATATTAACATATAAGCAGAGTGGTTCATCATGGTAGAGTGAGAAGGACATTGGCTTTGAAGTCAGAAAATATGCATTGAAGAGCTTGTTCTACTAACTGCTGGCTGAGTGAACTTAAGTCACTAACCTAAACCTCTGTTTCCAAGCGTTTGAAATAGGTACAAGATAACCCTTCTTCCCATCTTGCAGAGTTATTTAAGCAGCAAATTAAGCAATCTGGGGGGGGGGGTTCTGTAACATATAATACTACACAGACATATGTTATTAACTATTATTTAAGCTGTTTTGCAACTAGATAAGAGCACAAACTAGTTAGAAAAACATTCAAGAAGAGTCAGTTATCAACAATCCAATATCAGCCTGGAGGGCATGAATGTTTTTTCAAACAAATCACCCTGGACCAGAACTATTTAATAACATCTTTGATGGCAGATGAATTTGGGAGGAGTTCATTAAATTACCAGTGGCACCAAGTTGAGTGGGAAGCTTAGCCACTTGGAATAGATAATTACAACTTTCAATGACCTTGAAAAATAGACAGAAATAAGGAGAATAAAAATTTAATCAGGACAAGTAAAAGGGGGGAAACAAACTACACAAAAATGATGATAAAGTCCTGGTTACAAGCAAAGACAACATAAACACAAGACGGGATTATAGAGGATCGTATATGAGTCATCAATGCCATGTTAGTGTTTAAAAATGTGTTGATAATAAACTGGAATAAATAGGATTCTAGCCTGTGGGAGTTCCTAGACAGGCTTCCCCCATACTCAGGACTTTATCATTTTGAAAAGACTTATCAAACACCTCCTGGATGCAAGGCATAGAAATGTAAAAAAAATGTGTCTGATTTGAGGTCTTAAACATGAAGAATGGACTCCCTGGATGGAATCCCAAAGAGAAGGAGAAAAATGATTCATAGTTCACAAAATAAAGTCTCTGAGTGGAAGTTTAAAGGATTAGGTTTATTTAGAACTGGGAAGGGAAAACAGAGATGCGGGGGTGAGGTGTGATTAATAAGTATCTGAAATGACAAGAAAGAATGTATGGCCAGAATAAAAGAAAATGCACCGAATCTGCCACAAGAAGGGTTTGTCTTGGACAAGACCAAGAAGCAGCCTGTCTGAGCATCATTGGAACAGCATCATTTTGCCAAAGACAGACCTGTTATTAATAATGTCATGGACAATTGTGTGTCAGTAAATGCTGTTCCACGTGGCTGGTAATGAAGTCTATGTTTCTTAAAATTTCCTGTTGCACCCAATTTTTTTCCCAATTCAGTTTATGAATGTTTTGGTGCTTTCAATATCCTTATCTTTTCTGTTTTTCTACCATACTCTATTCTGTTATCCAAGCTAGATGCCTGAGAGTCATCCTTGATGTGCCTCCCACCTTACTCCAAACACTCAATTAAGCAGTAAACGTGAAGCCTGGTTTTTATTATCTCCTAAATTCCTCCTAAATTTTTTGAGGTTTTTTTTTTTTTTTTTGGAGTATAGTTAATTTACAATGTTATATTAGTTTCAAGTGTACAGCAAAGTGATTTGGTTTTATATATATATATATATATATATATATATATATATATATATACATACATACATTTATATATGCATATATATATTCTTTTTCAGATTTTTTTCCATTATAGGTTATTACAAGATATTGGATAGTGTTCCCTGTGCTATACACTAGGTCCTTGTTGATTATCTATTTTATATATAGTAGTGTGTATCTGTTAATCCTAATCTAATTTATCCCTCCCCCACTATCCCCTTTGGTAATCATAAGTTTGTTTTCTATGTCTGTGAGTATTTCTGTTTCGTAAATAAGTTCATTTGTAGCCTTTTTTTTTAGATTCCACATATGAACAATAACATATGATATTTGTCTTTGTCTGACTTACTTCACTCAATATGACAGTCTCAGAGGTCCATCCGTGTTGCTGCAAATGGCATTATTTCATTCTTTATGGCTGAGTAATATGCCATTGTATATATATGTACCACATCTTCTTTATCCATTCTTCTGTCACTGGACATTCAGGTTGCTTCCATGTCTTGACTATTATAAGAGGTGCTGTTATGAACATTGGGGTGCATATATCTTTTTGAATTAGAGTTTTTTCTGGCTATATGCACAAGAGTGGGACTGCTGGATCATATGGCAACTCTATTTTTAGTTTTTCAAGGACCCCCCATATTGTTCTCCATAGTGGCTGTACCAATTTACATTCCCACCAGCAGTGCAAGAGGGTTCCTTTTTTCTCCACACCCTCTGCAGCATTTATTATTTGTAGACTTTTTAATGATGGCCATTCTGACTGGTGAAAGGTGCTCCATAAGTTTTTGTCTTCCCTCCATCAGCACCCAGAGTCTTAACTGAGGTTTTCATTCTTTTTCACCTGAATAGTTACAACAGTCTCTTCATTTGTATGTACGTGCAGAGCTGGGGTCCTCTCAAAGTTTTCTTCCATCCAGACATCCTAGTGATACATCTGAAATGTCAATCTGAGCTACTACACTGAGTTACTAAACAGGCTTCCCACCCTACTCCAGATTGTGTTGTTCTGAAAAACACTTGTGAAACACCTACAGGATGCATGGCACAGTTGTAAAAAATTTATCTGATTAGAAGCCTTAAACCCAGATACGGACTCCTAGGATGGATCCCATGAGAAGCAGCAAGATTCTTCAGTTGCTCCCCATCTCTAAAAAATTAAGTCCAAGCTCCTTATCACTCAAGCCTCCCCTTGATCTGGCCCCTCTACCACCCCAGTCTCAGCTCTTGCTTGTCTCTTGCTTAAAACATGCTTTTCGCATCCCCTACTTTTGTTCCTGTCGACCTCTCAGTTTGGGAGCCTCTTCCCCCTTTCTTTGCCAGACTAGCTCCTCTCAGCCTCTACCCAGAATGCCTTCCCTCACCCTTTGAGTTAGGAACTGTCAGAGTTCTACTGATCTCTACTGTTCTGTTATTTCTTAGTTACCTGTTTAGGTGACCATCTCCCCAGGTTGAGTGAGCACCTTGAAAACAGCTCCCAAGACTCATTTTTTGGGTCTCCTATCCTTTCCCACAGCTCCCAGTAAAAGTGAATCTAGGATGAAATTTTAAGAATTAAAAAAAGGATGAATGAATGAATGAAATTATTTACTTCATAGCGCTTTTGTAAGGCATTATAATGATATCCTTTAAATTCTAGCAGAACCACAGGACCTTTCTCTAAGGAATCATGAAGTCTTAATTGAACCTCACATATGTCTGCTGGATTATGTGAAGTGTCTTTTATTTTAGCCAGTCTAAAGAGGGATAGAATAAATGGTTAACACAACAGATGCCATTCCCAATGGCAAAGACAAAGAGAAGCAAAAACCAGGATGAATATAACAAGGTGTTTTGTTCACCTTAGTTGAAGAGCTACTTAGAGTTAGAATTGGAGAAATGTTGAAAATTGTGCAAAATTGAAGTTGTAAAATTGCTTTATTAAATATGAATAAGCTTAGGAGAAGCCGTTCTTTTCTTTTTCTTTATTTCTTAAGCTCTTTATTGGAATATAATTGCTTTATACTGCTGTGCCAGTTTTTGCTGTGGATTCACAAAGTGAATCCGCTGTATTTATACATATATCCCCATATCCCCTCCCTCGACTCCTTCCCACCCTCCCTATGCCAGCCCTCTAAGTCATCACCCATCATCGAGTTGATCTCCCTGTGTTATACAGCAGCTTCCCACTAGCTATCTACTTTACATTTGGTAGTGTATATATGTCAATGCTACTCTCTCACTTCGTCCCAGATTCCCCTTCGTCCCCCACCACCCCATGTCCTCAAGTCCATTCTCTACATCTGTGTTTTTATTCTTACCCTGTCACTGGGTTCATCAGTATCATTTTCTTAGATTCCATATATATAAGTTAGCATACGGTATTTGTTTTTCTCTTTCTGGCTTACTTCGCTCTGTAGTACAGACTCTAGGTCCATCCACCTCCCTACAAACAACTCAATTTCATTCCTTTGTATGGCTGAGTCATATTCCATTGTAAATATGTGCCACATCTTCTTTATCCATTCATCTGATGATGGACATTTAGGTTGCTTCCATGTCCTGGCTATTGTAAATAGCACTGCAATGAACATTGTGGTACATGTTTCTTTTTGGATTATGGTTTTCTCAGGGTATATGCCCAGGAGTGGGATTGCTGGGTCATATGATTCTATTTTTAGTTTTTTGAGGAACCTCCATACTGTTTTCCATAATGGCTGTACCAAATTACATTCCCACCAACAGTGCAGGAGAGTTCCCTTTTCTCTGCACCCTCTCCAGCATTTATTGTTTCTAGATTTTTTGATGATGGCCATTATGACTGGTGTGAGGTGATACCTCATTGTGGCTTTGACTTGCATTTCTCTAATGATTAGTGATGTTGAGCATCTTTTCATGTGTTTGTTAGCCATCTGCATGTCTTCTTTGGAGAAATGTCTATTTAGGTCTCCCGCCCATTTTTGGATTGTGTTATTTGCTTTTTTGGAATTAAGCTGCATGAGCTGCTTGTATATTTTGGAGATTAATCTTTTCTCAGTTGCTTCATTGGCAAATATTTTCTCCCATTCTGAGGGTTGTCTTCTTTTCGTGTTTATGGTTTCTTTCGATGTGCAAAAGCTTCATTCTTTTCTATTTGCTACGAAGTGGCAAGATCTTGTGCTTTAGTCCTTTCAGGTGGTACAACAGAATTCCATAGACTGGGTCATTTATAAACAACAGAAATTTTTTTCTCACAGTTCTGGAGGCTGGAAAGTCCAAGAACAAGGTGCTGGCTGATTGTCTAGTGAGAACCCACTGATTCATATCTTCTCCTCTTTCTGTGATGGAAAAGGCAAAAGAGCTTTCTGGGACCTCTTTTATAAGAGCACTAATCCCATTCAGGGGGGCTCCACCCTCAGGACCTAATCACCTCCCAAAGGCCCCATCTCCTCATACCATCACATTGGGGATTATATTTCAATCTATGAATCTGGGGAAGGGGGACACGGATATTCAGCCTACAGCATCTTGCATCATCTGACTTCCACCTGTCTTTCCACCATTGCATTATCTCCCTCCATTTCCCCAGGGCTGCCATACATGTTGGGCAGGTCATGGCTCTATTGGGCCTTCAGCAAGGTGGTGATAAGGCTGAGAGGCAGCCCACACTCAGTCAACAAGCCACATGCCCAGTGCAGGCTGCATTCGCATTGAGGAAAGGGAGCACAAAGGTGCTGGAGGTGGAGGACTCTGACCTGCCTCACATCCTGCCCTGATGTCACTGAGCCTTCTCTCAGTCCTACTACAAACCTTCAAGTATGCCACACCTCTTCCTGGAGGTCTCCCCGTCCTTATCAGTTCATTGTTCTTCAATGTGATCCTCTGTTCCTGGGAAAATCTAACCTCTGTGACAGCTCTCCCCATGGTCAGGAGGCTTTCATGAAACTGCAAACCTCCTTATCACATTTCCAGGTTTACAGTTGTACAGTCACTGCATTAATAGCTCCCCTACTATACTGAAAGCACCCTGAAGTGGAGGATGGGAGTCTGTATTGACTACTATGGTATCCCCAGAACACACAGGCTGTGTTAAATAAATATCTGTGGAATGAATAAATTAATGTACACAATGCATACAAAGGTATATAATAAATGCTATTCAATAAAAGAATTGCTCTATTTCACTCCCCAAAATTTAGCTGATATTTAAATAAAATAATAAAATCAAGTATAATACTCTTAATTCCTCTCCATGTTTTGGACCTGATTGGTTCCTACTTGATTTTGTTGGTTTCATCTTTTCATAAATATAACCTATTTTCACTCTCAAAGTTTGGTATTAGAGGACTAGATCAATTCTTGATTTTGGCATCCTGCAAGTCAGAAACATGAAGGTTAGTTAGTTTCTTTAGTCATCTCTCAAGTCAGTAAAAGTTTAACACATGTTTTCAATACATTTTCTGGAGTAAAAAAAAATAAATGTAGTGCTTATTAAATAATGAGGATAATATGAACTTTCAATAATGCAGACAGGTTGATTATAACTGTAAACCACATGCTTATATACTTTGGACTTTTACAGCTTTTAATTTATCAAAGGAAATAATTAGCACACTTTGTGGCAGCCAGTGATGGAATTTATTCATTTAGAAGGCCATGAGTTTCCTGTCATTAAAACTACATCATGTCCTTCCTTTTCTATTAAACTTCCACTGAGGGCAGTAAGGAGTCACCAAAAGGAAATGAAGAGTTTTTTTGGCAATGTTCTTGTACAATGATTTAATACTCTTAGAAGATAGCAAACCCATAATGTATGCCAACAAGCGTATTATGTAGAACAAGGCCCCCAATTACCACACTATTTCCTTTATTTGAAGTTTTGTTTGTGACTCAATTAACTGTGATTTGCAAAGTCGTGTCAATAAATTTTGCTTTTTGCAGGTTAATGTATTTTTTGGCTTTCATTAGCAACGTTTCTCTGCAGCAAGGAATAGATTTAGATTACAGAAGCACTGTGTACAGATTTATACGTCAAGGGATATTACTTTTCTCTCAGATGATCAGTGGCATCTCATTACACATAGAATCATTGTAGTTAAAGCTCACACACATCTTTTTTCCCTCACTGAAGGTTTTCTCACTAAGATAAACTGTAAACTCTAATCTTTCTTCTGTTTCAATAGTTACTAAGGCTTGATCTTGTCTCTGTTCCAAATGCTAGAACCACAACTCCTAACAAGATCCATCCAAGTTTGGGAAGATTGACGTGAAATGCTTGTTTTCCTAAGGTCTCCAATGGACCTGATAGGGAGTCAAAATTAGCCTCTTACCCCCAGAAGTGGGTGGTCTTTGAGGCCACAGTTAAGGGACACTGTCGGTCAAGGTTTAGTTACAGTTTTCTGACAAAGGCTGTGCAGGTGAAGCGACTTCACGAAAGATGTGAAAGGTCTGTTTGACCCGATTCAAAACAGTTGGTGAATAGGTTTCAGACAGGTTCACACAGTCCTTTTACATGACATACACTGAGAAACAAAACGTTCTCAGGTCTTAAAATCACAGAAATGTGCAAAACCCCACACTGTGAAATCTCTGGGTTAAATCCTAAGCAGAAATACTGCGCTTCAAATTAGCTTCCCCGTCTTTAGGCTATGATGTCACAAATCTATTAGGACAAGTATGATAGCCTCGAAACAAACACATCACTTTATTTTAGATTCATTTTAGATTCATGGAAGAGTTGTAAGGATAATGCAGAGAATTCCTGTCACCCAATTCTTTGCATTGTTGAAATCTTACATTCCCACGGTACATGTGTCAAAACTAAGAAACTGACAGAGGACATCAGTTTTAAGAAATAATATTTTTTATGATGAAGAGGTCCTTTTTTTAAAAAAAAAAAATGGCTTTTGCTTTAATACAGAGGATGTTTTACAGAATTTCTGTAGATAAACCATGAATGTCAACACTGTTTTCTCTGAGCCCCTTAGACCAGATACTGCTATTGCTGCTGAGTTTGCAAATTAAGATGTAAGATCAGAGCTTGGTGAGATTGTCATATTGTCTCCTTTAATTTGGAAAAGTAGAGCGAGGCTGGAGAGAGACTCATAAAACAGACTTTACGACTCTCTTCGAGGCAGATATAGAAGCCCACGCTTCAAACCCTTCTTCCAAGCTTCTGCAATTACATTTCCGCAGGAAGAAAGAGGAGGAATTAGAAACAGGATAATGTAGTCTTAAATCACCATTCTTAGCCTTTGCCTTCTTGCCGAATTTTTATAACACGGCCCTCATATTGTATAGTGTGACACAACGAAAAACACAACTTGTTTGACCCTTCCTCAATAAAAAATCATTTTGTCTGACATCCTATAAAACCTGCGCATGAGTGGATACTAAGCTCTGGTGTCTCCTCCAATTGGCAAAACGAAAAACATTGTAAACATGTACAGTAAAGCTAGAGATCGTTTTCAGCATAGTTTACAAAGAGCTGATGATTTAACAGCAATTGCCAACGTCCGAGGCTGGTGCGAACTCCTAATACCGAAACCTTTGGAAATGTGGTGCGTGGTGGCCTTAAAGATAAAGTCCTGAGTCGTTTGATTTGCTTCAGAATTTCTTTCAAGCGTTCTGAGAATTAGGATATTAGAATTAAAACATTCTTATTAGAATAAGAACATAATGTGACTAAGTCTCTTGCCCAACTCCAAGCTACACTAGCAACAAAGTTGATAACCCAAGTCAAGCATCTTGACGTCACTGGAAATACGTGTTGGGCGTAACGCATTATGGTGTTTTTCCCCCAGAAAGTACACTTTAGCCACAAGCTTTGACCGTCGGCACTTATCTCGGGCATCAGCAGCGCCAAGAGAGCTGACCCTGTGTATCTAACCATGCGTAGGGGGAGCTCACAAGCTCTGCTCCCCCCTCCCACAGCCGGTTGATGATAAGACAGGTCCAGATGAGATCAAGAGTTAGGAGGATTCATGACTCACAGCTCGTTTAGCACACAGGCACTTCCTGCAAGTGTTTGCACCCTGTAATGCTGGCAAAGCTGACATTAACACGTGAGTATTACAAGACTCTTTTCATAAAATATTTCATGGCAGTGTTGCAGGCGATACCCTGAGGTCTGCAAAATTTAATCAAAGTTGAAGTCAATATTCCAAGGTATTTTCCCCCTCATTTCCAAGCCCTATATCTAAGATCAGAAGGAGAGATTTTGCCCTTCAAAATGAAGGGAAATAATGACATGTCCTGCAGTATAATTAAATATTACATCTAATTAATGTACGGACATGAATCTACCTCCTGTAGCTGACAACGGCACCAAAAATGATGTGTTTTAAATGATAACTATAGAATACAACGAAAGTGCCATGGTCTGTATTTTCTTCCTGAATTGAAGTTTTTTAGAATATGGTTAAAACAGAGCACTTTCAAGAGAAGAAAATTTGAGTTTTATCCTGATCCTGCCAGTTCTAGACATGTGGTTTCCTAAGTGCTCTATGCCTCAGTTTTTCCTCTGGGAGAGAGACAGAGACAGAGAGAAAGAGATTGATTACAATGGCTACTCTGAATTGCTGGAATTAAACCTAACTTTCCACCCTCAATATATACTGAAATCAGATACGCTGTAGCAAAAACCAGACACACAAACAAAAACAAATTTACTTTTTATTTCCATAAAAGGAAATAAATTAAGAAACCAGATTCAGTTTGATTTACACCAAAGTGTAAGGAATAGAAAACCTTCCTAAGAGTTTTAGCATAAATATTATTATAATATAGTATAATATAATAAATATAATATGTATGTTATTTTTACAATAATACTAGCTCTCTAAATATGATAAAAATGAATTGACATACTAGAATATTATCGTAAAACGCTTACCTGAAATATCCAATGCTGACATTCTTTTCTCCCTGAATACTGACACATAGAACTCAACGTTCTGAAAGTGTGTAAAATATTTAAAAGATGGAACTTGAGTCCTTTTCATATAAATTGTTGTGGTCCCCAGTTCCTAAAGCGTGCTGTGTATCTGTGCTTAAAGAAAAAGAAAAACAATCCTTCATCAATTATGGTTAAGGATTCCCAAACTGAAACACATGTGGGTGAATGCCATTCAAGTCACCAGCCCACACCGGTCTGGTGATGGGGGAGGGAAGGAAAAAGAGGAGATAAATGGCCTACATGATTGATTTCAACTAAGACTAAAATCTTGGAGGACAATTATTGGATTTACTCACTGTTTGTTTTTGCAACATTTCGGAAATTGGCAAAAAAAAAAAAAATAATGTTTACAAAGTTGAAGAGGCGTGTGGTGGCTGAGAAACTGATTTTTTTTACGTGATTCTTTTTTTACCCCAAACTTCTTTTCTTAATTTACTTTCGCTGGTACCAAGCATTGGAAATCAACCTCAGGAAATTATCAGCCATGAAGTTAACAATATGATGATGAAAAATGTTGCTCTGTTCGCAGGTATCCCAAATACATATGTGTGTAGATTTTAAAACTCTGGTGTCATTTAAAGGGTTCTTTACATCATCTAAGCCACTCTATATTTACCTTTTATTATCTGACATGTTTCTTCTAAAAAAAGGAAATTCCTTTCATTTTGCCCAAAGAGGGGGTATTACATCTAATTAATATATCAACGTCTCTTTCTCCTGTAACTGACAAATGCTAAATGCCTTATCAGTCTGGCACCAAAAATGATGTTGTCTCAGAGTTTCCCAGACTGCCTTGTCTGAAAAGGTCCATGAAACGCTTTAATGATCATATATTAGGTGGGAACTTTAACCTTCTTTGTACCAGGTCAATTGAGTAGGTAATTGGAAAAGTCAGTTCCACTTGTTGTAATCCATTCGAAAGGAAACTTAGTCTTACACAGAATGTGGTCTTCAGTCATAAAAATAGTGCAGGGCTGTGCAGAAAAACAAGACAAAACACAGTAATTCTGGATGTAGCATTAACATTAAAAGACTGAAACAAGAAAACAAAAAACACAGATCAGACCAAAAGCTTCTTACCAATTTTAGAAAATTCTATTTTTTTCATCTGAACATGGGGGAAATCAAATGTAATTGAAAATTAGAAATACAAATAATAGTTACTGAGAGTTGATTATGTACCTGGCACAATGTTTAACTCTTCACCAAAAAATCATCTCACAATGCTCACAAGAATCAGTAAGGAAGGATTCTTAGGACCACATGACAGCTAATGGATGTACCGTAGACCTGCAGGCAACCAGACCCTATTGCCAGCTGCCTCACTTGCCACTACCACTTATTAGCCATGCAGCCTTGGGCAGAGTAATTCTTCTCTCATTATGCAAGTTTTCCCATCCTGAAAATAGAAATGACATCAGCACCTGCTCGGTAAGGATGTTGTTAGAAACAGACACAACGGCCAGCATGTGGATGTCCTATTGAAGCATTTTCTTGTTGTTATTTTACAGATAAGGAAACGGAGGCTAGAAGAGGTTTTAGAACATGCCCCAAATCACAGAGTTAAGTGACAGAACAGAGTTCTGAGCTCCTCTGTCCTCTAGATTAGTCAGAAGGGCAGGGAAAAGAAAAAGCGATGTCCCACTCGAGCTGCTTTAGGAATGGAATATGGGGGCATTCCAGAGTGCAGGGTAGTCACCAAAGAGGGGAACTTCTGGTTTGGTAGGGGGGCTGCCTGGGGGAACGCCGAGGAGCTGACCAGAAACCGTGGGAAGGACAGCCCTGGCACAGCACACGGGACAGGCTGGGTGGCAGCAGACGGGAGCTGAGAGCAGCAGTCACCTGCAAGGCTGATCACATTTCTCTGGAGGCGGTTGGAATGATGGTTGAAGCAAAAAAATGGTCTCTGAAAAATGCTTTCCAGAATCTGCAGCATTCCAAAAACATACACCTATCATTGTAAATGAGCCCCTCTATATGTAATACATAACGGTAATCTTTTAAATATGTGGGAAAAGGTGTCTTAGTCAATTGTGGCTTTTATAACAAAGTACCAGAGTCTGAGTGACTTAAAACAACTGAAATTTATTTTTCAACAATTCTGTTTGCAAACAAAGCAATGGACAGGCGTTAATCTCCAAAATATATAGACAGCTCATGTAGCACATTATCAAAAAAAACCAAACAACTCAATCAAAACTGGGCGGAAGATCTAAATAGACATTTCTCCAGAGAAGACATACAGATGGTTAAAAAGCACATGAAAGATGCTCAACATCACTAATTATTAGAGAAATGCAAATTGAAACCACAATGAGGTATCTGCCTCACACCTGTCAGAATGGCCATCATCAAAAAATCTACAAGCGATAAATGCTGGAGGAGGTGCGGAGAGAAGAGAGCCCTCCTATACTGTTGGTGGGAATGTAAAGTGGTGCAGCCACTATGGAGGACAGTATGGAGGTTCCTTAAAAAACTAAAATAGAGTTGTCATATGATCCAGCAATCCCACTCCTGAGCATATATCTGGACAAAACCATAATTCGAAAGATACATGCACCCCAATGTTCACTGCAGCACTGTTTACAATAGCCAGGACATGGAAGCAACCTAAATGTTCATCAACAGAGGAATGGATAAGAAGATGTGGTACATATATATAAAATGGAATATTGCTCAGCCATAAAGAATGAAATAATGCCATTTGCAGCAACATGGATGGACCTCGATATTGTCATATTGAGTGAAGTAAGTCAAAGACAAACATCATATGATATTGCTTATATGTGGAATCTAAAAAAAAGGCTGCAAATGAACTTATCTACGAAACAGAAATAGAGTTACAGATGTAGAAAATAAACTTTTGGTTACCAGGGGGTGGGGTAAGGGATAAATTAGGAGATTGGGATTGACATATACACACTACTATATATAAAGTAGATAACTAATATAAGGACCTACTGTATAGCACAGGGAACTCTACTCAATACTCTGTAATGGCCTATGTGGGAAAAGAATCTAACGAAAGAGTGGATATATGTATATGTATAACAGATTTGCTTTGCTGTACACCTGAAATTAACACAACATTGTAAATCAACTATACTCCAATAAAAATTAAAAAAAAAACAAAACACCACCACCACAATTCTGGAGGCTGGGAAGTCCGAGATCAAAGTGCTGACCAATTTGATTCCTGGTGAGAGCAGTCTGCTGGTTTGCAAACTGCTGTCTTCTCACTGTATCCTCACATGGCAGAGAGCAGAGGGAAAGGAAACAAGCCTTCTCCTAGCTCTTCTCAAAGGGCACTAATCTCAACATGAAGTCTCCACCCACATGATCTGTTACCCATCCCCCAAAGCCCCATCTCCAAATACCATCACTGGGGCATTAGAGTTTCAACATATGAACTTTGGGAGGGCACAAACATTCCATCCATAGCAGAGGAATGCAGATTTCTTACGTTCTTCTATCAGATGCTAATAAATATTTCTATGTTAACAGTAAAAGCATTTAGATTCCATAGTTTTTCATGTGTTCCTTCTATTACAATATCTCTTTTCAAATGTTGGACAGTTGAGAAGATTTTCTATAAGCCAAAGTGTCCACAATATGTACCAGTTTTCACATTCTTTAGTAAATGTGAACGTTAGGAAATAAACAACATATTATACCCCAATAACTGGCAACCAGAGTGTTGAACTTCTAAAGGAAACAGAGCCTTGGTCTTATTCTTGTGGCTTATAGGATGCAAACAAGATCCCTATGTACAGCCAGCGAGGTCTGACATGGCCAGTTTATCTTGAGAGCCTCATCAAACACCCTCCCACCCCAACCCCTTGCAGCCACAGGGCCTTTAAACGCACTACCCTCTCTGTTGGGAACACTCTTCTTCCCCACTGCCACCATCTATTGTCACATGTCAGGTCTCAGCTCGAGTGTCACTTGTTCAGGGAAGCCTTTTGTAAACCCTCATGTGGAAAAAAGAAAAACCTCCTGGGTCAAGTTGTGTTCCATCTCCTCCCTTTCCTCCTCCTCCTCCTCCTCTTCTTCTTCCTCTTCTTTCTTTAAATGTGTTCTAATATAACCCTATTGTTTGTTTCTTTGTTTATTCAACAAGCACATACTGTACAGCAACTAATAAGCTGCCTATCATGCACCTTCTATGCAAGTACCAGGGAAGGAAATAGACAAAGAGCTCTCCTGCTTTTGAGGTTCCCCTCCTTCATGTGATTCACCGGCCCCTCTTGAATTGACTGTAAGGTCTCCTGCATCCAGCGAGGGATGACACTGTGGTCACCTTCACTGTTGTTTCCTGAGAATCTTGCATAGTATTTGGCTCACAGGAGGCACCTCATTAATATTTAATGAGTAAATTAGAAACTAAAATTAAACTTAGCCTACATACTTTAGAAAATAATTTGAGTATGAAAATATAAAAGCACAAGTGCTCAAATCAAAGATGTAGAGGGCTGAATCAAGACCTTACAAATATCCCAGTCATGTGCGTGGTGACTCCTACCCAACGAAAGCCAAAGGGAAAGTTCTGCAAACCATGAAGGCACTAAAGATGCCATTAAACATTTCAAAAAGAAAGGAGGAGAGAGATGGAGAGAGACATCCTCTGAATCAGGTTTACTCATACATATGTACTGATCTGTTCATTTAATGATTATTCCTTTAGCACCTTTGGTGTATTAGACACTCTGTTAGGTGTCTCAGGAGAATCTGTGGTTTCAAAGAGTAAAACAACACAGTCCTCCCTGTCCTTCTCTCACCTCTTACCAACACCCCACTGCCTGGCTTAATACAACAGTGCAAGCCCTTGCAAACTCCTACCCCAGTGCCCAATACGTAACATTTGCTCTATAAAATGTCTGGTTGAAGAATCAATTAACAGGGCTCAAAAATGATGTCTGAAACTCACCTTGAAATATTAGCATTTCCCCAGATTCTTGCCAATGGAATGTGAGTGGAATTGATGAGTGTGGCAGTTAAGAAGTAGAGGTGTGCCTTCTCCTTTTATTTTCCTTATCTGCTGGCTGCATGCAGGGCATGAGGACAGAGCCACAATATGGAAGGAGCCTGGGTCCCTGGAAGACTGCCCACCAACCAGCAACCCCGGTGTTGGATGTTGCCATGAGTGACAGAACTTCTGTTTTGGGCCACTGGAATTTGGGTGTTTGTTATAGCTCTTAGCACAGCTTTTCTCAAAATTTTAATTCCTTCTGAATTATCTAATCTCCTTTGTATAGAGTTTCAGATACACACACGCACGCACACACACACACAATATTAGAGTTTCCCAAAAACTTAAGTTGATTTGTTTTTCATTAAAGGTGTTTTATCTCTCAGTGAAGCTTTCTTCCCTGTCTTGGCAGCTTTAAAAAATTCCTTCACCTCCTAATCTGATGCCCACTAGGGACTCCATGAAAGACCAGATAAAGAGCTCTTCTTTGATAATCTTGAACACAGCCAGCTCCAGGGAAGCATCCACACCTCCTGTGTCTTTTTTTTTTCTTTTTTTTTTTGGCGGGGAGGTGTCTCCAACAATTCCATTCAATTCATGCACAAACTATTCAGAGTTATTCCACAGATGGAGGTCTCTGTTCCACAAGACTGTCCCCACTTCCGATGCCAGCTGCAAATGGGATTTTTGGTCCACCCACATTTATGCAGAGCTAACTGCTAATCAGGGGTTTCCATGACCATCCCCCCTCAGAAAACAGTAGAACTCAAGAAAGTGTTATACTTACTATTACAGTTTGCTATGAAGGATACAAATTCACAGCCAGATGAAGAGGTACATGAGGTCCAGTCCAGAAGGGTCCTGAGCACAGGAGCCTCTGTCTCAGGACCCTGGAGTCAGTGTACACCACCCTCCATGTGAGTCTGTTCACTAACTTGGAAACTCCCTGAATTCTATTGTTTAGGGGCTTTTATGCATATAGGCATGGGTTGATCAAATCACTGGCCATCGGGTGTCAGAACTCAATCTCAAGTTCCCCTCTTCTCTCCAGAATACCTCTTGTGCCTTGACGCTTTGTTCATTCCTTTGCTTAGACCACAGGCCACCTAGGAGTCAGTCACCAGGGAATCCTAGCAATCACTCTCCACCTCTAGGGACACACAGACCTTAGAAATGTGCTCCTTTAGCATCTTCAAGCACTCGATTATTACCTAACCCATTTTTTTTTTTTACACATTGTTGATGGTTCTTTTTTTTAATCTTTATTTTTTTAATTGAAATATAGTTGATTTACAATGTTGTGCCAATTTCTTTTGATACAAATGAAACCAATGTGAATAAAGATGAGAAAGGAATAGCAAAGAAAATCTCTGCGTGCACGATAACATATTAAAAACTTAATCCTGTTTCCTACTTTACCCCATCTCAAGACTCTTCTCTGTCCTCCCATTGCTGTCCCCAATATTTTTATGTTCTTTTCATAATAAATAGATAAACTGAGCCAAAACTATATTGATCACTTGTATGTTTCTTTTGCTACATGTATTTATTACTAGACTCAAAAAAGTGAAATATATTTTTAAGTGAAGTAAACAAGTGGCCAGAGACATATGGAAAATATTAGATTAGTTTAACATTCATTAATCAGAATGAAATTCACATAAAGATGACAAAAACAGCAAAAATTGAATAGATGAATAAATAGCCCATAGAAAATACTTCAACCTCATCAAGTACCAAAGGTCAGAAGCAGACAAGAGACTCGGAGATGACAAGGTCCACTTATTGATAGAAGAGGAATTACAGATATGGCTAAAATCAAATTAACCAAGGAAGATAAAAGGCCAGTGCCAAAAACAGAGTTGAGTGTCCTAAACCAGAAAGCAGAGATGGAGAGTAAGAAAATTAGAAGCTTATCAAGCAGAGTAATCAAGAAATCAGAAGCTAAGTTGCAACTCTCTCCCCCAGATCTCTCTCACACTCAAATCCCAAACATTCCCCTATAATATGTAGAGGTGGAAATCATGAAAAAGGACACTAGGTAGAAACATGCTTCCAGAAAGAAATTTATTATTCCATACCAGCTGAAGCACACAAATTTGTTGCCATGTGGAATTACACAGAGGTATGTAATTTGATTCAAATCACAACACATATCACATCAGAATGTTTTAATCAGTACTGATAGCATTAGAGCAATGTCCATATTGATAAAATTAAGCAATTTTCTTATAAAAGTTTTTTTTTCAACCACAGTGTACATCAATGAGTACAGGAGGTGAATATTAAGCTCATGCTTTGGTTTGTTCTGGTTTTTGGGGGTTGGTTTTTTTTGGGTTGGTTGTTTTTGTTGCTGTTGTTGTTTTAGTTTTTAATTTAAACATATTCACTTGAAAATTAACTTGAACAGCTAACTTTAAATTATAAAAGGATTGTTTCTGAATTCAGGATAAAGATGTTCCTGGTGATTTTCCAATAACATCAACATATCTTTCTTTTTGCTTTTTTAATCATTCTCTTGACAAGGTTAGCGATTATATTCTCCTGGAAATTGACTACCTTCTTGCTGATGCAGAAAAACTGTAACATTATATTTAGTATATTTCTTGATAAGGGAGGTAGATGATGGAATAGGTTAAATCTACATACTTTCCAATTTATAGTAAACTATGACTAAATCTTCTAAAATATCCTGAGCAACATTTTGCATATGTTTCAATGTAGAATCTTTTTATTTGTACAAAATAAACAAAACAAAAAAGCCAAACAGGTTTAATACAAATGCAGGTTTAAGAAAAACATGATTTCACAAAAAAATTTCTGAGTATTTTATAATTTAGGAATAGTACAGATTAGATCAGTCCACATTGGTTTTGCTAGCGTCAAAGCACATTCCTATTTAAGCAGAGAAGTCTTGACAAGGAAGTGAAAATAAGAACCTAAAATATAAACTTAAATACATTTTGTGAGCCTTAGTAAAAAGATTGGAAGCTTTTCAAGTCAGTAAATGCATATTACAGGCTGAGCCAAAGTCTGTGAAACTTCCACAGAAGTGACATTTTCTAAGTAAATCTCTAACAAACAATGTAAAAAAAAAAACTGGGAAGGAAATACTGAACCAATTCTAGCATAAAATAAACAAACTTATCTAACTTCAGAAATTACCTTCCCTGTAGTTGCTTAGGTGACAAATCACATGTGGAACGAAAATGAATTTTACCCACATACAAAAGGAGAAAGAAAAAAGGGTTGCATGTACAACCACTTGACTGGAAAGAATATATGGTTCAAAGAATTCAAAGATGACATACTTTCTGTTTTTTTAGCTAAATTTCCTTCCATTTGCTCCAGATTTTACTTCATTTATGAGAAAACATAGGCGAGTCACTTAATTAGTGTATCATTATTCTTCATTTTCAGAGGAGCTACAGGGACATAGCAGAAAGGATGCAATAAATTTGTGAGAGTAGTGCACCCCAGAATAGCATACAGTGTTTTGGGAAAAGGGATAGAATAAGTCAGGTCTGCAATTCTCCTTTAGGTTGTGCTGAAGATCGACCAACACACAAAAAGGATACACGTATTTACCACTCACGGTCCCAGCGTGAAACCAGGTTTGGTTGTGTTCTGCTTTCTGGTTGGTCTCTAATTTTTGTTGTCGTCTCACTATTCTGGGTGACCATTGCCATGGTTTCCATAGCCATGATGTTGGCTCTTTGGCATATAAGTCTGGGCTGCATAACAGCTATGCTTACCTAGATCTTGTCTGCAAACAGACCTGAGATTTGCCTCTGCCTGGGGGACCCCATTTGCCTAATAGTGCTCACTGTGGCATCCCTATCATTTATTTCTTTATCAAACATTTACTGACACTATATTAGGTGGCAGGCACTGTCCTGGCCATCAAAGAAATAAAACACCCACATCATACCTCAAATAGGCTGACCATGGAATAGCAGAAAGAGCTGGAAGGAATTACCTACAGATTTCTTGGCAACACCCTAGACTTAGTAGCTTCTTCTATCTATGTGTTCAATTGCAAAGGGATATTTTGAAATTGGTTTGCTGGCCATTTCCCAAGACCATGGGTAAAGAATGAATGTGGTTAATTAAGTAATAGTGGGAAGTGTTAACTTTTGTGTTCTCCCAACATCACCCCCACCCCCGACTCCAATCCAGAAGGCTAGAGCATTTTCCCTTGGTAGCTTAAGGAAGAGAATCCAGTAGGATGTAAAGAACAAAACAAGTTGATTCCTTACTTTTGAGCTTCAAAAGCTGTGTTCATATCATATGTGATACACGGCGCCCACATGTCTGGAAACATAGATAAGATTATACTTTTTGCAGATTGAAAATGTCCTTAATAATTTTATGCAAAAGTTGCCGAAGTTTCTAGACTTTATGGAAACTCTGGGGATTTAGAAGATTATTGACTAAGCTCAATTTGTCCCCATGCCTTAGGAGGGAGAGTTTCCCTGGATGAGGTTGAGGAGAAGTTCAGTTGAAAATAAAATAGTAAGATGCTGAGAGGGGTCTGAGAGATCTGAGCATAAGGGAGATGGGTGCTTAACTTTCCAGGAGAAGCCAAGAGGCGGGGGGGGGGTGGAGGGGGTGGGATGTAGGATGCAAGTTGTAAGAACCACTAAATCCATGTTTATCATGGGGTGAAAGCAGTGGTGGCATGTTGCACTGAGGCCAGAAAGACTTAATACTGACCTGCAGAGCAACCCTGGAGGGCCGGGAAGGATGAACTCAAGACTCTGAACTGAACTTATTGGGGGAAAAAACAACAAACCAGAATGTATTGAATTTACTTTGAGTTGATCAAGATTTAGTTTCTGCCGTGAGGTTAAATAGTTGGAGTGTGGAGTTCTCTTGTAGGAAAAATAAAGTGAATTTTTTATGTACCTGAGTTTTTGATCTAAAGTAGCAGACCCACAACATGTAGGAAGAATCAGGCTACACCTCACAAAGCATGTATAGCTGAGTAATGAAGAGAATTTACAATCAGATGAAGAACTCATAAAAAATCTTAAAGAAGAATGAGGTATCTGTAGGTGCTGAAAGTCCTAATGTTAAGTTTAAAAATAAAGGTGAATACTGAAACAAGTACATATACATTTTGTTGATGGTATAAATTGGTACAAACTCCCACAATAATTCCACTTCTGAGGATCCATACTAATTAAATAATATAAAATATATTCAAATCTGTACACACAAAGATGTTCATTATGGCGTTATTTACAATTCTATGCGAATTTAAGCAATCTGGATATCCAACACCAACCACAGGGGTGGGTGGAGATAAAGACCATGATCCTGGAGTTAAATCAGAGGTGGGGGGGTTGGAATCCAAGCAAACCCACCTATGCCAGTGGGTGGCACAGGGTCCAAAAGAGTGCCCAGAAGTGGTCGTTAATGCGTGACAATTTGGAAGCTCAATAAAGTTGTTTGTGGAAACCCACACGAGGTCAGCTCCTAAAAATCCTAACTTAATTGGAGAGACAATCATTAATCCATCACATGCCTGCCCAGACACTCGAGATAAATTGGAAGCATAATTGGGGCATACACCGAATTTTGAGACAACTTGAAAATTATATCCTAAAGTCTCAAATGTTATTAACATTCTCGACAAAAGCCTCCCATCCCCCGTGAAGACAGTACATATGTGTTGTTAAGCAAGTGGGTGCAAAATGCATCAGCAAGCCTCTTGTGTCTCGTATGCTGTATTCAGCTAATCTATCAATTAAGGAGACGCACTTAAACTGTCCGAAGACAATCAGGAGTGGTCCTCAGCCCAGTGTGGTCCAGCCAAGCTAATGTGCAGCCATTCCGGCTGGAGGCCCTGCCCAGTCGGCGTACACTCAGCGCCTGAGGTATAGACACACTGCCCTATTTGTTTTGGTAATAATTGTCTCCCTGCCCTGAAAGAGGCCCGAAAATTGCTTC
The DNA here is from genome assembly GCF_030028045.1 of Hippopotamus amphibius kiboko. Lineage (NCBI taxonomy): Eukaryota > Metazoa > Chordata > Mammalia > Artiodactyla > Hippopotamidae > Hippopotamus > Hippopotamus amphibius. The sequence continues at coordinate 102,991,859 of NC_080187.1, forward strand.
TATGTTTAGAAACAAGATTGCTCTGTTGAGGCTGCCGGTCAGGGTCTCACCTCTTTAAAGAAGTCTGTTATTCCTAGGACCCCACTTCCTAACTTAGGCTTTTGTGGTGTCTGGTTGATGAAAAGGCACGTGTTAGGAAACTCCTGGGACCCTTGGCAAGTGTGTCTGGGGAGCCACCACAGCTACTCCTGAGGGGATTATTAATCATGGGGTTTTATCGCCTACGATTCTGGGTAATCATCATAATAGATTCAAGTTTGTGTATTCTTTTGATGGAATAAGAGGGTTTAATTGTTTAAGAAAGTAGATTTTGAATCAATATATGAAAAGCAAATCAACAAACACAATTGTTAGCTGCACAGACTGAGAGGAAAAGGTGGTCATTCACGCTCATTAAGTATCTCTGTGCACTTGAAGAAGGGGTTTCTTGACCATCCACACATGGCCTCCTCTTTATACACACAGGAAAACCACCCAAATATTTGTGTGTCCCCATAGCACCCATGGACCTCGGGGCCACACTCCTCAGTCCCCAATCGACATCAGCCGCACATTACTACTTGGGTTCTCCGTAAATATTTCCCATTAATTTAATCTAAGCCCAGAATTTTAAAACCCCAGATAGCTAGTTCACTATTTACATTAACCATATGCTCTCAGGCTTCACACACCACAAAATCACCCCTGTTATTCAAGGAGGTGAAATCCACGAGACAGTTGTATACACAGACTGACGGTGGAGATTTTGTGTTTTATCATGACCAACTTTGGTTTATTGTCCCTCTAAGTTATGATGAATAAAAATCTTATTCATTGCCTTAAAGAGAAGATCTGTCTCCCCAAAGAAATTCTCAGCGGATTCATGGAAGACTGATGCCAAAATTAAAGCCGGCTAGATTTGTTTAGATTTTACAATGAAAAATGCATTGCATTTTTTATGGTGCTGTCCCCTTCTCACCACAAAACCTCCTCCTCATACAGTGCTCTCCGTCTCAGTCCATAGCAAACCTCCTCTTCCAGCTACTCAGGCCCGAGCCCAGGGGATTATCCTGGACTCCCCTCCCCAATACATCAGTCAACCCTGTTGGCGCTACCTTCCAAATCCATCCAGAGTCTGACTGCTTCTTACCACCTCTGCTGCTGCCACTGTGACCTCAGCCACCATGTCTCCCATCTGGATTATTGTCAGTAGTCTCTGGACTGGACTTCCTGCTCCCAGACCCTTTCTCTCCATTCTCCTTTCGAGCACGTCATGTCACTGCTCCACCATCTGAGTAAAAGTCAAAGATCTTAATATGGTCCCCATTGGCTCTCTGACATCATCTCCATCATGCCAGGCTCATTCTCTTCCAGCCACATTGCTACTCCTTAAACATATCAAGTGTTCGCCCCTAGGGCCTCTGCTCTCACTGTTCTCTCTGCCTGAAATGCCCTTCCTCCAGAGGACCACGTGGCTTACTTCCTTACTTTCATCAGGTCTTTTCTCAACTGTGGTGTCACCAAAAGAAGCCAAGTCTCAGCACCCCATGTAGAATAGCTACAACCTTCTACTACCTCACATTTTCTCGCCTTGCTCTATTTTTCCTCAAAGCATTTATCACCCTATGACATATTAATGTTTATTGTACGTCTCCTCCATTGCCTGGCCAATAGTGGGCAGTCACGAAACAATTCTTGAGTAAATGGTGCTCATAACAGTAATAATAAAGATCTATTTGGCACCTGGATTTCCTACAAAGCAGTAGTAAGAAAGATAGGAGTGTGGACACAGTATCTTCAACATAACAGCCCATCACCCAGTAGTAAACAAGGACTTCTAAGGAAGCACTAACAAAAATGAAAATGAGCTGCACCAACTTGCTGAACTTTAAGCCTAAAGGAGTACAATTATTTTTAAAATGTGGTAAATTCATTTGAACCTAAAATAAATCCACATATCTCCCACAGATATTGAACATCAGAGCAAATTTGAACCAAGCTGACCCTTCACTTGTGTTACATCTCGGTGGTAAACTCTGCCGAGACTTTGAGAAGAAGGCTTTTACCTCTCATGTAAGAACGTGAAAGGTTGCACTTGCCATCGGGATGTCAGTTATAACACTATTTCTCTACTCTGCTAGTGCAGATTTTGTGTATTTTCTTTCCATTTCCTTCTCCTTTTCACTCTTGGAGCAACCCAGACCAAGCAAATGGAAACTTAGGGCTCCCCAGCAAGGGGGAAATTTCCGACCAAAATATAATAGATAATGGCACAGACGAGGAGTGGGGCTCACAAGATCTCTGGAAGATGCTGAGATTTTAACTGAGAGTTGCCATAAACTATAACCAGGGAAAAAGCCAAAATCAGGAAGACTGAAGCTCCCTCAAAGTCTCAAGTGACATGAACACGAGGAAAGTTTCCTCTTTCCCTTATTCATCAAGCACATTCCTGGCATTGGACTTAAAGATGACAAAAATACATTCTCTCCCTTCACGTGCCCTCAGTTTGGAAAGAGGCAGAAAGTGCACACCTCATTATCACACAAATTAATGGCTGCTAAGTTTTATAGAAGAACATAGGCGGGAACTGTAACCCAAACAAGGCTTTGACGTAAGAATAGACTTACGTTCTAAAACCAGTTTTGCATTTAGTTGTGACAATTAGGCAAATTATTTAAATTCCCCAAACTTTGGTTTCCTTCTGGTAGAGGAAGAAAAAGGCTAAAATGTGTATTATGTGTTGGGCCCATCTGTTTCCCTCTGGGAACTGCCCACCTCTGATATTTATATCAAGTCATCAATATTACATTTCTTAACTTTGTGAGGTACAGCTGGTATTCTCATATCCATACGGAGAAACAGAGGCAGCAAGGGCTGGTGGGTAACAAGGTGTCCTCTGCAATACCCGAGCTCATCCAGGGGCTCCTGGTGGAAACCTGTGCAGGAAGGAGTGGGAGGGACCAAGAGGGACAGTCAGGGGAGGTGAGGACGAGAAGTGTGTGATCAGAGCGTCCTGCCACATGTCTTAGTTTCACAGAAATGTCTTAGTCTGACCACTTCAGGTGCATTGAGAGTCTTGAGAAGAACCTGTAAAATGGACGAATTGAATGAATATGAGATGAATAAGGATTTAAAGGAAAAACACCAATAGTGAGATTCCTAGGTTCGATATCGTCATATCAAGGTCTTGAACCCTCTCAAACTAGAACAAAAGATAGTAAATGTGACCCCGGTGGAAGCCCCTGCATGAAACTGGGGGACCAGTCTGCTGAGTCAACAAGTGTGAACTTAGCAACACTTTTGATGAAAACTAGAGACTCGGGTATCACGTGCCAAAGGAAATGTGGGGTTTGGGGATTGTTTCGTAAGGGGACCCTCACAAACATGGACTTTGTAAAAACACTAATCCTTAAACTCCTGCTCAACTGCAGCGGTAGCAGCAGGGTTGCTATAACAATAGCTACCTTTCCTTGAAAGAACTGCTATAGGCTAAATACTATGTAAATTACTTCATGTGCCTCATTACCTTTCATTCTTGTAATGATTTGCTGAGGTAAACTTTATTTTCTCCATGTTACAAATGAGAATTTTCAACCCTAAAGAAATTCAATAACTTGCCCGGGGTCACAGTAGTATTAGATTAAAATATGTGAATTTGCTGACGTTTCACAATTTTTTTAACCTTCAGTTTTTTAATGTTTCATATGGTCAAACCCTGGTAAGTGGAAACACCTATCCAATTCAGCACTTGTGTAGTCAGTCACTGGGTAAGGTGCTTCCCACAGAGTGAATCCTGGTGTGAAACAAAACGATTGTGAGCCAGAGAAGAGAGAAAAGCCAGGAAGAGCATTTCTTGCCACATTTTAATGAAGTCACTTACCTCTACAAACTCCCTCCAGTCAAAAGGATATTTGAAACTAAGTGACACTAGAGACCAAGAATTTAACCTGCATTTTCATATAAGCACCTCTCTTTGGCCTTATGGGAAATTTGGGTTTAAAAATGTCTTGGTGGTGTTTGACAGATTCTAAATATTATTCATGCACATGAAGTATATTTATTATGAGTAATACCACTGAGAATTTCTTATAAAATTCTGTCCCTAAAAGGAAAGTTATGTTCTGTTAACAATAGCAAAGAATGCATTCAAGATAAGCTGACTAAAGAGATTCTCTGCAGATTTACGCCATTGCAACTACTGAAAAAGTTTAATTTCATCATTTGAGCAGTTCCATGAAAATGGTGTCAACTGAAAGAAGAACCTTTAAAGAAACCTATAAAACATTTCTGATTTGCAACGGATTTAACTGGCTTAACTACCAAGTATTTTTCTGTTGTCTAGTATTTTTAAAGATTCTAAGTTTCATTGAATACCAGAAGCATGATGTGACTCTAAATGTAACTACTTAATACCACTGCATAAGAAAGATCTGCTACTAAGAATTGGAAAAGTCCATGAAAAACAAGCCACTTATCTTTACAGTGTGATTCAGGACCTATTAAGAAGGTTGCCACGTAGGTCTTCCTGCTGTTTTTCCTTCAAACAGATTATTTTAAAACTGGTGTATTCCAAAGAATTATGTAAAACAGCTATCATTTGCTCATTTATATATATCTAAGAAATGTTGAGAATTTTATTTCAATCTCTTTTACTCTTATAACAAAATACAAGCAAAACCATGAGGTCTTTATTGTGGTTTTCGGGGGGGGGGGTGTTTGTTTATTTGTTGGTTTTGGTTTTGGTTTTGGGTTTTGGGGGTTTTTTTTTTGGTTTTTTTTTTTGGTTTTCAGGTTTTTTATCCTGCGGGTTGTTAATAATAATGGAAAGAGGAAAAAAAAAATAATGGGAAGAGGGAACAAATACATGTTGTTTGTCGACTCAATATTCTCTGGGATTAAAAAATTTATCCTTTCTGCCTGAGAGGTTTTAACTCCTATGGAGGGATCTCTTTATTCTAATTCCCCCTGAGAATCCAGTGACTACATGCAGACATTATTTCCTGATTTAAAAATAGGCCTTACCCACCATCCTAAATGTTTCCATGTGAATACAGGGTCATTTTCTCTTATGATTTAATAGAATAGAAACATATGAAGGCTTAGTCATTACCCAGCTGAATTCCAAACAACAGTTTTTTTCTCAACTAGGTAAGCAAGTGGTACACTTTCCCCAGGTTTCCTGAGATATAATTGACATTTAACATGTGAGCTTAAAGTGAACCACGTGGGGATTTGATACCCGTATGTGTTGCAAAACGATGACCACAGTAGAGTTAGTTAACACTTTCATCATCTCACATAATTACCTTTCTGTTTGTGTCATGAGAGCATTTAAGTTCTACTCTCATAGCAACTTTCAAGAATATAATACAGCAGTGTTAACTATAGTCATCATGCTGTACATTACATTCCCAGGAATTATTTATCCTTTAACGGGAAATCTGCACCCACTGACCAGCATCTTCCCATTTCCCCATCCCCCAGACCCTGGGGACCACCATTCTACTCCCTATATCTATGAGTTCAGCTTTTTAACATATAAGTGATATCATACAGTATTTGTCTTTCTCTCTCTGACAATTCACTAAGCATAATACCTTCAAGTTCCTTCCATGTTTTTGCAAATGACGGGATGTCCTTCTTTCCTGTATGCATCACATCTTCTTTACCCATTCATTCATAGACACACAATTAGGTTGTTTCCATTTCTGGAATATTAGTATTATGAATACTGCTGCAGTGAACATGGGGTGCAGGCATCTTTTCAAGATCCTGATTTTATTTTCTTTGGATATATACCCAGAAGTGGGGTGACTAGGTCATATGGTAGTTCCATTTTCAATTTTTTGAGAAACTTCCATGCTGTTTTCCATAGTGGCTGCTCCAATTGACATTCCCACCAACAGTGCACAAGGATTCCCTTTTCTCCACATCCTTGCCAACACTTGTTCTCTTATGTCCTTTTTTTTCCTTTATTTTCATGTCTTTTTGATAATAGCTGTTCCAACAGGTGTGAGCTGACATCTCATTGTGGTTTTGATTTGCATTTCCCTGATGATTAGTGATGCTGAGTAACTTTTCAAATACCTGTTGGCCATCTACATGACTTCTTTTGAAGAAACATCTATTTCAGGTCCTCTTCCCATTTTTAAGTTGGATTGTTTGGTTTTTTGCTATTGACTTGTCTGTGTTTCTTACATATTTTGGTTTTTTGATTTTTTAATAAATTTTTCCATTTTTGGCTGTGTTGGGTCTCTGTTGTTGTGGGCACACGTGCGCTTTCTCTAGTTGTAGCAATGGGGGGCTCCTCATTGCAGTGGCTTCTCTTGTTGAGGAGCACAGGCTCTAGGTGCATGGGCTTCAGTAGTTGTGGCATGAGGGCTCAGTAGTTGTGGTTCTTGGGCTTAGTTGCTCCGAGGCATATGGGATCTTCCTGGAACAGGGCTCGAACACATGTCCCTTGCACTGGCAGGTGGATTCTTAACCACTGGGCCACCAGCGAAGTTCCTTCTTATATATCTTGGATTTTAACTTCTTATCAGATAGATGGTTTGCAAATATTTTCTCTTATTCCATAGGCTGCATTTTCATTTTCATTGATTGTTTCTTTTGCTGCCAAGCACCATCTTAAGTGAGTTGGTTTTAAGTAGAAGTCCAGTGTGGGATAAAATATTATCATTCAAATTTGCAAACCTAAATTCAATTTGAAAATCAAATCACAGAATGGTAAGAAACAACTTCCAAAATCTGGGGTAAAAATGCATTTTTTCAGTCTGTACCTCCCTAGAATAACCTACCATACTAAAATATTTCAAATTCAAAATTTTAAAATATTTATTTATTTTGGCTGCACTGGGTCTTAGTTGTGGCATGCAGGCTCTTAGTTGCAGTATGCAGGATCTAGTTCCCTGACCAGGGGTCGAACCCAGGCCCCCTGCTTTGGGAGTGCAGAGTCAACCACTGGACCACCAGGGAAGTCCCTCAATTCAATTTTTAATACAATAAGGCACCAGCTTCAAGTCCAAGTCTGACCCATTTTACAAAGAATATGTCTTATTCTGTATTTGATCGTTACAATGAAGTTTTAAAGTGTAATGGAAAGAAAACTATGTAATGATGTACCTGACACTTTAAATTAAAGCTTGTAAAATATAATTTAATACCATATCACACCAACACTTTCAGGTCGCTTTCTCCTGCTGTTAGTTTTATCCTAAAACTAAAACAGAGCTAATTTGTGGTATGTACTAATCTCTAAGTCTAAAAGTGCAATAAATTTAGATGGACTTGTTTCCGAAGCAGAAATGATTATTGCCAAAAAGTAAAAGGAGAAAAATAGAGCCCTCTTAAAATTCTCTGTTTTGAATGTTGTCATAGTTACTAAAAAGAAATTTGTGTTTTGAAGATTTTTTCTCAGATGTTAAATACTGTGACTGATTGTGGTGGTGGCTGAAAGATGAATAAGACTGATGAGGAATTTCATTTATAAACATCTTTTCAAAACCTATCTTTACTAATTATTCCCTTTCCACCTACATTAGACTTAAAGTTGACTGTGTGCAGAATTGTTTTATCATTTAAGCTATTTTTAGTCATAAACATTCAAATATAGCTATAAGTTGAATTCAATTTCTGAATGTCCAGCCAAAGTCTAAATTTAAATATTTTAAAATATATCTTGTGAGCAAGCTACATATAATGACTGAATTGCTAAATAATCCCAAAAGTATAAATAGTAGAGGATTGTGTTCAATTAATTTAGTTCTACAATGACATTCTTATTCCTAGTATCTCCAGAATATCATGTTAGGAGGACTTTTGGTTGAGTGTTATAGTTCCAGAATATTTCAGCATAAAAGCAGTTTAATGATCATTTCGTCCAGAGGTCTTTGTTTCTAGAAATGGGGAAACGGAGTCCCAGAGACGCTGAGTGGTTTACACAAGGTCATACTACTGACTAACGTGAAGTTGGGGCTTTACTCAAGGTCATCTGATTCAAATTCCATTGCATTTTTTGTGACGCCAGGCTTATGTCAAGAGGCTATGAAAATAAATTTATCCCGCTGGAGAGAGTTGTAAAGGGTGTGCCTTGAAGCCTTAATGCTCCTTTGAGCTACCCCAGGAGTCACAGAGAGGCAAAAAGGAAGATGTTCTACTCTGTATCCACTTTGACCTAAGCACTTTCTTTTTTCTTCTGTTTAACACAATGTAATTTTGGATAATACATTGAAAAATAAAGTTTGAAAATTAGTTCTCAAATCCTGGTTCAAGCTATATGGAGAACTAAAACTCTCCCACTACCAATATGTAAAAGTAATTGAGTAAGATAAAGTAAACCTTCTTTAAGGGCTTTTGTGACCTTCTAAAATTATCTTTGTGTCAGTAACATGGAGGGTTTAAAAACCAGGACTCTCCTGGAAAATGGCTGTCTCATAGAAAAAAAGTGGCACTTATGCTAACAGAACAACCCAAAGAAAGGAAATATAAAGTAGAAGAGGCAGAGCATATGAACCACAATTCTTCATCGAACTGGGATGCTTGGAAGACTGCTCCCTCCATGAAAGGAGAGACTACAAAAACAATCTGTCCCAGATAGGGAGATAAAGAAGAAAACCTGGGACTTCCCTGGTGGAGCAGTGGCTGAGAAGCTGCCCACCAATGCAGGGGACACAGTTTCATTCCCTGGTCTAGGAAGATTTCACATGCCGAGGAGCAACTAGGCCCATGTGCCACGGCTGCTGAGCCTGCACTCTAGAGCCCGTGAGCCACAACTACTGAGCCTGCTTGCTGCAACTACTGAGCCTGTGTGCCGCAACTACTGAGCCTGTGTGCCGCAACTACTGAAGCCCGAGTGCTGCAACTGCTGAAGCCCGCATGCCTAGAGCCCATGTTCCACAACAAGAGAAGCCACTGCAATGAGAAGCCTGTGCACCGCAACAAAGGGTAGCCCCCACTCGCTGCAATTAAAGAAAGCCTAAGAAGAAAACCTATCTCCACCTGTACTCTGAGTGGGGAAAAAAAAAAGTTTCCCTTGAAAATGTGTAACCATAGTCTATACCCCATGCATATTTGGGGTTTTAGGTTTACTTTCAACAGAATCCTAGAACACTCCTGCTGATAAATTAATATAGAAATAGTTCATGGGCCAGGGATGCCCACAGAAAACTGAGCAGAAACTTTTCTTAAAATGCTGTGGAAGGACACATCTTACATCTAGGATGCGCAGACAAAAACTTTTCAACAGGAGTTCGCAAATCAAAATTTAAAACACATAGGAAACAACCCACCATAAATAAGAATATACACACTGCTATATTTAAAATAGATAACCAACAATCACCTACTGTATAGCAAAGGGAACTCTGCTCAATATTCTGTAATAACCTATATGGGAAAAGAACTTGAGAAAGAATAGATGTACGTATATGTATAACTGAAACACTTTGCTGTACACCTGAAACTAATACAACATTGTTAATTCAGCTATACTCCAATATAAAATAAAAATTTTTAAAAAGAATCAATAGAAAGTTGAACAGCCAAATTAGAGTCTCAAGAACCTCAAATAATAGAAAATCTAATAGAGGCTATAAAATAAGTAAAATTAAGTGAGTAAAAGAGAAAGTGGAGAATATAAGAACAGACCACTAGTTAAAAAGAGCAGACAGATTTGGAAGCCTATGAAAAATATAGCTAATGCAAATTAAGACAAAATATGTTATATAGCTAATTAGACCTGTTTAAAAAGGCAGTTGGTAATCTGGACAATCAATATAAGGAAACAACACAGATTGAGGACAGAAGCATAAAAGCATGGAAAATATAACAGAATATGTTGCTTAGAATGAGATTATTTGTAAATGTATAATTGGAGTGGCAGAAAAAGAATATAGAAGAAATAAGGAATAATACTATCTGAAGAATAATGGCTGAGAATATTGCAGAGTAAATTTAGAAAGCATGATGTGTCCTAAGCAGAATTAAAAAAACAAAAACAAAAACAAACAAACAAAAAAAAACCAAACTTCCATATGTGGGAGAAAACCTATAGAACACATAAGACAAGAAGTTACTAAGTATAATCAAAGGGAAAAGACAGGTTAGCTTTAATAATAGACTTTCAATAGCAATAATAGGCCATGAGACAATGAAGTGATCTTCAAAACTCTGATAAAATAACTGATATCCAAGGATATACAAAACTATTATAAAATATATACTAAGCTATTACTCAAGAGTAAGAGTTAAATAAACTCCTTTTCTGTGAAATACAAATTAAATTTATTCTTCACAAATCCTCACTAAAAGATCATACTTGAATAAGGAAACTGAGTTCATGAGAAAGTTGGAATGCAACAAACAAGGGTATACAAGGAAACTGTTAAATATATGGATAAATCTAAGTAAGCAAGGATGCTATAAAATAATAATTATCATAGTAACTAATCTACAGTTATAAAAATAGAGTCAATTAAAGTACTATAAAGCAGTGAGATAGAGGGAGGTGATAATAATTAAAACATAGATTTCTTCCATAGTTTTAAGGAAGATAAAAGTAATAATTAATTTTAGACTTTTGTAAGCCAAGTATTCACACCAAACATGTAAGGTATGACCACTGGGGGAAAAATGTGCAGCTTTCAACCCAGTAGAGAGGAGGAGGCAGAATAAAGAAAGATTATTAAACTAAACAGAATATAGATAAAGGAGGAAAAGAAATAAGATAATAATAATAGTAAAACTTTGTTACAATCAGACGTAATCATTTTAGCTATCATAATAAAGTAATCATACTATACACTCTTTAAAAGATTTGATCAAAACAAAAATCTAGCTATGTGACGTTTAGAAGAGACATTCCACACAGAAACAAAATGGCTGAAACTAAACAAATTTAGAAAGACAAACCACAATCTCTATCAAAAATAATTTGAACCCACAGTAAACATTATATTCAATGGTGAAATACCATAAGTTTTCTTTTTAAGACAGGAGCAGGGCAAGAATGCCCACTTTCACTTCTATTCAATGTAGTACTAGAAGTTCTAGCCAGAACAATTAGGCAAGAAAAAGAAACAAAAGGCAACCAAATTGTAAAGGAAGAAGTAAAATTATCTTTGTTTGTAGATAATGTGATCTTATATGCAAAAATCCCTAAAGATTCCACAAAAAAGCTATTAGAACTAATGAATTCACCAAAGTAGCAACTTACAAAATCAACACACAAAAATCGTTTGCATTTTTATACACAATGAACAACCTGAAAAGGAAATTACAAAAATAATTCCATTTACAATATCATCAAAGAGAATAAAATGCTCAGGACTTAACCAAGGAGGTAAAAGACCTGTATAATGAAAACTATGAAAAATAGCTGCAAGAAATTAAAGAAGACATAAATGAATGGAAATGCATCCTATATTTATGGATTGGAAGACCTAATACTGTTAAAATGTCAATACTACCAAAGTAATCTATAGATTCATTCCAATGCAATCCCTATTAAAATCTCAAAGACTTTTTTTGTAGAAAGAGAAAAACCCACCCTAAAATTCATATGGAATTTCAAGGGACCCTGAATAGCCAAAACAATCTTGAAAAAGAAAAAAATTGGAGGACTCACATTTTCTGATTTAAAAACATACTACAAATTTACAGTAATCAAAACACTGTGTTATTGGCATAAAGACAGACCTATGGACCAATGGAATAAAACAGAAAGTCCAGAAATAAACCCTCACATATATGGTCAAATGACTTTTGATAAGGATGCCAAGACCATTCAAATGGAAGAGGACAGTCTTTTCAACAAATGGTACTGGGAAAACTGGATATCCACATGCAAAAGAAACAAAGTTGGACCATTATCTAACATCATACACAAAAATTAACTCAAAGTGGATCAAGGACCTAAACAAAGACCTAAAACAATAAAACTCTTAGAAGGAGACATGGGGAAAGCTTTTCAACACTGGATTTGGCAATGATTTCTTGGATATGGCACCAAAGGCATAGACAATGAACAAAAAAAATGGACAAATTAGATTTCATAAAAATTTTTATTCATCAAAAGACACTGTCCACAGTAAAAAGGCAAAACACAGAATGGGAGAAAATATTTGAAAAGCGTATATCTGAAAAGGGATGAATATCCCAACTATATAAAGAACTCCTAAAATTCGACAACAAAACCTCAAACAGCCTGATTTAAAAATGGATAAAGGTCTTGAATAGACATTTCTCCAAAAAAGGTATACAGATAACCAATAAGCATATGAAAATGTGCTTAACATCACCAGTCATTAGGGAAATGCAAATCAAAAATACGAGGTGGGATTTCCCTGGTGATTAAGAATCCATCTGCCAATGCAGGGGACAAAGGTGTGATTCTTGGTCCAGGAAGATCCCACACGCCGCAGAGCAACTAAGCCCATGAGCCACAACTGCTGAAGCCCATGTGCCCAGAGCCCATGCACTGCAACAAGAGAAGTCACTGCACTGAGAAGCCCGTGCACCACCACAAGGAGTAGCCTCTGTTCACCACAACTAGAGAAAGCTTGGTGCACAGCCAAAACAAACAAACAAACAAACAAAAATACAATGAGGTGCCACCTTATACCCATTCTTAGGATGGCTACTATCAAAAAAAAAAAAAAACAGAAAACATCAAGTGTTGGCAAAGATAAAGAGAAATTAGGACCCTTGTGCACTGTTGGTGGGAATGTAAAATGGTACAGCTACCGTGGAAAACAGTATGGCAATTTTTCAAAAACTTAAAAATAGGATTATGGTGTGATTCAGCAATTCCACTTCTGGATATACACCCAGAAGAACTGAAAGCAGGGCCTGGAGGAGATGTTTGTACACACATATTCATAGCAGCAATTTTTTCACAATAGCTAAAAGATGGAGGCAATCCAAGTGACCAACGATGGTGAATGGATAAACGAAATGTGGTATACACCTACAGTGGAATAGTATTCAGCCTTCAAAAAGGAAGGAAATTCTGCAATATACCACAACATAAATGAATCCTGAGGACATTATGCTGAGTGGAATAAGCTAGTCACAAAAAGGCAAGTATTGTATGATTCCACTTATTCTAGGTACTTAGAATAATCAAAATCATAAAGACAGAAAGCATAAAGGTAGTTTTTGGGGACATGTGGCAGGCTGCAATGGGGAACAGAATGGGACGTTACTGTTTAGCAGGTATAGTGCTTACTATTTTGCCTAATGATGTCTTAGGTCTTCACACCAAATTAGTACCAGTTGTTTTAAATCCCAATATGTTCTCCAAATCAGGCAAGTTTCCTAATATTTTAAGTTTTGCTACTAATAGGTGAAGTAAAAATGCATAGTAAAGATTTATTTACTGTGGACAGAACAACAGTTACCAAGGCGGCCTTCGGCCAGGAAATTTTTAACTTCATTTAAGCATGTAGCTGAAATCTACATAATCTTCTATGCAGAGTTCTATGCATTAAACTTATTCTGAGGCTCATTGAACACTGGAAAATTTTCCCAGTGGACCAGCCCATTTGCAGAACCAGGTGTTTCTGTAACTGTGACGCCATGAAAAATATTCATAGTGCTCTAAGGTCCCTTAAACTCTCATTCCACCTGTGCTTTCTGGTTGAGTCCAGTGGCTGCTTATGCTTTTCAGGGATCTCCTTGTTTATGTAGGTGCATTTCTTTGTTTCTGAATTTACTTTGCTACATTTTAAAGAGGCAAATTTATAGAAAAAGATTTAACAAGCTGATGTTGAGAGTCACTCACATTTCAGCCAGGTGCACTACAAACGTGCAGGTGTAAACCAGGGAACAGGTAAGGAAAGCATGATGTGAGCTGCAGTCTCTGAAGGATTAATTGTGTATGTCCATAATGAATGTATCCCAAGGTTCATTTAAACATCTGCTATAAATTAAGGCATTTTCTTCCTTTCTCCCCCTCTTTCCAGTTTCTCTATGTCATTTATATTCATACAGTAAACATAGTCTATATTTGGATGTCATGAGAATGATGTCCCTTATTCACTGTTAAATATAATTCTATAGAAATTTTAATTTTCAGGTAACAAATACACATTACTCTTCTAAATAACTGATTATTTTTATACTTGAAAATAGTCCATTTCTACTTGAGTACTATATAAAAGACATTTTAATTTCTTAATCCTTATTTTTCCCCTCACATTATATAATAATACAACCACCTCAACTGTATCCATGCCTGAACATTTTTTTCAAATAAGATAATTTTCAACTGTGTCACTCAGTTTCCTCACCCGGAAAAATTTGGAAGACGTCATCATTAAAATTCAATTTCTAATCAAAATAACTTTTTCTTAACTATTCATTCCAAATAATATATATTATTCTGTTTTCTGTATTTCATACTTTGGAGAATGTTAGCTAATTACTTTTTCAAATAACTTATATTTAGGTAATAATTTGATTCTTTTTAACACTGTATAGCCATACTAGTAAGACTTTTAAATGTTGGTATTTAATTATATTTTTATTCTTATAATGCAATGTTCTAGATTTTTTAAGCATTTTTAGTAATATTTTCACAACCAAGTCAAAATATATAATTAGAAATTATAAAGGAACATATATAGAAATGGAAAAAGTATAACCTTTGGGTGAAATTTAACATAATACTAAGTCTAAATAAAAACCTTTCTTCACACATTTTAAGTAGGAATAAATGGAGGTTTGTGTCAACAAATTACTATTTTTTAAGAAAAATATTGCATTTTTCTCATGACTTTTGAAGATTTATATCTATATCTACTCAATGTTTGTCATTCAAAATCCAGGTGCCTCCAATGCTGGTTTCTCCTGAGGCTGCTTTCCTGGGCTATCTTCTCCCTGGGTACTCACACAGCTGCTTCTCCAAGCACATTTGTCCCTGGTGTCTCTTCCTCATCTAATAAGGACACCAGTCCTATTGGATTAGGGCCCCACCCTTATTTAACCTTAGTCATCTCTTTAAAAGCCCTTTCTCTAAAAACAGTCATATTTGGGGTTAGGGCTACAATGTATGAATTAGGGTGTGGGAGGGGACACAATTCAGTCCATCACACAGAACGATTGGAAAGAACACAAGATTTGCACTTAGAAGGTACAAGTTCTATCACCTTTGTGCTGTTGGGGCAAATCACTGTAATTTCTCTAAGCATCTCCTTTCTCACCTATTAAATAGCAACAATTATTTTATGTCAAAGTACTTGTAATCACTCAACTCAAATTTCAAATGGTTTATTGCAAAACTTTCTACTGGCTGGAGATAACAGAAAATGAGGACCATTTCTCCATAAGTTAAGGTAAAATAGAGGATGACATCAGAAATCTTGAGTTCACATCAAAGGTTGCACATTGGCAGCCCAGGGGCCAGAAATAATTTGAGAAACTATTGAGCAGCACAGTGTCAACTGAATTCACCTAAAAATCTGGATTTCTGATTTAGCCTCTTTCTAAGCCTGGTGGTAATAAACCAGCTCTTAGTACCAAGGTTGGCAACGGGGATGGAGTCTTTCCACGGACCCCCAACCCCTGTTGTGTCTGCACACTGGCAATTTCTGTCTATTATCACACTTGGGCTATTGTCGATGGACATAGAATCTTACTTATACTGGGTCACTAGGTCATTGCCCCTTGATCAATCAATTATGTGAAACTACAGGTGAATGAATAAAGACGCCATAAAAAAATCTTTGTAGTTGTATCCCAAGAAGGGAGGTAATAAATGAAAGTCATAAAAAGTTGGGATGGGAAACAATCAACATAAAAATATCCACTCAATAACAACACATGTAAACTAGGATATCCCTGCGGACACTTGCAGATATTCTGATGCTCACCGTAAAGGTGACCTGCACAAGCTTTACAAGCACATTTACCACCAATGTACCTACACCCCACACTGAGATATGAAAAGCCTCTCTGTTACAGTGAACATTCTTCTAGCAGTTTCTTCAGCTGTTGTTTTGATTGAACTACTCGTTCTGCTCTGTGGACTGAAACCCCCCCTTCATTCACTTAGAAATGAAGATGAATGCCTGTGAGAAAATCAGGCTGACTCTGAAGAACTTCACAGAAATAATCGACGTGAGGCACGCAACCTGCCCATTAGCGGGTGAATGGCTGGATTGGAAGGAATAGGGAAGGACGGAGCTGCCTGGCCACGATGCACTGAGTCATAGCTTTGAAACAAGGCCTTGAGTCAGAGCTATCAGGCTGGGGCTTCTGTTTTCCTGGCTCTGATAAGCCAGTCTCTTTTTGTCCAGAGGTTGAGCCTGTGATTCAACATAGCAATGACAGCGATAGTTATCCCAAAAAACATCCTTCACAACTCATTTCT
Organism: Hippopotamus amphibius kiboko; assembly: GCF_030028045.1. Lineage (NCBI taxonomy): Eukaryota > Metazoa > Chordata > Mammalia > Artiodactyla > Hippopotamidae > Hippopotamus > Hippopotamus amphibius. The sequence continues at coordinate 103,008,207 of NC_080187.1, forward strand.
AATACAAATCACTTATTCTTTGTGAAAGATGAGTGAGTCATGCAAAGAGCAGACTGCCCATTTGTGGTACATTGTTAATTTGCTCTTTAATTAGTTTAGTGGCATATAATTATTTGAGGTCAAATAATAATTAAATTTTTGTACACTCCTTTTTTTTTCCTCTGGTAAATTACTACTGGACCACCCTCCATGATAAAGGATCTCTAAATAACACACAGGATGCTGGCTGTAGAAGACAAGGAAGTGTGTGATCTTTCTCTACAAAAGTCCCCTTTAAAAAAAAAAAATCTCTTCATGAAAAGTATCATTTTATCATCATTGTTTAGAATTCTCCTTTTAAGAATAAAAAATCATCCAATAAAAATATAATAAACTTTATGCTTCTAATTAAGTAAGCTTGAAAAAAGCATAAAATGCATCGACTTTTTATTTTTACTATAACTAACAGATATTAATTAGACTTATGCACATTAAAGTGGGCTTTCCTCTAGAGAACTCTACCAAGAAAATATGGAAGTATTACATAAAAGTAAAGTTGGTTTCCTCCCTTACCTGAAGTTAAATTATGAAGTTAAATCATCTAAATTATGCTCAATGTTTCTTTTTTCCAGAAGCAAGCACTTGATGGTTATTTAAGATGCTTCAGCTAAAATCTCAGAAAGTTCTGCTTAAAAATTAAAATTTAGAAATTTATTTTCTCATTGACAGTGATCAGAGAAACCATGTTCATAATAATATTAGAATTTTCAATTATATTAAAAGAAAATATGATTTAGGAAATGAATGTAAAAAAAGCAAGATTACTATCATGTTCATAAGCAGTGAAGAAGGCTGTCTTTGGATTAAAAAGCAATATTAACAAAAAAAAGTTCCGAATGTTTCACCCATAAAACTATATCCTCCACCATGCTGCACTCAATTAATAGCTCTGAGATGATTAAGTCCTAGTGCATATCATAAACATCTAGAAAGAAAATACCTCACCCAAAAACATATGTTGATTATATTAACATTTGTAGAAGAATTTCAACAGGCATTTTGCTAATGTTGACCCTTACTGTGCTAGGCCTTCATAGCTTTGTTATTAGAAAACAAAAGTCTCAGGAAGAAACTTTACAAAAAAGATATAACACAGCCCTATCTAGTCATTAAAATAAGCCTTACAAAGACCTTTACCAAAAAAGTATTTGCGAAGTATTTTTTTTTTATTAATGTAGACTCCTTTGCACAGAATTGGCATGAATTAATAAGACTTCTCAATAAGTACATACACACTGAACACCAGGGCCAGAGAGTAGTTAAAGCAGTGAAAACAGATTTTGTTCCGGGACTTATATCAGGAACAAGTTGACTCACGTACAGTGTTCATAAAATGACAGGTTTTCAATAACTAAGGCAGAGTTCACACTTTTTCCCAGGAATTCTGTCTGTAGATCAAGACTCTGGTTTTACTCCCAGCTCTGCTACTCACTTGCAAGTTAACTGAACTCTTCACACTTATCCAGCAAACATTTATCATATGCAGTTATGTGCCAGGACACAAGTTCCATGTATAGGACCTAAGGAAACAACATACATCCTTAGGAAGCACAAACTCGTGTTGTTCAGGGGAGGAAGACATCGTGACCAGTGGAGGAGAAGCAAGTAAAACAACACTAACAATACAGTATAGGACTTCCCTGGTGGCACAGTGGTTAAAAATCCGCCTGCCATTGCAGGGGACGTGGTTTGAGCCCTGGTCAGGGAAGATCCCACATGCTGCAGAGCAACTAAGCCTGTTCGCCACAACTATTGAGCCCAAGTGTGACAACTATTGAAGCCCAGGTGCCTAGAGCCTGTGCTCTGCAACAAGAGAAGCCACCGATGAAAAGCTCACGCACTGCAACGAAGAGTATTCCCCACTCACCACAACTAGAGAAAGCCCACTCATAGTGAAAAGACCCAACGCAGCCAAAAATAAATAAATATATTTAAAAAACAGTACAGTATAATAAATGCCATGATAAGTGCATATATAAGTGATTTTAATTATACTTAAAAAGAGCAGGGAAAGCCTAACAAAAGTGACACTGAGATGAGTTTCCAAAGATCATAAGGAAAGCACTTAATAGAGAAGAGGATGCCTGGGGATTGAAACTAAGCGTAGGTTGAAGGGTAGTAAAAAGAGAGACTGATCACATATATATATCTTATTTCTATATTACTTCTCTATTATTAATACAGAAAGAGAAAAGCAGAGAAAATAAAATGAGAAGGGAAGGCAAAAACCTTACTTCTTATGCTACGTCGTGGAAGGTACACCTGCCAAAAATATATGACCTAAACTCTTAGAACTCTTTGTGTTGTTTTGGGGCAAATTATGCTCAGAGACTGAGACTGTCTTTGCCAATATTTTATTTAACACGGTTCACTGTGGGAATTATAATGATTTCACAAGCCAATAGCACACACGATAATGTCTCTTAATGAGCCAATAAAGAAATAACACAGTCCGAACCAATGATAGATTAATTACATTATTGTTCCAGGCAAAGGGAGATGAAAGGAAGAAAGTCCATATTTAGTTGAGGTGTACCTTTGTACCAGTTGGTTCTCGGGAGAGACAGATTAGCCAACCCAGAGCTGACGTCCAGCTGCCATTACAAAAACTGAAGTCCCTTGTTGCTAGTGTTGGTGCCAGTGTTGGGGGCAGGATGAAGTCCTTTGAGAGGCCACTGCTCACTGTTCACCACTGCAGAGCAAAGATTCACCTTTGCTAAGGAAGGAGCTAATGTCCCTAGGTCTTCAGCGAGCTATTTAAAAGCAGCAAAACATCACCTTGTCCAGACCTCACACTCTGGGAGAGTCCTCACAACCTCTGGGTATTTACAACTTATCAGCAAACACAGATGTCGATGACTATATCCTGACACATCAATTTCACTTTTTATATCAAAACAACATTACTTATAAAAACAATTTCTATCATACATCAAAACAATTTAACTCAAAAACAATTTCCTCTTTGTCATGAACCAAATGGATTTGATGTGTCAAACCACTACTCAACACTCTTCAATGACTTTCCAATCGTTCTTAGAAAACAAATGCGAATGATTCACCAGAACCCAGACCTCTAACTGCATCTCGTGCCCCTCTCCCTTGTGGCTTGACTTCAGTTGCACTGACCTCAATGTCCCTCAGACAGGACAAGCTTGTTCCTGCCGCAGGGCCTTTGCCTCAGGAGATACTCTGTCTGGGACCCGGTCTCTAAACCTCAGGGGTCTGGTCCTTCCTTGTCACTCTGATTCAGCTGAAGTCACACATACACACCCGCTGTCAATTTCTTCCTCTTCCTGGTTAGTTACGTCATCATTCTTACTTACATACGTATTCACTTTTCACATTCTTATGATGAGAATCTAATTATTATTCATGAGCTGTCATATAGTTTAATGCAATCATTTGTTTTCCTTGTCCATTATTGTTCCCTTCACTCAATAATAATTCAGTCCTTATTTTGCTCCTCTTTCCCAGAATCATACGTCTCCCCTCAGCAAGCTCAAACCATCAGGCATTTTGTGTGTTTCATCCTCTTGAAGGCAGCCCACTGGAGCCGACTATCCTGCTCAATCTGGACCACTTACTCTCTAGACCACCTGCACAGCTGTTGTCCCGGAATCTTCCTTCATCGTGTATCCTGTGGTTTCCCTTATATATTCTATTTCCATGTTGGAGTCTCCATCTCCTGGACACCAAGGCATCCATTTCTCGATTTTGTTAGATCTCTCAGAAACTCTCTGAGATCGTGTATACAGTAGGTTAATTTTTGAAGCTACCATGTTTGACAAGGTCTCTCCTCCTCCCTCATCGCTGACTGGTAGTTTGAGTGGATACAGAATCCTAGGTTGGAATTTTCCTTCAGAATGTGGAAGCATCACTTCATTATGCCTCCCGGCAGTACTGCAGTAGAAGTCATCTGCATTCTGATACATAACCCTTTACCACATGTAATCTGTTTTCTCTTCCTCCCTCTGGGAAGCATTTACAAGTTTCTCCTTTTCTCTAGGTCTGAAACATCCTGTGTCTTACTTAGTTCAGACCTTTCTCCATCTAGGGTCCTAGGCAGTTGTTGGACTCCTTTACTTTCAAAACTGATATCCTTCCATTCTGGAACTTTTTTAAAAATTAATTTTCGTTGGAGTATAGTCTCTTTACAATGTTGTGTTAGTTTCTGCTGTACAGCAAAGTGAATCAGCTATATATATATACATATATACCCTCTTTTTTGGATTTCCTTCCCATTTAGGTCACCACAGAGTACTGATAGAATTCCCTGAGCTATACAGCAGGTTCTTATTAGCTATGTATTCCATACATAGCAGGGTATACACATCAATCCCAATGTCCCAATTCATCCCACCACCACCCCTTCCCCTCTTGGTATCTGTAAGTTTGTTCTCTATATCTGTGTCTCTATTTCTGCTTTGCAAATAAGTTCATCTGTACCATTTTTCTAGAGTCCACATATAGGCGATATTATATGATATTTGTTTTTCTCTTTCTGACTTTCTTCACTCTGTACGACAGTCTCTAGGTCCATCCACGTCTCTGCAAATGTCACTATCTTGTTCCTTTTTATGGCTGAGTAATATTCCTCTGTATATATGGAACATTTTAAAAATCATTTCTTGGATAATTTCCTCCCTTCCATATTCTCTGGTCTGCCTCTCTAGAACACTTTTTTATTCTAACTTTGTTCCTCTTAGAATGCTCCTCTAACTTTCTTATCCCTTTTCTCCTATTTTTCATCTCTTTGCTTTGCTGTACTAATTTTTGGAATATTGCTTCAACTGTATTTTCCTATCCTTTTATTGAATTTTCATTTCAGCTGTCATAACTTTTAACTTCCAAGAGCTCTTCATTATCTGAATGTAGCTATTTTTCTTGTTTTTGTTTCACAAATGTAATGTCTTCTCTTATCTCCCTTAAACATTAATGTCAGGGTTTTGTTTGTATGTTTTTGAGATTTTCTTCTCCCCACAATAAAAATATTTCTTTCAAGTTCCTTTCTCCCCTCATGTTTTCTTTTCCTAAATTTGGAAAGGCAGGGAAGCTCTGTTACATACCCAATAAGTGCAACAGCCAGGATTTGCAAACAGAGTGTGTGATTTCAAAGTTGGATGCTCCCCTGTGAACCCTATTATTCATAACCATTGAAAACTCAATATAGAAATTCAATAACTAATCAAAATTGAATCAAAATTTAATAACTAATTAACATTGCTTCTGTGAATGAAATAAATATATTGCCACATCCTAGAGATTACCAAGCTTAAATTTATAAATTAAAAGGTTAAGTCTATAAATTAAAAACATATAGGGAGGTTCACCTTGTTACAGGTAGAAATGGTATTAATATAATATTTGCCTGTAATTACTATGTGTAGGAGACTGTGCTAAACACTCAGCAATATTATCTTCTTTAATCATTAAAACACAGTGTTTTAAAAATTGGAATGAGAACTTAGAAAGGTTAAGTAAATTGGCCACAATTACATATTTGTGAAAATCAGGCTTTGAAATAAGGTCTATCACACTCCCCATTCCCCACCATCATACACGTTACCTCCTCAAAGAGTCCAGGTTGGTTGACCAAAGGCCAGGGACTGTGTACTTCATCATTAATCTACTGTGACCACTCACACTTCACGGAATCTCTCACAACATAGCCTCCCTTTTCTGTACAAGTAGAAAATTGGGAAGGTAGTCTCAACCAAGTTCACCATGGAGCAGACCCACACGTCTGGGACCACAGCCAACTTTGGTCCTCACACATCATCAATCTGTCCTGTAAACAAACAAATGACTTTAAATTACAAAGCAAAGAAATTCTAGAATCAAACTCAACAGGGGTCTCAATTTGACCTAACGTCCTTAGATACCTCATTAAATGAAATTGGAGGTTGCCTTGGAAGCCACAGAAAGCAGGATCTGGTATCTACAATGGGGCCTAAACTGACACAAAGTTGGTTAGAAATAATACATTAGTGAAAGATCTATTTTTGTCTTTACAAGAGAATCTTAAATAAAAGAACAAGAGAATAATCTTTGAGAAAGAGAAGGTTTTCTACAGGTTTATTTTTTGCCTTCTTTATTTAAGAAAGACCAAAAACATTTTAAAGACTTCCTCAATATATGAAGATAACAAGTGAAAAATGAACATCATAGGAATTTTTCCAAAAACAAATACATAGTTTCGTTTTTGGTATGGAGGTAATGAGAAATAAGTATTGTAGGCATGGAAGATGTCAAAGTGTTATAGAGATGCCAGGATGTAATGAGAAAATCTCTGAAATACCAGGACAATGAGATCAAGGATGAGCATTTGAAAAGTTTCATTGTTTTTAAAAATAAATTCTGACTTGCAAGAAGATGGGGTGTGAGTGGAGACACTCTTGTTCTCACGCCCCTGCTCTTCTATCGATAAGACCATTGTTAAAAACACTTAAAAACAGCTCATGTGAGCAAAAGGGTTAAACACCTTCTAGATTCCAATATGAATCCCTACCAGCCCCAATATTTCTGGAAGAAGAGAAAGAGATAGTACTAACAGCAAACCTGAAATTCAGACCCCGACAAAGGAAAGACCTCCTTCCAGAAGGCAGGTTGCTGCCGCAGGACTAGAAATTGGCCTCATAGGCTGTCAAAACCATGCTGCAGGGCTCTCTGTTGCTTCTAGGGGAACATTGGCGCAAGATCTGTGAGGAAGCAGCTGGATTGATACACGGTCTGAGCATGGAATCGTGCTCCAGTCCCTAGTGCAAGGGCAGCCTAAGAGAGTTACTGTCAAGTTCATATGAGATAAAAACAGACCCACAAATAAGTGGAATGCCCAAACACAGACTTTAGGAGTGTAAATGGAGATTACAAAAGTAGGGATGACTCAGACTATCATGTTACCAAACTCCAAATCTAGCCTCCTTCCAACTCCCTTAATAGCATCTCTTGACCAAGTTACGACCAGGCACCCAGTTACATTCCTATTTGGACACGTATTACATGGGGCCGGCGTAGTCAAATGACTTAGTCTCCCCAGGCAGGAGTAAGTAGCACCATCTGTCAAGTGGGAAGTTTATTACAGTCTAAGTAGACTTCTAATCGTGCCATTTGCCACGTGCTTCCGTGGTGAGCACTGAGGATGACACAGCTCAGAGTGCCATCTTTAATGACCTCAATATGTTATGCCACAAGCAACCTACCAGATCTTCTCATAACTGACTGAGCTTGAGGGGGAAAGGAGCAGTTCTATGACTCTCCTTTCTTGTGATTTAATACCACCATGACTGTGATAGCATTTCACTGGAAGATGTAGACACCCAAAGTTTACCTTCACTAATGTCTCCTTTGCTTAAAGATTAAAATCCCAGTTTTCCCCTGAGTTCAAAGGAGTGAGAAAGTAAGTTTCATAAAAACTCCGTTAGAAAACTGTGCCCCATATATATGGAATCTAAGAAAATGGTATTGATGAAGTCAGCGGTAGAGGAAGAATAAAGATGCAGATGTAGAGAACAGACTTGAGGACATGGGGAGGTGCGGAAGGAGAAGCTGGAACAAAGTGAAAGAGTAGTATTGACATTTGTATACTACCAAATGTAAAATAGATAGCTAGTGGGAAGCAACTGCCTAACACAAGGAGATCAACCCAATGACTGCTGGTGACCTAGAGGGGTGGGATAGGGAGGGTGGCAGGGAGGCTCGGGAGGGAGGCTTAAGAGGGAAGGGATATGGAGATATTTGTATAAATACAGCTGATTTGCTGTGTTGTAAAGTGGAAACTGGCACAACAGTGTACAGCTATTATAGTCCAATAAAGATCGAAAAATAAAAAATTAAAAAAGAAAACTGCCCTTACAAGGCACTGAACCTCAGACTTAGCGGTTATAACAAACACCTAGAGAGCTGGTATCAAATGCAGAGTCCCAGGCTTTGTCTCCAGGGATTCTGGTTCGGTGGATCTGGGGTGGAGCCCAGGAATGTCAATGTTTAATAATTTCCCCAGGTGTTCCTGATACAGATGATCCAACACCCCTGTATGAGAAACCCGGCAGACTAAAGGAAAAACAGGTGTGCCCTGGACACATTAAAACCTAGCGATTAGACTCCAATGTTCCTATATGTGGTCCTTCCACAATCACTGAGAAACTCACAAAAGCAGCTACACGGAAACTGTTATATACTCTGTTCCAGGGAAATATGAATTACCCCTTTTCTTTCTGCACTACAGAGAACTATCTTTACAACACGTACTATGATCTCTTTTCTGAAAATAAAATTGGTGGCTTTTAGTTAATAGTCACACTGTATCATAATTTGATGTTTTCAGCATTTTCCACTTTCTATTTCCCATCCTGTCTTGGAGTTGAACTTTGGTAGCTAGGTCCCTTGAACTTCAAAGGAAATCCTAGTTAAAGGCTGGACGTCTGCCGTGTCATCACTAATGGCTACTGTTATCATTGCTGACTTGAACCTGTGAACTACTAAACCAGGCTTGACTTAATTCATATTAAACAAGATGTCAGATACAGGCACTTACCCTATCTCCCATTTGACTTACAGGTCTCCTATTTTCTTCCCTTATAAAAGATGCCGTCATATCAGTTGAAAATTGAACGGTGGCTTAAAGTCAAGTGGTTAAATCAATTAAAGCTATCCTTAGATGTTTAAGAATGCAATGCTCAACTTATCACCTAGAAACTAGTATATAAGAGGAGAAAAGCTAACGCTGCCAGAGGAATCTGTGTGGAACCGGGTTAAAGACAGACAGAAGAGGGCTGGAAAGAGGGTGAAGATGTGGGGAAGGTAACAGAAGGTAGAAGAACGGAAAAATCAACGGCTAGTTTAGTGACTCAGGAAGACCCGGTGCCTGGTAGTAGCTGATCAATATCTTTTGTGGGATTAAAAAATCCATGGAATTTCTTAAGACTATAATCAAGTCGCTTATATTCTATATGGCCCCATTTCCACCATAGGTAAGATACTGATGGTATTGCACAGGAGTTATGATCGAAATAACCTGGAGTGTATTATACCTACACACTTGCAGAGGCAACCAAGAAAATAGGTGCTTGACTCTTTCAGCAGAATTTTTACAAGGAGGCAAACTGAAAGGGGATCTGATGGTAGACCTATAGAAATTATACAACTATCCCCAAAGAAATTTAAGACATGTTACTTTCTATTTCCTTTATTTGAGCTTTGTTTCCAACGAAGCTAACATGTTTAGAATCAATAGAAGCTGTATTTCTCACATTTCTCATCTCATAAGAAGGGGTGATTGAATAGAAAGCGAGAAAGTGGCACTGAAACAACAGTATATTTTTGGTAGAGCAAAACAATTTGATTGTCTTATTTCTGAAAATTTATCATGAATCCAAAACCTTAAGTTTCAGGGTCCCTTACTTGCCATTTTAGAGAGTGATGAAAGCAACAGTGTGAAATTTATCAAAGAACTTTGGAGCATCTCTATACTTTATTTTTATAATAATGATTAAAATAATACATAACTAACAATGATTGAGGGATTATTGTGTGCCAAGCACTAAGCTAACCACTTCACATGCATGATCTAATCTAATCTAATCAAAGAAAATCACACTGGAACTTTAGAAGACAAATGCCATGACATTGTCAAAGATTAGTTATGTCTTGGGTCTCCGTTTATCAGAGATGTCAATCAATCAATTAGTAGATTATGAGCAACTTGAAGGCAGTAGTGTCTTATACATCTCTGTCACTTTTGTAGCACCTGGAAATATTGAGCTGTTGGCCAACTAAAAGGTTGAATTATTTTACATAATTTTGCTGTCTACCCTCTGACAATACCTGTGGCTATGAAATACAAAAGGTTAGAAAATATTCCCTAATTGCAATGTGTGTGTGTGTGTGTGTGTGCGCGCGCGCGCGTGCACACAAAAAGGGTAAATTAACAGCTGGAAAAAAATAGCTGTAGGCAAGTAGAAAACAGTGTGATGCAAACCAAAAACACCTCATCTGAATCTTACGGTATGCAAGACAATTTGTCTAAAAGAAAAAGGGAGACTGATGTCAATAATAATCTTTACTCCCAGAAAAGGACATGCCTATTTTCTTTTTTAATCAAGCCTCTGCCATGGGATGGGGTAGTGGGGACTGAGTCATTCTAATCTGTTGTTGAGATGGTTCTGGACTTTGTGGTAGCCTTAGATCCAGTTTACCACTGGTTTCATCTCTTCAGTAGGACTTGGTGTATGAGCACCAGGGAGACACTGAGCCCTCCCTCTGCTTTATGGCTCAGTCCTCGGCTTTCCAAACTGTGTGAGGTTCATCTCCATCTGGCTGCCTTCACTGGGTTGCTTCTATGGACTCGGGGAAAGTTTGCTGAGAAGCACTGAGGAAAGTCTGGTGTATCAGACGAGCACAGGGTGGGACACCCTTTCAGCCCCGGCCCTGTCCCAGTCTTTGGCACTCAGCCAAAGCCTTGGGGGAAAGAGATGGCAGGGGGGGTGTGGACTCACTTTGTGACAAGGCTCCCTGGAGTTTTTGTTTTCCCCCCAAGATTTTTTTTTGATGTGGACCATTTTTAAAGTCTTTTTTGAATTTGTTACAATATTGCTTCTGTTTTATGTTTTGGTTTTTTGAATGCAAAGCATGTGGGATTTTAGCTCCCCAACCAGGGATCAAACTTGCACCCCCTGCATTGGAAGGCAAAGTCTAAACCACTGGACGGCCAGGGAAGTCTCTAGGCTCCCTGGAGTCCTAACCCTTCACATCAGCCCATAGGTAGCTATTAAAAGTCCATTAAATGTTAGACTGGTTTCTACTTACCCCGGTCGATGGTGTATTTGCTTCTGAAAATAACCATGGGTCTCTTCTCTCTTAGGAAGGGCTTGTGCCTTCTAGCATTTTCTTCATTTCAGTTTCTTTGCATCCTTAGCTCTCTGGTGAGTTTTGAAAAATAGATAAGCAAGGATTTTTGTTCCTTACCTGGATTGTTCTTATTGATGAATAAATATTTATTAAGAGCCTAGAATATGACTTCTGTGGACTTCTCCAAACTTCTTTTTCACTATTCCCAATCCAGACTGCACTAGTTTTTGTTACTCTGGTTGACTCTTCTGTCTTGAAATATGCCACATCTACCCCATGGAGATGGTACCATCCCCCACTATCAGTCTCACTCAAATCTAACCTGCCTAGTGAGGCGTTTGGAAAACTTCCCCTACTCTCATAGCACTGACCACCTGCACCATGCACCAGAACGCTGCCGTGACCACACTGCCTCACAATAAAAACAGGTAGAGACATCTCATCTTTCCAACAACAGGCAAGCTCTCTGAAGTCAAGGGCAATGTCCCCACAACATCTAGCAAAGTGCCTCAAACACAGTAGGGATGATGGAGTTCTCAGAGAATCAAAGGACTTGGTTTGTGCCAACGACCAAACCCAAGGCTCCCAATTCTTGGGCTTGTTGTCATGGAAGATCACAAGTCCCTTTTCCTGTGGATCAGAGTTTCTTCTGTGACTGATCTTAGGGGAACATAGCACAGCAATGATGTTCAGCAGGTCGAAATGCCCTGTCGCTGGTATGTGGTCTCAGCGCTCATACAACTTCTCTGGGCTTGATGACTATGGTCGAGCTGAGTGCATCTTCATAGCGCGTATATCAGTGCCTACATCAGAATAACCCAGGAAAATTCACAGCCAATTTCTAAGAAGCACATTTACAGCTCTTGTAGCTGTACAGTAGGATACTGAAAACAGTAATAAACTAACGCTTCGTTCCTCTTAGAAATATTTTTTTCTTGAAGTATAATTGATTTACAATGTATTAGTTTTAGGTATAATTTGAGGGGCACAGAGATAGACCTCCTAAAAATCAAGATAAATAAAGCAGATCAATGCATAAAAAAATCATACAGCTATCACCTTCAGCAGAAAAACAGGAAGGGAAATAGCACGCATCATCTTTCATACGTCCTTAGGAAAAGACTCAAAACGTGTGTCAAAAAATCATACAATCTATTAAAATTCAATTTTAAAATGTCCAGTTAATACCTGAGCCTCATACTTATGAAAGGGCTGGGAAAGCAAGTGTCTTTCATTATTTCCTATAGCTTCAATGTGCCTTTGGATAAAAGAAATTGATTCTAATTTATTTAGGTGCCCCTACAAACAAATGGTAAATCATCCTGTATGTGATACTCAATTTTCTAACCATACACTGCAGAGTGGGAACTTCTACAGTGTCCCTAATAGATTTGTACCATTTTTCTCCTGAAAGAATTTTAGGCATGTTGAAGAATTCTTGCTATTTCACCAAAAAAGCCAGCCACATGGTCATTAAAATTTTCTGTGGCATTTAAACTTAATATGACTAAGACGTGGTTATAAAATAAAATAACACTCCATATTGGGAAACCTTTTAAAAAGCTGAATGAACCTTTTTATTCTACATACATCAGACTCTTAATGGCTTTTCAACAGTTTGGACCGTTTTGTGCAATTGCCACAGCTGCTTCACATTAGTGGAGAGGTTTTGTTATAGAGGCTTCGAGTACAAGCTGCGAAGTCAAACTCCATAGCCCCAAAGTCAATTTTGTTATTTATTCCTTGTGGGTCTTATGGTTAGTTTTGTTTTCTACTTAATGAAGACTTTCCAAGAATTTTCTGAAGTAAAAACAAAAAAGAAATCAATATTATGTGCTCCCCGATGAAAACACCCAAACAATTCAAGCCGATTATTCATTGAGTGTCTATTCATACCTGGCAAGAGGCCTATTAAAATATCAAAATATATCCTCAGAACTTCTGAAATCCCTGTTTTGTCATTTCCCTGAAATTTCAGAAAAAAGAAAAATATCCCAGCTTCATTACATTGTTTCATAAAAGAGAATAATTCATATTGAACATAACTTTTCCCTTGGATTTTAACCTCAGAATTTAAGAAAATATACTTTAACAAAACTAGTTTTACTACTTGGGTACTCAGCATATGGCTTTGAAGTGGGTACATCATAACTGTGAGTCTGATCACTTAACAAGTAGGAAACACGAGGAAGCCCTTGGTTGCTTTTTTCCCGTAGACCACATAGCATTTATTTGAAGCCAAGGAAAACCTTTACAATGGCTTAATGCGGGCTTAGTAAGACCCACAAGGTTTTGTTTCCAGTGACCTTACCTTATTCAGAAAAGCTCCCTGCTTTTAGCCTAGGTGACTTTGATTTCAATTATTTCATTCATCTGAAAAAAATAACTATTTCTTAGTAACATTACTAAATACTGACTGAGCTCTGTCCTTAAATAATTAAATGAAACTGTGGCTTTTAAATGTTCTTAAAAGTCTGTTAATCCCAAACTCCTAATTTATCCCTCCCCATTCCCTGCCCCACTTTTCCCTTTGGTAAAGTCTATGTTCTGTGTCTGTGAGTCTATTTCTACCTTGTAAATAAGTTCCTTTGTACCATGTTTTAGATTCCACATAGACCTGATATTACTTTGTCTAATTCACTTAGTATGATAATTGGGATTAATAGATGCACACTACTATATATAAAATAAACAACAAGGACCTGCTGTATAGCACAGGGAACTCTATTCAATATCTTGTAATAATCTATAATGGAAATGCATCTGCAAAAGAATATATATATATATATATATCTGAATCATTTTGCTGTACCCCTGAATCTAACACAACACTGTAAATCGACTGTAGTTAAATTAAAAAAAATTTTAAAGCCTGAATAATTCCTGAGAAAGGTAGAAATTTGTTAAAATCCATGTGCTCTCAGCCTGAGAGCTGTGTGGGAAATGGCAAACTGGCAATTAAACAGTAACTGAAATAGACTCCTTTATTTTTTTTTTCCTGAAGTGCTTAGTTCCATGGTCTACATTGATAACATTATCTAAATTTAACTCCCTATCTCTTTTTAACTTTGTATTTTCATTCTTAAAAAAAGACACAGGCCAGAATATTTTCTTAATTACCAAAAGGCCAACTATTTGAGATTACATATTTCACACATGGATCTCAAAGACTTTGATTAGTGTTAACTGATTTTTCTGATGGTCAGTGGAATGGAAAAACTATAGTTGAACCAAGAGGTCTTTGCCAATTTGATTCCTGTTTTACACATAGGAAAAGAATTTTTGTCTCTATCTATAAACAAAATTAAGTTAAAAAATAATAAATGTGTTTTTTGGACTATCTAAATTTATAAATTGGATCTAGTACATGACCAGCTATATCAACAATTACAGACTACAGTCGTGGTGGGGGTGGCAGGGGTGGGGAAGAAAGAGAAGAGGAAGGAAGAAAAAAAGAAAAGACAGAAGGAAGAGAGTGAAGGAGGAAGGAAAAGAGAGAGGGAAAAAAGGAAATCTATTCTCAAATGTTCACTTTACTGGTTACATGTGGACATTGCCTCAAAAAGGCAAAGAAGCTTATAGTTCTTTGTATTTTTATAGGATTACTTAAAATTCCACATATTTGACTATTTTTATTATATATTAAAACATACTCTACACAGGCTATAATGACATCATTATATACATACACACACACAAATTCAGCATCCTTTTCTCCTAAAATTTATACATGTGTGCAAAGAAAAGGCAATGTATATATAAAATCCAAAATTCCTTAAAGTGAAACTTGAAAAAGAGTTTTCATTTTGGATGTCTGCTATTTTAAACCATAATACTGGAATCCTATTTAAAAAAGAAGTCCAATAAGTCAATTTTGAGTTTGGTTCTTCAATGTTATAAGTTTAAGTGGCCTGAAGTCTTACTAATTAGAGACTTGGCTGGCAATTATTTTTTACTCTTAGAAATTTCAAAACTTGACACATTTAAACAAAAAAGTATGAATCAAGTTAGCATTCTCTGTCAGCATATGTAACATCATAGTATGACTTAATTTTTGCAAGCAGTATAATTTTGTCTGTTGTCTACTGTGAAAATAAAGGAAACCTCATTTAAACTGGAAGCCCTGAAGGGGGCGCTCTTACACACCTTCCCTCAGACCCTGGCAGAAGGAAGAATTTCTCCTTCCCCACCAGTCAACTCAATGAGAAGTCATCATCACCCCAGACTCAGGACCCCCAAACTTTCTCTTTTCTCTACAAGCAAGCCCCTCACGTCTGTTCTTTGGACTTGCCTATACATCATTATAGTTTGTCCCAAATTGCAATTTTCTGCTATTCCTAAATAAGCTCATTTTGCTGGTAGAATAAATGGCTCATTTATTTTCAGGGTCAACACTATAAGTAAATTATCATAGAATTCCATTTCTGGGCTTTTATATACTTTTAAAAATTACCAAGAAAGTTTAGAGGTTTAGGCACTAGTATTGAAATTATCCTTATACAAAACATGGGTATGTAATATTTGAAGCCAAGCCAAAAAAATTTTTAAATAGAAAAATAAAAGAACTCTTCTCTGTAATCATGGCTATTAAGAATATGAGGTATTTTGGCATATTTAAATCAAAATAAACCGATATTAATAGTCTCTGTTGAATCACTGAAAACCAAGCAGTGTTAATTTAAAAGAATGCTTAATGATAATTAAAATCTAATCAATCATAGAAATGTTGTCTTTATAAACAATTAAGGACTATTTTAATCTTACGCAGATTACACATATTTATACTGATTGTCAAGGCTGTTGCTCTTTTAATGAATGTAATATTTAATAAGTAGTTCTTGTGATAGGTAGAAACAGTTTGTACTTTATGTTCTTAAATATACAGAGACAAGCATATTTCATTATTTACGACATTATTTTTTGTACTGATATCAATACTTGTATCTTTTTAATATTGTTTTATCTAAATATAGTTGACAAACAATATTATATTGGTTTCAAGTGTACAACATAGTAAGTCAACATTTATATGCATCACAAACTGATCACCATAAGTCTAGTAACCACCCATCACTATACAAAAATATTACTATATTATTGATTATATTCTTTATGCTGTACGTTGCTTATTTATTTTATACCTAGAAGTTTGTATCTCTTAATCCCCTTGACCTATTTTCCCCAACCTCCCACCTCCTTCCCTTCTGGCAATCTCCAGTTTGTCCTCTGTATCTATGAGTCTCTTTCCGTTTTCTTTTATTGGTTTGTTTATTTTGTTTTTTAGATTCCACATATAAGTGAAATCATATGGTATTTGTCTTTCTCTGTCTGACTTATGTCACTCAGTGTAATATCTTCTAAGTCCATCCATGTTGCCACAAATGGCAAGATTTCATTCTTTTATAGCACTGAGTAATATTTCATCATATATATAGTATGTGGTATATATAAATGGTATATATAATATATTAATGGTATATATACTGTATGTACTGTAGAGAACCACAGAGGAACAGAGGACATTGACTTGGAGTAGCAATTCTGAGAGCGCATGATCGGCTACATGGCTGCAAGCAGTTCTGAAAGGAGAACTGGTCTCAAGGAAAACCGGTTGAGATAAAGCAGTCATATAGCCCGATGGTTCCAGGCTCCAGTTCCGAGTCAAAGATTAACTATGTCCCCTAGTAGTCATAAAAAACAAGGTGCTCTGCTTTTTTCTCCATTTGAAGCATATATCTTGTGTTGTCCATTATAGTGATTTATAATCCAGAATGCTAAAATGCTAGAATGCTTTTTCTCAATAAATACGCTATGGGAATCAGAGCTCGGGACTCTTGACTGGCTTGGTCTTGAGTCCCCTGACCCCATGCTTTCCTATACTCTTGTGTGAATTTTCTTAATTCTGCCATGCCACCCACATTCAGGTTCGTTCGTGTGGATGAGATCTCCACAATGTACCACATCTTCTTTATACATTCATCTATTGATGGACACAAGTTGCTTCCATACCTTGGCTATTATAAACAAGGTGTGATGAACATATGAGTGCATATATCTCCCTCACCATTTTATGTATTTTTAGTGTTTTCATATTCTTTGGATAAACACCCCCAAAATGTAATTGCTGGATTGTATGGTAGTTCTATTTTTAATTTTTTGAGGAAACCCTATACTGTTTTCCATAGTGGCTGCACCAATTTACTTTCCCACCACCAGTGCAGGAGGGCTCCCTTTTCTCCACATCCTCACTGACAATTATTTTTTGTTCTTTTTGATAATAGTCACTCTGACATGTGTGAGGTGATATCTCATTGTGGTTTTTTGGGTTGTTTGTTTGTTTGTTTGTTTGTTTGGCTTTGCTGCATGGTATGCAGGATCTTAGTTCCCCGACCAGGTATAAAACCTGTGCCCCCTGCAGTGTAATCATGTGTGAAGTCCTAACCACTGAACTGACAGAGAAGTCCCCTCTCATTTTGGTTTTAAGTTATACTTCCCTGATGTTTAACCATGCTGAGCATCTTTTCATGTGTTTGTTGGCCATCTGCATGTCCTCTTAGGAAAAAAAGTCTATGCAGGTCCTTTGACCATTTTTTAATCAGATTGTTTGGTTTTTGCTTTTGTGTTGGATGAGTTCTTTATATATTTTGCATAAGAACCCCCATTGGATCTATCATTTACAAATATCTTCTCCCACTAAGTAGGTTGTTTTTTTGTTTTATTGATTGTTTCCTTTGCTGTGCAAAAGCATTTTAATTTGATGTAGTCTTAATTGTTTATTTTTGCTTCTGTTGCCTCTGCCTGTGGAGACAGATCCAAAAAGACATTGCCAAGACTGAGGTCAGAGAGTGCACTGCCTAAAACTCTTCTAGGAGTGTTATGGTTTCAGGTCTTACATTTAAGTCTTTAATTCATGTTAAGTTTAGTTTTGTATCTGGTATAGGAAAGGGATCTAATTTCACTCTTTTGCAGGTAGCTGTCCAGGTTTCGCATCACCATTTATGAAGAGACTGTATTTTTCTTACTGTATATTCTTGGCAATATTGTAGTAAATTAATTGAGTATATAAGCATAGGTTTATTAATGGGCTCTCTATAATGTTCTATTGATCTATGTGTCTGTTTTTTGTGCCAACACCATATAGTTTTGATTATTATAGCTTTGTAGTATAGTTTGAATACAGAGCACATGATAACTCCAGCTTCGTTCTTCTTTCTTAAGATTGTATTGCCTATTAGGTATATATTTTGTTTCCACACAAATTTTAAAATTACTTGACCAGTTCTGTGAAAACTTCCATTGTTATTTGGATAGAGATTGAATTTAATCTGTAGATTGCTTTGGGTAGTATGGGTATTTTGATATTAATTCTTCCAGTTCTTGAGCATGGTATATCTTTCCACTTTTTTGTGTTGTCTTCAATTTTTTTTTATTAATGTCTTACAGTTTTCAAAGTACAGGTCTTTCACTTCATTGGTTAAATTTATTCCTAGGCATTTTATTCTTTTTGATGTGATTGTAAACAGGATTTTTTTAAATTTCCCTTTCCGATAGTTTGTTATTAGTGTATAGAAACATGAATTTCTTTATTTTGATTTTGTATCCTGCAAGTTTACTGAATTATTAGTTCTAATAGGTTTTTGATGGAGTATTTAGGGGTTTTAATATATAGTGTCATCATCTGCAAACAGTGACATTTTTACTTTTTTTCCCCTATTTGTATGGTTATTTTTTTTTCTTGTCTGATTTCTGGGGCTAGAACTTCCAATACTATGTTAAATAAAAGGGCAACAGTGGGCACCCTTGTCTTATTCCTGGTATTAGAGGAAAAGCTTTCAGCTTTTCACCATTGAGTATTATGTTATCTGTGGGTATGTCTATTGTCCTAGAAGTCTATGATTCTTATTGTATAACTCAGTAACTTGAATTCTAAGCAAAATAAGAAGTCCTATGAGCTAATGTAAATAAAGTATCTGTAAGACTTTACCTGAACCCTCCTACTTTACTAAGTATTTGGGGTCATGATGCAATTAAGTTTATATATATGTGTACATGTATATATATAATATATATGTAATTGGTCTGCTCTAGGGAGAGTGTTTGGGCTGGATATTTATGTTGGGGTTTTCACTCATTCATTATGTTCAACTTTTGTAAATAACAAAGTTTATTGTATAAAGTTGAAATTATGCACTTTGAACTTTTAAGTTTAATGCTAAATGGGAAGAAAGCTGGAATTTGCACTAGTATATAGATGCTGGTTTTATTTTTATCATTGTCCATCTGACATGATAAAATATTAATAGACGTAGAGGATGAGCACCCTGAGTAGTTTAAAATTTTTAGAGGAAGAATTCAAGGACAGTAAATATAACACAGTATAATTTATGAGGTAATTGGATCTTATGTTTATATAAAAGGTACAGTAATATATCAAATATGTATCTTTAAACATGCTTATAGAATGCATACATGTGAAAACACGAATTTAACACTCCCTTTGTGCTGAAGACCAAGGTGCCTTTTAAATGTAATGAGTTGGAAGCAGGAAAAGTTCTAGTTTCTTATGTTTTCTGGGTGAAAATGATAGGAGTGTGAGTGAAAGTTGCAATGTATCTGCAAGTTCACTTAGGTTGCACTATAAATTAAGCAGATCTCTAGAGATAAGGACTGATGGAAGGAAACATATAGTTACAAGTTATCGTAATCATTACAAGTCTGGTTTTTTTTTTTTTTTAAAGCAACCCCTCAGGAAAAGTCTCTATCTAATCACAAAATATAAGTGGTTTTTTTCTTTTGTGCTTTTGTTTGTGATCAAGGAGAGTGTGTGGGAAAATAACCAAAATGTTCCCAAGGAGTAGATCATTGACCCCAGAAAAAAGGCTTCTCAACCTTCCTTCAGTTCTTATACTCTCTTGTTTCCTTTACTGTGATTTTAAATACACATCTGACATATTCATTAAGAAAAACAAGACGAACATTTTACTTCGCACTTTGTTAATAATTTTAATGTTTCCCTAAAAAGGACTTTTGAAATTTGGCCTCAATTGTAGTTCATTATTTGGTAATTAAAGCACCTAAGTAAACTATTTTCATGTCTTTGTTCACTTCATTGAGTTGTCTGCTATAAATGTATTTCATGAAAAATTATAAAATAAATTTATAAAGAAACCAAACCAGGAATGTCAGAAAGTATAAATGTACCTAAAGGTACACCGGAAAAGGTAACTTTCTAAAACCATTTCTCACACCCCTGGCCCAGAGTTTCTATGATCGCATGATGTGAAAATGTGGTACACAATCAACAAGTCTTAGGAGTAGTGCTGATCTCACTGTGGATAGATGCATGGACTCTGGGATACACAAAGATCGTTTTTTAACTAATTGCCTACTACAATGATAACACACTCAATTTAAAAATTTGTTCTTAAATCCAATGATGTTTCACCTAATCAACTGTAGTATGACAACACATATCATTGTTGTTGCCATATTTTTGATTATACCCTTCTTTGAAATAAATGACAACTGCCTTTGTTTATCATTAGAAAATGTCTGAGAAGAGAAAAATAATGAAAATTTGCATTCACTTTCACTGACAATATCTGTATATCTCTAGTGTGTCAATATGTATGCCATCAGAAGCCTGAAATCAACAAAGTTGACTGCAGTCTGTCCTCTCTAGAAACCCAACAATGTGCACTTATTTTGATAAAAGAATTCTTGGTTTGAACAGTTTGTCACTTTTCCAAATTTAGATTTTCCTCAACCAAAAGCTTTATTTTGAAATACCTTAAATATCTGTTGAATGTTGTCACAAAGAACAACAACAAGAACAAAATTCATACCCAAGTAAGTAAGACTTTGTTGAAGCCATGTGCTCTGAAAATGCCAAAGCCCAGTTAGGCTTGGAGCAGAAGAAATTTTAAGTGATAACTTTGTCAAATCACATCATCCAGGACGTTTATTCTCCTCGTTGTGCACAACCATAATTTCTTTTGCTTCTAAACAGCCTGTTTCTAAGACGTTCTAGAAACTCATAGCTGAAGAGGACCAGAGTGTTCCTATAATCCAGTTATCACTTCTTGAATAAGTACTTATCCACTCTTGTCTTCCACACTCCCAGTCATAGAGAACCCACTATTTATTATTAGCTCCAACTTTTAGAAACTTCTTTCTTATATTCATTTTTGTATTCTTAAATTTATTAAGGTGTCTCCCTGTAATCGCCTCCTCTTGATATTATTTCTGCCGTCTGAGAATATTAGCCAGAATAATCATTACCATTTATTGAGGTCTTATTCTGTGCAAGGAGTGGCAATGTGCACTTCACATAGATTTCATCATTTAATCTTCACAACGAAACTGAGAAGTAATCTGCTTGCATCAATCCCGTATTTTCTAGATGATAAAAAGGGCTAACCTGCTTGATAGAATGTTACTAAATAGCAAGACAATATTTCAAACCCAGATTGAAGAGACTAAGATTTTCATCATATTGCTGTATTCAGATGACATTTACATACCTAAAAGTTATGATCATTTCTCTGCAAGTCTTCTCTTTTCCCAGCTAAACACACCCAGTATCTTCCACCATGTCTCCTATCCTAGTGATTCCACAATTACACTGTCCTATGTGCTCTGCTCTGGGCATACCCAGTTTGTCAATATCCCAGCAGAAAAAAAACCACCCAGAAGGGAACACAGCGCTCCAAGTCTTCTTTAGGGAGAATGCAGAAGCATGCGACGACCTCCCTTGCTCCAGATATTAATGTTTCTAGTAATGCACATGAAAATGGCATAATTTTTTGAAGCTTCATTATAGAATGAAATACACATCAACAAAAATTCGGAAATGTCTTTTATAGGTTCTGCTGTTCAGTCATGTTGCTCCAACTTGTAGCTGTGCAACTGACCCTTTAAGCATAAATATATGTCCACATTTTTTCATGTAGACTTAAGGTTAAATTTTATCTTGCCTGTATTCATCTATTAATTCCAACTTGTGGAAGTTATTTTAAGTAATGAAAATAACATCTGTTGTATTTGGTATCTCTCGTAGCTTGCAATTGTTCTAAAATTTGACAATTGGCTATTTATGCCTTTATTCAAGAAATACTTGAAAGTAAACAGGGTGACTGTTTAACAGAACATAATAAAAGGAGTATCCTTGAAGAGACCAATTCCAGTCCTACACCACACACACACACATACACATTCTCTCTCTCTCTCTTTAAAGAGGAATAATAGAGTAAGTCACTGAGCCATTCAGAGAGTTGACCAGATTGTGAATAATCAATTGATGGATGGATGGATGGATGGAGGAATGGCTCATAGGACTCTGAGGAAGTGATATTTCATTAAGTAAGGGGATGAGATGCTAAAGACAATATTCCATCATTAACCTAAACGTGACTCCTGGGGAAGGCCCACTGCATGAGAGCCCCCTTCTGTCTGACAAATACTGATGGAGACAGACGTCACAGAGAGAAAAGAAAGAGAAATGATGAAAATCATTTTGCCTTAGATTGGTCCAATTTTCTAAATGATAAAATATAATAGTTTATTCACTAAATAAAGCTTTAACCATGGGTTACAGAACTTTCCTTTCCAAAAAACTAGTCAGCAGCACTTGATTACGAAAATTCCTTGTTTACCTCCCCAATCCAAGGAAAACAGGCATATAGAAAAGTTTAGTGCTTTATTTCATGCCCATGCATGTGTGTGTGTGTGACAGAGAGAGATTTCCTCTGGCACACTGTGCCTTAACGCTCACTAAGACACAGGTTAAATCTGTGCTGCCCTTTGCCAGCTATAAAAACCCAAATATTGGGCAGAGCTGCAATTTAAAGGGTATGAAATCGTACAGCTTCCAAGGTACAGAAATGGAATCTGTGAATGAAAATTCAAGAGAATTAAATGTGACACAGCTGAAGTAAAAATTTTTAAAGATCAGAAAGGGAAACCAATATTATTGAACACCCAGTGTGTGCCAAGAAGTTTAAACATATGACAAGTTGATTCGTGTGTCACGCAATGGTTCTGAACAGCTGACAGGAAGAGAACAGAAAAACTCAATTATCAGTTTCATGCTGCATTCTTTGTTGTGAGAAACAGACTTTATTTTAAATAAAAAGATACAATTGTCCCTTTTTCTAGGTTAACCAACCCATATAAATAAATTTTATATACATAAAAGCTAAGTAAAATTTCTTTCTGGGGGAAAAAAAAGGATTTGGGACAATGCATTACCTTAGGTGCTAAACTAGTCTATGCAACAGGGAAAAGTTGAAAATTTTCTTAGTGATTGCTAATTCTTCTGTAAGCAGCAGGAAAAAAAAAAAAAAACTATGATCACAGCATGGTCATCCCCTTAAACTCAGATTACTGCTATTATTTTAAAGAAATATTTCCCTAAAGTATCAATTTAGAACTCCCTATACTGATTCATGTGTACCTTGATATCTATGTGTGTATTTGTAGGTGTGTGTATACATCTGTGTCTTAGTCTCTGCAGGCTGCTATAACAGAATACTATAGACCGGGTGGTTTGTAAACAAAACAAATTTCTTTCTCACAGTTCTGGAGGCTGAAAGTCCAAATCAAGGCACCAGTAAATTCAGTGTCTGGTGAGAGTCCACTTCCTGATTCACAGCCAGCTGTCTTCTCACTCTGTCCTCATACGGAGGAAGGGGTGAGGTTGCTCTTAGGGGTCTCTTTCACAAGGGCACTAATCTCTGCTCTTGTGACACAGTCACCTCTCAGAGGCCCACCTCTTAATATCATCACTTTGAGGGTTAGGTTTCAACATACGAATTCTGGGGGGGATATAAACTTTCAGTCTATAGCAATGTCTGCGTGTGTGTAAATTTAGCAGGAAAAAATACAGGTCTGGTGTTTACGTTGAGTTGGAGGAGACTGGCGACTCTGGGGAAAATACTGACATTAGATTATTACATTCTACTAGAAATCTTATGGTTGAACTGTACTCTATATTGGGGGAAGGGGTGAAAAAAAATTTCCCCCAGATATCGTAGAAGTTGCAATGGTCCATCTTCCTGGGTACAGTTAAATCCTGGAGCAGAATTGAGGACTTGAAGGTGGGGTAGAAGGAAAATGTTTTTCCATCTCAAGATCACAAAGAGTTAAGGGACTGGATTTGAAGTAGGTGAAATCACACCAGGGCTGCCCTGCTGGGAGGGTGAGGTGGCTGCTGTGACATGGCAATAGGCTGGGAACAGAGACAGAAGCCTGAGGTCTGCCCCAGTGAAGCAAGCCAGGGGCTCAGTAAAAATGCTGCAGTAGGGGAGCCCCGTAATGGGACTCAAATCTCGTTCCCGTACCTGAGAACATCCACCTTTAGTAGTCAGTTTCAAATTTTTATTGCTGGAATTTCCATCCATTTCTCCAAGCTTCCAATAAGGCCTTTTTTATATATATATAAATTTATTTATTTATTTATTAGCTGTGTTGGGTCTTCGTTGCTGCACATGGGCTTTCTCTAGTTGTGGTGAACGGGGGCTACTCTTCATTGTGATGCACAGGCTCCTCACTGGGGTGGCTTCTCTTGTTGCAGAGCATGGGCTCTAGGCACGGGGGCTTCAGTAGTTGTGGCACAAGGCTCAATAGTTGTGACGCATGAGCTTAGTTGCTCCTTGGCATGTGGTATCTTCCTGGGGCAGGGATCGAACCCGCATTCCCTGCATTGGCAGGCAGATTCTTAACCACTGCACTACCTAGGAAGTCCCGTCTGATAACATCTTGTTGCAGGTTGTAGCTGCATCCTGCCTTTGTCATGTCCGCATGTATCCTATGCAGGCAGTGATGCTACATGTGGGACGGAACACCAGCCAGAGGGAAGCCAGTGTGATTCCTTGAAATGGCAGGAATGGCTCAAGGGAGAAGCAGAGCAGAACCCCAGAAAACCACTCTTAGAATGGGTCTGTGAAACACCCAGACCTACTGGATTACCGAAAACATTCAAGATAAGAACATGAGATAACATGGTAAAAGACCAACCACCTGCTATGAAGTAGAAGCGTAACTCAAACCATTGCAATTTGTACGTAAAAGAGAAATGCGACCTAGTCTAGTGACTTCTACTAGACTGGAATCACACATCATATACACTATTTTCCAGTAGTTAATTATCATAATAATCCTTTGAAGTAGATATGTAAATTTAGCTTCATAGATGGGAAACTGACATTTGGGGAGCTAAGTCCCTACCCCAAAACAATATGGCTCCTAAACATCAACTCTAACTTGTAGGTTGAGTTGTACAGCTCAAAAGCTTTTGTTTGATCTTTGAACCAACTTCCTTCCCAAACATGAAATTGACTATTTGAAAGAATTCAGGCAGACTTTGAATGACAAAATGTCCAGGGATGTTTTAAACACTACCATGTGTACATGTGGAGGCTAGACCATACAGTTCAATGTGCTGTGATTCTCACCCTTTGGTCCTGTGTGAATTACAAACCACAAATCTGATTTCTCTGAGTAATTAACAAGGCAGAAATTGCAGTACATTCGCCTACGATTTTTCTATTTTTCTTTCCCCAAATCAATTGGATCAACTGAAACAGGGAACTCTGTTAATTATTTCAGAACAGGAAGTAAACACTGGACCTTGGAGAGCATTTTTTAAAGGAAACAAATGACACCTAAATGAGGCATCCCTGTTCCAGGTCTGTTGCAACATCGGCAGTTAGCAGCAGGGTGGAATGTGATGGTTTCAACGGCTTCAGTGGAGCGCTGGCATAGAGATAAGTGTGGTCCCAGAGACTAGCACAGCACGCTGAGGAAAAAGGCCACGGTCTGCCAAGGTAATGAAAACACTGAAGGTCTGCCAGGGTTAATGAGTAACGCAGTGAGGAGACCCTGTTCACCAATGGCCACTTGGAGGTGAACCAAGAACTGCTTGAGCAGAGCTGGGCTCCCTGCCAGCCTGCTTGTCCATAAGCTGCAGTTACTGGGTGCAGAGAGGCAGCAAAAATATTTTGTCTTGACCTTCTTATACCAAAAGTCTCCCCTTTTTCTTTTAAATATATGATTCAACATAAAAAAGAGTCCCTAAATGTCCTACCCTTGGACTTCAAACTGGCCTTTACATTCTTCCTTCACTGTCTGTCTCTTAGATCTGGTGCCCCAATGCCTCCAAAAGCTCAACTGCACTATTTTCAGAAGAATTTTCTCTTCAAATCCAGAAGCATATATGTAAATATTTGCAATTTTTAAATGACAGACCCAATGGTCTGCCCCATCCAGAATTATTCACAACTGCCCTCCTCTCTTGGACCCCTTGGTACTAAATAACTTAATATCTATAGACATCCAAAACTCCTGTCTAACAAAAGCTATTATTTGCTCATTTACATAAAATAGAGAGCAATTTTCTGGGAAGGATAATCTCTGAAAACATAAAAATGTCAATGGGCTTTGTTATTTGAGGATTTACAAATAGGTTCTGTACGAACTTATCTGATTTTTTTCAGTGCTATGTGGTCTCCCAAATTCCAGAAACTTTCTCAAATATACTGCCACAGACTTAACACCATGAGCAGAAGTTCTTCTTGTTGGTCAACAAGCATTGCTAGTGTGCCTGACACGTGGGCAAATAGATCAAGAAACGGACTGCATTCCAACTCTTATCTAAGATGACTTGAAAGTGATCTGAAGATAAAAAAGAAAAAACAACTGGCAAGCTATTTTAGCTCCATGAGGGAAAAATGGGAAAAAATTTAATTATATCTATCGGAAAAGAGTTGTTAAATCCTGTGCTATGATTTTGCTTTCTCTTGGGATTTCCCAATAGCTAAATGGGCAGGGCCAGGACCAGGATTAAGTGAGGCATTGGCCTTGGCCGCAAAACTCAAGAGGGTGCCAAAAAGACCCAACAAACAAAGACATAATCTTTATAAGTAATATTTTTAGAAATCAAAATGAGTGCAAAAAAATATACAGTGAACAAAATATCAAAATTTTAAACATGGACAAGATCAGCTAATGGGTATTAGCTAAAAAGCCAAAGAGAGAATGAAATTCTTTGACAGAATTTACAGTGATCCATCAAAACTCAACTATAATTTTAATTTTTCTCATAAAATTTAAAGGAGAACTATGCGCAATCCAGCAATCCCACTGCTGGGTATTTATTCAAAGGAAACTAAGTCAGTATGTCAAAGAGATATCTGTTCTGATGTTTATCGCAGCATTATCCACAACAGCCAAGACTCAGAAACAACTTGTCACCAGCGACAGATGAATGGATAAAGAAGATGTGGGAGATACATAGAGATGATAAGCACAATGGAATATTATTCAGCCTTTAAAAAGGAGGAAATTCTGCCATTTGCAAAAAATGTGGATGAATCTGGAGGACATTACGCTAAGTGAAATAGGCTACCCAGACAAAGACAAATACTGTATGATCTCACTTATATGCAGAATCTTAAAAAAAAAAATTCAAGTTTATAGAAACAAAGTAGAAAAGTGGTTGCCGGGGGCTGAGGGGTGGGGGAAATGGGGAGAGGTTGGCCAAAGGGTAAAACTTTCAGTTGCAAGATAAATAAGCACTGGAGATCTAATGCACAGCACGATGACTATAGTTAATAATCCTCTATTGTACGCTAGAAATTTGCCAAGAGGGTTGATCTTAAGCATTCTCATCACACACACAGAAAATGGTAATGATGTGAGGTGATGGATGTGTTAATTGACTTGATCATGGTGACCATTTCACATTGCATGCATAGATGAAATCATTACGTTGTACACTTTAAATATATATAATTTTTATTTGTCAAATATACCTCAGTAAAGCTAAGGGGAAAAAACTCAACTATGGAACAAAAAATGTGCAACAGGGAGAAGAAAAAGAAAGGGTAATTTAACAACTGATGTCAGAATCCCTGTTAGAAGAGAAAATACCTTCCATTGACAAAGTCAGCCTTTCTGGTTGTAGGATGACCTCAGAGCATGACCACCCTCAGACCACCACCATATGGGTTGGAAGTGAGAAAAGAGAACCACATACTTAACCAATACGGAGGGAACAACTGTCAAGGTCTCTAACCAGCCTGAAGGAGAAAAGAAAGAACAAGAAGACAAGAAAAGTGGTAGCTAGGTCCCTGTGAAGTGGGGCGTGAAGTTTCTTAATGGCTAAAGAATTTTTAATAGTGGAGCTACCAATGGTTCAATTGTAAGTGACTGACTCTGCTGCCCTTGGATATAACTTCTACCTTCAATGTCATTAAACCATCAGGAAAGTCTGCCATATACACCTTCCGGAGTCAGAGAAGGCAGGAAAACCCAGGCACTGACATTTGATCCAGGTAAGGTATGGGGCTGAGAAGCTAGACTGCTTGGTATCAATGCTGGCTCTCGGGTTTATTTTCCTAATCTGTCTATTCTACTTTCCACGTGAAGGAGCCATGGATGGAAATACTACTAAACTTGCCTAAGCTAAAACAACTTGGTGTATCATAATTAATACATTATCCTGCTTATCTCAGGTAATGTTTTCATCTGATTTCACTCTAGTCTTAAGTGAGGGTAACAACCTTTTCACTTTTTGTTTGTATTTTCTTTTTTGTTAATTGAAGCGTAGTTAAACTACAATGTTGTGTTAGTTTCAGGTGTACAGCACAGTGACTCAGTTATATATATACTTTATATACATATATATTTTATATACATATATACTTTATATACATATATATTTTATATATGTATATAAAGTTACATTCAGTTTTATATTCAGTTTATATATATACATATATATATTCTTTTTCAGATTCTTTTCCCTTATAGGTTATTACAAAATATTGAGTAGAATTCCCAGTGCTATACTGTAGGTCCCTTTTGGTTATCCATTTTAAATATAGTAGTGTGTATATGTTGTGTCTATTCCTATCCTTTTAGCGTCAACATTTCTAAATTATTTTATAAGGATGTATCACAGCAATTACTAGTTGTGTTTTGCTTTGTGAGTCAATCAGAATCTTTTCTTTTTGTGGATTCATTTAGCCCATTCATATTTGTCAATAAATTTTTTGGTCTTTTCCCTGCCATCACATGTTCTGTTATGCTTTAAATTTCACTGCTTTCTTTATTTACTATATGATCTGCTTTATTTTTTTATTTTGTTTTAAGTATGTGTCATCAAATAATCTAGACAATTCATATTTTTGTTCTAATAGTTGGGAAAGTTAATTAATATGTCTGTCCCCTCCTTCTTCATATGGAAAGTAGAATAGGCAGGTTAGTAAAATAGAATATATATGCATATATGTATATATAATATATTTTGTGTGCCATTGAATGTGGCCTATCAGACTGATGAATAAATTAAAGAGAAATTAATGTGAGATGCTAAGACAATAATTTACACTAATAGAGAAAAACATCAAATCAATTTAGATCGTTTTAACAACAATCTGTCAGGAATCTCTAAAGTACGACTTCTTTTAGTTCGGTGCTTCTACTTCCAGTGAAAAACAAACAAATGCAAAACTTTATATAAAGATTATTTTTACAATATTTAATGTGTGCATATAGACACTTAGTATGTTATAAAAGATTTAAAGTTTGCCATAATGGAAACGTCTCAGTGACAGGGGTCTTTGTCCTTGTTTATTCATTGACTCTAGAAGAGCACCAGGACCATCAAAGGCACACAATAAATATTTGTAAGATGAATGAATAAAGTCTTATATTTTTTACTTATGATGGTCTCATGAATTCTTAACCGGTGTAATTGCTTTCATTTGATAATTTTTTCTTTCTGATTCTCATAATTTTTTTCATAATTCTGATATTCTAAAACAATGCTAAATAATAAACGTAATAAGAGAAAACCTAATAATAAAGATAATAACAGAAAACTTTGTTTTACCCTGCATTTCACAGTATTTACTCTATTAATTTCCTGTAGAACGTGATGTTGTAATATTCTTCTCTTGAAGAGTCAGAAATACATATCACTATAGAAAGTTTCCAGTAAGTCAAGAAGAAGAGAAACTTGTTTATCTTATTTAGCACTTTTTAAAATGTTCAACATTGTACCCCAATGAGAGGTTTTTGGAAGTAAACATACTAAAATATTTTTATACACTAGGGTACTTGGGAGCAGCTTGTGAAATGCAGACATAAACCAACTCTCAACTTCCTGCTCGCTTCAGCTTATAAAAATATTTTGGATAAAAAACACAGAAAGTAATTTTTCTCTTTCTAAATTGTATAGAAGTACCACAATTGTTCCCACCTAATCTATTTTTTATGCAGAAAAATTCACTTGACCTGTGATTAGTCTCTTGCTTAATGCAAAACATTCACATCCAAATACCCGTGGTTTAAAATTGTTTTTTTACTTTTAAAGGTAAAAATCTCTTTAAACCACAGTGTGATAAGTAATATACATTCATTGCAAAACACATGAAAGAGTATGAAGAAGAACATTGACATCATTCATAATCCCACTGCTCAGAGATAACAAAGCTGATGTAAATGTCTACCAATTTATCCATCCATCTTCTTATCTAAATACATTTAAGATGCCCCTGTGTTTCTATGTCTTGCTTACTTCTTCCAACATATCATGTGCATTTTCTCATATAATTATATATCCTTCAAAATCATGAATTTTGCAGCTGTGACAATTTATCATAAAGACATAACTTTTTAACCTGCTATTAATATTTTGGTTATTTCTAGTTATTAATTGTACAAATAACACCATGAAGAAAAACGTGGATGTAAATTTTTGTGTGAAAATCATCTGTTATGCCTCCCACAGGGGAAAATCCTAAGAGAGAAACTATGAGCTTGAAAGATATGATCCTACAAGGTCATGGGATCCTTTCTTTCTCTTTCTTTTTCTTTCTTTCTCTTTCTTTCTTTCTTCTTTCTTTCTTTCTTTCTTTCTTTCTTTCTTTCTTTCTTTCTTTTTCCTTTTCTTTTTTCTTTCTTCTTCCTTGCTTCTTCCTTCCATTCTTCCTTCCTTTCTTCCTTCTTTTCATCCTTTCTCTCTTTTTGTTCCATTTGCATTGAAATGGAGAGCTCTGAGATCCCACCTCTTTTAGTTTCTGCAAATTATAAAAATAGACACACTCTGGTTTTTATTATCAAAAGTCACCGGGAAGAATTTCTGCCTCGTCATGGTACTGGAAAAAAGCTAGCCTTGACCCATTTCATTTCCAAGAGTTGCTTGGTCCAAACGCTCTTTAACACTGAGGAACCATGAGGAACACGATACAGGTCCTCCTCACATAACAGATGGCAGGAGTGTTCGGGGAAAGAGATCTCAGTGCAGGGAGGGTTCGCTCGTGTCACCATTAGCTGGATTACATGCTGCCTACCCTTTCCATCTTGCAGTCCCTCTACCATTGGACCCTTATGTCCCTTAAGAAATGATATAATGTCAAGGACAATGTGAGGAAATCAGAGGAGGAAGAGGTGTGGGGCATGTCTCTCTTACTCGGAGAAAATTATCAGTGAGATGAGACAGACTCCGTTCCTGGGGAGTTTCCAGATTTACTGTTTACCAATTGATTCATCCTTGAAATGGAGCTGTAAAACATCAAGACAAAGGATGGTCTTGCTTACCAAGTCTGTTCCCCCACAGGGCAGCATGGTGCGTTTCCAACACTTGATGGGCCTCCTCCAGATGACTCAGCTGATGGGAATTTCATCACCCCTCGTGGGAGATTCTTTTATGGCCTCTTAAGTCTCACCCATTAGGAAAGTCCTCCTGATGAAGCCATTTTTTTCCCTTTTCTTCAGTTCATTCATTACCCTTCGATAATCCCCTAAAGACCACCTCCACAATCCCCCTCCTTCTTCGGGGCTTATACTTTCAATTATCTTCAAATGGCTATCAGGCCCCCGCCCCACACACATGCACATACTCCTTAGCTCCTTGGCCAACCTACACACATGTAATTCTTTTAATCTTTCTTCATACATCAAAACCTCCAGCTGCTTAATCATTTTAGCTCCTCTAATAAGCAGTGAATTTGAAGGGGGATTATGGTTTCCTTCTCAAGCTTTTCTCATGTCAGCTGTATCCCTTCTCCTCAACCACATGCCAGATTTCTGTATGCCAATAGCCATTCATCAACGGAAATGAGGTTTTTCTGGAATGCTGTGTTCTATAGCACAAAAAAGGAGAAAGATCCATCCTACCCATAACTCATTTCTAGGGTGAATCGGTATTTATACAAACTAACAAGGAGGGAACATCTGAAATTTAGGGCTACAAAGTTTCCAAACCATTGAGAAACTTTTTAACTATAAGTAAAAATTTCAAAATAATGTGTTTCATTTAACCGTGGATGGTGAACTAATAGAGGAAATTCGATCACTTTTAGGTAAAAGAAGTGTTGAAGGGTTGGCTACTCACTTCTTTATTGATGAAAAATTAGCTTAAATGAGCATCCCGAATGAAGAGAGATCTTCCCCCCTGTTCTTTATCCACAGTCTGAATCACTCGTGGTTTCCATGGTCCCTCTAGGGACTCATACACAAAGCCTGACTGTAAGAGGGAGCCTCAATCTCGTTATACAACCTCATACCTTCTGCTCTTTACTATTTTTTTTCCAATTGCATGAAGAGCTGCCCCAGTAACACTGCATGCTCTTCAGGTCTTCAAAATCCCACTTTAGCTCCTCTACCTCAAAGATCTCTCCTTTGCCCATCTTCCTTTCCAACCCTCACCCATCCATCAAGACCTAACCTCAGTCCCATTTCCTCCAGGGAACCTGCCCTTTCCTCCAGACTTCATGATACATACTATCTATATCATTAAAATAAGCTATCTCGCATTATTCCTTCCTCTGTTTGCTTCACGTTTGAGAGTTTTCCCTCTCCACAATTAGCCTGGAAGTTAAAGTTGCCTTCCTTAAATTTCCAGCAGACTGGAGAATTGCAGGTACATATTCTCCAATAAAAAGAACTTTTCCTTTCAAAAGTTTTTCCTTCCCTATTGTCACACAGATTTCAGAGGCTTGTGTTTCCTGCAGCAGCTCCAGCCTCCTGGTTGAGGGTGGCACTGGGCACCCTGTGTGACAGCTCAAGCTCTCTAAGAATATGGCCAAGCCAAGCCTGCCTCCAAAAGATATATGTTTAAAAAATACTTTAGAAATGTTGAAACTAAAAGGATAGACACAACATATACACACTACTATGTATAAAATAGATGACCCACAAGGACACTGGGAACTTTACTCAATATTTTGTAATAACCTATAAAGGAAAAGAATCTGAAAAAGAATATATATATATCTATATATATATATATATCTGAATACAAAACTGAACATAACATATATATATATATATATATATATATATATATATATAAAGTATGTATATAACTGAATCACTGTGTTGGACACCTGAAACTAACACAACATTGTAATTCAACTATCCTTCAATAAAAAAGAGAAGAAAATACAAACCAAAAGTGAAAGGTTTGTTATCTTCACTTAAGACTAGAAAGTTCCTGCGTGTCAAGTAGAACACAAGACCCCACATTCACTCAAGCAAACACCACCTCAGCAATCATGGGCTCCAAACTTCCTTCCAGACCTCACTGGTTTCCTACCTAAGTGAGAATATAAGCCTATGAGAAGCAGGAAAGATGCTGCTTTCTGGAATGTTTTCAGCATCACTATAAAGAAAGACACCATAGACACCAACTGACTTCTAATCTCATTGGCAGATTTAGATGCATTTAGTGAAATAAACATAGGTCCTCTAGGCAGGCCTTTTCCTACCTTGTTCCCATTCTTATTTACTTCTAATGATCTAGAACCTTCCCTCTGCTAAATCTGACTTGCTTATCCAGGTGTGATACAGCAAAGCGAGCTGGATTTGGAGTTAGACTGACTCAGCTGGAATCTTTTGTCCATCCTGAGCTCCCTTTTGGACAAGTTGCCTAACTTTTCTGAGTCTCTTTTTCCTTCCTTGTCTAACGAGGATCCTCTGACCTCAATAATATAGTGGTTCGGACCAAAGGCACTAGAAGCAGACACTCTGTGTTTGTCTCTCACCATTGTCACTTTTTAGCTTTGGGCAATAGTCACCTCTTTAACCCTCGATTTATCTGTAAAACGGGTTAATAATAGCAAAGTTCATGTGAGAATTAAATGAGACAATAAAACTAAAGGAAGGGCACCCAATACATAAAATAAGTACTAAGTACGATATTCAATAAATACACATTTCATTTTTTTATAAATTTATTTATTTATTTATTTATTTATTTATTGGCTGCATGAGGTCTTTGTTGCTGCACACACACGGGCTTTTCTCTAGTTACTATGAGCGGGGGCTACTCTTCATTGTGGTGCGTAGGCTTCTCATTGTGGTAGCTTCTCTTGTTGCAGAGCACGGGCTCTAGGTGCGTGGGCTTCAATAGTTGTGGCACGTGGGCTCAGTAGTTGTGGCTCGCAGGCTCTAGAGCACAGGCTCCGTAGCTGTGGCGCGTGGGCTTAGTTGCTCCGCAGCATGTGGGACCTTTCTAGGCCAGGGATCGAACCTGTGTCCCCTGAATCGGCAGGCAGATTCTTAACCACTGCGCCACCAGGGAAGTCCCCACATTTCATTTTATTCTAAAGGATCAGGCACAGGAGTAGAAATTAATAAAATCAAAGTAATAAAAATAATATACCGATTTCTAAAGATCAGTGCAGTTTCAAATGCATAGTTTTTACCATTGAATCTGCTACAGATGCATTGCTTGAGGCATAGTGGTTTAAGCATTAGAATAAAATACATAAAAACATTCTTTCAGGAGAAAGTTATTTATGAAATATCTGTTCATTAAGAATACGCAAAATTTTTATTATTAAAATGCTACTAAGAATGTCTGGGGGGGTATCTTCCATAGTAGAATATTAATTCTTCCTATGAGGTTTTATTTTTATTCTAAACCTTTAAGTGTATTTCAAAGGAAATATTAGAGTAAGTAATTTTCTCGAAGTGTTTTTGAAAAATCAATCTAGAAAGTTTCATAAAAATGAATTCGAATGTAGTAGTTGCATTCTACAGTATAAATTACAGCTGGAATACAAAAGAGAACAGCTACCGAAGGCAAGAAAAATAACTTCACTCATAAAATCGGCAAGCCAGAAGCATAAATATAATCATTCCTGCTTTTCTTTTACTTCCATAAAACTCTTCCTGCTGAGAGGAAACTGTGACCATATTTCACTTTTGCCAAATCCTCATTTATACCCTCTTGGCCCTAGAAAGGGGAGAATAGCAAACATTAGAAAAGAATTTTAAGAATGGATGTCATCAGAAAACGTGGCTAGACTTCTTTTGTACGTATGGAGAAGCTACTGGAACAATGATACCAGTGTAAATGCTGCTGCCTGTATTTTGAATATATGTTTTAAAAATCCAAAGTAAAGAAAGTGCATTTAATCCAAAAAGAGAAACCTTCATGCGTTACTCACTCAAAGGAACAACAAAGCTCTTCCTTTCAAAAAGATCTGACTTTGAAATAGATACGAGATGTAACAAAATCTTCTTTATAAATAAAAATCCTCTACTTGCCTCAGTAGAGGGATACACACTGGTATCACCTTGCATTCGGATTCCTAGGTCACTGAAAAAGTACATCTCAATTTTTTAACCATCTTAAGTCGTCACCTTCAATTTAAGAGTATTTTTGGATTTCCAGGACCCATACGGGTTTCCTCCAGAACAACCCGCTTAGTTTCTCTGCCTCACTGCCTGTTTCTACAACATAGAATCCTACCAGGCATTACTGTCCCCCGAATTTAATCCTCTTATTTCATGGTGACATTGACTCACTTCCTTAGCGTAAGCCATTATTCCACAACTTTCAGCAAAACTGGATTTCAAAAATAAACACAGGAAAAGGTAGAGATTACGGACCGAAAGATTAGTCTTTAAAATGAACTGATTCCCTCACCTAATTCAATGTGAAAACTCCAAATAAGTCCCTTAATGAGTACACAAGGTCATTCAGAATTAATTCCAAAATGTATAAGATGCTTGAAACGCACCGAATATACATAAATATTTATGGTGGTGTCTCCACCAATTCTTTTTAAGCACAGAAGAAATAAATGCTGCAACAACAAGACAACAAATATTTTAGCGCAGAATTAACTTTTCTTCCTTCAAGATGTGGTTTGGATCCGTAGGCTAAGATTATGATAAGAATAATCATGTCATCAGTATTTTGATTTTCATGTAAAGAATCCTCATTAACATCCAATCAGTAGAATAAACCATTATTTTATTTTAGTTGTTCATCTCATATTACATTAAAATCAGGAAAAATTCATTCAGTTGGTCAGTCAGCCAATCAGTGAGAACTGGAAAATTAGCAGGATATTAGCCATGGTGTTATTATAAACATGCTCTTAGCAGAAGTTTTGTGTTTACACAGTAGATAAAGAATGAAACTGTGGCAATAATATTTCAGATTTTCTCCCCTCCTGATACACCACCATTAGCTGTACAGCAGTGCTGGCTGACAGCACTTTCTGTGTTGAAGGAAATGTCCTATAGGACATTATCCAAATATTAACCTCCAGCCAGTCATGGCTTGTGAGCACTTGAAATGTGTCTAGTGCAACAAAAAAAAAATTAAATTTTTAATTTTATTTAATGTCAATGCCTTGGGTGATAATAGATGATAAAGCCTATAATGAAAGAAGGAAGCCTCCATTTTTTTTAAATTAATTTATTTATTTATTTATTTATTTATTATTTTTTGGGGGGTTCACCAAGTTCAATCATCTGTTTTTATACACATATCCCCGTATTCCCTCCCTCCCTCGACTCCCCCCCCACCCTCGAGTCCCCCCCACCCTCCCCGTCCCAGTCCTCTAAGGCATCTTCCATCCTCGAGTTGAACTCCCTTTGTTATACAGCAACTTCCCACTGGCTATCTATTTTACAGGTGGTAGTATATATATGTCTGTGCTGCTCTCTCGCTTCGTCTCAGCTTCCCCTTCACCCCCCGCCACCCCCAAACCTTGTGTTCTCCAGTCCATTCTCTGCATCTGCATCCATGTTCTTGTCTTGTCACTGAGTTCATCAGTACCATTTTTAGATTCCGTATATGTGAGTTAGCATACAATATTTGTCTTTTTCTGACTTACTTCACTCTGTATGACAGACTCTAGGTCTATTCACCTCATTACATATAGCTCCATCTCATCCCTTTTTATAGCTGAGTAATATTCCATTGTATATATATGCCACATCTTCTTTATCCATTCATTTGTTGATGGGCATTTAGGTTGGGAAGCCCTCCATTTTTGATGATCCAACCATTTTCAAAAATTCTTACTTCATAAATAAAAATTATTATTCTTCATTGTGAAATCTATTACAAGTAATTTACCTGCCATATAGTTGCAGAATTCCTTCAAAATTGATATCTACACTGATAGAAGTATTATTTCTCCAAAGGAAAATGAATGAAAAGTCCCTTTGCTATAACTGTAAACAGAATCCATTTATAGCTTCAGGTTATCTTTTCCTCATTTTCAAACTCCACCACAATCCAAGAACTAAAGATCCAGTAAGTTCTTCCAAGAAAAGATAATATCTAGGCAGCTGGGAGAGGTACTCTCCATGCTGGGATTCCAGTTTGCTTGTGACTGTCTTTAGAACCAGAGCCGATGGTTTCTTTGACCTTAACATAGAGTCTCACATGGATGGACCTAGAGACTGTCATACAGAGTGAAGTGAGTCAGAAAGAGAAAAACAAATATAGTATATTAACACATATATGTGGACTATAGAAAAATGGTACAGATCAACCGGTTTGCAAGGCAGAAACAGAGACCCAGATGTAGAGAACAAACATATGGGCACCAAGCGGGGAAAGTGGGGAGGGTTGGGGAGGCGGGGGAGGGAATTGGGAGATTGGGATACCAAACTGTACACTCTAAATATATGCAGTTTATTGTAAAAAATAAAAGTAAACAAAAATAAAAAAAATTTAAAACAAAAAAAGCCATAGCGCCTCAGCCATCAGACAACACTGAATGGCCCCTTGTTGGGTGAACCTAACCTGGGCCTTCTACTGAGATTTCTGTCACTTCATGCATTAGTGGAGCTGCTTGGGTCACGTTCAAACAAATAATCCACATCGCTTCTGGTCAAGGTTCTGCAAAGACCTCTTCTCATTGCGGAGTACAGTCATGATGGGCAAACTCTGTAGGCTCCATAGTTTGTTTAAAATAAGGATAAAATTTTAATATGAAAATTAACCTTGTGAAAGTAGAGTTTTCTTTTCTTCTGTGTTTTCAACCTCAAATAAGGATGCCTACCATGATCTAATGGCCTCTAAAGGTTGGAAAATTCTCATCAACAGTTGCCCAATGCTGAAGCAGAACCAGTTGCCAGTTGGCGGGGGAAAGAGGAAACAGAACATTCGCTCTAGCCACATACCTGTTTGCTTTTCTAGATCTGTTTGGGGTTTTTTTGCAGGGGAGGGGGCTGAGTATTTTTTCTTTGTTATGCCAGTTTCATAGTTTTACAAGCACTAATGATGTGTAGATGGTGTCCATTACGGTCTACAAATTGACAGTTGACGAACAGTAGAACATTCTGAATATTTTCCGTTCCGTAACTCAGCACCATTTAGATTTTGCTTCCTCACTCTACCTGGGCTGCATAAACGAAATCTCAGTCAATCCAGGTGACCACCCATTGCTTTCCAGGGTCAAGGTCTAGGTGAGTCCATGGTGCCAAGTCCTACGAAGTGGGTGCCATCTGCTCTTTGCTGTTAGGTATCAACTGGGGCAAATCCCAGCTGGTCCTCATTCATCAGTCACTCAGGTGCTCAGGTGGCCCCCATCCCCTGTTCACACGGCCTCTGTGCCCCTGGGGCCCCTCACCACGTGCTGCCATGTTGGTCAGACTGCCCGTTGGGAATCTCTGGGAGGCTGTTTGCAGGTCTGTACGTCTCTCCCAGACCCAATGGGCAGCCTGTTACGCTCTTGAGTCCTGCCACCTCCATGAGCTCTGGGTCCCCTTTGCTCTCAAAGCCCACAAATCTATCAGGAGTGTTTACAAGTCCCTACAGGTCTAACTAGATCTGGGCCCCGCTCCTCTCCCAGGACTCACCTCACTCTCACCACTTCTCTTCCCGCACTGCATCCAAAGAAATGTTTTCTGGTGTGTGCGAGAATAAAATCCCTCATTTCCCAAATCTTTGAGTTTTTTGACTACTCCTCACACCTTCTCTCTTCTCCCTTTGGCTTTGACTTTTGTAAACTAAAGCCAAAAAGATTTCTGCTCTGTCACATCCCCGAGGCTGTGAGCATTAAATGATCTAGCTATTTAAATGTGGGTCTGAGGTGATACTGATGGGAACAGGTGGATATGGAAGAAATCTTCTGAACTACTAGGCGACAGGAGAAACAAGTAGCTAACACAATTTTAAAAATTCTACTACAGATATTTCCATTTGCAAGGGGTTGGGAGGGTGACAATTTAGAATGTTCTGCTTAGACACATAGAACTAATGAGGCTGTATAAATACACATGATCACAATACTGAGTGGTTTTCCCAACGGACTCTCATCTCAGATCCTGGGCATCTTCATCCAAGATGCTCAGCTTCTCTTATGAGATAATAAAACAAGACCTTATGTCTGAACTTTCTTCTATAGTAACAAGTAATTTTCTCCTTAGATCTGTGGCAGGGAGGCTGCAGAAGAAACTCCTATGCCAACCAGAAAGTGAACTAAATAAAAACTACATCTCTTCCAAGGTTGATTGTCAGAGGTGGTCCTGCTTTCTGTCCCACAAAGGGACGCTAGTGCAGAGTCTTTGATGTTTTAAAACAGTGATGCGTTCTGAAGTTTGGCTTTTTGAAAGTGTGCTATTTGTCTGCCTTGCTTTGGGGTGAAGACCGGGAGTATATGTAGAATTCAAAGATGGCCCTCCTCCACCAGACCCTTTGCTTCTCAGCTCTTTCTGCCACCTTCACCTTTCCCTGGCCTTGGAAGAGACAGCTATCTTCTTGTTCCATGAGTCTCGCTCCCCCAAAATCTGTTGTTGGAATCCTTTTATTCCTTTAGACAACCCAAATTTATTGATCTTCTACCAGTACAACGTCAGGCTCTAACTGGTATTAAGAAATGAAAACAATAGTCATCCTCAAGAAGAATTTACAATCCAATGCTGGAAACCTTCTCTCTTTATCTCCTCTTTCCTTTACAGGAATCCTGCAAACCCTGTTGTGCATTTCGTGGAGATATTTTATAAAATTCTTCATAATTCTATCTCATGAGCCCCTCTAAACTGCCGTATGTTTCCTGCTTCTTTTATCTTTCCAACACAGCATCCAGCTCATTAAATGTTTTTACTGACAATAAAGTATCCATACTTTTATTAGATGATAGATACATATTGTTGTCAGAAAAATGAAGTTTTAAAATCCAACAAGAAATAGTGAATGGTTAATATTCCCAACAAAAAAATTGATGAATATTCCCATCAAAAATTGAAATAAAAAAGCCATCGGGGATACTTCCCTGATGGTGCAGTGGTTAAGAATCTGCCTGCCAATGCAGGGGACACAGGTTCGATGCCTGGTCCGAGAATATCCCACATGCCACAGAGCAACGAAGCCCATGCACCACAGCTACTGAGCCCCAGCTCCACAATTACTGAGGCCCGTGAGCCTAGAGCCCATGCTCCACAAGAGAAGCCACCGCACTGAGAAGTGCACATACTGCAATGAAGAATAGCCCCCGCTTGCCACAACTAGAGAAAGTCTGTGCACAGCAACAAAGAGCCAATGTAGCCATAAATAAATAGATACATAAATTTTTAAAGAGCCATCAGGGAAGAAAAAACAGCAACATTATAATTATGCTTATAAATGCTGTCCTCTGTGATAGCTAAATTGGAAAAAAAATGGCGTTAAGGCAAAAAGCTAAACTTTCCAATATTGTTCTTCAATGTGATTGTACTCAGTACTTTTACTACTCCATGCTTGCCCATAAACGTAGCATTTATCATGTACAGATTTAAATCCCAGATTATTAGCATAAACATAAGGCAGGTAATTTTATAGGAACATTATTTGGTGCACATTGACATAAATGGGAATTATAATTATAAGATATTCATATTAGTACTTCAAATGTTAAAAGAATTGCACTTCTTAACACATGTACAAAAACATTGATGTTTGTTCTTTTTTCATTTTTTTACCTAAGTAGGCCATCCAGACTATTTTTACACACATTTTACAGCAAAAATCTGACCCCAAAATATGTCATGATTCATCTGGCAACTCCTTTGTAACTCATTCACACACCATGAAGGATGAGATGGGTAGACAGAGATTAAATACATCTAGAAACAAGAATTTATATTTATTATTCCTATTTCAGGAACATACCCATGTTTCTAAAATATTTCTAGCAGACTGCTGATATTTTGCTACATGACAATTTAATTTTTACTTTGGCCTGAAGTCTTTTTTCGGCTGATCTTTGGGAAAATGCACATTGTGGTTTATTCACTTTGGAAATGATTCCAGAGTGAAGAGTGGCCTCCAAAACGAAGCTCACTCTAGCCGCACATAATATTTTCCCCAGAAGTGCCTATAAAGTCGACTAAAATAAGAAAGTGCTCATTATTTTTGATAAACAGTGGAGACTGGAAATTCATATTTCATTTTAGTACCAGAGGTGTGGAGTTGAGATACAGTAGTGCTCTTTTTCTGTGCAGTATAATGGCCTATTATTTTACGAATTCCTATTTACTCTGTGTCTGTAGCTTAACTCTGAGTAAATTCTACCTTTCTTCTCTTGCTAGCTAAGTGGGGGAAAAAAATTACCTCAAACCTACCAAGTGTCAAAGCTGCCTTAAAATATTGGTATTTAAAGGAGGTATAATACCAATAAGTCTGGGGCGATTAAGAGTTCTGAGTGAGGATATTCAGGGCTGTGTTATGTAGTTTGTGACAGAAATCTTAAATTAGTGTGGCAACACGGATGGCGTAACTTTCCCGCAGACTAGAAAAAAAGTGTTGTCAAACCCTTAGCTTGTGTTGATGGCACTTAGCAAGTATTGCTCTAATAATGGAGCAGAGAATATATGAGTCCCTCCAATTCTGATTTTTTTTTTTTTTTGGTCAGAACTTTGAAGTTTTTAAAGCTCTGTTCTCTTCCTCTCTGCCAGGCTAATAAAAAGAATTATTATTACTACCACATTTGTGTCTTTTGGATTTTATTTTTGGCTAATGCAAGCACTTTTACAACATGATCTTGGTTGAAGGAGCAATTAGAATTAAGGAGCCTTATCCAACAATTACAGCACTTACGGCAATTATAATAGTAACTGCGGACGTTGACGACTTACTGAGTTACCCCAACACTGCATTTTTATTTTGCTTTTAAAGTTATCAAGAGCCGAACGGTGGAGGTTCGTAATGACTTGGTGGTGGCCCGATTGGAAGTCTGAAGCCCTGTCTGCCACACTGGGAGGCATCAAAGGAGGTCTGTCCCACCAAGCTCTCCATTTTCACAACAGGATATCTGGTTTCTTTTATGAGGATACAGCTATGTTAATTTGGTTTAGTGGTTTGTTGGAGGTAAGCAGGCTCTTCACAGCACAAACACCAAAATCCCCTTAAAGCGGTTTCTTGTTAATAGCTGGGGTCTGATTGGCAGATTTGCATTGTAAAGTGTGATGCGGTTGGATAAATATGTTTAGTCTAGTAAGCACTTTAGTGATTGAGTGTCTGTTAATGGATAAAGGTGGATTATGGTGAAACCTCTACGGGCCGTCACTGGGCACTTAGCATCCTGAGACATGCAGAGGATGGAAAACAAGCTGGCACTACAGAACCGCTGAAGGGCCGTAAAATGTTTCCAACATTCGGTGCTAATGCGGGGCTTTCAAGTTTCAAATTTTAATTTCAGCAGAGGAGAAAGAACAGCAAATTAGAGTGCAGGGCTTTGGTAACTTCCAGTCGTGACAAAATAGGGATGTCCCATACACACGTTTAAAAGCTGACAGCTTTCACTGGACTTAAAATCAGAGAACTGACAGAGAGGAAGTTCAGGGGAGTTCATTGATATTTGAGACCGAATGCAACTCCTGCTGAAGTCTTTGCCTTTGGATATCCTGCAAGAAGAACAAGAATCAACAATTTTTTTAAAAAGGCTTTCAAGTTATTGTTAAAGAATGTTACCATGCATGTTCCTATGCACCTACGTGTAGACATAGTGTTTCACTCTTCCAAAAACAATGGACCGTTATAAGAATTATAGATACTACTTTCCTCCCTCCCATTTCCAAGCATCTGGAAATGAAGACTTTTCCATTTCTTCCTTCTGAAAAAGAGTACTGGGAGTCTTCATGAAAGTCACCAGAAAATGTCACTTTTTTTTCTTCTCAGGTGAACATGCAGAGGTATTTTTATGAGGTGAAAATATCAGCTTACTTCTAGGATCTAAAATGGTATTTTAACATCCCAGGCTCTGGGACAGGGATGTTGGAACGAACGTCTGCTCCCAGCCGGTCATGAAATGCTTAAGACTTTAGGAACTAGTCTATTTTTGCAGATTGGCTTTTCTACTAAAGTTAAAAATATTTCAACCATCTTTCTCCAAGACTCTTCCGAACCCTGCTTGGGGTTCACCAATTTTTATAAGCATCAGGTCATGGGCATTTATTTTCAGGACACCACCCCTCAAAGCTTTGTGATACCAACTGTTCATCCACCCCTCTTCAGCCACAGGTTTCCCTAGAGTAAGTGACATCAGGAAACACATAAACCAGGAATGACATTCTGCAAACCTGAGATAAAAGTGGGGCTGAGCCTTCAGTTTTCTGGATATCAGAGGAAAGTGTTATTCCAACACAAGCTCTAACAAAGACCAGGTGAAAGTCTAGCGTCTAGTGAGGTGCTAGCCACTAATTTATTGTATGACCTTGGACAGATCACAGCCTCGCTGGGTTCCAGTTTCCAATATGCATGGTGTTGATGGCGAGTAATATGACAGTGCCAATACCAGTTCATTGTTATTAATGAAATGGGATAGTTACACATATATAGGCCCCAAACCTAGGTTTTCAGGAAGTATAATTTTCCTTATCGTTGTTTGACAAGACATAATTTCTATCTTGAGCTCCTGTCCCACCAGATGGAGGAAAATATATTGTTACATATAACCCAAAAATATAGTTATTATTATAAAGCTATAATATATATTATATACTATATAGTGTTTATATACATTATAGCTTTATATACACACACACACACATACAGCACATATATAATTACAATTATATATATAGTTATTTTAGGGTCTCTCCCTTTCACCCAATTCCTAGAATTGTGCCTAAGCTCCAGGGCCCTCCAGAATGCCAGAGCTGTGTCATTTGTGGGGGAGAGGTGCAGAGCTTCTGGTGTCTGTACCTCATCTGCCCAAGCTAATACCTGCAAGGCACCTCACTCTCACCTGGTTTCCAGTTCCTGATAGACACAAACCACAGCCCGGTCTCCAAATATCACCCGAGATCTGTCTCAGAGATATCTGTATTCCTCTTGGGGGTGTAAGAATCATGGGGTTTTTCTCACATCTCACTGGAGCATATGGAAATCTACATTTGACTCCCCTGACACCCTGATGCAGCCATGCCTGCTCTCTTGGCCCTCTGCCA
This sequence comes from Hippopotamus amphibius kiboko, assembly GCF_030028045.1. Lineage (NCBI taxonomy): Eukaryota > Metazoa > Chordata > Mammalia > Artiodactyla > Hippopotamidae > Hippopotamus > Hippopotamus amphibius. The sequence continues at coordinate 103,052,784 of NC_080187.1, forward strand.
TATGGTCCAGAGAACCTGTCTTGCTACCACTGGTTAGGCAAAGCACAAAGCACAAAGTTCCTGATGCTCTTGGAGCCCTGAAACCCACACTGGATTTTATCTCATGACCCCATGTTAGTTGTAAGACCTGGTGGAGTGCTTCAGAACCTCAGCTATCTTGTTTATATTTCAACTCTTTCTCGCTTATGGAATCTTTATTTGGTCTGGTAAGGATAAAATTAGGTCTGACTGATCCCATATTTTATAGAGAAACACAGGGTGACAAAACTGAACATGTTGTTCAATGATAAACCAAAGGCTGTGTTCACATCAGCTATGTTCACACACGATTCTACAAATGCAGCAACTTTAGCATAAGGTGTTAAGACTGATATTAGCATCATTCAGTTGACACCAAGGATGGGAACATCCACAAATTCTCCAGTCCTGCTCTTCCTCATCGCATCAGCCTAGACCAGGAACTCAAAGCCCAACAAATTGGCTTCGCATGGTATTTTTGCCTACCTTTAATCTTGAACCCAGAGTCAAAGAAGATTTAGAACAGGGACTATGCAGAGAATGAGTGTGCAGTGCAGTACAATAATATGTGTTCATGTGAAGAAGTGCAGAGATTCTGGTGTTGGACTGACTTAAGTTAGAATCTTGGCTTTGCAAGTCAATAGCTGTATTTTGTTTTCTCTGGTGCACAGTAAATCACACAAACTAGGCAGCCTGAAATAGTCACCTTTTATCTCCCCATTCTGTAGGTCAGTAGTCTGGGCATGGTTGGTGTGGCTGGCCCCTCTGCTCAGGGTCTCAGCTGATGCTGGGTTCTCACTTGGAGCTCAGAGTCCTCCTCTAGTTAGTATTCTGATCCTTGTGGCTGTCGGACTGAGGCCTCGGTTTCTTGCTAGCTCTTGACTGGGAATGGTCTCAGCATCCAGAGGCCCCATCAAGTTCTTGCTATGTAGACTTCTCCATAGGCCCTCTGTTCATTGCCTGCCTTCAGGAGAGGCCTGGCCCCTTCTAGGCTCATCTGAGGTCAGGCCCACACAAAACAAGCTCCTTTCTGATTTACTGAAGTCAGCTAAGTAGAGACCTCGGTACACCTGCAGAATCCCTTCTGCTACACACCTTACCTTCACTTTGGGAGTGATAGCCTGTCATAGTCCTGCTCCCACTGAAGGGGAGGGTGTGTGTATCAGGAGGACAGAAACTCAGGGACCATCCTGGAACTTTCCTGCCAGAAGATTGTATGTATCCAGGCAAGATTTTTAACCCCTCTTTGCTTGTTTCCTCCTCTATAGAATGGAGATAATAATGGTAACCACATCAGAAGATTACTAGAAGTACTAAATACATATTGCCCAGTTCTGTGCCTTTGGATCAAATAAGCACAACAGTCTTTCATTGTTACTACTATTGTTGTTAATTTACAGTAAGAGTTAACTGAACCTGAAAAGAAAAATTGTCTTAATAGCACAAATACTAAAGGACCACAATTTAGGGTCCCTGGGATGACGATAGGCACCAAGTAAAAACAATTCATTGTTTCCATGACTTTTGTGGGGAGTGGAGGTGGAAGGCTGGTAAGTCTGATATTTTCATCTGATGACTCTAAACCTTCAAGTGCTCCCAGGAGCTGGGGCCCTGGGCTCTACACCTGATCTTATACCACTTTCCATCTGAAAGATCAATAGTAGGAGATCTGGGGACTCCTTTCTGAAGGGCTGCTTCCACCATGGTTCCCTGAGTTTTATAAACATCAGGTTTAATTATTGTGATTCCTTCTCTCTCAAGAGATTCTCCAGGACTGCCCTGCAGCTTCAGTGGAACGTAATACAGGAAGTGAGTCATTTCCAGGGAGCACACCTGCATGGACGTTTGGGCTATTTGGACCCCAGTACAATGAGGAAAGATGGTTTTGGAGAATGAATTATGTCGTCCAAGGGCACCTATGTACCCCTCGGAGATAACTGATCAGAGAATATGGTTATGAACACAACCTCCTCACATGCTCTAAGGAAAAGGACAAACACAGGACTTACCAATGCATCTCTACACCCATATCTGACTTTAGTGTCTGAGAGGGAAGGAAGAAAGTGACAGCTCCTATATCTTCAGATTTCTATAATCTAAGTCCTGCTGTTACAGAGCCACAGTAACTAACCAAGGGGAACTGCTTTACCATAGAAAAGGTAAGAAAACCAAGTGTGACATTAAAAAAAAATCCCTTAAAAATACATGAACTCAGAAAACTGAAAACTTAACTGCAAAGCAAAATAATGCATTTCATTCTTACATTCTCAAGAAGGAAGAAAAGTAACCATTTTAACAGTACCTGCAAAAAATAGAACATAAGATTGGTTTTCAAGTCAAAGGGACTATCACCGTAATTTATCTGAACCAGAAGACTTTGACAATGAATACATTTGAAAAGAAAGCTAATAAAGGACAATATCAGAAACAACCAAAGATATCTATCAGTTTATATTAAATCTTCAAATACCAATTTACAAATTTATAAAATGAGGACACAAAGAATTTTATAGGGCCAAATTGTATGAGAATTTATGCCTTGCAATCTTGGCATGTAAGATCAGTATGTATACAATTAAGCTTTCACTCAAACTACTATAAAGCAAATGCTTGTAATATCAATCTTTTTTTTTCTTCCAGTTTTATCAAGATATAATTGACATACAGCTCTGTATAAGTTTGTGTACAGCATCTGTACTATAGTTTTTAACTAGTCCTTCACATAAGCTAACAGGGCCTTGTCTTTCACCTACAATTTGAGACTATACTTTGACTGCAAATCTAGCAAAAGAAGCATAGTCGATGACAGCTTTGAAAAAGAGAGAGGGCTTTGGGTGTGGAATTAGCACTTTAATTAACATGTAATCAACATTTATGTTTCTCAAAAGATATAAAAATATGCAATCCTGTGACATAACACAAAAATATGGTGTTTCACTGTTTAAAATTAGAAAGTTATATGAAATTATATATAACTTAGTTATGTAAAATGAGTTATATATTAAAGAGAGCCCCTAAAGTTGCTACAACACTGTCATGCTTAAAAATAAGTGAAATTGAGACTCATTTAGAAATAGTTTTCACGTGTACCTGCTCTTATGTAAATGAGGAAGTATGGAATAAATTACCTTAAATTCATGATTAAAATATTCCCCAACTTTCACTTAGTAAGCATCCAACTATCTTGGCGCTGGTAGTTGCTGATTTTAAATTTAACCAGTATTTCTCCATTAAAGAAATAAAGATTTGCATAAGTGTAAAAGACAGAGTAAAAGAAACTTGCAGGTAATTATGCTTGTTTCTCCATCTTTTCATTATATATTATACTTGCCACCGAATCATAAAAAGCACTGTAAACTTGAAAAACAGTGGTTAGTTACCATATAATTAAAACTTGAGATGTTATAGAACAGTTCACATAACATGATTTTGGTAGACTTCTGTGTGGAACATATACACAGTTTCATGAGTTTAATTCCTTAAACCTAAAGCATTACATTTAAGAAATATTTTCCTGCCTAAATTGTGTTTAGAAATCTTCTCTAGTTCTCTCAATTAGTCTTCTGAAAAAGAAAAAAAGATGTGCTATTTTCCTGCTGTAAATATTTTATGTCCAAAAGATTTGGCCAAATGGAAAAAGACAGGGTTATACAGTCACATCTGGAGAAAAAAGAAAAAAAACAAAAATCAAAAAACGAACACAAAATTGGAATTAGATTTTTGTGAATAAAAAGCAAACCAAAAACCCCAGAAAAATAGGTTGCAGCCAGATAGGTAGGTGCTTTGTTCCTTACCCAAGCCCTGTCTGAGAGAACATGAAACACAAAGGCCATCCACATATCTGGAGGAAGCAGCTGCAAGAGTGATATAGGACCTATTCTTATAAAGAAAGAGCACCAGCAAATCTACTTGAGCGTGAATATTAGATTTGCTGAGTTCTGCTGACATCACCATGGGAGATAAACATATTAGGAAAACTGGGCCTCCTGTGGCTGGAGAGGTTTCCAGATGAAAGGAGGGATGCCCATCCTGACAACTTTGTGTCCGACTGGAGGCTGCAACCCCACCAAGTGTCATCTTAAACATCACTAGTCTGGAACAAGTGGATCAAAATGAACTCTGAACCTTTGTTTCCTTCCCCAAAGCGCTAACAGCTGCCTGCATCTGGAAACTGTGTGAAAGTTCTTTACAGCTGTAACATAATAAACAAACTAAAAAGAAAAAAAAAAATCCACGCGATCTACTATTCCATTTACATTCTTGCCGCTTCTCTGGCCTCATTAAATTGTAATCTCACATCTAATTACATTTTATCAATTTATTATTTCTGCAACTTGAGAATTAAATTGAAAGCATATTGAAGCAAAAAAGGAAATCTCTCACAGTTGTTCTTCTTTCTTGTTTTGTGTAAGTAAGTGTGTGATGACCAGGTCCTGAGTTGTATGGGGCAGTCAGCGTGGATGGTGTACTTTTGGCAGTAAATGGGGGTTGGGGGGGAAACCAACACTTTCAAGCTGTAGAATATGATTTACCAGCTCTGCAGCTCAGGGGTCTACATTTTCATAAATATAAGTGACAAATTATCAATAAATCACTCTTTGGTTCACCATAATGCATAATGTTTATTGAAACCCAGTTCCAATAAATATGACTCGCCCTTTTTAGCCAAAGCATAAGAAACAAAGATGACAGGAATTACAAACAGAAATGAAAAATGGGGAATAAGCGCCTGGCCGGCAATGAAACTTCTTTCTTTCTAATCCAATCTTAGACCACTGGATTCTGGAGGATACTTTCATATGTGTACACTTGTTTCAAAATGCCATTTAGTTTTCATTTTGACCCAAAGAATTTACAGAATGAGGCAGTAAGAATAATGTTTGACCACTGAACGGTTCTACTACTTTTTTTTTTCTCATTCACATGCATAAGATTCAATGAGATTCCACTAAAATGGCAATAGCATGAATTAAACCATCCCAACATTTCTTGGTTTGAAACATAACAATGTCCCCATTCTTTTTCCAAGGAAAAGACTTGTAGAAAAAAATTTAAAAGCAGTCAACACGTACTAAATACATGCAAAACTGTCCACCAAAAAAATGGAAAAGTGTAAGATAACATTAACATTAGAAGTAACTGGTAATTTGCCTCTAAAAGTTTACACACACATTCAAGCCTTTGCGCCACACACATTCCTGAAAGAAGAGGGGGAACTAGAGACTTATCAGTTATTATCGTTATTCTTTATTTATCACATATTATGATTGTGATACACGTTAATGCACCCTGTGATTTATCTTCTGCATTTTAAAAGTGAAATTAAGACGTGTTGCAGACAGTGCTGTTGTAATGCCCTATAACTTTACAAACTCATTCGGCAGCTGGAAGCAATTGACATCGGGTAGCATTTGACTTGAACAACACTTTAAAAAGTCAACTTGAATCTTAATTGAAATACCCTATATTTCACATTGGAGATATGACCCAATTCTAGCCTTTTGTTTCCTTTGAGGAAGCAAAGGCGGTACGGTATTCTGCTGTTTATGAGACTATTTACTACGCAATCGTTTATTATTATCAGGTAGCAGCATTTACTCTAACAAAGACTTTTCAAAATCAACTCTCTGAAACCTATGTCTGTGTTATATATATTTATCTTTTTCTGGAAAATTGATATAATAGGTAAAATTTTTCAATGAGCAAAAATTTGCCCTAACTTGGACTTGTAAAAATAATGTTTTCTCTTTTGCCTATTATAACTCTTCAGCCTTTCTCCTCTGTCTACTTATTAGTTACATAACTGCTTCTACTTCTTTTTTTTTTTTAATTTGTTTATTTTATTTATTGGCTGTGTTGGGTCTTCGTTGCTGCACACAGGCTTTCTCTAATTATGGCGAGAGGGGGCTACTCTGTCGAGGTGTGCGGGCTTCTTATTGCAGTGGCTTCTCTTGTTGCAGAGCATGGGCTCTAGGTGTATGGGCTTCAGTCGTTGTGGTACATGGGTTCAGTAGTTGTGGCACATGGGCTCAGTAGTTGTGGCTCACGGCTCTAGAGCACAGGCTCAGTAGTTGTGGCGCACAGGCTTAGTTGCTCGGTGGCATGTGGGATCTTCCTGGACCAGGGCTCGAACCCGTGTCCCCTGCATTGGCAGACGGATTCATAACTACTGCACCACGAGGGAAGCCCTGCTTCTATTTCTTTTAATGCTTAAGTGTTTTATATATTTACCAACATATTGTGATGCTGCATGTTCTTATCTAAATTGCCTAGCAATGACCTATATGGGAAAAGAATCTAAAAAAGAGTAGATATATGTATATGCATAACTGATTCCCTTTGCTGTCCACCTGAAACTAACACAACATTGTAAATCAACTATACTCCAATAAAAAATTTTTTTAAGATTTTTAAAAACTAAGAACTATTATATTAATTGTAAAAGTGATAGAAAAAAGAATGAATTAACAATCATTTATTTCTTATCAATAAGAGCCAGCTCTCATTCAGGTGCCAGACCACTAGTCTAGCTGCTTCATCGTCTACACACAATTACTATAAGAGTTAGTTACTATTATTATCTGCATTTATCGTATGATGCAAACCAGTCACAGAGAGGTTAAGTAACTTGCCCAAGGCATCATGCTTGTTAAGTAATAGCTCCAGGCTAAGAGAAAGAGCTCTACCAAATCTCCTTCACTTTAAGCATCATGTGTGTTCCTGAAAATAAATATGCCCATCAAATGTTTTAAAATTGAATTATACATTAAGTGCAATCAAACTAAGTATTCAATGAAGTGAATCATTTTATGGCAATAATACCCCATATCTATCTGTTTATAAATCTAAATTTCATTGTATCATGTTGAGTTATTCAGTATTCTTTAGGTACCTAGTGGCACAAACGCAACTCCAAACTTTTGAAGCAAAATAGAGAGTATTATCACTGTAACTATAAAGTCATTTCAGGAGTGACCAGATCCAGACTTCCAACAAGGTGAGATGCCTGCAGTCCCTTTCTGTGCCATGCAACTCTGCCTTCTTTACTGGTTTCATTCTCAAGTTAGATTTGTATCCCCTGGTGAGTCTTGAGTTTAAGTTGTCCCTAAGGTCGGATACAGAATACAAACAAACATCTTAGTAGCTCAAGCCAAATTTTCAAGAGATAATGCTGAAGAATGGAGTTGGGTCACGCGTCAATACCTGGACCATCAGTGTGGCAGATGCCTGGACCATCACTGGAAAGACAGTTCTGTCTTTTCAGCCCCAACCAGATGAAGAGTGGGGAAGGGGTGATTCTCCAAAGGAGGATTAGGATGTCGCTACCTAAAGAAGAGGGGAAATTGCTGGCCCAAAAAAAATCCAGAAAACCCTAGAGACAAGTTCGCTAAAAGTGATCTTTAGTTTCGTTACAGTGATGTCTTCAAGGTAAATACACTACGTGGCACTAAGGCAGGGAGCGAGCAGTTGTGAGAATCAAATCTGCTCGAGCTGGTTTAAGCTGAGAGGGATTTATTACAGGGTTTTAAGACACACATATTTCTCCAGGCAAACAAAGAGATGGAGTTTCTTTGAAGGTCATAGGAAATATGCTAAGAAAAGGTTAATCTTTTTAGTGTAAAAGGGTTGGTTTTTATATAAATATTCCACACTGAGTTTGGAATACTGCATTTCTTCTTTGACTCACTCCTAAGGAGACCAACTGGTCCCGGTTTGCCTGGGACTTTCTTGGTTTTAAGACTGAAAATCTCACATGCCAGGAGTCCATCAGGGCAGGCCTATCAGGTCAGTTGGTCCACCTACCTCACCCCTGTCCCTCCTGGCAATGGTACCAAACAAAACTGGCCAAAACCAAAACTTGAAGCCAGCCAAGCAAATGCTGTAGGATCCAGGAAGGACAAGTGAGAGAACAAAAAGATTTAAAGAGCCTAAATCTCTGTAACGAAGAAGAGGATAGAGAGAGGGAGGGTCCAAGGTGAACGAGTTGCCCTACAGAGCACATCAGCAGTTACAACACAGGGTCTGGAGAGGTCTGGTCTGTGGAGAAGTCCAAATCCAGTGAAACAGGAAATAAGCCCAAGGGCCCATGACCCACTGGGTGTGTGGTGATTGGAAGGCTCAGCTGGAACCCAAAGGTGGGCTTTGCTTTCATTCTAGACTCTGGGTGTGGGCTTGCAGGCTGACAGGAAGTCTCAGATCATTGGCTGACACGCATCTCCTTTCAGTTTTAAAGGGGAAAGCACTAAAGTCAGTCAGACAGAGGAAAGACAAATCTCATATGATATCACTTATATGTGGAATCTGAAAAATAGTACAAATTAACTTATTTACAAAACAGAGACAGACTCACAGACACAGAAAACAAACTAATGGTTACTAAGGTGGAGCAGGGAGCATAAAATAAGAGTGTGGGATTGACAGATACACGCTAGCATATACAAAATGTAGAGACGGCAAGGATTTATACCACAGGGAACTATGTTCAACAGTTTGTAATAACCTCTAATGGAAAAAAAATTGAAAAAAATATTATATTACATATATTTGGTTACATATATATATATATATATATCCGAATCACTTTGCTATACATCTGAAACTGGCACAATATTGTAGATCAGCTAGACTTCAATGAATAAATAAATAAATTTTTAAAAATAATAAAGGGGGAAGCACGTACCCACCCTCGCCTGATTAGAATCATTTCTGATATTGACTACCAAAAGCTCCCACCCGTAGGATACAATTGAAATCTTTATTAAATCCCTCCCTCTCCCCCAGCCTATAGCATTGGGTATCCCAGACAGAGAAACTCCGACTGGCTTTCCCACTCCTGAAATTTGGGGGGTTTCTCTCACCATGGGGCCCATTTGTACTTGAACTGAAAGGCAGGACTGTGAGATTATTCCCCCTGGGGCGCAAGGGGAGGAGGGGAGCAGAAAATAGCCTGGGTCTTCCTTAACTCTTCCATGCCTGCATCTCATTTTACTAAACTCCTAAAATACCTCTTCCCCAAGGAAAGAGGCTGATTTATTTCATCAGACTAATTCAGCCAGAGGTAACCAAAAGTACTTTGCATTCCGCCTATTGGAAATAGGAGATCAACATTGATGTTCATATTCCCCCCCGAGTCCAGCTCTCTGCCTGCTCATCCAACCTCCACCATGATTTACTACAACCTGTACATTGGGGACCCCCCCAAATCATCTCCATCCACATGTGTCTGTCCTGGAATTATCTGGAGCTCCCCAAGTTGCCAAACCTCGAGTCTGGACAGATTCTACCCCTATTCTCCCCAAAACCATGTGTGGTCCTTTCTTTCCTAAACAGCCCCTATATTAGACAGTGATGAGATGGGAAAGATGGGTATTATTATGCCTTTATTTTACCAAGAAGGGAGCTAAAATCCAGAGCATTGAAGCAGCTCATTCAAGGCCACACATCTAGTTAACAGAAAAGTCAAGCAATGCCTGTCCAATCTTGAAGCTTTGGTCATAGGGTACTATTATACTTTTTCTTTTTTTTTTTTTTTTTTTGGAGTATAGCTGCTTTACAACGTTGTGTTAGTTTCTACTGTATCGCTAAATGAATCAGCTATACGTATACATATATCCCCTCTTTTTTGTATTTCCTTCCCATTTAGGTTACCACAGAGCATTAAGTAGAGTTCCCTGTGCTATACAGTCAGTTCTCATTAGTTATCTATTTTATACATAGTATCAATAGTGTATATATGAGAATTCCAATCTCCCAATTCATCGTGCTTCCTCCCTTTCCCCCTTGTTATCCATACCTTTATTCTCCACATCTGTGGCTCTATTTCTGCTTTGTAAATAAAGTCATCTATACCAATTTTTTCAGATTCCACATATATGCGTCAATATACAATGTTTGTTTTTCTCTTTCCAACTTATGTCACTCTGTATGACAGACTCTAGGTCCACCCATGTAGGAAAAAGAAAATGAATTACACACATGAAATGCCACTCAGAAGTTGACAACCAGCTTAACCCACTGGTGTTGCATTCATTTATGGATGAAAAAACCTGTATCCAAACAGCAAAATATTTTAACCCGTCATTCTTCCTTCAATTAAAAAAAAAAATGTTTCTCAGAGCAGATTGTAAGCTTGGGAAACAGAACAATTGATAATTCACTTGCATTTAGGGCTTTGTAATGTACAAAATGCCTTTCTACACACTCATTCATTTGTTCATTTCACCAGTGTGTGCTAGAGTTTTATTTGATTCTCATAATTCAGGGTGTCAGGGCACAAGTCAGCATTCCTGCCTCGCATACGAGGAAACCAAGGCTCAGGAAGGTGACTATTTCTTCAAAGTCACATGGTTACTGGCAGCACTGGGACTGGAATCAAATGCTCCTGGCTCCCAGTACTGGCAGTGCCAAGGGTTTTAGCATTCATCATAATGCTTTCCGTGCCAAGAAAATTGTCCTGATTTGGTCAATGACAAAGCTCAAGCAGCATTTTTTGCCGGGTTATGTATTGTGAACTCAGAAGATGAAAAGGTACAGGTGTAAGTTTTCTGCATCAGAGTCACTACACTTTTGCCCTTAAAGCTTTATTTCCTATTATGGAAAAGATTACACTGAACTACATTTTTTTCCCCTCGAGCGAAGCAAAATAAATTTTTTAAATGCCTATAACACTCACCTTTAGCTCGGTGCATTCTGTGCATTTCACATGTTCATTTCAGAATAGCTTATGTTAACCTCTAGGTTACATATTTTATAAGTTACTTGCTATATTTTGTTTAACTTTTGACTCTAATTTTATCCTGAGTGTACGACGTTTAGATCAGAACATTTGTGTTTATATTAATAGTGTGTCTTTATCTTGCTGACGTTGCCCTTAAATGATCTATGTGTTTTTACAGAAGACGTCTCATAAAAAATTTCCAGCTATTGTAATGCAAGTTCTCTCTCTTACTCAAAGTAGGCTTTTGCTTAAATTTTTAGCTACTTATGTTTTGACACTAAGTCTTTTTTAAGTGTAATCAAAGCAATACAAAATTTACCAAAGTCCTAAAACTACATTACTAAATATTTCCATAAATAATAGTAAAGACTTTTGACAAGGCATTTGAAAAAGTTTCCGACTTTAATATCTGGTTGTTGACTTAGAATCCTTAAAAATACGTGAAGTTATTTGGCCTGAAAAATTATACTAAACAAAATAAGAATCTAAATGGGATTTTAAGTCCGGCTCTTAATATCCTTATTTGATTAAAGTACTAACCTCATTCATAAATGTCAGCGAAAATCACTTGATGCTGGTTTATATAATATTCTCATGTTGAACACCACATTAAAACAATCCTTAAAATAATAATAAACACTGACTCAGTTAATGCTGGATTTTTGTACCGTATTTTAAGAGCATAACTATAAGAGAAAAATAATAAAGCAAATGGAAATGGAAATAACTACTTACTAACGAGTTGTACCACTTAATAATAAAGATCAAATTAATGGTTTCATTCCTACAATATTACTCCTTTGGATAAAATGCTGCAACTCTAACAGCATAAGGATATTGGAAACTCCACCACACTTATTTTGAAGGGCATTTGATGGGCCAGGGTTGAGGGAATTCAGGATAAAACCAATGTACACTATAGGTATAATCCCATTGCTATAATTCATTTGCCAAAAAAAGGAGTTCTTTACTCATAAAGAATGTTGTACGGGATGCTTGATGGCTATTAAGACAGAAAGTCTGTGGATGGTAGGGCTTGTAGAAGAAGTATGGGCAAGGAAGCCAAGTCCACACACAGAGTAAGAGTCGATTCTAGTGATAATAAATCCCTCCTTCACGATGGAGGGGTCCAAAGTTATCTACTGCCCTGGGGTAGCTGGCTAGTCCCTCTGGGGAAAGGGACTATGCTGAGGGCTCAATGTACACCTGGGTTGTCTCCCCAGAGTTCCATCAATCACTGTCTCTCTTAGGATCTTCACTAGATCTTAATAGGATGACCAGGCTGAATACCTAAATTGGCAGTAATCATATCAGCTTGAGTGAAGGGAAGCCCGTGTTATTGGAATCATTTCATTGCTGCCACTTTGTCCATGAGCCCAGGGAGCAGCTCTGAGCTGCTGAGGAGATGCTGGCTGAGACTGAAGTGGTCCCATCCACTGATCATGGAGGCTCCGGACACATCCTGTACCAGACCCACATTTCACCAGTCTTTCATATTCCTCCTGGACTTCCGGCCAAGCTGTTAGCCACTATTCACAAATTCCTCCAGATTTATATTTCTGGCCCTTTCTCCTTCCAAACAAAGTAAACAATCAGTTACAATTTTTTTTCCAATTGGGAAGATTTTCCTTCCCCAAGGTCTTGGGCCACCTTGGAGCAAGGCTCCAATGCTGCACCCGTCCAATTCTAGCTAGAACCAGCATGGCATGCAAAACCACCCATGGGCCACACCTGAATGTTTGCCTTTTCAGTCAATTGATTAAAGGAAACTCCCCAAGGAACCACGGATGGATTGAGGGTAAGAGATTAGAGCAGCAGAAGTAGGTGCCAAGATAATCCGAGGCACAATGTAGGTACGTGTGTCTTGCATAACTCCCTGAATCCCATCTCCTAGGTACCACTATTGCTTGATGGTGGACTACTTCTAAGAAAACCCAACTTTATGATATTTTGGATCAAAAAGACAGTTCAGGTCAAATGTTCATTTGGTGCATCTTAGCCAGCTTCCGTGTCTACCAGGGACTAGTAGCAAGTTGAGAGCAGTAGCTATTTCTCAAAGAGGGAAAGGATTTGTTTCCAAAACCCTAAGAGTCTTCTCTTGGGGGTGGCCAGGGGCTGCCTACAACACCTCTATTTTTCCACAGATGTCCTATGTGTCCTTGGATCTTCACCGTCTTGAAGGCTGAGTAGCAGAATTTCTTCTGCTTCAGCTTGGACCATCTGCAGAACTCTTTTTTGCTCTGGGCCCCACTCAAACCTGACAGCTTCACAGTAAATAGGGCAACTTAGCACATTCAGATGTCGTTTATGTTGCCACCAGAAGCCCCTTTTTTTAAATGAAAAAAAAAAATAGTGCTTCAGACTTGAGTTAATCAATTTCACTGGTAAATAATGCATGTGTACATACATGTATGTAAATGCTGTTTCCTAATCAGATAAGTATAAAGTAATTTGTATATGGTATTTAAATAGCTTCTTCTGAGTCAACAAAATGTATTTTAATCTAGATAAAGGCAAACTCCCACAATAGGCTAAGTTCTGTTTTTAAATTTTACTACATCAGCAACATGCTATTGAAGACTTTGACCATTTTCACTTATCATTTTTCTTGTTTTTAACATGAGGCATTGTTTGAAGAATGTACCATTGCAAGGAACCAGCAAATGATTAATAAGACTTCAATTGGGGGAAATTAAAGAAATTAGTCAACACGCAAACTCTCGTTGCCTCATCTGGTCTCTATCGTGCATGCCTGAATTACCTATGCATCATGTTCTCTGGATCTATATCCCTCATTACTGAAAAAAATCAAAAGGTGAAAAAATAAAAAAACTATTCAGAAAGACTGTGTATGTTAACACGTCTTGAAAAAGAACTCTCCATTGATTACTGATATCACAGATTGATGCATTTATCTTTTGGGGTTGAATTAGTCTTCTGTTAATAAAAAGGAAAGAGGCAGCTGGCTTGTACTCAAACCTGGGAGAGCTGAAAATATACTGATTAAAGATGACTTTGAAAGAGGAAAAGGCCAGAATCCTGTTACAACTAATCATTTTACATACCGATCTCCCGCTCTCTGCCCATGGGCTTGCATATTTTCTACATGCTTCATAAATACACCCAACAAGCATTTACTGAGACTCCTATATGCTGATGCTGTTATAAACAAAGCACATGCACAATTTTGTATTTACTTTTCCAACTGAGGATGATAATCTACATTTTTGTCAGATTCCTACTGGTCACTGTCAACGTTTTAAGCATCATTTTACTGAAACACAAATGTATTAGGGATGTAGGTTTTTCAGCTTTCACCTTCACAGACAACTCCTCATTACAAGGCAGTGTAACATAGTGACTAAGGTTTGGGTTCTGGGGCTAGATGGGTCCGAGTCCAAATTCTGGATGCCCACATACCATGAGACCCACTAACCACTCTAAGCTTCCTCATTTGGAAAGAGGGATAATAGGAGCACTATTCCTGTGATTGTTTTGAGGATTAAATGACACAATAACCTATAAAATGCTGAGACTTCCCTGGTGATCCAGTGGTTAAGACGATGCGCTTCCAGTGCAGGGGGCACAGGTTCGATCCCTGGTTGGGGAACTAAGATCCCACATGCTGCGTGGCAGGGCCAAAAAAATACATACATATAAAATGCTTAAGACAGTGGCTAACACAAAATCAACACTGCTTGTGTTATTTTTATGTATCTCTATCATCAGGCAGTGGAAGTTCTTTTTATTCTTCGTGGTTCATGTCACACATTCTCTTCTTCATTGAGTTTTTCCTCATCTTTTCAACTGGAGATGCTCTTTTCCTTCCATCAACTTTCTACACATTGTGTTTGAATTGTTCCCACAGCATTTGACACTTTACTCTTTGCTCTCAAAACGTGTACACCTTTCTCTTACCCACGCTGCCAGATGCCAAGCTCCTCCATATCCTTTTACATTTCACCCCTACTGGGATGCCTAATAATCTTGCACATTAAATAGAGGATCAAAAAATATTTACTAAGTTGCAAAAATTGTGATTTGTGACTACATTCTACAGGTAGAAAAACAATGATAAAGACACATGATGAGTTTTCAATTAAAATTATTTTGACTTTCAATTGATTTTAGTTTACAATTAAACATGGTCCATTTCTCTGTAAATCAGTAGCATCTGAATTAGAGACTGTTTTCCTATACCAAGGCCTATCTTGTTCTTGGATGATTTCACTACATTTTTAATTCTATTGCCCACTTGCACCTTTTTATTCAGGATAAGTTTACGTTTCTCTTAGAAACATAAGTCTGTCATCTGGCCCAGTTACAACTATTTTGGTTCTCCAAACAAATAAATGTTTCCCAAAAACTTTTCCTAATGTTCTGTCTTACCAACTACCACTTCTTTGCTATATTTAGTTATGCTATATTTTTTGTATAAAGCATCAGAATTATTTTCTCCTTTTTGTAGATCATTCCCCTCTTTTTACAGGTATTTGCAGTATCTACAATGGTGTTAATTAAACGCATGAAGTAGTTTTAATGAACATTTTCTGTATCTATATGAGAGAACGAAAATGAAAAATAACTTACAGCTCTTTAAGTGCGACTCGAATCCCAAAACCTTTGCTTCAAATCCACATGTTACCATAAGTAACATCATCAGAATATAATTTAAGAGCATGAAGCAATCTGATTGGCCTCCAGCCATTAGTTTATAAACTTATCAACATAATTCCATTCTTATCATTTAATCAATGACCATGAATAATGAGTTTAAAATGAAGCTATAATTGCATTAGTCATGGGTGTCCTTGATGAATGAACAAATGCAAAAATTATTGCACTACAGAGATACACATTACTGTGATCACATATGTGGCTACAGCACAGTAATTCAGTGCCCTTGTGTAGTCAACGTATAACGTATTGACACATCACTGGAAAAAATTTGATTCAGATTTTTGTAAGGGTCCACAAAACTCTGTGTAAGTTATTACAGAAAAGCTAATTCAAATTTGTGTCCTTCTGAAAACTTGCAACTCACCTAACTTCCATAGTAAAATAAAATTAGCTCAATTGGAGAAAAGTAATAACAAATGATTATTTCTGTCTCTAAAGCTGCTAGACATCTTTCACAATTTACCTTCTGATTACCTTGGACTTTATAAACTTTGTTTTATTAAATACACCCAAAATAGTTAAGAATGAGTTATCACACCAAAAATAACACACTAATCTTGTGTATTTGCTGGGTACTTTGTAATTCGCAACCATTTCACCTGCATTATCTTATTTGAAATCAATTTTTGTTTAATGTGTCAGCCTCTGTTGGTATGCAAACGCCCTTCTACCACAGGGTCATTGGGGCCCTTGCAAATTCTCCCCACGCCAGGGAAACTCTTGGTCCCAATTTTCCCAACAATGTCAATTATGAAGGTACCGTCCTCACCCCCAAAACCTCCCTCTGCTTTATGATGCTGAGGCTAGAACCCTGCAGATTAAATTTCTGCTTTGCCACAGGCTTCTTAAGGCTCTGCCAATAGCGGGAAGAGAGAAGGAGAGGGAGGGGGAAAGAGAGAGAGAGGCAGAACAGAGGAGAGAGAGGCTTCTGTTTACATCCTGTCTCCTCTCTGTCACCTCAGGACGCTCTCCCTGCTGGCACCTGGTTGCAACCTTTCCGCAGCACTCCCAGAATCAGCCTCGCCACACCCTCAGAGGTGCAGCCCAGCTAGGAGTGCCCACTCCCAGAACAGGCTCCACCCTACTGCGCTTTTTCTTCAAGACATCAGGTGCTTCTTCCTTCATGATTTTGTTTTGAATTTTCAATTATGTAAAATATTTACATAAGGTCCAAAGTTGCCTCCACCCTATTCCCTTCCCTCATTCTATGGGGAACCACTTTTATCGGCTTTGAGTTTATTCTTGTATTATTTCTTTTGAAAATATAAGAAAATGGTATGTAGTTTTTTTTTTTTAAGTTTGAGTTTTCCTTTATTTCTGAGAATTAGAGGCACACTTGTTACATGTTGTGGCCAAATGCTCAGTGACTGAATGCTAAATTGTTAGAATCTTATTAAAAATCCAAAGCATTGAAAATTTCCAGGTAGGGCATTTTCTTGAAAGATTTCTGGCCTACCTAAAATTAAATAAGTAATGTAATATAGTTCTTGAGGATGGTTTTATGTGCTGCTAAACTAGTACATCGAATAATACTCCAGATTAGAATTATGGTATTATCTAATCTCTTATTCTGCCTTGAATTAAAAACCTTTTAAAAAATAATTGTTGGCTCAAAAAGTACAATGTTCATCATATGTAGTCTTATCCCCCCTTCAGCCTTTCTTAAATAAAGGACAGTCAGTCACTCTACATGCTGTTCTGCACCCTATTTGTTTCCAATTTGGAATCAAATAGCAATAGAGATGGCTTAACCTCCTCGTTTCCAATTCTTATGCCTTCAGTTTCTTGTATCTGATCACACTGGCTGATACTCCCCAAATTAAATAGTAGTAGAGATACTCAGTGTCTTTTCTTGGTCTTGACTTTAGTAAGAATCCCTCCAATTATGTTCTTCATAAGTGAAGATGGTCAGTTCATTAGCTAAGTTGAGGATTATATACAGTATCATGTTAGAATACCTGTCAGTTTCTAATTTATTACTTTTAACCTGAATGAGTGCTGAAGTTTTCAAATGCCATTTAAGCATCAATGTAGATCATATGATTTTGATCCTTAGTTCTAATAATATGGTGAATTCTATTACTGGATTTCCAAATAGGGAGGCACCGCTAGGCGTGGCCCCCTGTGATCACTAAACATCTCGTGTGGCCAAAACATCTGATCAGGAGCAGTAGGATAAAAAACTGGAAATTTAGTCATGGGTCCTATTTCTTAAATGGCATCTTTATTTTTTGTGTAAAGAATTTGTACTTCATCCTTTAAAAGCAATGAGAAACCATTCATTAAGAGTCCTGAATTTTAGAACCATCTTGCTAAAGAAAACCCAATATTCTTTAGAAAAAAAAAGGAAAAGAAAATCCAATTCAAAGCAGTAGACTTATTGTAATGAACCAGGTAAGAAATGATAAGGCCTGAACTAAATATGGGAGAATCCGGAGATAATGAGGAAATGTCACGTCATGACTAATTGAGTGAAGAGGATGAACAGGAAGGAGAGCTCTGAGACAACTTCCAGGTTCTGGCCTGGAGGACTAGGGGGATGGTCGGGCATCAACTCGGACGGGGAATACAGGAAGGTGAGGCATTTTGGCAGGAAGGATAATAAGTCTTTGATGAGTTTTAGATATTTGTGGAACTTCCAAATGCAGACATTTTTCCCTAGAGGTTGGGAGAGATATAAGGGACATAAATATATATTTTGAAATGATCAGCACAGAGATGGTAACAATCTACAGAGTGGATGAAATTTCAAAAAGAGTGGACATAGCAGGAGAAGAAGAGAGCAAGGGTTCAGGGCCACCTCACTCACCCCGGGGAGTTGTGGGGAAGATTAAATGATACAGTGCATATGAAAATACTCTCTATGTTACTTATTGTTTTCCTCCTAAGCATCCTTTTCATGGTTTACATGGCTTACAGAAAACATAAGTTTATGATTCCGATTCATATATGTGCATGTAAATATTCAGTAAAGACTATGTAAAATTTCCAACCCTGCCTCTGTCTCTTCTGGGAAGAGTGCTGAAAAGTTCCACAGCGGCCCATTTGACACTTCCTGAGTTTGTTTCTACCTGTAAATGCAAATAATAATATTTGTTTTTTGCAAATGCTTTTAAACCCCTTTGGGAAAAAAGACCACTGATATTTGATAAATAACATATGATAGTAGTAACTTTTAAGACATACAGGTACAATTTGGATCTTATTTACCAAACCTTATTCTACTAGCCATAAATATTTTTATATGCATATAGCCTCTCCATTCAGTTTCATTTCACCAAGTGAAAGTCTGAAGTACTACAAAGTACATTTTATGTACAGAACTAATTTATAACTTTAGAAATATCACCACAATCCTCATGTTCAGCCCTTACAACCTACAAAATGTGCAGATTATTGGATGCCAAACAGAGATACTAGTGGAATAAACAAATTAGATGTTTGAGAAGTTTAGTACAAGGGCTACAACATAACAATAGGTGGTGCTGCTGGGATGGATACTGAACGTGTACATTTGATTCAACACATGTCATGGAAATTCTTCCTGAACGAAAGGACTATGCTTATTAAATTAAAGGTTGGTTTGGGAACAGAATGAAAATCTGATCCGGAGGAGCATTTGAGAGAGACAAAAGCTTCCAGCAACGTCATGTACTGAAGAGAAAGATACTTCTACCAGTGGGAACTCATTTTTGTAAGCAGATTTTCATGTAAAACCATCAAATTCTATGTTAATTTCTCAAGCAGGCTGAGTCTTCTGTGCTTCTCTCTGTCAAACAAAATCAAAGTTATAACTGCCAGGTTCTAACTTTAGATAGGTGCAAAAGATACTCATTAAATACTCTTTTTTTCATATTAGTAAAATGACTTTTTAAAATTTATTTTTTATTGAAGTATAGTTGATTTACAATGTCATGTTAGTTTCAGGTGTACAGCAAAGCGATTCAGTTATACATATATATCTATTCTTTTTCAAATTCTTTTCTCACATAGGTTATTACAAGATTTTGAGTATAGTTCCCTGTGCAGGAGGTCCTGGTTGGTTATCTATTGAATATTTTATGTATACCAAGGGGTATATGTTATTCCCAAATTCCTAATTTATCCCTCCCCCCTCATAAATGCCCTTTAGTATAACTATGCTATTATGATTTCTCTTTCTCATACTGTAATTCAAATAGAAGAAGGTTTAAAATCTGGATATCCCCCCTTCCTGAGCAGGTGTGGCAGCTCAAGAGCCTTGACCTTGAGCAGTGTCATCAGATAAGATACAGGCATTTGGTGTTTGGGCCATAAGATTTGGAGAGGTTCTACCCACCTGCTCTCTGCTATGGCCAAGTGATTTGAAGTATCATGATAGATTGGAGTTAGACGAAGAAAACTTTTAAAGGAAGAGAACGGACCTGCATATCCCATTTTTCTCAAGCTATTTCTAACCTTGCAATCAAAATGATCTATTTTTCCTCTTCTTATACGTCTTTTTAAAGAACGCGATGGTTGTGGTAGAATGTAACCTCCATACCCCTGTTTGCAGTAGAGCCCCAGCTGTGGGGTAGGGGGCCCCCGCTGTGTACTCCCTATGACACTGTACTTCCTTTGGTTGGCAGTCCTTCTCCAGAGTGACAGAAGTAAATAACTATTTACTTCTCTGGCTTCAGTCTGGTTCCCAGCCCGGATCACAGCGCCTACCACATAGCAGGTACTCGGTAAACATTCGTTAACTGAAAGCATGAACTCACAGTACTTATGCGTGGGTATTCTCCAAAGATCCAATGCATTAACCCTTGATTCCAACTACTCCTTCTTGTTGAGAGCTGGTTGGTTCAATGTAATAGCAAGTTTGCATTCCCTATATTTGGTTCAAAATCGAGTTAAATGTTCTCCCAGTGGATTATTAGAGACGGCAGACTCTGAACTCATGACTAGTGCTTTTGTACTCTTTGTGGGAAAAAAAAGAAGCTGAAAAGAAGGAATCCAGAAACTGCCAGCCTTGGGAAATACAGGCATAATGGCAATTATCTGTCCAGCCTACTATGGAATTATACCAATCTTAATTATAGCACAGAGATACTCCCTTACGGATGGATTATTTTAAGGTAGTAAGTAATTAACCAATAAATTCTATTCCATGCTTTGAAGGCTTATTTCACATAAATGTAGCATCTTGAGTTTGGAATAAGGTAAAGGCACATCTGGTTTTCTCTATTCACCCCAAAGTATAAAGTTTGGACACTTTTCTCTATGAATTTCATCAGACAGTGTACGTGGCATAGGTATATTTGATGGCTGCAAGATAGGTTATGAAGTCTCTGGTAAAAGCAGTCTCTCTCTCTATGGGTCTCTTTTTTAGCAAATCCGTTTATGTGAAATAATTGGGGTAGATTAGTCAAAAATGCTTTCATCTTTGTTTCTTGCCTATGTTGCATTTTAAAATAATTAAACTCCAGATTGTTTCTGTTTTTCACCTAAGTTTACTGGCACCCAGCAAAGAAGCCTCCACTTTGATTTTAATCATGGCCAGACGATGGAAGCCCTCTGTCTCAGAAGCAGCAAGAGCAGCAAGTAGAAACCCTGCTGGGTAATTTCAAAGCAATGCACTTCCTGCTGGTAGCCCTACAGTATGATTTCTGTTCTGCCAAGGGCACCAATAGAAGGCAACTGCCAATTTGCACCTCACACATAAATTCACATTATGCCAATAGGCTTCGAAGGAAACCACAAGCTACCCTGCTCAGCCGTCAGAGGTCTGTTAACAGACCTTTAACTATGATCTATTGTGCGGCAGGGCCTGAAAGACACACGCGGAGTCCACTTTATAGAGACTGCATTTGCCCAACACCGTTTTTCTTGAGATAATTATAAGTGTTTATTTTGGCTTTTAACAACTTTAATCACATTATTTAGCATGTTGCTGTTTTGCCTTCAAGTTAAATAAATACAGAGTTCTCCCAAGAATGTTCCAAAAGCTCACACGTAGGGTGGTTTCATCGAGGACAGAAGCCAATCGATGAGATGGAGGTGGTTAATTACACCAAAGCTTCAGGGATTTGAAGACGTTTCCCTCCACAAACTAGTAGGCAAACAAGTTATACTGAGAGACAGAGAATTCCTAAAAGAATAAGGTGTGATCTTTCAAATTACAATACCATGGCTCTCCCTTTGCTTTGAGATTCTGTTTTCAGTGGTTTTTAAATGAAGAAACGGGTTTACAAGGAGTCCTGCAGAACAGCCTGCAACGTCTTTAGTGACAAATTTTGCTGCAATTACCATGTGGAATACAGAACAGCACTTCTCTGAGTTATCTAGAATTAGGTTTAAAAATAACCTTAGCTGATCACAAAGGGTTCTGTAGTCACTGTTATCTTTGAGCAGCTGTTGAAACATCATATTGTGCCTAATTGCACTTGACTACCCAGTAATAGCAGAACTATAATATACTTCCATGTATTCTGAAAATATCTGCCTCCAGTGGAAACTAGTTTTACTAAACCAAAAATGACAATTCACCTTATTCCTGAATCACCTCATTCAGTGTGAGTGTGAGTCAACTGGAGTATAGGTCTAGATTTTTCAGTAAATAGATTTAGTGCATAACAAAACTTATATGCCATTTTTCTGTCTTTAATAATATTTTTATCTGATGCTATACATTCTGTTATTAATTACACTAAAGTTTCAAAATGAGATCTTTTCTTCCATAATTATGTATTTCTGTCCTTCAGTTACTTTAACTTTCTTAAGAAACTAATGATGAATATTCTCTATTTTACTAATACTTGGAATTGTTTTTTCTTCCCAAGGCTCTGGAGTGGACATGCAAGACTTTTCATCATGATAACAACTGAAATAGAATAGCCAGTAAGGGACATGGTTTTGAAATGACCAACTTAATCAAACAGGTCATTTTTAAATGACCAATATAAATCATCACATTTCTTTTTCATGAAAACCTGCACGGCAACTTGTAATAAAACCATCAGGAAATTCCCAGGTGGCAGAGTGGTTAAGAATCCACCTGCCAATGCAGGGGACACGAGTTTGAGCCCTGCTCCAGGAAGATCCCACATGCTTCAGAGCAACTAAGCCTGTGCCCCACAACTATTGAGCCTGTGCTTTAGAGTCTGTAAGCCACAACTATTGAGCCCATGTGCCACAAGTATTGAAGCCCACACACCTAGAGCCCGTGCTCCACAAGAGAAGCCACCGCAATGAGGAGCCCACGTACCACTGTACCACAGTGAAGAGTAGCCCCCACTCACCACAACGAGAGAAAGCCCATGTGCATCATTGAAGACCCAAAGCCAACAAATAAATTTGTAAAAAAAAAAAAAAAGAAAAAGGAAAAGACCATCAGATTCATGCTCTATTTCACAAATCCAGCAGCCAATTAATTCATGAGAGTTTTTTCTTAATAATTCTGATCTGAGAGGATTAGACTGGATTCTAATTCTTCTTCTTCAATACTGGATACAAGAATATACTGGACCGACTTCCTAGGTGGCTCAGTGGTGAGGAATCTGCCTGCCAATGCAGGGGACACGGGTTCGAGCCCTGCCCTGGGAAGATTCCACATGCCTCCGAGCAACTAAGCCTGTGCACCACAATTATTGAGCCTGCACTCTAGAGCCCATGAGCCACAACTACTGAGCCCATGTGCCACAACTGTTGAAGCCCATGTGCCTAGGGCCCATGCTCCACAACAAGAGAAACCACTGCAATGAGGAGCCTGTGCACCACAATGAAGAGTAGCCCCCACTCACAGCAACTAGAGAAAGCCCGTGTGCAGCAATGAAGACCCAACACAGCCAATAAATAAATACAATAAATAAATTTATAAAAAAAAAAAAAAGAATATACTGGACCAATGTCTTCAAAGTTATTTTGAGCCTAGAATTCTATATCAAACTAAATTATTATTCACATCTATAGGCAAAATTAATCCCCAGTCCTACAGTGGTTTGGAAGGTTTATCCCACACACAAACTTTCTGAAAAATTCATGAATAAAATATTAATAGTTCAAACCTACCAGTGAATTACAAGAAGATCTTACAATAAACAAACAGGCTTATTCTTAGAATTTAAGGATGGTTTAAACTTATAAATCTATTTGTTTAATTCACCATATTAACATATAAAGAGAAAACCCATAGGTTTATTTTGAAAATTTCTGGTAAAGCATGTCCTGTAATTACTTTTGCTGATAGAATAAAGACTCCTAGAAGAGTTACAATAACTTAAAAGTTATATCAAAATCTATGATAAATATCATAATTAAGGATTGCCAAATAAAGTCAGGAGTTAGGCAAGGTCAGTCACTATCATCACTATTATTCAAGCTTATTTTGAAACATTCCAGCCAATGCAATAAAACAAGAAAAGTGAAATGTACACATTGGAAATCAAGAATCAAAACAAAGCTGCCCTTATTTGCATATTATATGTTTGCCTGCCGAAAGACACCAAGACAACTGAAAAACAACTAAAACTAATAAAAGAGTCCAGTAAGGTAGCCAGATAAAATATAAATATTATATATAAAAATCAATAACCAATTATAAATAAATGGAAGAAATATCCAATTTACCAGGGTAACAGAAAGCAACAAAGTGAATGGAGACAAGACTAACAAAAAAGTTTACATATTCTTGAAGAAAACACGTATATCTAACTGAATAATCTTTTAAAGGACTGAATAAATTAAAAGTCATAACATCTCACTAGATAAGAAGACAATAAATTATGACATGATTATGTGCGTGAACAGACTGGGCAGCTTAAACAACAGAAATTTATTTTCTCACTGTTATGAAGGCTCAAAATCCAAAATCAAGGTGTCAGCAGGCTTGGTTTCTTCTGAGGCCGCTCTCCTCTGTCTTCATATGGTCTTCCCTCTGAATCTGCTTGTTTCAAATTTCCTCACCAGTTATGTTAGGATAGTGCCTCTGTAATGATCTCATTTAACTTAATCACCTCTTTAAAGGCTCTATCTCCAAATACAGTCACATTCTGAGGTACTAGGGGCTGGACTTCAGCATATGATTAGGGGGTGGGGGAGCACAACAGCCCATAGCAATGATATTTCTTTCTCAAGATAATCTAAAATTTCAAAACAATTATTCTAACCCAACAGAACTTTTTATGGAAACTGACAAGGTGATTATAAAATTTACCCAGTAGAGTAAATGCATAAGAAAATTGTAAAATATAACAGCATTGAGGGACAACTTGATACCAATTGTCAATGTATTCTACTCATCTATGAAAGTGCTCATGGTATAGTGTTTAACAACACTGACCATGGATAGGCAATACTCAGCTGTTTACTAGCTTGTAACCCTGGAGAAGTTACTTAACCTCTTTGGAGCTCCGTTTCCTAAGTAAAATGGTGATAATAATGTTGATTACCACATGTGGTAGTTGTGAAGATAAGTATAATGGTGCCAGGTGCTTATTAAAGATTCAATAAATATTAGAGATTGTTGTTGTTAAAGACTGCTGCTATAGAATTAAAACAGTATGAAGAATAGATAAATAGATCGATGGAACAAAATAGAAATTTCCAAAAGAGAGTGATGATTATCTAGGAATTTCGTCTATGAAAATGCTGGCATTAAAATCTGTGAGTAAAAGGTTAACTATGAAGCCAAGTGAAAAGAAGGCCACTTCTGTAAGAAAATATTTACAACGTATTTAGCAGAAACAGAATTAAAATTCATATGTGAAAAAGTCAAACTAAAGAAAAATGGGCAAAAATTATGAACTGGCAGCAGAGGAAGAAATAAAGACTAATAACCATGCAAAATCATGTTCATCATAAGTAATAAAGGAAATGGAATTAAAAAGATATGTTTTACCAACTCAACTGAAAGAAACCTGAAAGATTTGTAATATCCAGGGTCCATACAGTTTGGGAAATGGAAAGTTAATAAATTGTTAGTATAAACTTGTAAAGCCCACTGTGGAAATATCTATGGAAATTGTAATGCATAAGTTACCTGACTCACAGTTTTACTTATAGGAATCTCTCCTACAGAAACAATAAGACAGATGGGTGTCTAGAAACTTTATTCTTTGTAGTAGTAAAAAAGTTGGAAACAACCTAAATATCCAGCAAGAGGGGAATGCTGCAGTAAATTATGAAACATTCATTAGTGGAATGTTAAAAAGAATTATGTAAACAAAATATGACATAAGAATATGTCTATCAGTTATTATTAATTATTCGTGGTTTTTAAAAATCTTTATGTCTAAGGATATATAGAGGCCTAGGAAAAAAGTCTGGAGATACATATATGAATAATAGTTATCTCCAGAAAGGAAAAATAGTTTTGGTGAGCCTTATTTTTATATATCTAAATAATTTGTAATTTTCAAAGTAATCAAGTACTTCTTTTATATTTAAAAAATTGAAAAATACCAACAATTGGTTATAGGACAGAACCTATAGTCTGGAGTATCATCATCAATTGCTCTTTAGGGGAGATGAGCTATAGACTAGAATAGTGTCTCTATTTATACTTGGATAGCTGGGGAAGTGTAATGCCATTGACAGAGAAAGGACATGTGGAAAGACAGCCTTAGTAGCATTAGGAGAAGGTAAATAAGGGAAGCTTACTTTCCCCTGATTTCACCCTCCCATGTAGAAGGACATCCATTCAAGCAGCACTTTTGGCCACTCTGCCCCTTCACTAATTCTTTCCCAAGGGAGAGAGGTTGACTTAACTGACCGTTAGGTTTGGAACAAAAAGTAGGCAGGTCTGGATCAGCTCTCCGCCTCTTCCGCTTTGAGGTCTGATCATGTGCACGTGTTCTGGTCTACTGTTGGTCATGCTGTAAACTTAGTGCTTAATACAAGCACTGGTC
The DNA here is from genome assembly GCF_030028045.1 of Hippopotamus amphibius kiboko. Classification (NCBI taxonomy): domain Eukaryota; kingdom Metazoa; phylum Chordata; class Mammalia; order Artiodactyla; family Hippopotamidae; genus Hippopotamus; species Hippopotamus amphibius. Next base: position 103,079,064 of record NC_080187.1, read on the forward strand.
AGTGGATGTCCAGAATTGCCTTGACTGAGAAAGTATTATGTCTAATGTTCAAGTTCTACCAGGAAAACCAATATTACCACACACCTAAACCATGGAACCCAGCCTTTGTCAGCAACAAAACCATCACATGGATCTTCAAGTGTCCAATTCTCGGCTCCATCTTTCAGTCCATCTCTTGACTGGTTCCAACTCTTAGAAGAGTGGAATGGTTTAATTTCTTATTAGTACCTAACTTCAGATGCTTTCAGGGTGACATTGCATAATTCATACTGGGGTTTCATCCTTTTATTTATTTGTTCAATCAGTAACACTGAGCTAGGCTCTAGAGACACAAAGGTATATAGAATAGGGTATCTACACCTCAGGAGCCCACTGGATTTGGGAGACAGACATAAAACAAATATGTCCTTCTTTCAGGCAGTAGGAAGGTCAGGAATAGGTATGGGGAGGCAGTGATATAAGCTGAGTTTTGAAAGGTGAAATGAAGTTCACGAGGTTGGTGATGGAAGGAGGTGAGGATATGACAGAAGGAACAACACACATGAAGACAGGAAAGCTTGGGAGAGCTTGGTGCATTCAGGAAGCTCTGTGAAGTTTGGTATAAGCGAAGTACGGGGTATATGATGGGATGATGGTAATCAAAGCTGAAAAAGGATAAACAAAACTGCATCATGTAATATTATGTTTGCCTTGAATATGATGGAGAAATCATTCGAGAATTGTTAACGCTGAAGTAAAATGATAAATTTTGCATTCTAGACAGAACACTCTGATGGCATGTGAAGGATGTTTCCTCATTCTTTTGAAGTTTATTCTTCTAACCCATTTCACTATAAATTCCTACCGAGATGTGACAAGTCCAGGACTATCTTTGAAAAGTAGCTACTGCCTTCTGGATAATTTGGGCTGCAACTAGATACACTGTCGGTATCGCATTGTTCTGCCAGCCTCTCAAAACGAATATTAACCGAGATTGATTTTTCTACTTTTTATGTTATTAATTTTTACAAAAGCTCCAAAAGAGAGGTTGAAATTATTGCTTTTTCCATTTTCTACATGAATATAGTCATAAAAAAATTAAAGAGTTTGAGCCAAACACACGTCAAGAACAGAGCCTAAATTTGGGTAACTCTGTTAAATCAGAATAAGACTCTTACAATGCCATGTGATTTTCTTCCATATCAGAAATTCTTCCCATTACAATAATTCTCCTGTAGCCATAAAAAGTGGTTATGTTTTGAAGTATAAAATCTCTTTGCCCGCAAGTCTGATTTCAAATTCAAAGTTAAATGAAATAAATGAGTGTAAAACAGGTTTTTGCAGAGAAATTGAACTAATGTTTACTGCGTATTTTAATCCTTTTTTCTAAAATTTTCCTAGGCGTCTCTCCCTTGATGTAAATAGTTCCCTTTTGGGTATCCTCTAAGGAATGCATACTGTTTTTTGAGTGCCCTGGAAGGCTGGATACCAGGCTAAATAAAACAGTACAACGTTTCGGTAAACTTCCTGGGTCATGTCATGACTTCTGCATATTGAAAGAGTCACACGGTGCCAAACTGTTTGAAAGTCTAGAGATTCATGGAGAACAGCTTTGAAAGAAAGGTAGTCTCATTATTTAACCCTTTGCAGCACTTGAACCCCTGTCGTTAATCGTGTGTACATAAAAGCTCTACCAAAAGGAAACAATGCTGGGACACATTTCTGATCTTTTTCCTTTGACCTTGTGTTTGTACTATAGTAGTTGCTGTTGGCTGCATGCTTCATACTTGGAAATATGTAGTAGTATTATATATACATTTTAGTGATTAAAAAAACTTTACTTGCTAATTCCGTTTTCATATAATGAAGGGGAGGGCGAGGAGTCCCTTTTATCTCTGCTTGTAAAATATTTCAAGGCTATGTTCATATCTCCTTGAAGAAGTTAGACCTGTTAGTGCTTTGTGGATAGTTCTACAAGCATCATCATATCTGTAGCATCCTATTAATTTGAATCCTAGTATAATTTTGGAAACTGACCACAGGTTTCAATTCAGAAATTCAGCCAGAATTTTTATGATACATGCAATAAATATCTAATTGTGTGAGTAGTAACCTTACCAAAAATAGCCGATAAAATTAAATATAAACAGACTGGTATCAATTTCTTCAGAGGAAATACTCATCATAGTGTTCATGTAACTATAAATGTGCACCTCACATGTCTACGTATGGCTATGGAGTATTTAATTTCCCTAGACAGAGGTTAAGCAGCTACCTTTCAGTAAAATGGAAGCAAAATTCACACAGTACCCGGATAGTTTTGCTTTCCCTTTTATCCACTCCCGATGCCAAGGAACTATAAAGGGACAGGGACTTAACCGCACACCATCTGCTCCCTGAGTATGGGGAGTGATGACTGGATGGCAAAAGCTTTGATTCTGCAAACACCAGAGCTTGGAGGAACCATCCAGCTTGGAGACAATCCGTGAGATAAAACAAAAACTGGTATGAGCTGCTTCCCCCAAATTCCTAATAACCCTTTATGAGAGTCTAATATGTGCAGTTAACTTGAGTTTTCCTTTGTCCTATTTTCCCATCTTTAAGCCACTCCACACTTACTAACTTTGGCTAGATCACTGGTCCTGAAATACAGTCATAAAGCCAGATCTGGAAGCCATGCCAGCCCAAAGTCTAGACCTAGGAGTTCCAGATAAGGGTAATACAAGCCCTCATTCTAAAGTTTACTAGATTGTAAGCTGCTTGAAAATTAACACCATATTTTTGCTATAAAATTATACATAAAAAGTGTTAAGTACCTCCTACAAGTGCCATGGACTTCACTTCAAATAGATGGCAACTAATAATTTGACTATCATTAAATGACTAAAGGGAGCATACCTTTTTATTAATGTTACTGTCATTTTCTTAGCAATCATCTCCTCGTTGATCATCAAAGTACTACCTGGGATGGCATATACAAAACTTGTTATAAGCAGTTTTCTTTGCTAAATTAATTGTTGGATTCATATATGACCATATGGCTGCCAGCCATGTTCCATTGAAGTGGTTTGCCTGTAAAATGGAAGAAAACATATTTCTAGTCCCAGGAGGAAAAGGGAAAAAGCTTTAAGTCACAGAAAGAAACAAAATTTTAAAAGCCCAGAGAACTCTGTCTATCCTGTTGGCATGTGGGTTGGACCAAATTAGAGGCAACGTCCCAATACGAGCGCCTGCCGATGGGGGGAGAGGCTCTGAATCTTCAGCCCTATTGTATGCTTCTTCCTCTCCTCATTTTTCGCAGATGGTAGCAATCATAATGATGGTATTCCTTGCCATTGCATAGCAACTAATGTAATGCACCAGTGAAGCTTCTTTCTAAAATAAGTAAAAGATCAATAGAAACCTAAGTGTAATTGGAATATTTATTTGAGGAAAAATGATAACCCAGACCAGACATGAAATCCTCCGAATATTTTAAAGGGAAAGCGTCTGAATCAGAGCAGCCAGCACTGCCTTGGGCGTTCCCCTACCATGTCCACAGGGCTCCAGAGAGAGACACCAGGACAAAGTTTCTCCTCAGCTGGAGGCCAGGGAGCCATGACCTTCTCAGAGAGAAGGAAACCCCATAGACACACATGGATGCAAAGAGCACCCACGCCTCAACCTATTGCTCTACTCCCTTGACTTCATACACCGTGTTTTATTCCTCTCTGGAGCCTCAACTGCACAGCATCCCTGACATATAGTAATAAGTAAAAGTTCACGGATTAAATGAATGAGTGAATAATATCAATGATCTGATCATTGACCAAATGAGCAAAAAACTACCAAAAAAAAAAAGAACCCACATCAGACTAAAATGCTCTGATCTATTAAAAAAATGAAAGCTGTAATCTATCAGTAATAGTCTTTTTTTTTTTAAAGCTCTTTATTGGAATATAATTGCTTTACACTCTTGTGCCTGCTTTTGATGTACACCAAAGTGAATCAGCTATATTGATACATATATCCCCATATCCCCCCCCCGCACCTCCCTCCCATCCTCCCTATCTTTGTCCTCTAAGTCACCACCCATCATTGAGTTGACCTCGCTGTGTTATGCAGCAGCTTTCCACTAACTATCTACTTTATAGTTGGTAGCATATATACATCAATGCTACTCTCTCACTTTGTCCCAGCTTTCCCTTCGCACCCCTCCCCCAACCCTGTGTTCTCAGGTCCGTTCTCTATATCTGCATCTTTATTTTTGCCCTATCATTGGGTTCATTAGTACCACTTTTTTAGGTTCCATATATATGAGTTAGCATATGGTATTTGTTTTTCTCTTTCTGGCTTACTTTGCTCTGTATGACAGTCTCTAGGTCCATCCACCTCACTACAAATAACTCAATTTCATTCCTTTTTATGGCTGCGTAATATTCCATTGTATATATGTGCCACATCTTCTTTATCCATTCATAGTAATAGTCTCTTATTAGAATACTATATGTATGGGAAATTAAATGCCTGTAAAACATAAATATGCCTGGATCCAACTCGTTTTCCATATGACTGATACCTCTTTTCCTCCTTAGAGCTGGAGGGTTATGGAAGAACAGAACACTTCTAAATGTGTTATATTTGTGGTTAAGGCTGACACAGTAATACAGCTTGACTACGTTTGAACACATTGATTTTACTGTTGATTTCCTTCCTACTGTACTATAAAGAAAACTAAAACTATGAGCATGTGACTATTGGTTATTTTAAATCATCCCAAAGTTCTTTGCCACTTTAATCAGTGTAACTTGGCAAACAAATCCAGCCAACCAAGACTAGTTAAATGAGCCAAGTGTTTATAACATGGTTTAGTGACTAATTGTGCATAACTTTATTTTAATGATTTTGTTTTTCCACTAAGTAGAGTACAGTGTACGAGAGCCACGCCAGAAGGGCACACTGACCCCTTCTAATCGCTAACAGATCTGTTATTAGCCTAATAAGGATCTGGTGCTGGACACTTGGTGATGGCATGGTGTAATTTTAGTACTGACCATTTGAATGTTCATAGTAAAGAGGCCAGAGAGAATGTGCGATTGCAACTTAATACAAAAAAATCAAAGGTGGGCAAAATGACTTAGCACAGACGAAAGCCCATCAATTTTGCATTGAGTTGGGATGCTGAGGTCTTTGCATCATAGATTCTCAAGCAAATATCCATAACTCTATGCTTAGAATCCTCTCAGTAAAAGAAAAATGTAATAAAATATACAGAAAATTGACAGAAAACTCAGTTGACATTTAATTTTTTCATAAGCTACCCAACACAGCACCAATACTTATTAACAAAAAAGTTATATATTCCTTGTTAATAAAATAGAGAAAAAATCTGTAAGAGCATAGGTTATGACAGTGGCATATGACAATATACAACCACAGATAAAGGATATTAATTATACAAGTATTCACTGCATGTCTACCAGTCTAACTTTATACTATATTATTTTTGTCATATATTTCCCCAAGTAATTAAGAATTCCAGAATCCTTGCCTTAACATAGATTGTCAAAAAGAAAGCACCACAATTGTATCTACAAGGACAAACATTATATCACAGTCTAGTAGGGGAGATACACAAGTAAGAAATTACAGTTCAGATGATAAAATGTAATGAGATTCTCAGCAGGGACACTGATCCATTGGAGGCAAAGACAGAAGGGCAGCAAAAAGAAGATATGGGAAGTCCTGACAGAGAAATAACTGCTAGACTATGTCTAAGGGATGAAGAGGAATGATCTAATAAAATGTGGAGAGCAGAGGGCATAAAGGTGCAAAGGGGAAAGTTTGGGATAAGTAGGGTCCCAATCACGAAGGATCTTATAATCCATGTGAAAGACACTGGAATTAAACCCAAGAACAGAGCAGAACTAGTGAAAGGTTATAAACAGGGTGTGACATCAGCCTTTTGGAAATATCCTCCTGACTGCCCAATGAAAGTGGATGTGTAGGAGGACAGACTTCAGGGGAGGCAGCAGAGACAAATGAGGAAGAAGCTATTCTATAATCTACCCAGGAAATGTTGGTGACCTGCTCTAGGACAGCAGCAGCAGGAAGGGAGAAAATGTGTGCAATTGAGGGAGATTTAGGTGGTGGAATAAGCAGGATTTCATGATTGATTAGATGTGAGTGAGTGAAGAAGGAAGATACCCAAGATTCTGGTACATGGGCAGCTGAATGGTTAGTAGCACCGTCCATTGGTTTAGGTTTAGAAGAGAAAAGAGGAAAAGTAGAGATGGTGGGGGGAAAGAAGAAGGGGGAAGGGAGAAAGGGGGAGGGAGAAGAAGTTAATTTGCTACCTTTTACAGGTTTTCATTTTTAGGGGCCTGTGAGATACTGAACTGTAGATGTCCTGAAAGCCCTTAAACATGAAATTCTGGGGCTCAAGAAAGAGGTCTAGTATGGAATACAAATTTAAGATGTATCATTAAGGATCAAGGCATTTTAATCCTAAATTCATGATGGGACTAAAAAAAATCACCTGAAATTGTATCCAAATGTGTGGGTTTAATTTTCTCTTCTTTGCCTAATTTCTCAAAGTAAAACTTATATTACCATTACAGCTGTATTCTTTTTTAGCACAAGCATTTAATGCTATAAATTTCCCTCTAAGCACCATTTTAGCGGCATCCCAAAAATTTGATATAGGATGTTTTCATTGTCATTCAATTCAAAATTTTTTCTGATTCCCTTTGAGATCACCTCTTTGACCCATGAATTATTTGAAGTATGTTGTTGAATTTCCATGTATTTTTGTATTTTCCAGATATCTTTCTGTAACTGATCTCTAAGTTAGTTCTATTATGATCATACACTCTGCACAATTTCAGTCTTTCAAAGTTTATTGAGATTTGGTTTTTGACCCAGTATATGCCTAACTTTGTGAATGTTCTTCATGTATTTGAAAGGAATGTGTATTCTGTCATTGTTAGGTGTAATCTTTTATGAATGTGAAATAAGTCAAGTGGGTTAATTGGTTGTGTTTCTCTGGAGAATCCTGACTAATACATTGAGTGTCTGAATTCTGTTGTCTTCCTTTAAAAAGTATTAGGAATTCCCTGGCAGTACAGCAGTTAGGACTCCATGCTTCCATTGCAGGGGGCGTGGGTTTGATCTCTGGTCAGGAAACTGAGATCCCGCATGCCATGTGGTGCAGCCAAAAATTTTAACATTTAAAAAATTTTAAAAATAAAAAGTATTGTAGTCTTCCCTGGTGGTCCAGTGGTTAAAATTCCGTGCTTCCCGAGAGGGTAACACAGACATATATATATTACCAACTGTAAAATAGATAGCCAGTGGGAAGTTGTTGTATAACAAAGGGAGTTCAACTCGAGGATGGAAGATGCCTTAGAGGACTGGGATGGGGAGGGTGCGGGGCACTTAAGGGAGGGTGGGGGGGGAGTTGAGGGAGGGAGGGAATAAGGGGATATGTGTATAAAAACAGATGATTGAACTTGGTGTACCCCCCAAAAAATAATAAATAAATAAATAAAATTTAAAAAAAAAAAGATTCCATGCTTCCAATGTGGGGGGCACTGGTTCAAACCCTGGTGGGGAAGTTTCACGTGCCATACGGCCAATAAAAAGTACTGAATTTTGTTTTGACAGGTCGTTAAATTCCTTGAGGATCAATTTGATCTTGTTAAGGGTTCTTTTTAAGATTTTTTTAGGATGGATCTAGAGTAGCTTTTTTACTTTAGATTTAATACAGCCTTTCTTAGGTCCCAAGTGAATGCCTTGAGGAGCAAGCATTTCTCTATTAATTCTAAATTAATTATTAAGCATGCATTTCTCTACTAATTCTTGTAGTTTGTTGCCCCTTGATTATATTCCAAATACAACAGGTAATATATTTTTAAAGTTAAGGGGGGGAAAAGAAGATAATCAGTGTAAGTTTGTCATTTTTTGTATTGTAGTTTTCACTTTAATTCAACAGCAGGTTAATAACCTCCCACACATCTCTTTAAGGGACAACTACCTTTGCTCAGATACACAAGGCAGCAACCTAGGAATAGAAGTGTCAACACAATGAGTATTTTGCCAACCATAGCAAAAAATAAACCATAATTAATTGTTACTGCAGTTATGTCTTGAGTGCAAGGGTGCCACTGATTCTCTTGAAATAATGACTGATGAATGATTTGGCAACCTGAATGCCCACCAACAGGTAAATGGATAAAGAAGATGTGACATATATATACAATGGAATATTACTCAGCCATAAAAAGGAATGAAATGAAGCTATATGTAATGAGGTGGATAGACCTAGAGTCTGTCATACAGAGTGAAGTAAGCCAGAAAGAGAGAAACAAATATTGTATGCTAACTCATATATACGGAATCTTAAAAAAAAAAATGGTACTGATGAACCCAGTGACAGGGCAAGAATAAGGATGCAGGTGCAGAGAATGGACTGGAGAACACCGGGCTGGGGGGGTGGAGGGTGAGGGGGAAGCTGGGACGAAGTGAGAGAGAAGCATAGACATAGATACACTACCAACTGTAAAATAGATAGCTAGTGAGAAGTTGCTGTATAACAAAGGGAGATCAACTTGATGAGGGGTGATGCCTTAGAGGGCCAGGACAGGGAGAGAGGGAGGGAGTCACGGGAGGGAGGGAATATGGGGATATATGTATAAATACAGCTGATTCACTTCCGTGTACTTCAAAAGCTGGTACAAGAGTGTAAAGCAATTATTTTCCAATAAAGAGCTTGAAAAAAAAAAAAGATTTGGACAGCAGTGAGTGAGAAAGTTTATGACATGAACCCACAGGTGTTAATTAACCATGTTACCTGCACAACACACTTAGCTCATAGGAAATGTAACATTTGTATCAACTACCTGAAAGGCTCTTTCAAGTATTAGCTTCATTTTCAAATATCTATTATAAGTCTTGGCATTAATCCAAATACCAAAAGGAGTGTTTTGAGGTTGGTATGCAGATACATGCCTCCCCCCAGCCCATTGTTATAATAAAGATGATAAAGTCAGACAAAGTGAGAAATGATCTGCTGATAGGAAAAGCCAAAAGAAAATAAGCTTCCAGGTAAAATGAAGCATGCAATGGCTATGAAGCAACATAGATAAAAAACACTGGATACAGAGCCATTTTCTGGAAAAGACAGAAACCAACCACTGTGGCCGGACAAATTAAGGCACTAAGGGATCAGCCAAAGCAACTTTCATTAAGCACAAGAATAGTTCCAGCCAAACAAAAGATGTATGGGACTCCACTCAGTTCAATTTATTGCAAGTTTTAGTGGAGAATTGTAATTTGTGATAAAAATGCCAAATGTGCAGCTTTGTGATGGAAATGATACATTAGGGAAATAAGGCGATACATGAGGGAAATAAGGAATACTTGAAACTGTTGGAATTTAAGCATTTAAGGGATGAATCAGGCAGGTAATCTTTCATGAACCTCACAAATTGTGCTTTTCTCCAAGTTGGAGCCACCTGAAAAATTCCAGTTAGCCAGTGCGATTACAATGTCAAGTTCTAACTGTAGTTTGCTTTGTTTGTTTGTTTCTGGGGATGGGGTGGCATCACAAATCACTGCTCCCCAAAGTGTATCCTCAAGGAAGCCACAAATAAATAAGGCTCTTTGGTGATTACGAGAACTTTATTTTGATCAGCGGTTATACTTTTTTTATCTAATTTATCATACAGAGTTCATTCTTTAGCCTAGATTGTGCTATAGCTTAAACAAAGTACAATACCTACATTTGAGAGGTCTCTGAATCAGCTGCACTCTGGGCTCCCAAGCTACCTTTGAAGGAAGATGTATGTGTCTTAAGTACAATTGGAGTGTGCTGCACCCTCAAGAGAAGATTGTAAACAATCAGAGACCAAGTAGGGGTAATTCAAGTATTTCATTCTGACCACACCCAAAAAATGCCCATGTGCTTCCTGGAAGACCTGGCATGAGTAATAACCCTTCTTAGGGCCACGGCACCCAGCCTACCTCCAAGGGCTTGAGCTGCAGTGTTCCCTCTCTCTTTAAAGAGTTTAGAACTCTTCCTCAGTCACTAAAACATTCTGAAATCACACCAATGGTGTGATTCAAATTCTTTATTTACACTTGAGAAGTAATTTCTGAAATATCAAAGTGACCTGGCAATGCAACGTCTAAAAACAGGTAAGGGTGAAAACAAATTTATAATCTTGTAAAGATATTTTGCTTTCTGTTTAATTAACAGTAATGTTTTCATCAGGTGACTCTCACCAAATGCATGGAAATAGTTGGTATAGTAGTAGAGAAAAAGTCAAACCTGCCTCCAATGTTTTTAAGTCCTCTATCAGAGGTCCGATAGAAGTTACAGTCTTTGCTTTACCCTACAACTTTTGGCTAAGTTACTTCCTTTTCCGTTTCATTGGGAAATTCCATAAAGGAAGGAGCATATGTCCCCCCTGCCCCACCGTGTTCTACATAGACGACAAAATGTAAAAATCAGGTCTTTGTAGTGCAAATGAAATGCTATTTAATAGCAATTATCTGGGTCATTCAAGGGAAACCAGCGTGGTAGTGGTGATTTGGGAAAAGTTGCTTTCTTTTTGCTTGAATTACATATAGAGTTGCCTCAATTACTTTACCACTTTGACATTTTTTTTTCTGAGTCACTGGACAGTCATTCTAAGGCCAGTAATATCCTGTCTTAAAAAGCATACTTAATGTCCTTTTACGTACATGCCCTTTATAAATCTAAAAAAAAAATCTTAGCCAGTTAAATACCTTAAACAAACACACATACACAGATATATGTTTTTATCTTAAAAGTCTGAGCTTTTCCATATAGATCATCATCCTCATGATTATCCACAATGAATTTTACAATATTTTTCACATTACTTCCTCAAATGGTTTCTATTCATTTATTCAAGAGAAGGACCTTTACTCCATCAAAATTCCTAGCTAGGAATTGGGGTCCTCCCTACCACAATTTCCAGATTAAAGCTGAGAGTTTGCAGAATTGCAATTTCTGGCCTAAGAAATCCTCTGGCATTGTAGTGCACTGTCAGATTAGAACCTACATAGAGAAAAGAAAATAGTTAATTGATTCAAGATAGTTATTCAGTCCCTTACTGGTTAGCATTTATACAATGGCAAGAATCCAGAATCGTCTAATTCAGCTCCGCTAACTGAACTTATTTCCATTTGTCACTTTCTTCTTATGGTCTAAGGTGTGACTACGATGTACTGTAGTGATGATACATCACTACCGTCAAGTAGCGGGCAGGGTCAACGTCATGACATCTAGTTGAGACAAGAAAAGAGAATCCTGTGTAAATGACTCACAAAAGTCTCTCGCTTATGAAAACTATTTGACTTAAACTAAAAATGGCCAATGATAGTCAATAGGAGAACAAATTTTATAGTAACATGTTACTAAAGGAAAACAAAAGTGTCTCAGTAGCTCTCCGTCGTAAATAGTCATAAATTTTAAAGTTCTAAATATAAGAGGAATATATGAATATTGCAGGAATTTTATAAAATTTCTCCAAAAGTTATTTGGAGAATTTAAAAATCACCTCTCTTTTAGCACTCAGAGAAAATCACTGTAAATGTCTTGGTGGAGGTTTCTTCAAGTGTTTTTCTATGTATACGTGTGTATATGTATGGGCGTATACATATAATTAATATCATAATGTGTGCAGTCTTCTATAACCTGCTATTTTCCCATAGCAGATGATGGATAATTACCTATGTCATGAAATAGTCTTCCAAGACATGTAGAGAAATCACATCATATGAATATACTCTAATTTATTTCACCAATCCCTTACCACTGTAATCTTAGGCGATTTCTAATTTTTCTTCTTTGCAAATATTGCTGCAATAAATATTTTTAGTACCTAGCTCAAAATACTTTCTTAAGATAAATTCCGGGAAGCAGAACTACTCTCAAAAAGAATATGAGTATTTTAAGGTTTTTAATAGACTGCTGAATTTCAATCTAGAAAAATTGTTCTAATTTACATTCCCACCAATGATGAGTGCACATTTACTTATCTTTTAAACCACTGTCACTCAAAATATTAAAATTGGTCTCTCATTTTAGTTGGTCTTTACTTTATTACTACTGAAGTTCAACTTATATTCCTAACGTGCTCCCTTGCAACTGACCTGGATATACCTTTTCCGCTGGGGTAAAGAATACTTTGTAAGTAAATTGCTTTTTAATGTCTCCTAAATTACAGTAACAAATCACAATTCAAAAGATCTTAGCTCACCTGGCGAAGGAGGGAAATTGGGGATCTCAACTTTATTACGTGCATGTTTACACGAATCTTTATTTATTTATTTGTTTGTTTATTTTTCTTGGCTGCGCTGGGTCTTCATTGCTGCGCTGGGGCCCTCTCCAGCTGCTGGGAGCTGGGGCTACTCTTCTCAGTGCCATGGCTTCTTTTGCTGTGGAGCACAGGCTCTAGGCACATGGGCCTCGGTAGCCGCAGCACACGGGCCCAGCAGTTGTGACTCCCAGGCTTTGTAGAGCACAGGCTCAGCTGTCTTGGCGCCCAGGCTTAGTTGCTCCACAGCATGTGGGAATCCTCCCAGACCAGGGATCAAACCCATGTCCCCTGCATTGGCAGGTGGATTCTTAACCACTGTGCCATCAGGGAAGTCCCTACATTAATCTTTTAATACTCACATAAAGAGTGTTTTTAATATCATCTTGATGTTATCCTGCAGCTCTGTGGACTACTGCTACATTCTTTTCTTTCAAACGCTTAAGATAGCTCTATGTCATATTATGTGAGGTCAATGGACCACCTGTGATTTGTCTTTAATGAGGTTATCATTTGACTGATATATTTGAAAAGGAATCTCTGTAAAGGACTTCTGCGGTTTTGAATTCACTACAGTGAATGTAATCCTCACGATTAAATGCCAGTTCTTTGCTCTGGGTTATACATACCAACTACCTGAAAGCAAGCCATTCACATGTGTCTTTTCTGCACACCTTCGTTTCTCTGCCTCCAGATGCAGGTGCTCCCAGGGACCCAGTCTTGGACTCTCCCCTGTTTTCTTTCTGCCTCACTCCCAATCAATCATCTAAGCCTGTGGCTTGAAGTATGATCTCTACACTAATGATGCCCTAATTTTTATCTCCAGCTTCAGCCTTTCCCCCACATACCAGACTCAGATGTCTAGCAGCCTATTCAACACCTTCCCTTGGATGCCTAAGGGGCCTCTCAAACATGACAATGTTGACAGCAGAACTCCTGATTCCCTGATCATGCCCTGACCCGCTCCTCTTCCATCCTCTCCCAGAGCAGTGAAGGTTTTCGCTCCCCCAGCCCAGCAGGGTTTCTCAGGGGTTTTGTACATCTCAGTTCTCCAGCCTGGAACATCCTTCTCCTAGAACTTGATGGTCTCCTCCTCCCCTTCATCTAAGTCTCTGCTCTGCTGTCACCCCCTGAGAGAGACCCCCCGCCAACACTGTATCTGAAATACCACTCTTGCCATCACTCTCTACTCCTTTATTTTGATTTATTTTTTCCCTGGAGCATTGCATGTATGTGTGTGTGTGTGTGTGTGATGTACACTCCATAAAGGTGAGCTTTCTGTGTTTTGCTCACTGCATCTCCAGCCCCTAGAACAACAGAACACACTCAATAAAAATTGTTCTCCCCTCCAGCCCCACTGACCCTGCAACCCACACTAGTTTCATATTGATCTTAAGTATTAAGAGGAATGAAAGGGGAAGCTGGGATTAAGTGAGAGAGTAACACTGACATAGATACACTACCAAATGTAAAATAGATAGCTAGTGGGAAGCTGCTGCATAACACAGGGAGATCAACTCAATGGGTGATGACTTAGAGGGCTGGAATAGGGAAGGTGGGAAGGAGTCTCAGGATGGAAGGGATATGGGGATATACATATAGATACAGCTGATTCACTTCATTATACAGCTGATTCACTTCATTGTACAGCAAAAGCTGGCACAAGAGTGTAAAGCAATTATATTCCAATAAAGAGCCTAAAAAAAAAAAAAACAAAGAAAAGAAGAGGAATGTACATGCTGTTATATTTAAAATAGATAACCAACAAGGACCTACTGTATAGCACAGGGAACTCTGCTCAATATTCTGTAATAACCTACATGGGGAAAAAAATTGAAAAAGCATGGGAAAAATGTACTACTTTCTATCACATTCCATGTTTCAGTTTCTTCCAGAAGAGTTAATCACCGTATTTGAAAAAAAATAGATTCTGTCCTTTGGTACAAAAAAGTGTCACGGGTGATGGCTTCAGTTAGATATGTTATTAAATCCCTTTTCTGAAGTAATCTCTAGGATCCCCAAAGCTTGAAGCTAATGTTCAATTGGGGTTGAGTTCACAGGTTACAATGATTCAGTGATAAAGAGAAGAGTTGGGAAAACCTATCTGTTGTTGCTTGTAACTGGTGTGTTGTGCCACGCTATTTCACTGCAAGACAATAACATCATGGTGAGGAAAGATGTAGGCCATCCCAAGCTGTGGGGAGAAAACATCGATTTGTTTGCTTAATTAGCTACAATTAATTTGAAGGAATAATATGCCAGAGTTGGTTTTTATTTCTTTTACTCCTTTCTTCACTCTTTTCCCCATTTATGATTAATATCTACCTAGAACTCTTCGTGGAGCCCTGAACTCTGAGAGTTGTTTGAATTTGGCGCAGTTTCGTTTAGACAAGTTTTGACTGGTAAAGGCAGCCCTCCATCTGCCACGCTCTGTAGAAGCATCTGCCAACAGAGAGTAAGGACAGAGACATAAATGTAAGTGCAGTCACTGCTGGCCAACAAACAAACAAACAAAGAACCCTGGGCACCAGTATCGCTGGAGCTGGTCCTTACCCAAAATACAGTTTAGGATTCCATAAAGAGAATTTTGTGCTGGCTGTGATGTAAATGTCTGTCTCAACTCAGAGAAGAAAACTTTGCCTTTTGAAGACTCAACATTTTATTTCTGAAACCAAGATACTTAGCTCCATACTTTGGTTCTTTCTCATTCATCTTCTTCATGGAAATGTGGATGAGAAGGTTTTGTCCCATGGAGCTGTCAGTGAACCTGGGTCTTCAGCCATCACAGTCCACTCGATGCTTGACTGGCTCCAAGTCTCCAGGGATGTCAGACCCCCATCTCCCCTCTGTAACTACTCACCCTGGGAAGGCATTTTCCTCTTCTATCTTAGTACAAAATTCTTATGAAATGACCTGGTTGTTTTTTTTCAGAAAGCCATCTACTTGCTACAGAACAACGAGACACTTATGTAATCACTATTTCTGGGTAGTTCTGAGCTTTCTGAAGGCAATGGGTCTCATTGCTTTTTCTGTGCCTTTGAAACCAGAGGTTCTCCCCCAGGCTTACTAATGAGCGGCTTCCCTTTCATCTACACACAGCTGCTGGCTGGTTTCTATTTATTACATAAACCCCACTTTCTTAGGTTTACCTCTGCCTGCAAGTCTCAGAAACCATAGAACTTCCTCACTGTCTTAGGCAAACTCTCTGGAATGTGGACTCTTCACATTATTTTTAGCAGCAACTCTGATTACCCTTTGCTAGAAAATAACCTGGTTTTACAATAAAGGCAATCAGGGACTTCCTTGGTGGCGTAATGGTTAAGAATCCGCGTGCCTATTCAGGGGACATATTCAAGCCCTGGTCGAGGGAGATCCCACATGCCATGGAGCAACCAAGCCCGTGCACCACAACTACTGAAGCCTGCATACCTAGAGCCTGTGCTCCACAACAAGAGAAGACACCACAATGAGAAGCCTGCGCACCACAATGAAGAGCAGCCCCCACTCACCACAACTACTAGAGAAAGCTGTTATGTAGCAACGAACATCCAACACAACCAAAAATTTTAAAAAAAAATGTTAATGTTGATCCTTTAAAAGGAAAAAAAAAAGGTAAAAGCAATCTAATCAGGGTAAGGCCTTAATTATTTTTAAAGTGTCCCGTTCTTCTCATTTCTATTTCCTTTTCACTGTGATTTTCAAGGCAAGTGAATGTTATATGTGGGTGTTCTGAAATCAGGAATACTTTTAATTTCTTCATTGATAATATCTCATTTCAATTCTGTATTAAAAATCGGGAGGTGTAATTTTCTTCTAAAAGCTTGCTTTATTATTACTGCAAGAGTAAATAAAGTAACTTTTATTATAATAGAAGATTCGCCAACAGCTTGCTGCAAAGATGTTTCACGGAGAGGAGAGAAAATAAAAGGTTACATGAAAAGAGTACCTCTCTTTTATCTTCGGAAGCTAAGAATGATCTTGGTTTTGATGTTGTTCCTAAAATTAGTCTCATGGTTTAGTAATTCTCTTCCTGACGAACTGGTCTTTCATGTGTTTGGTGTCATATGTCACCACTTTCCTCCCGACCCTGCTGCCACATGTAACCTGGACGGGGGGGGGGGGTGGTTTCTTGGGATGGTTACCATATCTCTGTCTGAGACGCACTAGGGCACCCGGGGATGCATAAGGCGACACGTAGCATCTTTCTAGATGCATCCGTCGTCCTTGAAGAGTGTAGGCATGTGGCCTTTTTTAATTTAAAGTATCTTGAAACATTTTTACATTGAGACAGGATGAATGTTTTATGAATATAGAATCCATTTGGACGTTTAAGATGGGTTCTGAGACCATCACCATTTTTGCAAGCTGTTTAGCTCAAGACCTGCAGGTCCAATGAATTTTTTTCCTCTGGGTTGATGTTTCTCATTCTTCATCCCCACCCACACCTCACCCACCCTTTCCTCAGGAACTCAGGACCTGTGCTCATCACTAGGGTCGGTGGCACCACAGGACTGCAAGCAGAAGCAGAAAGGCGCCCCCATGGCTTTGGTCTATGAGCCGAAGTTCCGGTGGAACAAAAAGACAGGTCCTGGGGGGAGTTTCCAGGGCAAAAATGTTAGTTTAAAGAAATAGTGCTTCTCCTTAAAACCAGATTTTAATGATCTTATTTCTTTTTCTTGACCATGCCACGCAACTTTTGGGATCTTATTTCCCATACCAGAGATTGAACCCGAGCCCCCTGCAGTGGAAGTCCACTTAACACTGGATTTTAAAAGCCTGGCCTGAGGGGAGAAGAGATGTGATCTCCGGGGGGGCAGGGGGAGGTGTACAGCGGTGAATAAGACCAAAGAAACAGGAGCCTACGTGACAGGATTCTGTGGATAGGAACTGGGGTTGTCTCTGTAACAACCTGAAACCTGTACTGGGGCTACAGCACCCCTACCTCCCCACGCTCAGCACTAAGTAAACTCCCAAAACTCAGATGCAACCCTGGGGGGGGAGGAACCCCAAAATGACTAAGGCTAAATTTCTCTCACTGTGGTAGAAGCGGGGACTATGAATAGGAATGCATACACATTAGAAGAAAATAAAATTGCGTCTCTTGCCAACCTGGGTGTGCAGGCTGATAACAGTACCAATCTCTTCACTGATTAAACTGCAAAAATGGATCTTAATGCATCAACGAGTATGTGTCTATTGTGTGCTCAGGACCTTTTGGATCGTGCAAACAGAATTCTTGCTCTCAAGAAACTAAGCCTATTTAAGACATGAGGCATATTTACCAAACATTCAAAATGAATAGAGAGGGACTTGCCCGGTGGTGCGGTGGTTAAGAATCCGCCTGCCAATGTAGGGGACGCAGGTTCGGTCCCTGGGACAGGAGGATCCCACATGCCGTGGAGCAATTGAGCCCACATGCCACAACTACTGAAGCCCGTGTGCCACAACTAGTGAAGCCCGCATGACCTAGAGCCAATGCTCCACGACAAGAGAAGCCACCGCAGTGAGAAGCTTGCGCACCGCAACGAAGAGCAGCCCCCGCTGGCCACAACTAGAGAAAGCCCGTGCACAGCAACAAAGACCCAAGGCAGCCAGAAATTAATAAATAAATAATAACTCTTTAAAAAAATGAATAGGGATTGGCGGTCAACCAAAGGGGAGGAAAGCATTCCTGGGAGGCACGTGGCGTAAAAACAGGGCACAGGAAGCCAGGCGCTGGGCAGTTCCATGAGGAGTAAATAGGACTTGTTGAATTCTTCTAAAATGATGATTGACAACTGTGGTTTTCAAACTGCCTGCAGCATAAACGTTGATGCAGATAGAAGCAGAGTTGCTCCAGATGAAGTGGTGGAGGTGATGCTCCCTCCCCAGCTCCTCTGAGGCACCTGATAGAAACCCTGAGGCTCCCCAGAGCACAGTGGGAAAATCACTGATTTTGCCCATCCATCCCTTTCGTATTCTAGGCCCAGAGATGTGAGGTGATTTATCGAGGATGCCACTGACTCCTTCACGCGCTGACCCTTGCCTTAGTTCTCGCTGATGACTGGTGTCTGTCCTGTTGCTTTTCCTATAAAAAGATTGACATTGTCCCCTCTCAAGGCAAAACACCGAAAATCCTGGGTGTTTCGGAGAGAGAAGAAACGCAAATCCTAGTTAGCCTCAGCTACTTCAGTGAAAGCAGGCTTGGCAGGAAAATGTACAAATGAAAAATGCCAAAACCCTAACTTCAAATTAAGGCTTCGATTCCAAAAGTCTCTCAACCTCACTCTTGAAAGAATTGCTAGTAAAACTGCATCGTAGCGTTCCGTCGGCCAGGCTTGCGATTGGCAGGGATACGGGCAATAAAATAGTCAAAGGGTAAGCAAAGGAGAGGAGAATTAATATGAAAACCCAGCAGCCTGGTCCCAGATAATTGGGAGTGGACCATAAACACCTCAGCTGTCATATGGTAACTTTGGTCCTTGGATAAAAACATCTTAAGGGCAAATTGTTTCACTTTCGGAAAATTATATCTGCTTTCAACAACCAGAGGTTTGTTTCCCAAAACGATTTTCAGGCTAGTAAAAGAATGTGAATGATGATAAGACACGGCACGGAGAAGGCAGTCTAGTTTCTGTTTAGCACCGGACTACGTACTCGTGGCATGGAAGTCACGCTTTCTCAAGGTTGTCTGAGTTTTTCTTTGAGGAGCCCTCCTGCCCCGACAATGAAATTCCGTAGTACATTTCTTTTCCGTCATTAAAACAAAACTGCTGTAAAGGGCAGGTACGAAGTTAAACTAAACTCTTAAAATATTGAACTGTGAGCACTTGACATTCAGAAAAGCCAGGTTTCCAAACTCTTCAGTATGGCTCAAGTGATGGGGTATTTTTGGATGGTAAAAGTAAATTTAGAATTGGCTTGCAAATGTGTTCTGTTGGGCCTTCTGAAGGCTGACATTAAAAGGTGGGAAGAGATTTCATGTAAAAATTTGGGTTTCAAGGCAGCTCCACCTTCCTACCTGACATCCGTCAGCTGGAGCTCTGGAAGGTTCTGTCCTTGGATGGACACAAGCCCATCAGGGCACCACATTCCCCACCCGGCTCTCTCCACTTATATGCAACTGCTTCCTTGCATCCCTTCAGGCACTTGAGTTTGTGACCCCAGCATGAGAATATGTAATTACTCACTTAAAGGGTACAAGTAGCCTTGAGTAGCACAATAAGATGGTCTGAGTTGTTGACACTGGCCTTCAAGGAGTCACTCACCAGTTCCTGACTGCCAGCTCATACACACAGTGGTTATTTAATGTGAAACAATTTCGTGTCCTGGCAAAATTAAGAATTCGTTGATTTGGGCTGCTCTCATATTTTCAGAACCACACACCTTAAATCCGTGAATGGCAAAAAAACTTTTGGACATTATAAATATTCTTAAAGAGAGAGGGATACATGTTTTATAAGATGGATTCTAGAAATGTATTTAAGAAAAGTGAGGAATTACATCAAATCCTGTTAGAAACCCCATACTCTAGAGCAATAGTTCACAAAGTATGGTTCCCCACCAGCAGGGTCAATATCACCTGAACACATCTTAGAAATGCAGATTCTTGGGACTTCTCTGGCAGTTCAGTGGTTAGGACTCTGCGCTTTCACTACCGAAGGCACAGGTTGCCTCCCTAGTCCAGGAACTAAGATCCCGCAAGCTGCACAGTGCGGCCAAAAAAAAGAAAGAAATGTAGATTCTTGGACTACACCCAAACCTACCAGATCAGATACTGGGGATGGGACCCAGCAGCTGTATTCCAACAAGCCTTTCAGGGGATTCTGCTGCACACCAACGTTTGAAAAACCCCAGTCCAGAGCTTTCCTGCTAGTGTGCCCTGAATGGAGACACATCCCCTCAGCCCTCGGGGGGGCAGAACCCCCTGGAGTGTTCAGAGCCCCCAGGCATCAAGGGCCTCACCCAGGGTGGGCACCTACGTGGTCCCAACTTGTCCCCAAAGGATAAGCATCATCTCGGCACTTCCTGTCCCTCCTTGGGTGTTCTGCCATCTGCATGGCCACTTCAGCCATCTGAACTAGGGCCATGCAGCTGCCAGAGGAGCGTGCATCCCTTTGCCCAAGTGGAAGGGCCCAGGGCAGCAGCACAGGGCTCAGGAGCCAGTGGGCATGGGGACTGGAGATGTCAAACCAGGACGGCAGGGCGGGGCTCACATGGGCTGAACTCCTGTGCCCAGTGGTGGCTGACTGTCCATTTAGGGCTGGGCGAGCTGCTGTACGCTGACGACTCTGACAGTGCACACACTTTCCCAAAGTTAGAGCTTCATTAGTTTGAAATACCTGGTATGAAAATGTTCCATTGGGCTAATTCCCTGGTGGACCAGTCATTAGAGCTCCGCACTTCCGCTGCAGGGGGCTTGGGTCAGGGAACTAAGATGCCATGTGGCCAAAATAAAATAAAATAAAAGCACACAAAAAAATGTTCGATTAGATTTAGAATCCGTGCACTTCAGCCTTAGATATTTTCAATGGGGAAAAAAAGGAAAATCTATTAGACGCTTTCAAATATAATTTCAACTCTAGTTAATTTTTTTAATTTATTTATTTATTTATTTTATTTGTTTATTGGCTGCATTGGGTCTTCATTGCTGCACACACACTTTCTCTAGTTGCAGTGAGCAGGCGCTACTCTTCATTGTGGAGCGCTGGCTCCTCATTGCAGTGGCTTCTCTTGTTGCGGAGCACAGTATCTAGGCAAGTGGGCTTCAGCAGTTGCAGCACACTGGCTCAATAGTTGTGACTCATGAGCTCTAGAGCACAGGCTCAATATTTGTGGCGCACAGGCTTAGTTGCTCCACAGCATGTGGGATCTTTCCGGAGCAGGGCTTGAATCCAGGTCCCCTGCATTGGCAGGTGGATTCTTAACCACTGAGCCACCTAGGAAGTCCTCTAGTTAATTTTTGATTGGTTGATAAATCATTTCAAGAGTTATTTTGTTTTTTGTTTGTTTTAATTTTATTTATTTATTTATTTATTGGCTGCATTGGGTCTTCGTTGCCACAGGGGCTTTCTCTAGTTGTGGCGAGCGGGGGCTACTCTTTGTTGTGGTGCATGGGCTTCTCATTGCAGTGGCCTCTCCTGTTGCGGAGGATGGGCTCTGGAACACATGGGCTTCAACAGTTGTGGCTCATGGGCTCAGTAGTTATGGCTCCTGGACTCTAGAGCACAGGCTCAGTAGTTGTGTGCATGGGCTTAGTTGCTCTGAAGCATGTGAGATCTTTCCAGACCAGGGCTCGAACCAGTATCCACTACATTGGCAGGTGGATTCCCAATCACTGCACCACCAGGGAAGTCCCTCAAAAGTTATTTTGAAATAAGCTTCTCATCCTTGAGAAATATTAAAAATTTAAGAAGTTGTCATCTGCAAGTCTTGATCAAAAATGTCACACAGTCATTTCAAGCATTAAGCCTAATAAATGAAAGGAAGCTCAATTTTCTCATTAAAATTTTTTGAAAATATTTTACTGGGTTTACACATATAATATTTAATATCTGCTCTTTTAATTCTTTATATTTTGTTTCCCTGTCATAATTATGCAAAGAAAATGGAATTAATTTTTCACCAAGATCCATGTAGTCACACCCAAATTCCGTGCAAATATTACTGTTGTGACACTTTATGCCATGACATGCAATTAATGCATTATTTGAAATTGCAAGTCAAATCTAAAGTGAATCAGTTAACTCAAGGCATACAGCCCTGATGGACAAGATTCTGGTGAAGGATCAGTGTCTAAACAGACCTACATCCCCTTGGTACTTAGTCTCTGTCCCATCAACTCTAGTTAATGAAATTTCCATAAAGAAACTGTTTCTTCTACTCTCAGATCATTTGGAAAAGTATACAGACTCCTCCCAGACTGTGGTTCTTAACCCTTTGGAGGGGGAGAGGATTGAGAACATGGATAAACATGTGAACCCACTACACGGAAAATGGCAGGTCCTTACTGCAATGAAGTGACTTTCAACACAGCCCACACTTCGTGCACTTAACCACGCTGTCTTCTGACACCTAACCAGAGGTGATGAGGACATGAAACCTCTGTTTCTCCCCACCCACCTTTTCTGAACAAACTACCGTGAAAACATCTCATCCAAGATAGCTTAGAAGGCCCGTCACACAATTTCCTTTGATTCTCACAATAACCTTGACACATGTACAAAAGGTACCATTAGCCTACATTTTTCACAGAAGAGGAAACTCAGGGTCTCAGCTATCAGTCTCCTGATTTCTCACCACCTCCTGAAAAACCCAAAAGGCCAATACAAAAATACAGACTCTTTTGCATTATCCATATATACTCTGGGCCTTATATTTTTATGATGCATTATTTTTATTCAGGCCATGATTCTTTTGTAATTATTTTCTTTGCATATCTTAATCAATTATCCCAAAATATGAGCGCCTAACAAGTTGGGTGTAATTTCTTTATACTTATTTGTGCTATAGGATCTTAACTGTGATTTTTTTTTTCTTAATTGTAACTTGACAATCAGAGTAATAGAAAATAATTAATTCAGTAAGACATCGAAAGTAGTTGAAAATGCAACACCAATGAGACATCAGCAGTCTTCACTGTGGACCTACAATCACAACCACCAGCTCATCTAAAGGGATATTGAATTGTTTCAAAGACAGACGCTTTATTTTATGGTATTTTACTGCATCCTCCACAGTAATCTAGTGTGTTGTCTGATAAATGTTACAATAAGCTCCCTTTTCACATTATCTGGGACACAGAACAGTTTCAGAAAAATATGAATATACTATTTATGGTGAATAATGTTTTTAAATAGCTTTTCTTGAAATAGCCAGTCAACATTCTAAAGAATAAATCATTCGGAATAAAAGAATCCACCCAGTAAAACTTACCTACATGATCACAATTCTCTGTCAATATGTTGTCAGGCAACTGCGTATAAATTCAGGAACCTGAAGAGGCAATTTTTCACTGACACTCTCTCAGAGAAACCCTTTTCCGTATTTCTGTTCCCTTTCCTGCTCTCCTTAACCTTCCATACTCTGGAAACATTTTCAGGATGCAGTGACACGTATTTGCCATCCCTTCAAGGGATTTAAATATTTCCTTCAAAAGGGACGTGTATATTTTAAGAGAGTAACCTGTAAAATAAAAACTCTTCAACGTTCAAAGGAACGAGTATCTAATACTGGAATTTCAGGCACTGTCAGGTAGGGGTAAAAACATTTGAAGGCAAGAGGACCCTCACATCAGACCTTGCACATGATTCCCACTGACAAAGTCAGCCCCTAAATCCAAAACGACTTGGAATGCATTCTGAGATCCACACAGCACAAATTACACGATAAAAGGAAAAGCATGGGCTTTCCCAAAGAAAGCCCCTTCTCCATTTCTTTGCTTCCTTGTAAATTCTTCCAGTAAAATTCTCAGCCTTATGCCATAAATGCTTTCCCAATGACCAGACATGATATTCCAATCAAAATGTGATCTTCGGTCGTTTCTCTTACCATCATCCCTTCCAACCATACAAAGGATGAGGCTTCCAGAGTGACTTTTTCCATAAAGTCACTGGGCTCTCAGGTGTTCAAATCCCACCCCTGCTGTGCATTTGCTTTGTGACTTTGAATGAGCTTCTTAACATCTTTGTGCTTCGCTTTCCATACCTGGGATATGATGATAATAAGAGTATTATTATTCTGAAACTTGGTGCGAGGATTGAGTTAATGCCTATTGAAGCCAGCTTGCGAAACCCCTCAGCAGATGTTGTCTGTTTGCTACTGTTCTTATTAATCCACCCCCCCATCCCCGCTCTCCCCTACCCCAGCCTGCCAGCAGAAGCTCCTGGCAAGCCCCCTGAGAGAAAGGCCTGCAGGTCATGATGGGCCAGATCACACGGCCTCTCCTTGCTGGGCCACAGTCACCAGCAGCTGCCCTCAGGGAGCCTTGCCAGCCTTTTCTGTCATGGTATTTCCAATGCCACTGCCCTAAGTGACACCCCCACTGTGGACACCATAGCACTGCCATCCTGCTGCCACCTCTGGGGCTCTTTCCCAGAGTGGCAAGGACCTCTCTCCTTCTCTGCTCTTAAAAGAAAGAGGTGACAGCTCTCCTGAGTTCATGTTCCCTTCCCAGAGAGTCTGCATCCATCTGATGCCAGGATGTGAGGGTCGGGTCTCATGGGACAACCCCGGTGGGGTACTGCAGGGCTCCCCATGGGATGGGCTGAGGTCTTTTATTTGAACTTCCCTGCAGCCCAACTTTCTCCTCTCTCATTTCTATTTCCTTCCCCTCTTCCTGGAGGCAAGGGTGCACTTTAATAAATACCCTGCAGGCTGCTCTCTGTTTAGAGTCAGCTTCCCTGGAAATCCAGCCAGCCAGCATCCCCAAACTGCAGTTTATCAAATTGCTGATATCATATCCATTCTGAGTCATTTAACTTAAAAGAAAAAATACAAGCTCTAAAATTTCATTTCTGATTCCTTCCATCGTACTGTTCATTTCTTTATTTTTTCCAGTTTCACTGAGATATAGTTGACATATAACTGTATTAGCTTCATGTACAACATGATTTGCTATATGTATATATTGCCAAATGGTGGCCACCCTAAGTCTAGTTAACAACCACCACCTCACATAGTTACAAATGTTTTATCTTGTGATGAGAGATTTTAAGATCTACTGTTCAGCCACTTTCAAATCTACAATACAGTATTGTTAACCATAGTCACCAAGCTGTACATGACACCCCCAGGACTAATTTATCTTACGGCTGGAAGCTTGTACATTTTGACCCCCTTCACCTATTTTCCTGACTCTCCAGCCCCCAGCCCCACCTCTGGCAACCACCAATCTGCTCTCTGTCTGCCAGAAGCCATCCCCTTCACCGACAAATGAGGGAATAAGTCCTTCAGCCCTGATGGGGACATCAGGGGACATCACTGTATCCACCACAGAACTACCTGGACATAGAAAGCAACAAGTTCTGAAAGTATATACACAAAAAAAGTTGTTAACGGTGGTGACTACAGAAAGAAAGACGGGGAATATTTAAAAGAATATGGCTTTTTGTTTCCTGTTTATCATTTTCTGTACTGTTTAAACTTGGAAAGCATTTGCTTTTATCACTGTTAATATTTTTATTGAGGCATAATTGACACATAACATTATATTAGTTTCAGGTGCACAACAGAATGATTCAATATTTGTACACATTGTGAAATGGTCACCACCATAAGCCCAGTTAACATCCATCACCATGCAGAGTTACAATTTTTTTCTCTTGTGATGAGAACCTTAAAAAAAAAAAGATGATGTCAACAGGGGACATCCGGTAAAAATGATCACAGGTCATTTTTTTAACTTAATTTCTATTTTATATTGGGGTATAGTTGATTTACAGTGCTGTGTTAGTTTCAGGTGTATAGCAAAGTGATTTAGTTATACATATACATGTATCCATTCTTTTTCAGACTCTTTCCCATAGACGTTATTACAGAATACTGAATAGAGTTCCCTGTGCTATACAGTAGGTCCTTGTTGATTATCTATTTTATGTGTAGTAGTACTCTCTATATGTTAATCCCTACCTCCCAATTTATCCCCTCCTCCCCACCTTTCCCATTTGGTAACCGTAAGTTTGTTTCTGAA
Source organism: Hippopotamus amphibius kiboko (assembly GCF_030028045.1). Lineage (NCBI taxonomy): Eukaryota > Metazoa > Chordata > Mammalia > Artiodactyla > Hippopotamidae > Hippopotamus > Hippopotamus amphibius. The sequence continues at coordinate 103,105,038 of NC_080187.1, forward strand.
GTCTGTAAGTCTGTTTGTGTTTTGTAAATAAGTTAATTTGTATCACCTTTTTAGATCACAGTCAGTTTTGAAGAAAAAAAAGCTTCGGGGCTTCCCTGGTGGCACAGTGGTTAAGAATCCACCTGCCAATGCAGGGGCCCCATGTTCAAGTCCTGGTCCCGGAAGATCCCACAAGCCATGGAGCAACTAAGCCTGTGCACCACAACTATTGAGCCCACGTGCCACAACTACTGAAGCCCGTGCACCTAGAACCTGTGCTACACAACAAAAGAAGCCACTGCAATGAGAAGCCCGTGCACTGAAACAAAGAATAGCCCCCACTCACCGCAACTAGAGAAAGACTGTGCACAGCAACAAACACCCAACACAGCCAATAAGTAAGTAAATAAATAAATAAATTTGGAAAAAAAAGAAAAAACCTTCATAATAAAAATAACTAACTTTGAAAAAATAACAAATAATTAAAAGGAAAGGGAAAAAAATAAAACCTGCATGCAGGGATCTGCATGGATTCCATTCTCTGTCTCACTGCTTCCAGGGGAGCAAGGAAGCCCTGCATGTCTGGATGACCCCCCCACCCCTCCTCATAAGGAAGCCACCGATGGGAGCCCTCTCACCCGGCAGGAGGGACTGAGGTCAGCAGAGAGCCCAGGGCGTTGCTTGCCCTCCCTGCCTGGAGGCGAACACAAGCATTCTGCGGCAGACTTGGAGATGTTACCTGAAGGGACGTTTTTCATTTCTAAATGTACATCCAGGCCCATATACCCCCCACACAGACTCAATAGTACAACCTTTAGCCGGAGCAAACTCCTTTTGGCACCCAGATTATCGATTAAAACCCCTGAAAAATCTCTTCTTGCCCTGAGCAAGTCTAAATTTCAGGCCTGGCAAGGTTTTATATACAAACAATTTGTATGTGCAGAGATGCAGTTAAATTCAAAATCTGTAATTGGCTTAGCAGATGTACCTTCTTACGATGGTTCACTTTAGCCAAGAGTAAAGATCGTTTGCTCTGCCTGAAACATGCTGAGAAGAGAGAGGCAAGCTGACATCATGCTCACACCTTTCCCCCTCACACCTGGCCTCAAATCTTTGGTTCCTTGAACATTCTCTCTGGCCTCTGAGCCTTTGCAAGTGCTGTTCCCTCTGTCTGAGACTCTTCCCAATCTTCAACCCATGCCCTCCCTTAGCTTGTCCCTACCATCCTTCAAGTGTTAGATTCAAGGCCACCCGTCACACCCACCACCCAGAAGGTAGGTCAGACCACCCTGCTGTCTGTCCCCATAGTAACCTGTGCCTCCACTGATGTCAACCCTCTTCAGGTTCTATTGCAAGCCCCTGTTAACTGTCCAAATACTCAGGCAGGTGAGGATAGTATCACTCTTATGCTTTGTAATTAGCATAGCACATAGTAGGCACTCAAAACATGTTTCCAAGTAAATAAGTACTTTTGGGTTAACATCAGCTTAAAACAAACCACATAATAATACAGCAATAGAGGACAGGTTATGTCTGCACAATTTTGCTGTATATAATACGTACATATACTATAGTATATGTATATTCTGTTAATAGAAAGCTCAAAGGTCTATGCTGATGTAGAAAAATGTTTTCATCATCTAATGGATGATTTGCTAGGCTGAAAAATAACATATGTTGATAAATCATACCATAGCAATACCAGTCAGTGATCTTTTATAAATGGAGTCTTTGCCTGAATAATGCAATATGGAAATACAACGTGGGGTAAAAGTTACTCTCCAGAAGGGGGGGGGGGTTCACTTTTTTTATTTACAAACAAGATTTTCTGATGATCAGGTCGTTTCCAAACATTCCATGAGTTGCAGAGAACAGCACAGGCAACACATTTCCAGGGAAAAAAATGGAAGAGGTTACAAGCTTTATCAGAACCCAAGAATGTGCTTAAGAATCTCCAATCCAGGAATGTCAACTTTCTCCTGCTCCTTCCTATTAATAGAATTAAAAGGCAAACCATGGGGCTTTTTCCTCCATTATATATTGACTAAATCTGTGAAGAGCTATGAAATGCTAACCAAAAGGACAACCCAAAATAAACTTAACAACGAGCACAGACTCTACAAGGAAAGCCCTTTGTAATGTTTTCCAGGGCATGGGCCCTTTTTGAACATTACATACAGGAAAAATATCGTATGGAGGAAACATCACTTTACGAGGCTTTAGATGAGGTCTTTTCTATTTTAATGGCTGTCATATAGAAGGAAATGTTCAATATAACAGTTTCACTGAACTGTATTGTTGGAACAAACTGCAGTTACTCTGGATTTGCAGCTTTAATCTTGTGAGAAATACATTTCTAAATATCTTTGGCAAGACATTCAAGGTTTAGCCCCTTCCCAATGTGAATTTTAACTCTCCAGGCCAAGCTCACATTTGAGGTATTCTTCAGGTTAATTAAAGGCAAAGAATGGACAAAATATCAAATGATCCGTAAGGACTTTCCATTCAATTACTCATAAGCCCTGAAAAACGGGGGGGAGGGTAACTTTGCTCGGTTTCAAATTACCCTCAGCATTTAAAAACCACCTGGATGGGTTCAAGAAGTAATGTGAGGCTGAGAAAAATATGAATTAATGGAGAACACATTTTGGTGATAGGCCTATAAATAAATCGTTTCTATAGTTGGCATCCACAGATTGAATAATGGTAATGAAAGCAGACGCAGATTGCTAAGGTCTCTTTATGTAAAATGTGGTTAGTTCCTGCTTCCTTTGCTATGCTAATGAATGCCAGAGAGAGTGTAAGCTGGATTTTAACTTTTTGTTTACGTCGTTGGACACATGCTGAGAAAGTTCCCATGGAATACCACTTACCACATGGAATTAAAAGGTCCAAGCTCGTGGAATGAATCACATTTTAAAAAATGATTTGGTTTCCCACATTTAAGATAATAGTCCTTTGTTATTTTTAACAACTTTGGCATATAAGATATGGAATAGCAGCTTAAATATAACAGCATAGCCTTCGTTTCAATGAATCGTTAAATTTAACAGGTCTGGATGGTGACAGAGGGCTGATTCTCCTAGATGGTGAGAAGCATGGAGGAAAAGCCCACATGCAAATTTCTTTGGAATTTCTACAGAGGTGGATTCATTCAAAACTAAAACCCTTGCGGGGGGTAAGTGGGGGGAGGGACAAATTGGGAGATTGGGATTGACATATACACACTACTACATATAAAATAGGTAACTCATAAGGACCTACTGTATCGCACAGGGAACTCAACTCAGTACTCCGTAACGGCCTATATGGGAAAAGAATCTAAGAAAGAGAGGATATATGTGTGTGTATAACTGAATCACTTTGCTGTACAGCAGAAACTAACACAACATTGTAAAGCAACTATACTCCAATAAAAATTTAAAAAACAAAACAACCTTTTTCAGTGAAGAAGGCATTAGAGTAGAAAGGAAATAGTGAGATCCTTGGGTGTGGAAAAGTAGCCCACTTCCTAGGAACAGCAGGAGAAGGCACTGCTTCTGTCATCAGCAAGCTGCCATGTTTCCTCTCATCAAAGTTCTTCATAATAAAGCCTTAAATGAGGCCAACGGGGCCACCCCAACTCTGATTGCTGAGGGCACCCTTGGGGGCTCACACATCACGTGTCTAAATATTTGAGTTTGACAGCAAGTTTACCAGCAGTTAAATAAATTACTTAATATCTTCTACTCTCCTACTTTAACAAGTATATCTCCTTTTATTTTTTTAATTTTTATAAATTTTTATTGGAGTATAGTTGATTTACAATGTTGTGTTAGCTTCAGGTGTATAGTCTATGCGGAATCTAAAAAAAATGGTACAAATGAACTTACAAAACAGAAATAGAGTCACAAATGTAGAAAACAAGTATATCTTCTTCACAACTACATTAAAAACTACATGTAAAACCATGGTTTATAATAAGACTGGGCAAAATCTCAAAGAAAACTGAATTTAAATTTTATCGTGCAATATGTATACATGTAGCTGACTCACTTCACTGTACAGCAGAAACTAACACAACATTGTAAAGCAACTATTCTCTAATAAAAAAGTAAATTAATTTTTAAAAATAAATAAATGAATGAATACATTTTATTGTGCATATCTGGGTGTTCGGTTGGTGAGCCAGCAATGTTTAGGTGAGTCATAAGACACAAAAATATCAGCATTTATTTTTTAAGTTGCATATTTACCTCATAAAATTTCTGCAAATTCACTCATGCTGTTCTAGTCATGGTTTCCATGTGGGTGCCTCTATCACAGCCAAATCAGAGGACCTTTCTTGAGTCCCTATAGTTGTTAAATCGTTTTTTATTCATTAGCATTTGTTCTGTGACAGCAACAACTGGAATTTTTCATTAAAATTTAAAGCAAAACTTAGATTCAGAAGCAAATATGAAAATTAATACATCACGTTCAAACATTATAATAGGGATGCTGGTTGATAAATTATTATCACAAAAACATGACAAAACAGTTTAGTTATAAGACACAAATGTCTATCACTCTTATTGGATTTTCAAAGTATCTTAAAGTAGTATCAAGAGTCACAGAATATCTCTTAGAATCTTCTCTTTAAAATCATCATCGATGCTGGGATATGATCCAGGAAACTGAAAACAGCAGCATGTGACACCGTTTGTTCTAATCTTTCTTCAGCTGAGAACGTAACTTGCTTTCTAACGGCGAGAAAATATTTTTTATAGAAATTAGTTTTGGAAGTATCTGTATACATGAATCTTTTTCTGCATGGTCAGGAAATCTTTACATTTCTTGTTGTAATTTCCTTTTATTTTAGTGAAATGTCACATTTGTTTCATATTTAACATTAGTTGCTTGCCATTTGGAAAAATCATTTTCTCTAAGGTTTTCTTGTTTTGTTTTGTTTTTGTTTTTTTGCTTAGGGTCTCCATTGCTGCACGGAGGCTTTCTCCAATTGCAGTGAGCAGGGGCCCATCTTCATTGCGGTGCTCAAGCTTCTCAGTGTGGTGGCTTCTCTTGTTGTGGAGCACGGGCTCTAGGGGTGCGGGCTTCAGTAGTTGCAGCACGTGGGCTCAGTAGTTGTGGCACATGGGCTTAGTTGCTCTGTGGCATGTGGGATCTTCCCGGACCAGGGCTTCAACCCACGTCCCCTGCATTGGCAGGCGGATTTTTAACCACTGTGCCACCAGGGAAGTCCCTCTAAGGATTGTTTGTTTGTTTTTAAGTTTTTTAATTCTTTTTAAAATGAAGTAGCTGAGCACATCTTGTCTGTGTTACTGGTCCTTATCTTTTGCTAACATTGTTAACCTACAAAATTATTAACATCAAAATTAAATTTGTAATTTATTTTCCACTAAAAGTCACAATTTGACTTTTATTTGAGGAGCTTCTCAACATAATTTTTGAAATTCAGTTAAGCTGAGTAAGATTTGCTTTTTTATGGGTTTTCTTCTCTGACTTTCTTACCCAATAAGTTCATGATCTAATTTGAACCCTCCATCCAAAAGAGAAATCATATTTTTCATATGACATACTTAGCCATTCCAGTAACAAATTTGAAAATCATTTCTGCTAAATTCAAAACATCTCTGTGTTTTCATGTTTTGTAGAAATATTAGGGAGAAGTTAATCAAAATGGTACAGATGTTCAGCTATAAAATGAATAAAGTCTGAGGATCCAATATATAACATGTGACTATAGTTGATAACACTGTATCGTATAATTGACATTTGTTAACAGAGTAGAATTTAGATGTTTAAAAATGTATATGTATAACTATGTGAGTTGATGGATGTGCCAATTAACTAGATGGGAGGAATTCCTTTGCAATATATACATAAATCATCATGATGTAGACTTTAAATAGTTTACAATTTTATTTGTTAACTACACCTTCCTAAAGCTGAAAGAAGTTAGAGCTGCAATAAGCATCATTGTGCTTATATTGGACACATGGCATCATCTTTTAACGTTCTTTTAAGAATATTATAACAATGTTGTGTATCCTGTTCTATATTTACTTCATTGTTAAAAAATATCAACTGTCATGTATTGTCTTTTTTGTTGTTGTTCTCATATTTGCTAATTTTATGTGCATATGACATTTCATGTTCTTTTAATCAAGAATGTGTGTCCAGTCACTAGTGTCTTCATTGGCCAAAACCAATTATGAACATTGGTTGAGAAACACCTTAACAGTAGTAACAGGATACTTTGGATTTAGAATACAACAGCTTCTTTCCCAGTTTGAAAGAATTTGAGCTCAAAGTGAAATATGTGCAGCACAGAGGATTTTTAGAGCTGTGAAGATACTCTGTAGGATAGAGTGATGATGGATATGTGTCATTATACATTAGTCCAAACTCACAGAATGTACAAAACCAAGCATAAACCCTGACATAAACTCTGGACTCTGGGCGGTAATGATGTGTCAGTGTAGGTTCATCCTTTATAACAAATGTAGCGCTCGGGTGAGGGACATTGATGATGGGGAGGCTGTGTATGTGTGAGGGCAAGGGGGTCTACAAGAAATCTCCGTACTTCAATTTTGCTGTGAACCTAGAGCTGCTCTAAAAAATAGTCTTTTTGAAAAATGAAATATAAATTTTCTGCCATGTTTATCTAATGGAAAACTGTAATCATTGATTTGAATCAGATTGTGCTTTGCTAGAAACATTCTCCTTCGTGTCAGGATATGACAGTCATTTTCCAGAATCATTATCCAATAAACAGAGTCAAGTTCCAGAGGTTTTGCCTTTCTTACCCAATTTGCAGTTTTATGAATGTAGTTTTCTTCAATTTCTAACAAGCATGTCAGAGTTATATTTGCTGTCTCTGAATTATGAATTTCATAGAAATAATTTTCTCTTTCATTTTCATTGTTTTAATCAGTGGTTACAGCTTTATTTGTTGAGAATCTGACACAGCAGCCATTGTATCTGAACAGTTCCAGTTGTGGATTTGATGAGAAAAATTTCCTTGCTTATTTTCATTAAATCTTCTTTACATAAAGACTTTCCTGCTTGCAAATCTTACATGGGCATACTCTACAGACCTCTGCTCACTTTCCTGGCTTCCAGTTATTTAAATTTGAAGCACAAATTGGAAAATTTTCTCTCTTTTATTGCTTTTTAGTTTTTATCCTATTTTAAGATCTACTTTGGTATTTTTTATTTTTATCATCATTCAAATTGTACACATTCTCAGTGATCTAAAGAAGACATCAGTGAAGTTTATCTTTAAAGGGCCAGACAGTAATTCTTTTCGGCTTCGTGGTCATACAGTATCTATAGCAATTATTCAAGTCTGATGTTGTAGCATGAAAATAGACATAGACAATACATAAAACTACAAGCATGGATGTAGCCCAGCAAAACTTTGTATAAAACAAAGACCAGATTCGACCCACAGGTCATAGTTTGCTGACCCCTGGTCTAAAGGATTGAAAAATAAAGCATTGTTTTCAAAGTGTAAAAAATTTCAAAATGTAAATAATGTAAAACTATTTTTCATGTTTCTTATTTTTCCTCTAAAACACTTAAAATAATATATTAAAACTAAATAGCAAGATGAAAATTATAATCAATATCAAAATTTAAATCAGAAGGTAGAAATAAACTGAATTTTCAATTTAATTTTTGAAAATGTAACTAGATCTCATTAAATATTTTTATAAAAATAAAACCATTCACAATCAAAATGTTCAGTGTCCATCTAGCTGCCAACGTAAAGAATCAATGTCATGAGAAAGATAAGCACTGTATGGTATCACTTACGTGTAGAATCAGAAAGCAAACCTAATTCATAGAAATAGAGAATAGAATGGTGGTTGCCAGGGGCTGGGGGTTCAGAGAAATTGACAGACAGACGTCAAAGGGGACAAACTTTCAGTTATAAGTTCTGAGGATCTAATGTACAGCATGGTGATTATAGTTAATAGTACCGCATTATATTTTTGAAATCTGCTAAGAGAGTAAATGTCAAGCATGCTCGTCAAAGAAGTAAAAAAATAAGGAAACTATGTGAGGTGATGGATGTGTTAATTACCTTGGCTGTAGTAATCATTTCACAATGTAAACATAGATCAAATCATCACATTGCACACTTCGAACATATGCAATTGTATTTATCCATTACACCTCAATAAAACTAAGTAAAAAAGAATTGATGTCATGCTTCACATTTCATCTAGGCTTATATATATACGTACACATTTTTTAAGCACTATGAATTACTTAACATTGCAAAATGCTACTCAGACACTGTGTACAATTGCTGGGCATACCTCACTAATTTATGACCACCTCCAGATCCAAGAATTAGAACACACGCGTATTAGTCTGCTCAGGCCACTGTAACAAAACACAGGCTGGGAGGTTTAAACCATAGAATTCTACTTCTCACAGGTCTGGAAGCTGGAAGTTCCAGATCAACATCCAGCCATGTTTGGTTTCTGGAGAGGACCCTTCCCAGCTGCTGACAGATGCCTTTTTTTTCCCCATTTTTTTTCCTAGCTTTATTGAGATATAACTGACAAATAAAAATTGTATGTATTTAGATTGTACAAAGTGTTTCTTTTTAAAAGCATACAACATTATGATTTGATATACATATATATTGTCAAATGATTACCACAGTCAAACTACAATTAAGATAATAAATACATCCACCACCTCACATACTTACCTTTTTTTAAAATTTTTTTGTGGTGAGAATGCAAGATCTACTTTCTTAGAAACTTTCAAGTATACAATACTGTATGATTAACTATCGTTAACCAAAGTTTGTAACTTTTGACCAACATCTTGCTGTTTTCTCACCCCACCCCCACCCCCAGCCAACCCCCAGCTCCTGGCAACCCATCCGGTTCTATGAGTTGGCATTTTTAGATTCCAAATGTAAGTGAGATAGAGAGTTTTGTCTTCTTGCTGCAGTTCTCACATGGTCTTTCCTCTGAGCCCATGTGGGTTGGGGGAGAGCTAAAGAGGGAGACCACTGTAGTATCTCTTCTTTATTTTTTTTATTTTTTTATTTTCTTTGCATCTCTTCTTATAAGGAGGCTAGAGTCCTATCAGATCAGGGCCCACCCATGTGACCTTATTTAACCTGAGCTCCTTAAACGCCCCATCTCCAATACAGTCACATTGCGGGGTAGGGCTTCAACATATGAATTTGTTCAGTCCTTAGCAACAGGGGAAAAGAATACAGACACTCAGCACTATTGGGAAACAAATACTTTATGACTTGAGAAAATGTATTAATGTTAATCTGATAGAAAGGATTTGTAAATTCATTTCTTTTGTTCCACCTAAGTATTTTTTTTCCCACGCTTCCAAAGCAGTGTCCATCTCTGACATTGGCAGTGACGAAATCCACAAGCCTTCATGGCATTAGGACACTGGAGCCTTTTGTTTCATGGATACAGGGCAAGAAAAGTGGAAAAGCGTTTCCTTGGAACTGAGCTGTGTTTATGATGTACAGGATTCTCTAAAGGGTGAACCCAGGTCAGGGGCCCCTCTGGCCTTGTCTAAGGCAACCTTTTCTACAAGCTTTTCCAAGATACGGGGGAAAAGATCAAGCAACCTGCTTAACCTTGAAAAATATCTGAGTATGGACTAGGGCTTGGTGACATTTTTAAAACTGTATTTAGCATTCATGGCAGGAGACAAATTTTTATGTAGATCAATATTAAATACATTTGGGCAAGGATGGAGGGTTCAATCTCATTGAATGGTATACCTAGCACAAATTACAAATCAATGACTACATGTTGGAAAAAATGGCTGAATGAATGCTTATATAGCCTTACAACTTTTAAATATGAAAACATCGCAGAGTGAAAGCCATTTTATAGTTGGATAAACAACGAACTGAAAGGTCAATGATGGTGCGATAGGCCTTCATAGTAATTGGTTCAATACAAATGGCACGTAACTGCTGTTTTAATATAGTGGTCCTTGGTTATTTTGTCATAGATGTCAAAATTATTAACCCAAGAAATACTGATCTCTTTACATGAGGGATTGAGAAGCCTCCTGAGAGAGATTTTATCTTGTCAGTTATTCCCTATCAGATCTACTGAAAATTTTGGCTTTCCAGGGAAAGGGAGAATTCTGAACAGAACGTGAGAGCTGGAACACAGCAGAGCTTTGGTCTTTGAGAAATCCACATATCCAGTGCTAGCACTGCCCTGGGACCCAATGGTGTCAACCACAGGGCCCTTGGGAGGGACCGGTGTGGACAGCGCTGGTGCCAGGGAGGTATTTTGACCTGGGAACACCAGGAGCGGTTTGGGATGCCATGTATTGAGCCTATTTTGTCACTTATCTGATTTCTTCCCTCGAACAAGAAAGTTGATGATGTACTGGTCGTGAAATTGTCCTAAATCCCTGATAAACTCCTCATTTCTCTTTTGGAACTAAATGAAATGTAAATTCACTCGAGGATAACTTCTTCTATTCACTTACCAAGAGCCCCTAAAAATTTTAAAGTAAGAATTCTCAAGTAAGATACAGCTTTAACAAAATTTTAATGGTTATAAAGGGAATAGTCGGTTAAAGAAATCATGATAGAAGGGAGGAGCTGCTTTGTGGTCCTAGTGCAGACAGCAACTTTATGGGAAATTATAGCTCTTTGGAGGCTGAGTCATAAAAAACAGACTTCCAAATCACCGAGCACTAATCATCATCATCATTCGCAGAAGAGAAATAAAAGAAAGAATCAAGGATGTTGGCAATAATGAGTTGCTGCAAATTTTGGTTTCTCCATAAGAGCTCAGACTGAGACAGGTAACCACAGCAAATAAAAGTATCAATGGCTTGAACTGTGATTATAAGAACTGGGAACTTAATGGTATTTTCTATGTAATGGTTTGTTGTTTCAGGTTCCAAAAATTTAGGTCAAACTCAAATGGGTCCCCTACTTAATATCAGTCTAATTGAATTTGCCTTATAAATGAAGGGACTCATTTCACTAATTGAAAGAGTTTGTTTTGCTACATCTGCACAGCCATAGAAAACACACGTGCCGACATGCACACACTCAGACAAAATAGGAAAACATATGTCTGTCTCACTGATTTGATTTTATTAGACTTTTAAAAGGATAAATGTATCTAGACAGATTTAACATATGTGTTAATATTATTTTGACTTGTTCTTTCAATGTATTTGAATGTTAAAAGTATAATGTATAGGACTTAGATTACCATATCCAGGCTAGAAATCTTGAAACAGAGTTTTATCTTAAGCAAAAGTTTTATGAGATGATGTCCATCTTTAAATTAAAAGCCACACAAAAAAATGTTAATTTTTAAAATACTCTAAAATTCGCTATTGGAAATAAGTTTGTTTGTTTGTTTGTTTGTTTGTTTCATTGGCTGTGTTGGGTCTCCTTTTGCTGAGCGCGGGCTTTCTTTAGTTGTGGTGAGTGGGGGCTACTCTTTGCTGTGGTGCGCAGGCTCTTCAGTGCCGTGGCTTCTCTTGTTGTGAAGCATGGGCTCTAGGGGCATGGGCTTCAGTAGTTGCGGCACATGGGCTCAATAGTTGTGGCTCCCGGGCTCTAAAGCGCAGGCTCAATAGTTGTGGCACACGGGCTTCGTTGCTCTGTGGCATGTGGGATCTTCCTGGAGCAGGGATGGAACCCGTGTCCCCTGCATTGGCAGGTGGATTCTTAACCACTGTGCCACCTAGGAAGCCCCCCTAGAAATAAGTTTTGAATTGAGTCTGTTAAAACTTTTCAATTGTAGAACCTAGATTTAAATATTGCTTCTCGAACTATGTCCAGAAGAAAACTTTTAAAGAAAATGATGATTTTTCTTTTTTATTTTGAGGTTACAGTGTAATGTAGTGCAAAAACTCTAAACTGGTGTAGAAATACCGAGATTCTAGCTACTGTTCTCTCACTAATGGTGTGTCTTTTACACTTTACCGTGCACCTATTTCCTCTTCTAGAAAATGAGGTAGTTATATTGTCAGTGAATCCTCATGCCCTGTGGTGTCTCAAGGACTCACGAAGGACGGGGTTAAGGATTTTTACACCTACCACCCTTCAATCAGAGCAGCTTCCATTTTACCTGTTTTACATATCAGGTGCTCATCATCTTGTAAAATTTCACTTGAAAATATAACTCTATGCAAAAAAATAGATCAAAAATTACTTGACCAGATGAACACTGGGGTCTACCCAAAGAGTATTCCAGCTTATAAACTGCTAATTTGCTTTTAAAAACTGTAGACTTCTGGATATATTATCCAGATTCAAACCAGCTGTGAATCAGTTAGGATTCTCAGTTGCAGACAACAGAACGCAAACTCCAATTTAAATAGAAAAAAAAGTAACTGTAAGCTCACAAACTCTTTGAGAGGGGGAGAGAGTAAAACCTGGAGGCTATGCAGTGAGGTACAACCTCCAAACACAAATAGACGACTCTGTAGAAAAATTCCCTGCCTGACGCCCCTAGGCAGAGAGGCTGCATCTCACACCACTGATACTGGGCTTTTGCTGCTAGGACATCCACCACTGTTGCTTACATCCAACACACACACACACACACACACACACACACACACACACACACACGTGCTCCTTCTGATACATACTCTTCTGATTCAGAATATTGTGTGGGTACATCTGGTCACTGCCCCAGCTATGAGGGAGGACTGGAAAGCCAATACTGTGTCTGACTTGCCCTCTTGAGGAGACAAGATTCCCAAGGCAGGAAGTTCCCCCAGCTGTAGGAAGGGTGTTCAAAAGATGCTGAGCTGCAGAAGCATTTCTTCATTTCTCTTTTTATTCAAGAAGTTTTTGTTACCCCCTACAATGCATCTGGCAGTCCTCTGGATACTGGGATAAAACAATGAACAAAATAGACAGAGTCCCTCTTTCATAAAATTTTACATTCTCAAGGAGCAGACAGACAATAAGCAAGTGAACAAATAAAAGTTCAATATGTCAGACGTTGAGTAAGTGCTAAAAAGTTAGGTAGGCAGGATAAAGGGACAGAGAATGATAAGTGGGAGCCAGCCTGACCGGGAGTCAGGGAGGAATCACTAAGGTGTTAGCACTTAAGCAAAATGTAGGATGGAGCTGAGAGCACTGAGGACACAAGCCCCGCAGACAGATGTGGGAGGAGCATTCCAGGCAGAGACACGGGCACATGCAAAAGCCCTGGGGCAAAACAAGTACGTTCCACACACTGATAATACTCTCACGGACCCTTTACGAGGAAGTGCAAAGCCCAGAGTCAAATAATACATTCTCTAGTATCCTTAAGAGCTTGAATGTTTTCCACACTTAAGGTTCCCAAGTGACAACTGCGGCACCGCACTAGGAACTTGGATGTATCCGGGGCAACAGGGGAAGGTCAGCAGGAGCAAAACCCAGAGTTGGGGTGCTAGTTCCAACTCTGTTGTAGCTGCTGCAGAAGCATCTTAGAAAGAGAGATGTTCTTACTGCCAGAGACCTGCTCCAGAGTGTGGAAGGAACTATCTGACCATGGGTGGACAACTCTCCCCAAACACTGATACCTGCTCATTCCGAAGAGTAACAATGTGGACATTTGCACAGGCAAAGAAAGGACCTTCTTTTTTTTTCTTTTATGGTCAAGTTTATTCTTCATTTAACTTTTCAAACACTACTATAATTGAACATTAAAACAAAACAATAGCAAGTAGTGAGCACAGCATGATTATAGTCCTTCACTCAATCACTACAGCAAATAAAATGCCAGCAGTGAGTATTATTCACTCACCCCATTAGGAGGTCTGACACTGAACACCACCCCGAGGATGATATCAGTTCATCACCCTCAAATGCTTCTCTACTGTAATGGTGCCATCTTTCCGGATCTGGATCAAAGTCCATATCTAGTTCTACCTGGTCCATTTCATCAGTCTCTTCTATTTCCTTCCTCTCAGGTAGGAGTTTTTCCAGCAAAGAGAGTTTATCAGGGGAAAGAAAGCCATTTTTACCTTAAATTCAATGATTAGGCGACCCTTTTTATGTGGTCTACAATAAATGGGCATGCCTTCATGTAGCACACACTTGATATCTCCATGCTTGACAATCTGACCTGGATGAGAAGTAATGACTATGGTTCGGTTGTCAAGGGTAGATATGGGCTTTTGGAAGTCACACAATGCTTCAACCAGCTGTATGTCCATACACATGAAAGGGTCTTATCCTCGTCAAGTAAAAATAGCATGGTCCTTCTGATCTAAAACAATGATAATATCTCCTGGCTCCAGTCCTGGTTCTTGGTCTCCTTCACCATGGAATGTTATCTTCTGGCCATCTTTCATGCCTTTGTCAACATGAGCTTCTAGAATTTCCTTCTTTCGAACTATCTTCCTTCCATTGCAGCTTTTACATCTATCTTTAGGACCGATCCACTCCCCATGGCCGTGGCACTCCATGCAGACAGACTGAATTTGCTGAACCATTCCAGGTCCTGTTTGATGAATTCTTATTTGCATTCCAGTACCTCGGCAATTGAGACAGCACTCTACTGCTCCTTTCTGACGACCTTGGCCTTCACATTTGTCACAAATCACATTCTTTTGCAGAGCTAGTTCCCTTGTTGCACCATTATATGTCTTCTAAGGTTACCGTGAGTTGATGCACAACATTTTTACCTCTCCTTTCTCTCTGCATCCTGCCTCCTCCTCCAAAAAAACATATCAAAGATGTGCATGGGGGAGCCAAAACCGCCACCTGCTCCACCTTCTTTAATTGCCTGTTCTTCTTTGTCATGTAATTCCCTTTTCTTTGCATCAGAGAGCACATCATAAGCTTGAGAAATCTGTTTAAACTTCTCTCCTTCATTTGAATTCTTATCAGAGTGATACTTGAAGGCCAGTTTCCTGTAAGCCTTTTTCAGTTCCTCTTGGGTGGCGTTGGGTTTGGCCCCCAAAACATCATAGTAAGTGGTTTCTTTCACCATTTTCTACAGCTGGTGAGCTGGCCGATGCTGGTCTGGGGGAGCAGAAAGGAGAGAGTTGCTGTGCGCAGCTCAGGCAGCCACCACTCCTCCGCTTCTCACTGAGCTTTCTGGAAAGTTCCCTTTATTTAAATTAATTAATTAATTTATTTATTTATTGGCTGCGTTGGGTCTTTGTTCCTGTGCATGGGATTTCTCTAGTTGTGGCAAGCAGGGGCTACTCTTCGTTGCAGTGCGCAGGCTTCTCATTGCAGTGGCTTCTCTTGTTGTGGAGCACGGGTTCTAGGTGCTTCAGTAGTTGCAGCGAGCAGGCTCAGTAGTTGTGACTCAGGGGCTCTAGAGCACAGGCTCAGTATTTCTGGCGCACAGGCTTAGTTGCTCTGTGGCACGTGGGATCTTCCTGCCCCAGGGATTGAACCCATGTCCCCTGCACCACCAGGGAAGTCCAGAAAGGACCTCCTAAGCAATACGAAGTAAGAGAATATAAATCCCACCTGTGGCCCAATGTCATTTAAGTATAAATGTTCACTTACTCACTCTACCCATAGATGCTCAGGAGTTGGAGAAATTCTTCTGGAGTTGGATGAAGTCAGAAGAAGGAAAGGGTTTGGTAAAAATAATGTGACATGTCACAGAAAGCAAGGACAGAAAAAAGTTGGAAAGGGGACTCCAGTCTCTAAGGGTTCACTCTCCATTCCTCTCTTCTCCTCACTGTACATCTTATTCATTTCTCCTTTTTCTCTACACATTGGCTTCTGTTTTCCTAGTGGGAAACATGGCAGTCAGCATGCCTTACATATCACAGTACTGAAATATAAGAAGACTGAGTTCTCTTACTCAGTTCTAGTAGCAGATTTCTCAAAGATGGGCTCTGTGATATAACAAAGAATATATCTGGTCTTTGTCCCTGGTTCCTAGTGCAGAGGTTCAAAAACCATTGAAATTTTCTGAGTGACAAGTGCCTCTGTTATATTAATGAAGTAACTTGTGGTGGGTACACAGGTAGCTTCAGGATGGAAGATGGTCAGCAGAAAGAGCAGGCTTGTGGCCAGAGGGTTGGAACTTCCAACCACTGGACCTCCAGGGAGGCGGTGGGGGCTGTAGACTGAGTACAATCCCATGGCCAACCAATTGTGTCTACTCAATGACACCCCAACAAAAGCTCTGCATACTAAGGCTCTTCCTGGTTGGTGAACACATCACTGTGCCAGGAGAGTGAGGTGCCCTGACTCTGTGGGGATAAAGCTGAGGAGCTCTGTGTCTGAGAGCATCCCAGACATTGCCCTGAGCAACCTTTCATTTGGCTGTTCCTGAGTTGTGTCCTTTATAAAAGAACTGTAACCACGAGTATAGCACTTCCTTGAGTTCTGAGAGTTTTTCTGCCAGATTATGGAAACAGGGCGGGTCATAGGAACCCCCAAATTTGTAGCAGGTTAGTCAGAAGTGTGGGTGACCTGGCTAGCCCATCTGCAGCAGGTGTCTGAGGTGAGAGCCCTTAACCTGGGGAGTCTGATGTTAACTCCAGGTAGTTAATGCCAAACTGACTTGCAATCCACCCATCTGGGGTAGAAACAGAATAGGCTCTGACTAACCAAGCCTAATCCATGAGACCAAATAGTAGGATAATATGATTAACCCAGCTTGACTCTCCTTCCCACCGTAAACCAATCAATGGTCATGTTTACAAACACATTGGCACCCATAGCAACCAGGTGACTTGGGCGGGGGAAGGGGAGCAGCTCCTAGAAAAGAGATGGCTGGGCAGACAGCATCCTGGTTTCTACTCCCACCGCTAGAGATTCAATGACTGACCAAGAATGTCATGCATTTCATTCATAATTCTGGTCAGATCTACAGATGGCTCTGCCGATGCTATAAATTCACGTGATCCTTCCACATGACGGGAAAGCTCGGGTAATGCTGACCTTCTCAATGTTAAAACACTTCTAAATGACAAAACACTTTCCAACAGCTAAAATATCTTATATTAAAATCGAGAGTGTATAAATAGTAACTTGATCTTATAAACAACTGGCTGTGCAGTCCCAAACTAGTCAGTGTTTTTCTCAAGTATATATTTTCTTTGGCAGGATAGATAAGTACCCTCCTAAACACAGCCCTGAACGTAAATGTAAGGTGGATTCTGGCAGTACATTTGCAGAGAGAGGAGTAGTTTCCCATGTCAGTATGGTGGTCAGCTCTAATACGGGTGCAAAGAACCAAAGCCTCATGGAGCCAGAAGACTATAGATGAACGCAGTGTATTTTTACTAGCAAGGTACACACAAGAAAGAGAGCTCTTTTGCCCTGCTCTGTTATTTTCTGCCTAGTGGAGCCTCCCTGGCCCGCTAGGAATGTGTTCTGTATCTCAGGGCACCCCAATGCAGCACTGCATGCATGAGCTCTTACTCTCTACCCTGCAGTTGCCTGGGGGTTCATCTGTTTCCCCCAGGAGACTGTACAGGAATTGAGAACACAGGCTGCCTTTTATTCTGTTTTGTCCTCAAGACCAGCACAGTGCCTGGAACATAGCAAGACCACAATAAATATCAGTGATATTTGCCTTGTTTGATGGTCTTTGGCAAGTGACCTAAACTCTCTGAGTGCTGGCTTGCTTGTGGGTAAAATGAAGGTAATTATAATCCTTACTTCACTGGGTTGTTATGAGGATTCAAGCCCCATAAATGCTACTGTTGTTGCTGCTGATAACCGTGGCCCAGTCAGCAATCATTATCCACTGATTAGAAGCCATCAGACCCAAAGCCAGCTATTTATAGGCGGAGGAATCACAAGAGAATATTTCACAAGAGCTGCAAGTCACTGTTCTCAAAATAAGCTGCAGATGAGACCTCACTACTCAGACAGCCCTCCCCTCTCCTGGCACCTTCATGGTCACCACACCCTGGACGTAATTATGATTTTTTAATACATGTCAACATGTGTATACATTCCTATTTACGCCTTACTGTTCATTTGTCTGTAACAAGTCATCAACATAATTTGTTAGGAGTCAAACAACGTGGTTTTAGTTTACTGTATTCTATGTATTTAGAGACTTTATTACACTTTGCAATATGCATTGAGGAAAAAAGAGTCTGGTCCCTTTTCTATTTATTTTATTAAACCACTCTGCTCCAAAGTATCAGCATTTGTCATTTCTCTTTTTCATATGTCAGCTCTGCTCCTTACTAATTCACGTCCTCTATCCTGAGATGCTAGTCAATAAAGTAAACATATTCTTACAAGCAATTTCTAACATGTATATAGATTACATTGTATCATTAAAAAATGATTCTGATGCTTATACCCTTTATAGAAACCAAGAAGCGTGACATCCCATTCATATCGTATTTGTAAAGACATAATTTCAAAACATACACACACACACACACACACACACACACACACACACACACACTTGGGAAAGAGCAAATATCCATGAAGTTCCAGCAGGCAAATAAAACCTCTTTTTAACCAAAAAGAAAAAAAAAATTCTTTGGAAAGAATTTTTTCTTTCCTGAGGCACCAGAAGAATTTTGGAAAATAATACTATTAAGAAGATAGTAGATACAAACTGAGGATTATAACTGTAGTTATATGTAACACCAAAGCAACCCCTGAAGAAAGGAAATGTTGGTTTTTTTAAGTCACACTCTTCAAAGACATATTATTTAATTAGTAAAGGCAGTGCCATTCTTTTGATTTTTTTTTTGTTTTGGTGGACAAAAGAAGAAAGCTCATCAGCTAGAATTTAAATGTATTGCATTGAATAAAGGTATTCGACACTTGCCAACTACCAAATTAATTTGATATAAAAATTGAAGTTATTTGAACTATTAATTGCATAATTAGAATGTATATTGGTTTGAAATCAATTTAGAAGCTTATTAATTCAAGGTAATTTTTTTAATCTTCAATCAAAAACATTATTCCAAAATGCCCAGAGTGTATTTAAATGTGGAATAAATTCTCTGCTGCCAGGAAGACATGAAAGCAGTTTTATTGGAAATACGTTGATAATGCCTGCACCCTTTCAAATATACGAAGGTAAGCTTGTTACCTAAGTCATACATTCCATCCTTAGTTGAGACTATAGTCTTAAATCTTTGCTCTCAACGAGTCCTTAGGAAATTATAAACAAAGGTCTACTTAATTTGACACAAAGTAAAATGTCACAATTTACTGTCAGTGATCACGAAGTGGGCATCTCAGCAGTGGCCTGTCAAACGTGTCACTTCTTGAATTGTGGCCAGCTAAGATTCATTTTGTGACATATGAACATCGCCCAGGAAATTCAGAATCCTTCAACCATTTATGTCTCACGTTAATACTCCCAAGTTTTATTAAAGGCGCCAGCGTTGCTCCCCAGGAGGAGTTGTCATGTGATGTTTTATTTTGATATTTTACTTCACTGATTTTCATCACAGTTTCCTACCGCGGTTCCAGACACCATGACTGCATTCATAAACTTGCATATAATATGCATGTGAAATCATATTTCCTTCTTGGACACGTTAGCAAAATTCCATCTGTCTGCTCCTTTTTAAACTGTTAAGTTTTCCACATTGAAAAGAGAATTGGGTTACAATTACCTACTGCAACTTTTCATCAGAATAACGTTTTAAGCTGTATATAATATTGCTCCATATCCTCCCAGGCCTGAGGAGTTTAAAATAGTTCACACACCCAGATATTTCTACAATAAACCTAAAAGCATATTAAAGCATTTTAAAGTTGAAAGGAATTCTTAGAGACATTTCTAGCCTGATCCCTTGGTTTTGCAGATAAGAAAGCTCAGCTAGAAACGATTAGAGAAGCAGGATGGGTGAGAACTCTTGGACCAAACTGCTGGCCTTCAAAGCTGCTTCCATCACTGCCGGGGTGTGGACGTTTGGCAATTTACTTCACCCCTCTGTGCTTTTGTTTCTAAAATTATAATAATACCCACTCTGTAAAGTTTCTGTGGGAATTAAATGAGCTAATACATTCATTACCTGGAAGAACAGTTCCTGTCCATTTCTATCATTTCAGTGAAGAGAGGATTTCCTGAAATACCCCTGACTATGACTTTGGAAGAGGAGGTAGATGAGGCTAGCCCAGATTTTTTCTCTCCCTTTATCCTGGGGTCAGCTGCCCACAGAACACTCAGCTTCCACCCTGTTCTATTCATCTTAGGTTACCCTTCCTTGGAAAATCTGGATGCAGAAATCCATCTAATTCTAGGGTTTGGTGTTCGAAGCCTGTTGTTGCCACGTTGTCTGATAATAGCCTCATTTGTCCTAAAGCTGATGTTTGGTTCTCCCTGTGACCAGTTGTGTTTTCTCTCTCATTTGGTTCAGAACTCTGGCAAGAAAACACCCACACGAAGCACATGTTCACAGAGTTCCTGGACAAAGAGAGCAATAAACATTGGCTGTTTCCACCATTATTTTGTCTTGCTCCAAGCCGCCTATCACAACAGTGTTAAAATTAATATCGCAGCCCAAACCTCTTAATGACAGCACCAAGATCTCATCTATGGACAGAAAAAAAAAATAGTTTTGATTATTTAATACCTTAAGATCATAAAATTGTTTCTATTTCACAGCCCCTCGGATCCACTTAACAACTAATCCCTATGCCCTTATTTGAGGCAAACGTGTGCTGCAAATATTTATATATTTATTGGTATTCCTTCAGTCCTATGATTCAAATAATAGAAATGTATATTCTTACATAAAATATTTAAATCATGCCTTGATATTTTGAGATGCAAAATTATGGAAGTAAAAAATATAGCCACACCTTTCATTTCTCAAATGAATACATTGCATTTTTTGGAGTGGAGTTTTTAGTTTGTAAATGCTGCATTCCTCCTCTTTATAACTTTTGAGGCTGTAATTTTCTACTTAAATTTACTATTTGCTACTTCCCACAATTAGCCACTTATATATCCACCCTACTTAATAACACACATAGCTGAAATTTTTTTTATTTTTAGTAAATTTCCTTTTTTTATTTCATAATTTAATAAAAATGGCTATGAATGTTTGCATAGTAGAACTTTGAATAATGGATTTTCAGCTTCTTTAGACCAGTTCTGGGATCCTTCTCATTCGTCTTTTTCATCATAAATCAGACCATGTCAGTGGTCTCAGAACTTCCCACTGTCTTCCCCTCATGTGTGGAATTAAATCCTTTAAAGTCCACTGTGAGCTGGGCTTCCTGCCTCCTCCCTGACCTCACCTCCAGGGAGCCCCCCCACCCCACCCCCCATCACTCAGAGTCTCCTAGCCACAGTGACCTTCTCACTCTGCCAGGACAGGCCACAGTCACCCCCATCGCAGGCACTTGAACCTGCCCTTCCCTCTGCCAGCAACTCCCTCCGGGCAGATGTTTGCTTGTCCCAGCCTCTCACCTCACTCAGTCCTCTGCTCAAATGCCATGTGCCGAGAGAGACCCTTCCTCACCATCTTCTCCCAGACACCCCCACACTCACACTCCATCCCTCCCTATCATCCCATCTTATTTCATTTTCTTCACAGCCCTTATCACTACTTGAGAATATGCACATATTGGTTATTTGTTTCTTTATGCTCTGTCCCCTGCTTCCAAGATGTAAGGTCCACAAAATTAGAAATTTAATTTACTTTATTCCTGTATCTCAAGCACCTGGCAGATGTTAGACACTCAAAAATGTGTGAGTTAATAAATAACAAATAAAGCTCAGTGTGCCAGTACTGAGCACAGTCCCTGGCTTATAGCAAGAGTGAATAAATGATGGTTGCAGGAATGAATAAAACATTCCATTCAACAAAAAAATACACTGCACCCAGAAAAAAACGGCATGACCTACCTATTGTCAGACACCTTAGAAACTCACTGGAGAGAGAAGAATTGCATGCACAGAAAATTTTTAAATGCAGTGTAGCACTGTGCTAAGCTGACTGTAATCAGTTCCACGATAATTGTGTCTAAATCAATGATACAGCTAATAAGTGCGTGGCTGCCCAGGAAGTGGAGTTTGATGAGGGTGGAAGTTCTCGGGCTGGCTTCACCCAGCCGCAATTTGAGATGGATCTTAAAAGCCTTGAGAGTTTTAGATCGGGAAGTTAGGGAGGAGACCATGACAAACAGAAAGAAAAAAGCTAGTCCATAATGAAGTTGTATTTCCTTTTTTTTTCTTTTTTTTCTCCTCTTTTCTTTCCTTGTTTTTCTTTTTTTAAATTATTGAAGTATAGTTGTACAATATTATATAAGTTACAGGTGTACAATATAGTGATTCACAGTTTCTTAAAGTTATACTTCGTTTATAGTTATTATAAAATATGGGCTGTATTCCCCACGTTGCACAATATATCCTCGTAACTTCTTTATTTTATACATAATAGTTTGTACCTCTTAACCCCCTATCTCCATATCTCCCCTCCCCCTCCCTCTCCCCGCTGGTAACCACTACACTGTTTTCTGAATCTGTGAGACTGCTTCTGTTTTGTTATATTCGCTAGTTTGTTGGAGCTGTACTTTCTTAACAATGCATTTTTTTCAAGTGAAAACTTTCCAGATTATGCACATAATGAAGATGAAATCGTATATCCTTGGCAATGTTGAGATTCTCATGATTTGAAGTTTAAAATTATGAAATAAAAATTAGTAGAAGTTAATTATAATAACTAATCCCTACTCATGTGCCAAGGTACAGTTATTTTTCCTTCAAGTAATTTAAGCAAACATTAGTGTGAGTGTTACTGAATTAGACCTGTTTCAAAAACTAAAAGGCTTTTAGAAGAAAGGGTTTTAATATACTGAAGATACAGGAAGGTCCTGGAGTGTCTTAACATGACCATATCTATAAAACATGCTTTTTTATTATTACAAGTTATTGAGGATATTTCCAGAAATATTCAATCTCAGACATGCTCATTGTCTTATCCTGTACTTGAATAGTAAGTGACTTAAAATAGATTCACACTTGCTTGTAATTCAATGCAATAAAGTTGCTCATTGAAGAACACTCTCTAATGACATGAAAGAATTAGTGTAAATTCCTAAATTTCAATAGGGGCTATACTTCAGCAAAAGGGTCAGGACAGTATATAATGTTAAGAATTTATATTTCATATGCTGTATCCTCATACTGAACTTTTTTTAATTTAAATACTTTATTGGTAAGTAGTGAATTGCAAGAAATATAATTTCCAGTGTTTTGGAAACATTGACATTTTAAAAACAAAATTGTTATATCCTTTTCAAATTGTATCCAATAGAATCTAATAGAATAGGCTAAATAGAATCTAAATGCCTTGGTAACAACAACCATTTAAAAACAGAAGAACTCAAAAAAAAATCGAAGAACTCCTTTCAGGGGCAGAAATTTTACATAATCCTTCTTTCTGCTTGAATTTATTTCCATTCCACTTTTTGCATGTAATTTTATTCTAACTTTTTCTCTTTTTTTAATTTTTATGGGGGTATAGTTGATTTACAATGTTGTGTTAGTTTCAGGTGTACAACAAAGTGAATCAGTTGTACATCTACATGTATCCACTCTTTTTTCAGATTCTTTTCCCATGAGGCCATTACAGAGTATTGAGCAGAGTTCCCTGTGCTGTACAGTAGGTCCTTATTAGTTATCTGTTTTATACATAGTAGTGTAAACTACTCATAGTGAACTTTTGATGCTGTTTGACATTACTTGCCAAGTGGGACTCAACATGGTATCAGCAGAACATGGCACTGCCTTCCAAGAGAGTGAGTCAAACCCTGAGCAGAGAGGTTGCTGTAGCGAAGGTACAGGAGTCTCCACCAGCTCCAATAGAACCAGTCATGGAAGAAACAGCCCTGAGGTGCACAGTATTTCTTGTAAAACTGAAAAAACAAAATCAATTGAAAAATGAGTCTCTCAACTGCGAGAACAAATTAGTAAAATCATGCCCTCACTCAAAAAATAGTAAGAGTACTTGTTTCTGATTTCTTTTTTCCCCTCTTGCAGGTGAACATTTTGAAGCTAGAAAAGTGAAATAAACTATATTAAATAAAAATTCTATGTGTCTTGCCTTAATTTGACTTTATAAAAGGAAAAATGGAGAAAGAAAAAGAAAGGAAGGAAGAAAGAGAGGAAGGGAAGAAAGGGAGGGAGGGAGGGAAAGAAAGAGAGAGAGAAAGAAAGAAGGAAGGAAAGAAAGAAAGAAAGAAAGAAAGAAAGAAAGAAAGAAAGAAAGAGAGAAAGAGGGAAAGAGGGAAAGAGAGAAAGAGAAAGAAAGGAGAAAGAAGAAAAAAGGGAGGGAGGGAGGGAGGGAGGAAGGGAGGAAAGAAAGAACGAAGGAAGGAAACCAACTAATACACGTGTGTAACAGGCACTTCGAGCTTCATGTTTCCAGAACTGGACTCCTGACGTTCGTCCACGTTGGCTTCTCCCCCCGCCTCCCCATTTTCACTTGCGGCCCCTCCTTCCGTCCAGACCCTCAGGCCAAAACACTTGTCTTGATCCCTGACTCCTCTCTTTTCTCACAGCCCACATCTAAGCTGTCAGGAAGTCCTGCTGGCTCTGTTTTCAAAATATGAAAATACATCCAAGTCCTAACACATCTTACCACCGCCTCTGCTACCCTTCCGTCCAAACACCGTCCTCTCTCGCTCAGACGAGCGCACCAGCCTTCCAGGTGGTCTCTCCTGTTCCCACCTTATCCCATGTCTGTTCTCCACAGAGCAGCCAAAGGAGACCTTTGAAAACTGTTCAAAACACTGGAATGCATCCCCATTGCACTGAGAGTAAGCACTTGTGACAGCAAGGAGGGAAACCGGCCCGAGACTGTCCTCAAAGAGCTTCCAGGCCAGCTGCTGGTATTCTCAAGAGGGAAAGAACCAGGAAGGAGCTATCTGAACAGTCGTTCAAACAGAGTGGAATTTTCCTTCCAACCACTGTTCTCTTTTCATTGGACACATTTGTAAACAAAAGAAAAGCTCCTGATTATCCCAACACTCTCGGATTTTCCGAGAACAGTAAGAGTCCTCGATGTTGTCTGCTTTGAAATCTTCCATTGGAAACTGTTGTGATTTTTTTTTTTTAATTGGAATTAGTTTCTGGCACCTCCGCCACTTCTCAGCTGCAGGACGCTGGCAGGTCAGCCGGCCTCTGAGATGCAATTTCTCATCTGAGATGGGACTTCGCAGGGCCCACCCTGCCCGATCCTCAAGACCACTGCAAGAATTAACTGCAATTCTCGTGTTTGGGGAAATTTTTATAACGAAAGATCTCTGTACACACGTACATCTTTTTTATTAACGCAACTGCTTAGCATCCTTCCTGGTAAAGAAGTAAACTGTCAGCATCCCATCACTCCTCCTACCACCGGTGACCCTCCTTATAAAATTACAAAGATTTCCAGACCCACCGGTGACCCCGTAGGCTTGGGTGCTCACTGCTTCCCCTGTGACCACGTATGAAGAGCAAGTGATGACTCATCAATTTTCAGAGCTATCTTTATACTTCAGAGTTTGCAACCAAAGTGGCAAAAGAAATTGGAGCTACTTGGTAAATACAGCCATTCCTTCCTCTTCCAGGAATCCCCATGTACAAATGACAGCTGCTATTATCAGCATGTTTCAGTTCCTGCCTCCTCGCATTGCCGCATCCTCAGCCTTGCTGAGAAAACAAACAAACAAACAAAAAAACTATAAAGCCTCCCTAAGAAAGAGCAGAAAAGGTGGCCTCCTAAGAATGTGCTGTAGGTCTTCCCTGGTGGTCCAGTGGTTAAGATCCCGAGCTTCCAATGCAGGGTTTGATTCCTGGTCAGGGAATTAAGATCCCACATGGCTCAGCCAAAACATAAAAATAAGTAATAATAATTTTTTAAAAAAAGAATGTGATGAAGCGAGAGAGTAGCACAGACATATATATACTACCAACTGTAAAATAGTCAGTGGGAAGTTGTTGTATAACAAAGGGAGTCCAACTTGAGGATGGAAGATGCCTTAGAGGACTGGGGCAGGGAGGGTGGGGGGGACTCGAGGGGGGGGAGTCAAGGAAGGGAGGGAATACAGGGATATGTGTATAAAAACAGATGATTGAACCTGGTGTACCCCCAAAAAAATAAAAAAAATAAAAAAAATAAAAAAAAATAAAAATGAGTGAGAGGCAGAGGTTTTCAAAGAATGTCATATTTTTCTATGTGTACATAGAAAAGAATGTAATCAATGTTTAATACAAAAATAAATTCTATCTAAATTATTGTAAAAAAAAAAAAAAAAAAAGAATGTGCTATAAGTGCCTGTGTGATCCTGGTTTCAAGGGGGCTGGGCTATGAAACCACCCATGACATGGTGTCACGTGCAGCGTAACTTTCCAGCATTGTTCAAATAATATTATGATAGACATTAGGCAGAAAACACCCCAAGTAGATAAGTCTGAATCACCACGTAGGAGAAATCGTACAAGAAAGGTCTACTGTAATGGTATCTAGGCAGCAGTATTTTTGATTCTGATAAATGACACCCCACCCATCACAAATGAATTCAAAACAGAGCAAATCTTCATAAGTCTTTTCACAAGGCTTCTATTTCTTCTGCATCCCCACCTCTGAGCTTTGTGCACAGGAGGTGCTTTGTGTAGACTTGCCGTGTGAACTATCTTCTGTCCCCCCACCCCCACCCCCCTGAGATCTGGGCTCCACCTTCTGGACCTTGATCTCTAAGCTGAGAGGCCAACCTGTGTGGAACTCATCATCTTCTGACTTCTAGTTGAGTCCAGGTAAAGGGGACCTACCAGGACAGCAGAGGGAAAAGGATTGGCCTTTGGAGAGCTGGTGGGGGGAGTCACCTCAGTCTGCTGTGCCTCTCAACTGAGGTCACTGCCCCTCTCCCTACTGCTTCCTCCCTGCAGACTTGGTAACCATGCCCCCCGTCCCTTTGGGTCTAGGGATTGCAATCGCTCTGCTATGAATGGCCCTGGGAGTACTGCATTATCCCTCCCCACAGCTTTGTATAACATATCAAGCCCTCCTCAATTCTCCATGTGACACATAGCATCTGTTTCTTGCTCGACCCCTGACTGATACATTTGCTGAATTAAGTGAGCTTGCCCGAAATATGTCTTTATTTCATATATCACACACATGCCTATAAAAGAACAACTCGGTAGAGAATCTTACCTAATTGTAGCATATCTCATGGAAACAGTGTGGCTTTATATTTTAATAAATATATCCTTCAGATCTCAGCTGACATGCTTCTTCTTTACGGTAAAATTTTTTCTTTTTTGGCCACACCATTTGGCATGTGGGGATCTTAGTTCAACAACCAGGGATCGAACCCACGTACCCTGCATTGGAAGGTGGATTCTTTTCCACTGGACCACCAGGGAAGTCCCCAACACACATATTTTGAACGAGCGACTGAGTTAAACTGATAAGAGGGAGAAGGCCTTCCAATTCCTCATGCCAGACACATCTCCACCTCAACACCTAGTCAGCTTGCCCCTCCCCCAAGCATAGGCCTGGATCATCACCTTCTCTGTTCATTGCCACCCAAGTGTAATCACTCCATAGCACCTCAAGCCCTCACTGGTAATTGCCCTCTTTCTACTCTTACGAGTGACTGCTGCTTTGCCAAAATAGTCTGTGAGTTTCTGGAATATAGTCTCCAGTTTGGATTTCTTTTGTGTCTCTCACAATGCACTTTATTTGTTTTAAAGCTTTAGTCTTCCAATTACATTTGTCTTAAACTTTTTTTAATACATTATTTATTCATTTATTTATTGGCTGTGTTGGGTCTTTGTCGCTACACACACGCTTTATCTAGTTGTGGCGAGCAGGGGCTACTCTTTGTTGTGGTGTGCAGCTCCTCATCATGGTGGCTTCTCTTGTTGCAGAGCACCAGCTCTAGATGCGTGGGCTTCAGTAGTTGAGGCACATGGGCTCAGTAGTTGTAGCTCACGGGCTCTAGAGCGCAGTCTCCATAGTTGTGGCACTTGGGCTTAGTTGCTCTGCGGCATGTGGCATCTTCCTGGAGCAAGGACTGAACCTGTGTCCCCTGCATTGGCAGGCAGATCCTTAACCTAGGAAGTCCCCACAATGCACTTTAAATAAGAAAATCTAAGACTGTGTCTGCCCTCAGCCAAGGGCTCTCTAAAATGGCATAAGAGGGTATAGGGCTGACAAAAGGGTTCAAAATTACTTACCAGAAATAATTCACATGACTGTTGAATACATGGTGTCTGTAACTCATATCTCGTTTCAATTATGAGCCCTCAATAGCACATAATCAAATATCTTTCAGGCCCTGAATCTCACTCCTAATAATTCAGCCACGTAATTCTTTTTTTTTTTCTTCTTTAAAGTAGACTTTATTTTTTTAGAGCAGTTCTAGGTTCACAGCAAAATTGAGCAGAAGATGTAGAGGTTTCCTGTAAATCTTCTTTCCTTACACAGGCATAGACTTCCCTATTATCAACATCCCCCACCTGAGTGGTACACTCATTATAACTACTGAACCTTCACTGACGCATCATTATCATCCAAAGTCCGCAGTTTACATTAGGGTTCACTCCTAGTGTTGTACATTCTATGGGTTTGGATAAATGTACAATGACATGTATCCACTATTATAGTATCATACAGAATAAACTTTATTCTGTACACTGCCCTAAAAATTCTCTCTGCTCTCATCTCTCCTGGCAACCACTAATCTTTTTCTGTCTTTACAGTTTGCTTTTTTCAGAATGTCATATAGTTGGAATCATACAGTACGTAGCCTTATCAATATGCCTTCTTTCACTTACTAATATGTATTTAAGCTTCCTCCATGTCTTTTCATGGACAGATTGCTCATTTCTTTTCAGTACTGAATAATCTTCCACCGTCTGAGTGTTCCGCAGTTAATTCATCTATTCACCTACTGCACAGCACCTTGATTTCTTCCACATTTTTCAGCCACATAATTCTTCGCTGAAAGAGAAACGCCCCCACCCAAAACATATTCCAAAATAGCAAAAACATAAAATGCTTTAGTAGTAGTCTAAATCAGTATTCCAGAATGTTTGCTGTAAGTGCAACTGCCACTTGGGACTTCTGTTGCCAAGTTGACTATCTCTCCGTCTCTAATTCAGGTTTGATATTCTTCCTTTGTGCCCTCCAGTTAGGAAATTATAAATGTGGTTTTCAGGTGAACCTAGTCTTCAGTAAAACAGAGAGGAAAAACAGCACAAAAGCCTCACAGCATTGTACTCCTAGCCAAAACTTTGAATTCTGCATAATTTAAATTGTGTTTAATTATCTCATTCTTCCAATGTAACTTTATTTTGTGTTGAGTTTTTGGAAACCCTTCCTTATTTGCATATCTTCCAACCCCCGATGAAAACAATATGAGCTGTTAATAATATTTTAATAGTCAAGTTAAATTTCAAGTTGATGACAGTGTGAACTAAAATACCTACCTAAATATGAAGAAACTCTTCTACAAGAGAAATTTGGAACATTGAAGGACTTCCCTGGTGGCACAGTGAACCCTTAGAGACTGGAGTCCCCATTCCAAATTTTTTCTGTCCTTGCTTTCTGTGACATGTCACATTATCTTTACCAAATACCCTTTCCTTATTCTGACTTCGTCCAACTCCAGAAGAGTTTCTCCAAATCCTGAGCATCTACTGGTAGAGTGAGAAAGTGAACATTTATATTTAAATGACATTGGGCCATGGGTGGGAATTATATTCACTTACTGCATGTTGCTTAGAACGTCTTTTCTGGACTTCCCTGGTGGTACAGTGGTTAAGAATCCGCCTGTCAATGCAGGGCACACAGGTTCAATTCCTGGTCTGGGAAGATCCCACATGCAGCGGAGCAACTAAGCCTGTGGGCCACAACTACTGAGCCTGCGAGCCACAACTACTGAAGCCTGCATGCCTACAGCCCGTGCTCCACAACAAGAGAAGCCACCATAATGAGAAGTCCATGCAGAGTGACAAAGAATAACTCCCTGCTCGCCTCAACTAGAGGAAGCCCATGCAGAGCAACAAAGACCCAATGCAGCCAATAAAGAAAGAAAGAAATAAAATAAAGAAATTTGGAATTTGAAGAATTTATTGAGAACTTTATTACATTCTTTTGTGGTTTATCTCTTTTCAGTTTCCCACAAATGTACACCTTTGGAGGAGAAGATGATTCTGCTTAATCTACCCTGGGTGATCTGGCTTCTTTGAGAAGATTTCAGAAAGACATGAAGAGGCTTAAGCACACTTTGGGTTCATCCAGCCTGATCTGCAACATCCACAAAATGTGATTAACTTCTTGCATCCTTATCTAAGTCATATGCTGTTGAAATACTCAAAGACCAAAAAGTAAAATTGCTCAATCTAAGAAGAAATAAGTTCTACAAGTCTTTTAGTTTTCCAAAAAGGTTAGTCTCCAGTTCACCATGCGATTATGCATGGCAGAAGGGAACACAGTGTGTATAAACATGGCGACCAAGAATCCCCAAGGCTGTTCCATCGTGAGACTGATTAGAATTTGACATGTTTGAACTCTCAACACACTTGCTGAACTTCCGGAAAGCTCTACCCGTCATAATTAACCACTAATGAAATTTTACTAGGAAAAACATCACAAGCTATAGTTGGAATCTCTTTAAGTCTGAGGGAGCAGATTCCATGAGAATGATTGCCTTCTTATATGAGAGACCGCCACAGAAAGTCTCCGAAACAAATCTGTCCCCAACAGC
Source organism: Hippopotamus amphibius kiboko (assembly GCF_030028045.1). Taxonomy (NCBI): domain Eukaryota; kingdom Metazoa; phylum Chordata; class Mammalia; order Artiodactyla; family Hippopotamidae; genus Hippopotamus; species Hippopotamus amphibius. The sequence continues at coordinate 103,135,669 of NC_080187.1, forward strand.
TAATAACTCACCTATTATCAAACCCTCTAGAATCATAATACCTCAGTCCCAACTGTGAGCCTGCAAATATGTGACAAAACAATTGATGAATTGCAGTGACCAGCCAAACTGGTGATGTGCCTTGGGATCTGGGAACTCCACCCACCCTATGTGTGAGAAGAATTTATGAAGATAACATGACACGCTAATATATTTTTACAGCTTAAACAAGATATTCTGTGCCATTTTTGAGCACCACACATAGTTTATCAATATAACTCCTAAGACCTTTATCCCTTTTGCTTTCTTTGCTGCTGCACATAATATAATTATCAAAAAGGTTAAGACTGACAAGTGGAAGCATTTCAATTCGGGACAGAAGCTCTTTTCTTTTCTTTCTTTTCCTATTTTCGTTTATTGGTTCATTTCGATTTTTGTTGTTTTTGTTACAATTGTCTTAATACAATCTTCATCCATAGCAAAAACACGTAGAACACTTTGAATGGCTTCACCGTGACCTTTGAAAAGCCTTACTCTTCTATCTGCATTTAGATGGGTCAGGCGGTGTGTCAGATCCTAAAGCAGCATTGGCTGGCATTCAGGCATCTTTCAGAGAGAAATCAAGGTCACCACCTCCGTCGGATAAAACTCTTAGTTCCTAGGTAGAAGGACATCAGCATTGTCCTCTGCCCCAGCTCTCGGGGAAGGTCAGCTCTGAGTCTGAAAGCAGTTCTCACTCTCTAAGATGGTTTGAGCAGGTAATTGTGGAAAATTTCTTCAGGCTTCTCTGCTTAATCATACTTTGTGTATAAATATGTAATGTATATGAGTAGTTGAGAAAATTCCTGTAAATTGAAAGAGTTAATATGTACCAAGCCTGTCACTGCTTATAATAAAAAAAAAGAACAAGCAGCTAACGTTCGGTGAGTCGTGGCCCGTGCCTGGCACAGTGTGCATTCCCTGCATTCACTCAGCCCTAATACAACCCTACGAGATAGGAGCTATTATGATGCCCATTTTGTAAATGAGGAAACAGACTTCTGAGATTTAAATAAGGTTTAAAAACTTAAAAACTTCTAAATGGAAGAGCAGGAACTTGAACTTGAGTCCAGCCTACTCCAAAATCCATGCTCTTGAGAGCTAGGCTTAATGATCTTTGCAAAATTCAAACACACTTCACGCTGCTTTGAAATTTCTCAAATACACAACATGCACTGGAATAAGATTTAACCATCTCACAAACCTTTTAAAAATCAAATATGGATGGAGTGACATCACCAGGCGTGAACAAAGTGATCTTGGAAAATTTACTTAAAAACTCCAAGCTTCAGTTGACTCATTTGTATAAAGCTCCCAAGATTATTAAGGGATAAATGAGATTGCGTATGAGAGCACATAGTAGGAAACCACGAATGCAAGTTTCCCCTTTAATACATTTAGAGAGTTTCAATATTTAAGTAACTCAATTTGAAAATTAATGAATTTTCTCTCTTACACGTATTTTCTCTCTTAATACCTTGCACGTAGCAGGCAATTTCACAAATATCTATTGAAGGAAATGGAATGTTTCAGGTAACCTCTCCCAGGAAAATGTTGCCTGGTTGGAACTTTGGTGATGACTCTTCCTCCTAGCGGATTTTGTCAGTAGGAGTCTGTATACTGAACTCCAAGTGTATGCTCTAGGGTAAGAGCACATCACATTCTGAAACTGAAACTTCAAAAAAACCAACATACAACAGGCGACTTCAGTCATCTGCAGAAGCACCACCTTGAAAAGATGCGCAAATACATTGCTTTTGGAGAAAGGTGTCTTTTAAATTCTCAACAATAGGTCTAGTGCTGTCCCATCCACTAGCCACATTGACTACTGAGCATTTGAAATGTGGCTGGTCCAAAATGAGATCTGCCCTTGACACTGAGCCCAAGCTTGCAGGCCAATAAATCGGGAAGTGTTGTTGGGGCAAGGAAGAATGACTGTAATCAGAAAGCCAACAGACCAAGAAGATGGCAGACTAGTGTCTCAAAGAACCATCTTCCCTCGGTCTGAATTCGGGCTCCTTTTATACAAAGGAAGTGGGGGGGCCCCACTCTGCCGCCAACCAATGGCTGAGCAGGACCACTAATGGCTGCTTGCTAAGAGCCTGTCCTACACTTGAAGAGTAAAATCTGAAGAGGTTTTTTTTCCTTTTTTTTGTGTGTGTGAGGGAATTCTGGATGAGGGAGGGGATAAGGGAGCTCCCCAGAGTATGAAGACTTAGGATGGAAAAAAAGGAATGTAAAATGTCTCATTAATTATTTTATGTTGACTGCATGTTGAATGGACTCTATTTGGACTATAGCACATATAATGTTAATATATATATACGATGTTATATATGAATAATCATATAAAAATTAACCTCACCTGCCTCATTTTACTTTTTAACGTGGCTAGTAGAAACTTTAATAGTGTGAGTGTTAATGGTTCACACTGTATTTTTTAAATAAATTTATTTATTTATTTTTATTTTTGGCTGAGTTGGGTCTTCATTGCCCTACATGGGCTTTCTCTAGTTGCGGAGAGCGGGGGCTACTCTTTTCACTGCAGTGTGTGGGCTTCTCAGTGCAGTGGCTTCTCTTGTTGCAGAGCATGGGCTCTAGGCATGTGGGCTTCAGCAGTTGTGGCTCATAGGCTTAGCTCCAAGGTATGTGGGTTCTTCCCGGACCAGGGCTCGAACCCGTGTCCCCTGCATTGGCAGGTGGATTCTTAACCATTGTGCCACCTGGGAAGTCCTCACATCATATTTTAATTGTTCAGTGCTAACCTGGAGTGTTTACCAAATCTAATCAATATAATTAAACAATAATATAATTTATTAGTGACAAAAATGTAAAAGACAAGCAATTACAGAATATAGGAAGTAGATTAAAAGTCATTCAGTACATCCTCAGGACTGTTTAGAGAGGGTAAAGTCTAACTTAACAATATTGTTTGATAAAATGGAAATGATTGGACAATAAAAAATTTAATCCTATTAGCTGTCATAACAAAACACCACAGATTGAGTGGCTTAAACAACAGATATTTATTCCTCATAGATTTGGAGGCTGGAAGTGCCAGATCAAGGTGTGTGCAGGTTGGCCCTCTCTCCTTGGCTTACAAGTGCCCACCTACTCCCTGTGTTCTCACGTGGTCTTTTCCATGTGTGTCTGTGTCTACCCTCCTCTTCTTATAAGGGCGCCAGTCCTATTGGATTAGTGCCCACCATATGACCTCATTCACCTTCATTACCTCTTTAAAGGGCTTATCTCAAAATGCAGTCACATTCTGAGGTCCTGGGGGATTAGGCTTCTACATAGGACTTTGGGGGAGGGGCACGATTCAGCCAATGACAATCCTTCAGCTATAGTAGTTTAAAGAAAAATCCATTATGAACACTGTTCCTTTTTTTCTGAAACTTTGTAATACATTAATGGATTTCTCTAGTGAATCTACCTAGCTAAAGAAAATACTCTCTCCAAATGATCAATGTTTCTAATCCTATAAACATATATTTCTCTTTACAGAAGTAATCTGAACTCCCATTTTATAAATCAGTCTTTTGCAGGTCTTTTTATTGGTTTCCCAGAGTTTAACCCCAGGGAGGTCATACTTTTCTCTCCAGACAAAATAGAGGCACTTGGGGCATTCTGTGTGAGGCAGGAGGACTCACCAACAGTCACATAAGCTGAGCTTTGACTTTTCCCATAACACAGTTCTCTTTATGATCTATTGAAAATGTTTCTCAATGGTTGGGTTGATGCATGTGGTAGTTGAGACTACAAATAGTCCTCAAAATGGCACTATAAACAGTCCTAAAAATGGCACTGACCAAGGTCAAACCTCCTGCTAGTTCCTCACTGTGGAATCCAAGGAAGGTTTCTTAACCTCTTACACTTCAGCTTCCTCATCTGTGGTGTAAGAAAAATGAGGATACCCTTAATCACAGGGCTGTGATGAGGATGGAATCATTAAATTCCTGCTCCAACAGATGAATAACTGGCTTCCTTCATTGTTCTCTACATCACCACCTAACACTGAGGTAGACATAGGTGATGTGCTCTTAACTCAGCAGCTCACTTTAGGAACTCTGTATCCAGACACTGTGTTTGGTTTGTGACTCAGTAGCCTATAGCCGTTAAGAAATCTAATTTTGAGTTATGATTGGAAGAAAAGTAGCAAAAAAGATTATTTTTTTGGAAAGACGTCTTTGAAAATGGTACAAAAATACACTCTAATAGAAGTCGAGGGGACAGAAAACTGTTCGTGAATTCCATCAATAGGTGTCTTGGGTGGAGGAAAAAGGGAAGTGTTGTTGAAGAGGTAGATTATTGGAAACTTGCAGTCAGCAACATCAAAAGTGAAGTCAAAGCTTGGTTTTGATTCAAATAATCCAGGAGCAGACATGGGAAAAATTGACCCCAAAATAATTCACTTAGGGGTGAAATCAGAGCCATGAGGTGAGTGCAGCTTTCCTGACATGTTAGGAAAATGTATATGAATGAAATCTGAAAAAGCAAAAGCAAATTATCTAACTTAATAGCAGGAAGTAACAGATTTTATGCCCCCTCCCAATCCCTTTTTTGTTCCTTAGGATCCAAGAAGAATTTGGAAAAGTCTTGTCAACAAGACAAGCAATCAGGGATGAAAAAAATTGTTACTGACTAGTGTTTCAGAGGGATTACACTAACATCTGGTTGGGATTGCATACTTATTTAATTTAAATCTTTCTTGAAAAGTCTTTAAGTTGGAAAAGGGAAGCACTCAGTTGTTTTAGAAATTGAGAATATTAATTGACACAATTATTTTACTTTGTGACATTTTATAAAAAACATATCCCATAAACGTTTTTTTTTAATTTTTATTAGAGTATAGTTGATTTACAATGTAGTGTTAGTTTCTGCTGTATAGCAAAGTGAGTCAGTTATACATACACATAGATCTATTCTTTTTTAGATTCTTTTCCCATATAGATCATTACAGAGTAATGAGATGAGTTCCCTGTGCTATACAGTAGGTCCTTATTAGTTATCTACTTTATATACAGTAGTGTGTATATGTCAATCCCAATCTTCCAATTTATCCCTCCATGTCCCTTGCTTTCCCCCATGGTGACCATGAGTTTGTTTTCTACATCTGTGACTTTACTTCTGTTTTCTTAACAAGTTCATTTATGCCTGTAAATGTTGATTCTTAAGTCAATGGTGGACTTCCCAGGTGGCGCAGTGGTTAAGAATCCATCTGTCAATGCAGGGGACATGGGTTCAATCCCTGGGCCAGGAAGATTCCACATGCCACAGAGCAACCAAGCCTCTGTGCCACAACCACTGAGCCTGCAAGCCACAGCTATTGAGCCTGTGTGCCACAGCTACTGAATGCCTCAAGCCTAGAGCCTGTGCTCCGCAATAGGAGAAGCCACCGCAATGAGAAGCCCATGCACCACAACGAAGAGTAGCCCCCGCTAGCCACAACTAGAGAAAGACCGTGTGCAGCAACAAAGACCCAATGCAGCCAAAAATAAAAATTAATTAATTAATTAAGTCAATGGTGAAAGCAGCTAATTAAATTGCCACAAGCTTATATTTCTTTTCCATGAGACTATTCCTTCTGGGTACTGTTTACAAGTTTAAAGTGATCTAAACTGCATTTGATGAAATTTTCAAAAACACAGCACTGATGTTTTGATCCAGATTTCAAAGAAACAATTTGTCTTGGTTTGTCACACAGGGCATTTTTTCATCACTAAGTCTGTGCCAGAAATCTTGAAATTGCTATAGAACAATAATACGTCAAGCCTCTGACCTTACTACGGTTTTTAAATCTGTGGTCAAAATAAAGATGGACGATGCTACTATTAGGATATGATGGCCATTGAATATAGGAATACTTTCAATTGGGTTCACAGTTAAATTAGGTGATGCTCATCTACATCCTCATGGTCACTTTCTGTGTTAAGTGAAGTTTTATAAATATTTATGAGACATCTAGGGACCAGATATCTCAAACTTCTCTAAAGGATAGATAAATAGATGATAGACAATGAGCTCTCAGCAAACAGTAAAAATAAAGAAGGTCACTTTGGTCCAAGACAAGAAGAGCAGCACCCCCAAAAACTGAGAACAGAGCAGAAAATCTTAAAGGCTACGGCACAGGATCCAGCCAGACATTCTAAAAAGTTCTGACATTTGCTTGTGCACCTGAAAGGAACTAGTCATTCCAGTTGCCAGTACACAAGTATTGCTGTAATTAAAATTGCTTTTTCAACTTTTTTTATGTGGCAAAATTTTTTCCATCTTATGTCAGTCAAATGATCCCCCAGACATGTTGATTTACCCAAACCACACTTGAGCTCTCTGAGTAATTATTCAATGATTTTGACTGATATAGAGCTAGCCAAGAAAAAAAAAGATAAAAATAAGCGAGGGGTTCAACCTTCCACTTCTATGAGGTAGACAAGCTTTGAATCAATGGATGTAACACTTTCAGAAAAGTTCTCAGTAAACTTCTAAATATCTGCAAGCAGCCTAGATCTCTGATAGGATCCATACAATGTACGGAGATATTCCACACCTACTGAAATCATTCTACCAGCGTCAGAATCATGTGATAAATACCGTTAACAAGGTGCAGAAGCCATATTTCAAAGGTGTATCTTCAGGAAATAAGACATATTTTTTCGGTCAGGACTAAGAAAAGTAGATGGAATCTGTGTAAATATAGTGCTGCAGATGCAGATTTACAGAAATAATGACACAGCAATGTCCAAAATTCTACAATCGAGGAAGGATGCTCTTCTATAATCAATTGATTGCAAATATTTACTATGCACCTACTGTGTGCTATATTGATCCTCTGGGAGAAAGTCGAATATGGAAAACAGTGATTTAAAAAAAAGGACAGCCAGTTGCTCAAAACATGCTTAGTTCATGAAGTTTTCACTATTATCTCTGTCCACATGAGAAAATAAACATTACTGAATCCCTGTAATGCGCCAGACATTGCTAAGCACTGGGAGCTCAGAAATAAATAAGATGCAGTCTCTGCTACAGATGAAATCATAGTCGAATGGGACAAACACCACAGTGCTCACCATATAATGTGCTAAGCTCTGTCACAGCATGGTCGTGAGTGACAAGAGGCCAAAACAACCGTTTCACATAATCACTTTAGTTTTTTTTTAATTCATTTTTTTAATTGAAGTACAGTTGGTTTACAATGTTGTGTTCGTTTCAGGTGTACAGCAAAGTGATTCAGATATATATATTTTTTTCTTTTCAAGATTATTTTCCCTTATAAGATTATTACAAGATACTGAGTTGAGTTCCCTGTGCTATACAGTAGGTCCTTGTTGGTTATCTACTGTATGTATAGTAGTGTGTATATGTTAATCCCAAACTCCTAATTTATCCCGCCCCGGCCCTCTCCTCTTTGGTACCATAAGTTTGTTTTCTATGTCTGTAAGTCTGTTTCTGTTTTGTAAATAAGTTCACTTGTGTCATTTTTTTAAGATTCCACATGTAAGCCATACCATATGATATTTGTCTTTCTCTGCCTGACTTACTTCACTTAGTATGATAATCGGTAAAGTCGCATCATACAAAATTAATTCACTTTAGTTTGAAAGTGAAAACGAGTTGATTTTCAGATTAGCCGCAGTAGATTTGGAATGACTGAGTTTCATTTCATCTCCATCACCCCACACGGAGCTCAAGCTCTCTAACACCAGAAGGACTGTTCTCTGTAGACTTGATAGCCGGGGAGAAAGAGGTTGTCTTCGCTATACAGACATGTGGTCCTACCACAGCTGATGTGTTTGCAATTTCGAGCCCACAACAATGGAATTCCCAGTTACCGTGTTCCCCTCGTGAAAAAAATACGCAAATTGCTTCGGGCTGTTTTAAATTTCTCATTTCCACTGAAAGTATTCCATCTCGCACATCTAAGGCACCACATCCCAGTCCCAACATTTTCTCTTTACAGATTCCCTGCTCTCTTACTTTTATCAATATCTGTCATCAGTCTCAGAGAACCTGCCTTCTCTTCCTCCCATTCTCTCTCCATCTAGCCCGAGTCTCATGGTCTATTCAAATATTCAAACTTTTTCTTGTTAATGTCTTTTGGCTCTGGAACTTGTCAATCTCTCTTCCGATGCATAAGAAATGAAAACCCTTGGATTAATCTAACCATAGATCTCCTCCGCTTCTACATCTAAGTTCTATGAAGACAATCACACAGCCATGAAATCTGGCATCAGGAAGAAACATGGCTTCCAACTCTGATCAAGCCTTTGGGGACAAGCGGCGGTCCTTTCTATATCCCTGGTCTGCTCCTTTTCCCATTACCACAATGTTTTACCATTTACACTTACTCTTTCTCAAACTCCATCTTTCTCATCTGCAGTAGATTATCTTATCCTTTTCTTAACATAGAAAACAGAAGTTATTTAAGAAAAACTTTCTTTTTTGTAATTAATTCATATATTATTTTTGGCTGTGTTGGGTCTTCAATGCTGTGCATGTGGGCTTTCTCTTGTTGTGGCAAGTGAGGGCTATCCTTCATTGCAGTGCCCGGACTTCTCTTGTTGTGGAGCACGGGCTCTAGATGCATGGGCTTCAGTAGTTGCAGCTTGTGGGCTCAGTAGTTGTGGCCCACAGGCTGAGTTGCTCTGAGGCATGTGGGGTCTTCCCGGACCAGGGCTCGAAACTGTGTCCCCTGCATTGGTAGGCAGATTGTTAACCACTGTGCCACCAGGGAAATCCCAGGAAAAACTTTCTTAAAGCCCTATTTTCCTACATGCTTTATCTTCACATCTACACCCCTTCTGCCACAGAGAATGAGATGTCCCGCCTCCTGCCCAAAGCTAGTCGGGTAACCCACATCTTCCACCACCAAACAGCTCTGCTTTCCCCTCTACTTGAACCTCTACCTCTGTTTTGGATTTTACCCTCCACGTGTGATTCAAGCCTGTACCATGTAAAAATACAACCCCTCTCTCCACCATGTATCTCTTGGGTAATCTCCCTAGCATCCCCTGTCTTTCCAACCAAGTTTCTTAAGAGTGGTCTTTGCTACCCTCTATGTTCTTCACTCGCTGTAACGTCACTTCTTTTTCCACCACTTTACACCTCTTCTTGGTGAGACCATGTTGCTGTTCACACTGTTCCCAAATTGCTATAGCCCCTGAATATTTATCCACAGTCAAGTAACTACTCTATTCAATTGTTCTGTGACATTTGACACCATGGACAACTTTTTCAAACTCTTTTCTCAACTGGCTTTTATAATACCATATCTCTTTATTTTTCTTCTACATAAAGAATGGATGGAGATGGTGAGCCATCTCCTATTTCTCCCACTCCTTGAATATTTGAGTCCCTCAAAGGCTGTATCCTCAAGCCTGTATTCTACCTGCTAACCCAGTGCTACCTCTTCAGGGTTTCAACTCCACCTGTATGATAATATATCCTGAATCAACATCTGAAGCCCTGATCTCACTGTGGATCCAAGACCACAAATACATCTGACTAAAGGACAATTCCGTACGGACATCCCATAAACACCTCAAATTTAGCACATTAAAAACTGAACTTGCATTCATAGAAGACTGTTTAGAGATATACTGTGTAGTCATCAAACCAGAATCACTTTTGACATTTATCAAAATCTTTTGTCTTAACTTTAGAGGGCGCTTTTAGGAACTAGTATCCCTTATAGGAAAGAATTATCAATCTAATGTTGAGTAAATCCTGTAATTTATCTTTCTCTCTATATATATTTTCCCATAGAAATATGTTGGGAATTAAGTGTACCAAACGTTGGTAATGAATATTTCTAACTTCTAAGATTGGGGTAACATCTAACTTTTTTTTGCCTTCTTGTACTGCTCTAATTTTTGTAATAACCTTGTACAATTTTTCACTACAGTTTTTTAAACTAATCTCATCCCCTTCTCTTTTTGTGTTTCTTATCCCCAGGATGGTACCAGATGGCCCCATCTTCTAACTGGCTTCTCAAGTTAGAACTCTGGATGTCATCCTTGCCTTATCCTTGCACCCACACCCTCTGGAATATGCCTTGAACCCACCCACTTCTTTTCCATTCTCACTGCCCATATCCTAAGTCTGGACTTCATCCTCTCCCACCTTAACTTCTGCAAAGGCTTTTTACCTCCAGTCTCATCCCCATTCTCCATCCTTGTCAGAAGTTTCTCCCTAAAGCCCACACCCTGGCATGCCACAGGCTGTTTAAAATCAGCAGCGTTCAATAGCCTTCAGAATAAAATATAAATTACTTGGAGTGTCCTCAATGACCTACATGAGCTGACCCAGTATTTTCAAAATGATGACCTTAGATCTTGGGATCTGAACAAGGTTTCAGTCCAAATCCACTATTTGCTCTCTGTGACTCAGACAAGTTAATTAATCATTTGGGGGCTGTTTCTTTGTTGACAAATTGGAGCAAATGGTACATTGCAGAATCAAAATGTTAGGGATAACTGGGTTTAAGTAGTGGGCATACTTGAGGTGTTCATTAAATGATGATTATTATTCTGGCTACTACCACTTTTATTATTTCCATATAACCCCATTCTAGAGGGGGGAGAGTGTCTTATTTATCTTTCTGTCTCCATCACCTAAGCCTAACACATTGAAGGGACTCAAGAAATGCTTGCTGAGCAAAGAGTAAGTACAGGTGACTTCTCTTGGTAGGCAGTGGGATTTCATAGACTGGCTATGGACCTTCTAAAATTCATCATTTGAGTCATCTCAATGAATCCATCTGAATCCAATAATAAAATTTTATGTCTGCTGGCAGTCAGAGATTACCCAAAATTCTTCTAGATGCTCCCTCCATTGCTTACTTATAAATATCAGTGCCATACTACCTGTCTCAATTTTTAAAATTCATACTGTTCACATTCTGGGTCACACCAGATAAATATAAGTATGCTTCTGTGTATGCTTGATTATATAACATCATATCCTCTTATTTTGCAAACTTTAACATTTGTTTTCTCAGATTCCTGAAATTAAATTGAAAATGCCTGTTTCTAACCTCAGACTTATCAATCCATTTGTATTGTGACCGGCCTCTCTTAAGTTAAAAACCACTAACAAATACCAAAGTGCTTCAAAGTGCAAACCAGTTACAACTGCATGCAGTCATTAAAGTCAATGAAATGCATTGTTTTAACTAAAGAAAAAAGCATTGTCTCTGTACATTTTTATGGAGTACTCCAAAGGCAGTGTTTTCTCATCATCCTCTAAATAAACAAAGTCTTAAATTCCACAGACCAAAGAGCAAAATAAAAACAAAATTAAAAATTGACCACACACACCTGCCTCCTTAGTTGTAACATATGAGATTAATATCATGCTTTAAGCCTAGGCAATAACGAGGTGCCCAAGGAGGACTTGGTAAAAGTTAGTAATCCTAAATTTGCAGCAATTTGATTTTTTTTAACTGAAAAATTGTTCTAAATAATAAATAATTCTCCAAGTCATAATTTAAATGCCCCATATAGGTGTGTTTTTCCTGCTTTAATAGTATAAATGCAATATTCACTAGGGCAAATTGAATAATGAGCTGCTCACACCAATGAGACCTACCATATATCTAGGAATACAACTTCTAGAATTATTAAAATGAGATCATCGGAAATCACAATGCTTTCACATTAGATCTTGACATTGCTGGCTGGCCTCCCCTAGGCTCTACCAAACCATATTGAAATACATCAAATTGCCATAACATTGTGGGGAGGGTGAACTTCTAAATGTAGAACCTTTGATTCTCGTGGACATGATGTTATGGTCTGAGTACTTGTGTCCTCCCCCAAAATTCATATGTTGAGATCCTAACCCCCAAAAATGATGGTATTAGGAGGTAGGGCCCCTGGGAGTTGCTTAAGTCATGAGGGTGGAGCCCTCATGAACAAGATTAGCGCCCTTAGGAAAGAGGCTCCAATGAATGCCCTTGACCCTTCCACCATCTGAGGACACAGCAGGAAGGTAGCCAGCTGTGAACAAACAACAGTGCTCCCACCAGGACACAACCATGCTGGCACCTTGATCTTGGACTTCCAGCCTCCAAAACTGTGAGAAATAAATTCCTGTTGTTTATAAGCCACCCAGTCTGTGGTATTTTGCAGCCTGAACAGCCTAAGACACACAGAGTGATGTAAAAATCTGTTTGGGTAATTTGAGATCATTATAATAGCAATGACTGAGAAATCACACATAGAATACATGAGAATCTGAATGGAAAAAGTGAAATGATTGTGAATAAAAATATTACATTTGCTATGACAATTTCCATCATATGATAAAATATATATTGGCAACTTTGCCTTAGAAAATTTAAAGAAGTAATTCACTCAGGAAAATCTACTTACATTCATAGTAAACCATATAACAACTGGTCTTTTAACTTTTTTTAATTACTTTTTTTGGGGGCTGCACCACACAGCTTGTGCAATCTTAGTTATCCAACCAGGGACCGAACCCGTGCTCCCTGCAGTGGAAGCGCAGACTCCTAACCACTGGACCGCCAAGGAATTCCCGGTCTTTTAATTTTGTATAGATGTTGTCTTTCAAATGATCCAGATTAGTTCTCACTCAGCCTGGATTGGTCAATAAGAATAAAGGAAATTACTTAGCTGTTTAAGGTAAAGAAGGTGACACTCCCAAAATGACACTAACTACTCTGAAATGTACTCAAAGTGACAACCTCCTCAAGTTAACATCACCAAAAACAATATAACCAACTCATAATGCAGACACCTCAACAGGGCGCTCAGCAAGTATCTTAACTTCTTTCCATTTGATGTAACAAAGGCTCCGTAATAGAGTTTATAGAATCCATATAGAGAAGAATGAAGCCCAGAAACTACATAGTATCATTTAATACTTCCTGGTCACATTTTATCATAGAAATTACTCCTTTTTGATAGTGTCCTGGTTTTGACACGTTATTTTTTAATATATCTTTATTGAAGTATAATTGCTTTACAGTGTTGTGCTAGTTTCTGCCGTACAACAAAGTGAATCAGCTATATGTATACATATATCCCCATATCTCCTCCCTCCTGAGCCTCCCTCCCACCCTCCCTATCCTGCCCCTCTAGGTCATCACAAAGGACCAAGCTTATCTCCCTGTGAATGCAGCAGCTTCCCACTAGCTATCTATTTTACATTGATACCTTATTTAAAAGAACTAATTTGGATACCAATAAAGTTTGATTAAATTATACTTGGTTTGGAAATAATTAATTAGTGAACAATGGAGACAGATTCCTTAACTGAGAGGAGAGCTCCCAAAGAATGCAACACATGATGAAGTGTGAAAAGGGGTGACCAGAGCATGCTGGAAGGTGATGATATATGATGAAGTGCAGCTGAGCATCCCAAGGAATGATGACGTGAGATGGGCAGTGATCTTAAAGTGGTAGACATCCATCCATAATGTAAAAAACTTTATCTGCAGGATTATTCAAGTAACCACTAGGAAACCTGAAAACCCATTGCTGAATTTTGAAGCATGGATATTATAGATTATTAAGAGCAACAGCTGATGACTAAATCTTTGAACATAATATAGAGGATGTCCTGTCTTCATATTATACCCCATCTTCACATGACTGTAGTGATATGTTGTCAGGAAGCAGTCCTCAAAGGCTATCATCTGCCACAATTTAATTTTCATATATGGATTACTTTGAAACTCAATAATGTCATAATTCACTTTTAATGACTCCTGGGGCTCAAGGGTTACTAATGTATTCTTACATCTCTGTGTTGGTTTGTTCTAAAGACAAGAGGGTAAGCTCCCAGAGGACATCTGAAACACTTAGCACAATATCTAGCTTATAGCATGTGATCCAAAAATATTGAGTGAGTGAGTGAATGGATGGATGAAGTCAATATGAATCTATGACCAAGCAAGGCAACAACCACAATGTAGGTTTTCTACATTACAGTGGAATCGATGGAAGAGCACAAGGCCCTTCTTGGGTTTTCCTGTACCATTTTTGGTGCTGCTCATAAAGTCACCAGAGGTTGCTTAAACCAGAGACCACATCTTAGTAACCACAGTACCTTTAACATCCAGCATTGGGCCTATACGTAGAATGAATTAAGGCAACCCATTGATCCATCCAAGTTCTTATTTGTAACGATGTTAAATGAGAAGCCTTCATCTAACACACAGCTCATCATAGACATGGAACTTCTTTTTCTGGCTGCGTCAGGTCTTCCTTGCAGCATGTGGGATCTTCAATGCGGCATGCAGGACATGGGACTATTCTTTTTTTTTTTTTTTAATTCCCTCCCTCCCTCAACTCCCCCCCACCCTCCCCATCCTGGCCCTCTAGGGCATCATCCATCATCGAGTTGATCTCCCTTTGTTATACAGCAGCTTCCCACTGGCATGGGACTATTCTTAACTGTGTTTTTCTTTCCTGAATCATCTTGATTACCTGCTGAACTAAACTGGCCATATTCAGTGTAGACTCAAACCCAAGTTCTAAACTATATGAATGCATCTATTTCGCTTTTAAGTGTGCAAGTATGGCCTATAAAAGTATAATTCTTGGTCTATCCTTGGTCTTCCTTTTACTCATCTTAGCCTTTCACACCATCCTCTTTGCCAAAGTACCTAAGAAATTTTTGGTCCAAATAAACACTGATTTAATGTTCGTAGGGATTAGGAGTTAATAAAGTGATAATTATTTAAACATACATTCTTTAAAATCTGACATTCAACTTGAAGTACTGGTAGGGCCTTCGATTAAAAATACAAACTTTTAATTAGAATATAAATTTCCTTCTCTTTAAACGTCTCTGGCTTTAGGTAAGCATAACCTTTCTGTCTTATCAACTCTGTGTTTAATAGTCTCAGACCCTTCACCACCCCCTCTTGCTGCTATAAATGGCATCCTAACATCTCTCCTTTGCATTTATTCACTTTGATTCTCTTTCCTCAAGAAAATTTTACCCTAAAAGGCTTCTGGTCACCACATTCCTTTTCCATTTACACTGCAAATAGTGAAGATGTACTTTTCAAAAGTAGGAGCTAGTAGCAGGAATGTGAGTAAAGTATATCCATGCTTCCTGCTGACGAAAGAAAGATCCAGAGCGAGGGCTGATCAGGGGAAAACTTTTAACTACGTTTTAAAGAGTTTTAATAAAAATTTTTAAAAATTGTTTTTTGGAATAACTTATCCTAGCACCATAAAGCAGAGGTGCTTTGGAAGAAAAGTGAGCCGATAGGCCGGAGTGCAGAGGGCAGTAAGGAAATCTGCAGTGGCTAGACGCAGAGTGAAATTTATCAAAGATTCGGAGTTCAAAGACATCATATCATTTTCCTTCATCTCAATCCTATACTTCACAGCAGAAAAGAGAAAGTGAGCTGTCATAAAGACAGCCTTTGACATGTCACAGGCTGGGATGGGGGAGGAGATGGAGGACGCACAGTGTCCCCTCTGACCTATTTTGTGTCATGTGTCACAGCACACAGGGCACAACAACCAGGGTGACCTGGGTGGAGATGTCACACCACTTCTCACAGTGCTGTTCGGTTAGCAGTCATTCCATTGGCCTGTAGCTCTGATACTTGCCCTTTGGCCGAAGACAAAAGAGGAGAAAAAAATCCCTGCCATGCTCAAAGGACAGGTGGCTGACTCTGCCTAAATACTCAAGGAGAAAGCAAGGATTGAAGATTTACAACCTAGGCCAGCGGCCTTCATTCTTTACAAAAGGCTGTTTTTGAATTCAAGAATGTTCCATCTTTTGAGAATCTAGCAAGCTGGTGGTTTATTCGGCAGTCCTGAGAAGCACCAGGAGAGAAGTCTGGATGAAACAGTGAAGGGTGCAGGCCAAGCAAGGTTATGTTTTTGAGCAGGTTGCAGCCATTAGCCATGGGAGCTCCCATCCCACTGAGGAACCAGAAAGTCAGTGTAGACCATCCCTCAGAGACAACCCACGCCAGGGATACTTCTCCTCTGACTTTCTCGTTATTGGCCAAGGGCTACTCCCAAGGGATCTTAATGCCTCAGCACTTCCAGCACGGCCTCTCCACGGGCCCAAGGCACCCCAGAGGCCAGAGGAAACCTCACACAGAGGCCCAGGACCTGCTGCACCAAGTGGCGGAAAGGATGGGCGTGGGGATGGCGAGAGTGGAGCAGATGACCGGGTATCACCCACCTCTGCTCTGCATCTCATTCTCACCAGAGAAGACTCCAAATGCCCCCATACTTACCATCTGACCTGAAAATGAAGGAAGGTAGTGAAATGATTCTTGTATGTAAGAGAAGACTAGAGCAACTCTATTTTTTTTGGCTGTGTTGGGTCTTCATTGCTGCACACAGGCTTTCTCTAGTTGTGGCAAGCAGGGACTACTCTTCATTGCAGTGTGCGGGCTCTAGTTGCAGGGGCTTCAGTAGTTGCGATGCTTGGGCTCAGGAGTGTGGCACACAGGCTTAGTTGCTCCATGGCATAAGGGATCTTCCTGGACCAGGGACTGAGCCCGTGTCCCTTGTGTTGGCAGGTGGATTCTTAACCACTGCACCGCCAGGGAAGTCCCAAGCAACTCTATTTCAAAAGGGAAACTTCCCTACTCCACATGTCTTGGGCATTTCAGAAATTAATATTATATTAGTTTAGAGCAGGGGTTGGCATGCTAGGGCCCTCAAGCCAAATCCAGCCTGCCAACTGTTTTTGTGTGGCCCCTGAGCTAAGGATGGTGTTGACATTTTTTAATGGTTGGAAAAAAGTCAGAAGAAGACTGTTTCGTGACACGTGAAATTTATATGATATTCAGATTTCATTGTCCGTAAATGTTTATTGGAACACAGCCACACTTACCCGTTTACACAGTGACGAAGGTTGCGCTGTGGATGGTGGAGCTGTGGAGCTGTGACAGAGACCATCTGGGCTTCAAGGCTTAAAAGATTCCCTCTGTGGCCCTTTACAGAAAGTCTGCCAGTCTGTCACTTAGAACCAGACTCACTCTCATGGAATCTTCACAGTAGTAGTGATCCCCTGAGGTGGGGTCCGGGGGTCATCTCTTCCTTTCTTTAAAGAGAATCAGAAGACCTGATTAGGCTCTGTTACGTGGTGTCTGAGTTTCTCAGGTAAGGACGACTTAGGCTTCCCACTCCAGTTGATCCAAGCAGAACAAATATGGACAGACTCCCATTAGTGCCAACATAAAACATGTGGTTTCTTGCTGGTAAAGCGTGTCATAGGGAATGAGATTGTTGCATGCAGTGATGGAAGTGGCATAAAATTTAAGATTTAGGAGCCCTGTTTTCTCCGAGACGAAACGTAACACTTTGCAAACACCTGCCCCAAGGAGAATTTTTCCAGACGTAAATTCATACTGAAAACTCCTGTTAGAACCCTGGAAAAGGAACTAATTTTGAGAAAGGAGATGAAAAGATACCAGACAGAGGTAACTCTGGAAAAAATAGAACAGGTGGGTGGTAACAGGTGAGAGAGAGCTTCACGAATATTATTTAATCATCGGGCATCAAGCTAATAAATTACTGGAGGAATAAAGATTTACATAAACCACTGAACACCAAGCAAAAGAACTGGTAACTTTAATCAGATCCCACAGGAATTCAGGGTGCCAAGTTTAAGCCAGCCCCTAGCCACGCGGTTGCTGGTTCAATCATGGAAGCAGACACTAAATATGTAAACGAGGACTTTTCCAGGCAGAGCTACGGTGATCTATGGTGTGCTATAAATCAGCATTCTGTTCCTGAGAATGCCACAGTCCGTTCTCAAGGCCTTGTTTACAGGAGAACGTCAGTATTCTCTGGGCAGACACGTCAACATGAAGAGAACTTTAAATAGCACAAGAGAAAAGTGTTCTTGGTAGTCACCCCGCCTGTGATAAACTTTGAAGTACAAATGAGAAGTGGAAGTGAACGTGAAACGTATGCCTCGTCCTCAAACTTGGTGAAAAATGAAATGTACAAGAAAAGCTGGATCCCTGCCATGACACCCATTACAGTGTAGACGAAGGCTCTGACCTTTCGTGTTATACTTACTGCGTTTTTGACACATTTAGTCAATTAAAACGGGTGAAGTGTAATTTGTTTTTCTTAAGTTTAATACAGCATGTCAATAGAAGTTAACCAAAATTTATAGTTGGAACACTAAAGCTGCCACATGCACTTAAACAAATGAACACAATTCATCATGGTTGAAATAAAGAGAACATCACGGGCATTGGACTTTATACTTCACGTAAGCGCGTATCCAAATATAGGAAAGCAGTCTCCTTCCCACACTTCCAATGGAAAAGACGTTTTAGTTCACGTTAAATATTGGTGTGAAAAACCTGGCAGGTATCCAGTCCTGAGGAGTGTTAGGGTTGGCACTTCCACTGTGTACTCTTACTATAAATTGTTGTAGCGTTTATTTGACATGGAATACCCAAAGGATTGATGAACAAAGAGAGGAAGATTTTTTTTTATGATGCCGTATTACCTTTTTCAGACATCTATACTAAGCCTTTACATCTTCAAAGTCCAAACAAGCAGCCACCTGTATTCAATCGGTGCAAGATATTTTTCATGAAACGATAGCTTGCCTTTTTATAAACCTATAAAAGCACACATTTTCCATTTTTATTAGTCAGCAAGGCAGTGGCGGGTTTAATAATAAAACTTACAAATGCACTTTCTTTATGGACGGTTTAACTCTTTTGCTTGTTTAAAATGCCACAAGAACAACCAAACTGATTTCACAGTTTCAGTCTCTATCACATGGTAACAAGTAGCTACAGTTTTGGATCGCTTTATATTTAAAAATTGGCCATTTATATTGCGGCCCACAGACGCCTAAAGATTTAAGAGAAACATGATACCATGAGGAGGAAATTATCTACTACAACCTAATACACGTATTAGATTTTGGCATCCGTAACACGTATGTTATTTACATACAGCTACAGGAATCATGCACTTTGAATGTCTAAGAGCAATTGCAGTACCTGTGTAAAAATATGAGTAGGACATTTGAATAGGGTTTTTCTCTCTCTCTCTCTTTTTTTTTTTTTTTTTTTTTTGGCCGCACTGTACAGCTTGCAGGATCTTAGTTCCCTGACCGGGGTCGAAACTGGGCCCGACCAATGAGAGCACAGAGTCCTAACCTCTGGGCCGCCAGGGAATTCCCTTGAATAGGTTTTAGAAGTTGGGACTGGCATGAGTAAATCAAGCTGTAATATTTGGGGAGTAACATAATGGCATAAAGAAACAGTTTTGTAAGGTTTCAGATTTTTAAATAGATAGAACACATATGTAATAAATCCACAAATAATCATATTTGAAAAATTCCTAGGCTGACCCCACTGTTCTCTTTAAACACCTAACCCAAGACTGTTACACTGGAGAAGACTGGTTTTAATGTTTAGCAAAATCAATTACATTAAACATAATCAGTGGTTTTAATGTTTAACTCAGAGTTTGTCTTTATATTGAGAGACTACCATTAGTCTGAATTATGACAACATTATTTCTCTCGGTCTTTAGGTAAGTTCACCTATGTCAAACTTATAGGACTAGAATCTTAGCCTCCTGAGAAGGGCAATTACATTTACCCTGAAAAGACCCAGATAGGTCTGGAAGAGTTTGCAATCGACCCTTTTCTAAATTGACTGCCGAAAAGTTTAAGATTAAAGTAACCTAAGTATTTTTAAACATTGCAGAAACAGACAAATGTTTACTTTTGGAGTAATGGGAAGCATAGCAAATTTTTACCTGGCAGTAGAAGCTTACTAGTTATTTAGTCATCCACTCGGTTTAAATAATAATAAGACAACTAGTTAGTTAGGCAATTTAAATTTTGAAACTGCTACTGAAAAGTAAAATAGTAGTGAGATGGTTATTTCAGATCACAAAAAGAAAGTTGTAGAAGAATTTTTTACCTTTTGAACAGCTGATATGGCCTTCTGTAGACAAATTTATAGTGTACTACATGTCACTGAAGTACTAAAATTCATGGGTTTTGTTTTATATTTTTCAAATAGCCTAAAAATACTACACACACACACACAACATAGACACACACACACACACACACAATCTCAATGATTGTAAAATGAAGAGTTAAAGTAGCAATGAGATATCACTTCACATATGATATTGGTAAGATTTAAAAGAGTGATAATACCTATTGCTGATGGAGCTGTGGGAAAAGATACAGACATACTTTGCCGGAGGAAGTATGAATTGTTACGACCTTTTGGAAAAGCACTCTGGAGATATCTATTAAAATTTAAAGTACATACACTCTTTGCATCAGCACCTCTGTTACTGGCTACCTGTTCTGTAGATATAAAGTACTGACATAAAAGGGTGGTTAATACAGTTTTTCAGGGCAGGGACAAAAAATGTGGGAAAAAAATGCATGTCCATTAGTGGGTAAAAATTTGAATAAGTTGTGATAAAACCATATATACCATGACATAACATGCAGAAATTACAAAGAATAATTTCATTCTAAAATCAATGATTGAAATGATTTCAACAACATGCTATTAAGTAAGAAAGGTAAGAGGCAGAAAAATATATGTAATAATATATTGCATTATAATACAATATACAATATTGAATAAACATCATCCCACTTTTCTAAACCAAACAATATCAAAATATTTGAATATACATACAATTATACATGCGTATGGATATATGTAAATATGTGGATGAATATAATTGTATGACCATAAATTAAAGTAAGCCAAGATACATACCAAAGCGGTAACATTGATACCTAGGGTTATTTACTTGGAGGGAAGAGAAAAGACAGTAAACACAAAGAAAACTGCATTTTTTAAGTTTATATAGTAAAGGCAGCATTGTTATATGATCACCTTTTGATAAAATCTGTAGAAAAGGGAGTGTATTTTTCTAAAAAAAAGATTCAGGAAAGAATAGTCATCAAAATGTTAACTTTTTTTTCTCAATGTGCAGAAGTGTGGGATATTTCCCTTCTCTCTCATTGGCTGATTTTTTTTAAAAAAAAGATCATTTTTACTATAAAATATATGATGAAAGTGCTATTTTCATCGGCGGGAAAAAAGACATAACAACTATAGAAAGAATAAATTTCTCTCAATATAAATACTATTTCGTTTGGGGGAAATTTTTAAGCATTTAAATGGAAAGAAACATCCTTAGTTTTATTGGGAAAAATTATAAGGAAAAAAATCATGAGATAAAGGATGTGGCAATATGCCAACAGTTGGCCTTATTATACATTCTCCTCTTCTATCATTATGAGATTATGTCTGTGTTTTAGCTGAACAAATAGGCACTGAGAATAAACACTACTTCCAGCCTCCCTTCCCAGTAGGAGAGCGGGAATATAGGATGTGTCTAACTTCTCCCAGCTGGACATGAGCAGAGGTGACATGTGCAACCCTCAGGCCTGGAGGGTGGAGGGAACAGAGTGAGCTGTATGCAACCACACAGACAGAGCAAACCCACCATAAGGTCCAAATCACACGCAGGTAGAGCCCGTGAGTGAGACAAACTGGGGAAAAAATCAGAATATTGGTAAGACTTGGCTTTTCCTTGCCAAGTTTAGCATTCCTGCAAGAGAAATTAGTTTGAGAAAAGTGTAAGGGGAGGGGGAATGAATGGGGAGCTTGGAATTGACATATACACACTACTATATATAAAATAGATAACTAGTAAGGACCTACTGTATAGCACAGGGAATTCTACTCAATACTCTGTAATGATCTATATGGAAAAAGAATCTAAAAAAGAGTGATATATGTATACGTATAACTGATTCACTTTGCTGTACACCTGAAACTAACACAACATTGTAAATCAACTATACTCCAATTAAAAATTAAATTTTTTTTTAAAAAGAGAATTATAAGAGGCAGATTTATCAGGAGGTAAGACTGGCCTTGTCTTCTCAAAACCATCACAGAGCTAATGGGACCAGTCTAGTGGCAAAGATCAGGTAAGATACAGCCTTTACGGATAGACCTAGAGTCTGTCATACAGAGTGAAGTAAGTCAGAAAGAGAAAGACAAATATTGTATGCTAACTCACTTATACGGAATCTAAAAATGGTACTGATGAACTCAGTGACAAGAACAAGGATGCAGATGCAGAGAATGGACTGGAGAACTTGAGGTTTGGGGGGGGCGGGGGGGGAAGGGGAAGCTGAGACGAAGCGAGAGAGTAGCACAGACATATATATACTACCACCTGTAAAATAGATAGCCAGTGGGAAGTTGTTGTATAACAAAGGGAGTTCAACTCGAGGATGGAAGATGCCTTAGAGGACTGGGATGGGGAGGGTGAGGGGGACTCGAGGGAGGGTGGGGGGGGGGAGTTGAGGGAGGGAGGGAATACAGGGATATGTGTATAAAAACAGATGATTGAACTTGGTGTACCCCCAAAAAAATAATAAATAAATTAAATTAAAAAAAAAAAGATACAGCCTTTAGCTTTCTCATCCAAGGCTGCTGATTCCAATTACCTGAAAGTAACAATAAATGAAAATTAGCTAACTTCTTGAAAGAAAAAGAGAGTAAGTACAAATACACAAAATAATAGCCAAGAGAAAATAGATAAAACTTAGAAAATCATGACTCTATATTGCATACTTCCATGAAAATGAATTTGAAAACCTAGCTAAAATAGTCCATTTCCTATAAAATACAGCTATCAAATTTGACTGTGTTTTCTACTGCTGGCTTAAAAAATCACCACAAACTCAGTGGCTTAACACACACAAAAAATTTTAAACAATAATCTTTTTTATTTAATTATTTTTTTAATTTTTATTTTATTTCTTTTTTCCTTTAGCAAACTTAGTGGCTTAACACAAACTTATTATTTTATAGTTCTGTAGGTCGGACCAACATGGGAGCCAACATGGGTCTTCCTGAACAAAAATCAAGATGTCAGCAGTCCGCTTCCTTTTCTGGAGGTTCTAGAGGAGAATTTGTTTCCTGCGCATTTGCGTGTTGCCAGGGTTTGTTTCCTTGTGGCTGTTTTCTTACCAGCTGTCAGCTGAGAGTCGTTCCTTGCTCCTAGAAGCCACCCCAATCCATGGCTGATGGTCTCTCACTCAATCTTCAAAGCCAGCAACAGTGGGTGCAGGTCAAGTCCCGCTCACAATGTAGCTCTCTGACCCAGCAAAAAAAAAAAAAAGTTATGCATTTTTAAGCTCTCAAATGATTAACTAGTCCAAAATAATCTTCCCATCTCAAGTCCTTACTCTTAATTAGATTGACACCTGCCTTTTCCCATGCCACATAACATAGTCACAGGTCCCGAGGAATTGGGGCATGGACACATTTAGGGGCCATTATTCTTTTATTATAGACCTTATACAGATTTCTTAAACAAAAAACTTGGATCAATTTTCACAGAAGAAATGGGGAACTAGCCCTTAAAAATTACCATGAGTACATGGTTTCACAGAGGAATTCAGCCAAATCTTCAAAGACTAAATAATCCAACACTACTTTAATTTTTTCCAAGCATAGACAAGACATTTTCAAAAACTTTACTACAAAGGAAATATAGTATAGATACATAAGCCTGATAAAATAGCATAGTAAAGAAAAACACAGACCAACCTCACTTTGAAATATTGGGACAAAAAAATCTTAAATGAAACATTAGGAAACAGACTCAATAGCATATTAAAAAATTACTATATCATGACCGAGTAAGGCTTATTACACAAAAGCAACAGTGCTTCAATGTTAAGAAATCCATTAATTAGACCACCAATTTTTTTAATCTTTAGAAAATTTGACTATTCACATAGATACTGAAAAAAATTCAACAAAATTCAAAACTCGTTTCTAATAAAATACTTTGTAAAATAGAAAACCATGGATTTTTCTTCAAATTGATAAAATAAATTTACCTCAATTCTAAAACCAATCAATGACTTACTAGGTAAACACCAGAAGCATTTCCACCAAGATCCAGAACAAGGCAAGAAGGCCTGCTATTCTATTGAACTGTTCAATACAGAATTTATTAGTTAATACAATGAAACAAGAGAAAATAATTGGAGATAGTATTTGCACACGGCACAATACTTTTCTTGGAATATTAGAATCAATGATAAAATCATAATAAAAAATAATTCAGTAAGTTAGCAAGGTACAAAATTATACAAAAATCTATAGCTATAATGTATATAAATAATAACCAATCAGAGGATGTAAGGACAGGAAAAACATCAACAAAAGCTAAGGAACATTTTGTACATTAACAGTAAGTTACAAAACCTACGTGAGGAACATTACAGACACTCCTGAAAGACAAAATTGAGGTTGAACAAATAAAAAGACAGCCCTGCCTTTTCATCAGGATGACTCAACAAAAAAGATACCCGGTATCCTTCTGGGTAATAGAAATGTAATATGATTTTTCCAAAAAATATATACGTAAATGAGATTTTTTCCCTGGAATTAGGCATGTTGGCTCTAAAATGCATGTAAAATAGATGCAAAATTACTGACAAGCCTCTTATGAAGAAGAACCAAGAGAGATGTGATTAGCACTTCTCTTATCAAAACATGGCAGATGAATAAACAGGCAGACTAATTAATACAACAGAAAAGAAAGTGTCCAAATAAATCCAACTACCTATGGGAACATCGATTCTAATTGAGGTAGCATATCACATATGTGAGGACAAGATGGACTTTTTAATCAATAGTTGTGACAACTGGATAATCATTTAGAAAAAGAGCTGATCCCCAAATATACAAAGAACTCTCACAGCAAGGAAGAGCATTTTTTAAAATTTACTTTTTTTCAGTTTTATTAAGGTATAATTGACAAATAAAATTGTGAGATATCTAAAGTGTACAAGTTCTACACCAAATCTGGGACATGGGTTGACGTTACGCACGCACATCTCCGTTCGTAGTAGGAAGATCCCCTCCGAGGCCTTTCCCCCTCAGTAGCAACCCCTTCAGCGGCCCAGGCAACTGCGATCCTAATTTCCCGCACGTGTTTTTCATTTTACTATTTGCCTTCTTGAAGATCCTGGAATGCAAAATAAGCCCATGAAAAGATCATAAAAATCCTTTGATATTTTAAGATAAGAAAACTATCCCTATACATCGTAATGTGTATTTGAAAACTTTTAAAACACAGCTACATAAGGTATTTTTATGAGAATATAAGGTCCTAATTTTAAAAATAAAATTTTAGTACCATCTTTTGTTTGCAACCATTAAAGCCGTCAATTATGTGTCTATTTAACCCTGATTTTAACTTGAAATATCTAATATGACAGTAATTGCATTATTCTCAATTCAATATTTGGCTCTACTCAGCGGTAACTACAGCCTAAGAGTTCTGAGCATGGAGTCTTCCATTATTTCTTACTCAAACATACAGAGTTCAAGTTTGTTTAATGTTATGTTTAATAATTTTGTTTAAACAAGAATATTTATTTGCATTGGTATCAAATTGTTGCATTTTTTCCCTAATATGTTATTCTTATTGTCATACAGGGAATCCAGGAGAGAACAGGGGTGTATGTTTCCCATCTGACCACAGAACTCTACCCACTTTTGTATTATTTACACAATAATGATCAAGGCCTGGGGCATTTCCTGAGGACGGAGGGCTGACTGGGAGATTGCCTCAAGGCCGTTAACCTGGGCAGTCATTCATTTTCTTAGAAAACCTGGGTTGAAGTCATTATTTCTATTAGAAGACCAATAGCACACATTCCTCACCTTCACCACAACCGAAAAACTCAGTGGAAATAAGTTTTTTCTGGAATTGCTCTTAAGCACATTCTATCTGTAAGTTACATTTTAACAGATATGTCACTGAAATCCTGAACAGCTTAGTAACGTGACAGGCCTCATCACCTAGACATCAATGTCATGAAAGTTGGTGACTGTTTCCTCTCTGCCCTGACTTAGAAGTCAAGCTAAAAATAAAGTCTCAACCTCTCTCCCTCTTCCCCCCACCTCCCCACCCCTCTCTCCACCCCACTCCCTCCCTCCCCTTCTCCACTTCTCTCCTTCCCACCCTCTTTCCTGAAGGCTTCAGCTAGCAAGTTTTCACTGAAGGTGTAAATCTGCAAAAGCACCATGGGGTGGGTCACATTATAGACAAATTATTGGAAACTCAGTGGAAGTATGACTCTATAGTGTTTTCATTAGTGGCATTTTCTGAAAAATAAATGTGTGAGAGAACTGTTCCTTCTTAGCCACTTAACTGAGATGGATCTTAGAAAACTAGAATTCACACAATTAAACAAGGTATCATTTGTCTGTTGTTGCTCTAAACATAGAGATCTGACCCAAACAGTAGCCCAGGAAGCCAGTGGCATTTGGAGCCCTTGAAAGAAGCAGGAGAACATCTTACAGAATAAATGTTAAAGAACCTTAGGAAATGCGTGTTCGTGTCTAACAGTGTGTGGTTAAGGCAGCACCACACCAAACAGGGTGATTCTCTCCACGAATTTTCCAGTTCAGTCATAGTATTTAAAAATATCAACTCTTGGGGATTCCCTGGTGGTCCAGTGGTTAAGACCCTGAGCTTCCAATGCAGGGGGCACAGGTTCCATCCCTGGTCAGGGAGCTAAGACCCCACATGCCGCATGGTACGGCCAGAAGATAAAATAAATAAATTTTTTAAAAATGAAACTATCGACTCTCTTCTGTCTCCCAGAAGTTCCTACATTCTTTTAGGCTAGGAGTGGTATACTATTAACTTCCTAACCAGTAAATAAAGGAATTAAAGAAATTTCATCAATCTATTTTCCTAATCTTCAAAATAGGGATAATGTGAATTATATTATAATATGCTCTTCACAGGCAAGGTGTGATTATGCAACTTAGTAAGGATGACTAATCATCTAGGATGCACCAGAAGAAGCAGGGGAGGCAGGATGTAACACTGAAGCCCCCCTCCCCCCACCTTCTTTTCCTTGATCCAATATCCATTCCAGTCACGCCTCACTCTTGAAATAAGGAGCAGTGAATTTGGTTATGCGAGCTTGTGTGACCCATGAAATATGCATAAGTTTGTGTAGGAAAAAATAAGATTGCTCAGCAACTGTATTCTATCCAGCACATGTAGAACAATGTGTATAAATGTGTGTGTAAATTATTTCTGAAGAATATACAAGAAACAGGTAACAATTCCATCCAGAGAAGAGAGGTGGTGGGCTCTGAGACACAGAGAAAAAGGAGACTTCGTTTTTACCACACACACTTCTCTGCCCTTTAAACTGCATTCCTTATACATGTATTATCCAGATTTAAAATCATTTAAGAAATTAAAAATCAGAATTGCCCTCAATATTAGAGCTGAGTACAGGGCCAAATTAACAAGATGAAACCAAGTGTGTATCAGGGTTTGCTCCTGACAACAGAAAAAATAAGCAGCTAAAAGGTAGGAAATATATGATTTATCCTCACCCTACCATAAAAAAGACGTTAAGATTTGGACCATCAGTTCAATATTTGTAAACAGAGTCACGTGGCTGTCAAGAAAAAGACCTATGTTTGGTTGAGTTCAACATTTAATAAGGGACTTCTCTGCTGGCACAGTGGTTAAGAATCCACCTGTCAATGCAGGGGACATGGGTTTGATCCCTGGTCCAGGAAGATCCCACATGCCTCAGAGCAACTAAGCCCGTGTGCCACAACTACTGAGCCTGCGCTCTGGGGCCCACAAGC
This sequence comes from Hippopotamus amphibius kiboko, assembly GCF_030028045.1. Classification (NCBI taxonomy): domain Eukaryota; kingdom Metazoa; phylum Chordata; class Mammalia; order Artiodactyla; family Hippopotamidae; genus Hippopotamus; species Hippopotamus amphibius. The sequence continues at coordinate 103,163,381 of NC_080187.1, forward strand.
CACAGTTACTGAGCTTGAGTGCCACAACTACTGAAGCCTGCATGCCTAGAGCCTGTGCTTTGCAGCAAGAGAAGCCACCACAATGAGAAGCCTGTGCACCGCGACAAGGAGTAGCCCCCTCTGACCACAACTAGAGAAAGCCCATGTGAAGCAACAAAGACCCAACGCAGCCAAAAAATAAATAAATAAGTAAATACATAAATAAATAAAATGTTATTCAGCCAAATCTTTAAAAAAAAGTAATAAGAATCTAGTGTGTGATCGGGACATAAAAATGAAAGGTAACGACCCTGTTCTGAAGGAGATATATACCAGAAGAAAGAGGCATATTAATACATAATTAAATAGATGTAGTAGGAGCAAAGGGAGGTGTATGCAGAGTCCAAGGGAAGCAGAGAAGACAACATCCAGAAAGGACGTCCCAAGGGCTTTAGAGCTTTACTAGCAGAACCACATGCCAAGCAGGGAGTTGGGTACTGCACCTCTCCATGTGCTCCCCAGAGCATCTCTGGGATACTGGGGCCATCACAAGTGCCACTGAGAGATGGGAGGAACAGGACAGGATGACCATGAGACTCGGAATTTTTCCATATGAGACACGATTAAAAGAATTAAAGATGTTTGGCCTGGAAAGAAAATAAAATCTCAGAATTGTTTCTTTGCCTTTCTCAAGGACCATCGAAGAGAAGAAAAGAAGCATTTATTTCTTCGAGGAGCTAGTAGCAATAGGAGGGTGCTTCAGGAAAATGTCTGAACTAGCTAGATTAAAATCTCTATATCCTTTGCCGGTCGGAGACCAGAGATGGCATTACTGCAGTGCCCGTGAAGTCAAACACTCAGTGGAAAAACCAGGAGGGGATTCCTCAGGTGACTCCTGACGCTGTACTGGAGGGTTCCTCATTATTGTCCATAAATTTGCAGTAAAACAACCTCATTTTCACTGTGCTTTATGGTCCAAAAACACTTTTGCATACATTATTCCACATGAATTTCGCAATAAATTTATGAGAAAGACCAGGCCAGGGTTCCCATCACCTCTTCCCAGAGGAGGAGGCTCCGAGAAAACCCAATAGCTGACCTGGAGTTGGTGTCTCACCCAACCCAGGTCTCCTGATGCCCAGACAAAGGCATTTCCAGAGCTGTCAATGATTCTCAACAGCCTCCCTGCTAGATGTCAATCCATGGGAAAGTTGTCACCCAAATGAGAAAAATAAGAAACGACTTCTGCTTAAGTTAAATCTACTCAATTTACAGGGCCGTCCTTCATTCACGAATTGTATCTTTCTTAATTTGGGGTGTTAAAATGTACGCTCATTTTCTAATGATAAGAGTCTTTTTTTCATGCCCATAATGAGCAAATTAAAAGTTGGCTATCAACATAGGTCTCCTCCCCCAAAATTCTGGAGATTTTTCGGGTCCGTGCAAACCACCAAAGGAGGAGATATGGTTAAGGTAGAGTTTCCGAGACTGGCTACAGCAATCAGGAGAAGTACTAGTATGTGTTCAGTGAAGAAAACACAGTAGATGGCTATTCCAACCCCAGAAAAGTGCAGATTGTTCCAGAGCCCATCAGGCGACACTCTAATTACAACCCCACATGGCAGATTCCCACCCTCAGCTGATAGAGACAATTACCCGAAATCTGCTTCAGCTGCAACTTCCTGGGTGCATTCCCAAAGCGGCCTGATATCACCTTGATTCAGGAACTATCTAGAAGTCAGAAAGCAGAGGCATAGTGCAGAACCAGGCAGATATTAACATCAAAAGCAAATTGCTATTTACACACAAAACACTGGTCCTCACTGGCTATCCACATACCCTAAAGACATTTAAGGCACTTAAAAAGTAATTAAGCCAGGGTGAGCCATTGTGTGCTATCACAGCCACGCGTGGTTTTTATAAAGCAGAAATCATTTATAATTCCGCTTTTATCCAGTTTTCATTAGCTCGAGGGATAATCGGGCAGTGTGCAAAACCAATTGATTCCCCTATTTTCTTTCTAATCGTAAGCCACAAATCCCTGGAGAAATGCTGCAGTTATTTCCCCCTCACTTTACCTATAAAACAAATGACCAGAGCACACCTTATTTTAACAATGTGGATTAGGGAATGGTCGTGACAATCCCCTCAGTGAGAGGGGATCCCCAGGTCTGCTGGAGAGAGTCCACCCCGAGTGCCCTCACCTGCGGGCACAGGGACACTTAAACAGCAGCACCGTTAAGCTGCAAGGCGCTGATCGCACTGAAACCAGAGCCCTACCTCTGCACTCCATTCACAAAAGCACACTGATGGTAATTAATTCACGATTAGTTCATTTCAGCTAATATACGAGCCAAAGCTTTTGCTGAGTGACGTAATATTTCAAAAGTGGGACTGTGCCATGAAATTTATTGGACTTCCTGAAATCACCAATGTAATTGTTTTTGCTGTTCACATATTAGGCCCGGTCTCCAGGGGAAAAGCTGATTCTTCTCATATAAGACTTTTTCCCCTGAGTTTGAAAGTCTGTCATCTTTCTCAATATACTCACTTCGTTAAATAGTTTACGGCTTGCAAGAGGGTCACAAAGTCTGAGTAACAAAATGACTGTCCTGACAGATTTAGACAATAAAACCACCAGATTGTTATATAAATGTTTTTCTCAGAGGCCGTTTCCGAAACACATACTAAATGCAAATATTGAAACACCTGCATGCCAAGCACAATTCTTTTAACAGATGTTAATCCCTGTGCATTTCACCAATGGATTTAGATCACATAAATGTAACTCACCCCCTTCAGACTGTCTTGGAAAACTACCAATTACCTTATTTCAATTTGACAAAGAAGCTATTGCTCTCTACATCATAATTTTGTTTTATGCTTTATAATGGGCCTATCTAAAAAAGCAAGGAAAAAATACAAAAAGTCAGCTTGAAACTCAGGCAAAGCCTCTATATGTACGTTGTCCACTTTTAGCGTGGAAAATTTCCAAAGATTGATAGGGTTACAAAATTTAATGCTTTTTCTTCGTGGCCCTGAAAACTGAGATTCTTCATCTGATCCATCATTAATCAGGACAACCCACTGAAGGGTGGTCATCTTTTTTCCTCCATTTCTGAGCGCTGGTACATAACCTCGCTCATGGTTAAAACCTTCCCACATCCCTTGGGTCATTTCCTGTTTGGGGGACGCTTCTAAGGAATTTTTTTTTTTAACAGAGTTTATTTTTTTCGAGCACTTTTAGGTTCACAGCAAAATGGAGCGGAAGGTACAGAGATTTTCCATCTACCCCCTCCCCCCCACACACACACATGGCCCCTCCCATCATCAGCCCCCCCTGAGTGCTACATCTGTTACCACTGCTGAACCTACAAGACACATCATAACCACCCACAGCCCATCGTTTACATTAGGGTCCACTCTCGGCCTTGTGCATCCTGTGGGTTTGATAAACGTACAATGACACGTATCCCCCGTTACAGTACACACGGAATTGTCTCACTGCCCCAAACATCTGCTGTTCTCTGCCGTTTCATCCCTCTACCAGCCCTGCTCTTTTTCATTCCTCTTCAGTCACCTCCCCACTTTCCCAGCCTTGAATCTTCCTTAGGACTCAATGGTTTATTAACAATGAAAATGACCAATTTAGGGCCCAACCGTATGTACCGGATGTACATACACTGTGTGCTTGTCATCCATTACGTCATTTTATTCTCAAATATTCCAAGAAATGGGCTTTATTTTCCGCATTTCCTGATAACTCTGCAAACTCATATAACTCAACCTGACTCAGTGTATAAGTGGTGCAGTCCAGATTTGAACCCAGCCCCAAAGCTTATGCTGCCCACTAGGCTAAAGTGCCTCTCACACACCTATAAAATCATGTTCTATAGGGGAGCCTTCCAATTCCATTTTAAAACCTCTTTTGCTTTTTTATAGATAGGCAGAAAAAAAGGAAAACTATTTACTTAGGTTCCCAACTTATTTCAAGTACACATGCTGGTCTCCTTCTCTGCTTCTGTACCAGAAGCCAGGCTGACAAGACTTGCCCAGTGCAGACACCTAGTTAATTTTCAACAAATATGGACTTGTTGCTTGGCTAATTGGCATCCACATGGATAGCACTTGCCCACAATTTTGCCTTCCACTGTTCTGCCACCTGTCTTCTGCACACGGCTGGCCCTATTTATGCAGAAAGTCTCTGGATAAAAATAGAGCCACCCTTGTCTTATGAGAATCCCTTCCATCACTTATGTTTAATCAGAGATAAATCAACACAAGTCACCACCACACCATGATTAAACTCCAGGAAAGCCAAGCCAAGATTTGGCTGTAGAATCCTGGCATGCTACAGTTATGAAATCATAAAAACTTTCAGGTTCTTAGGAATTCTGGTTCTTTGTTCATCGTAGCATGACATATTGAAAGTTATGGGCAAATGTTATTTTGTTACCATGGACAATCTTTCCAAGTGTGGCTCTTTCTCATACTCTTTTACATATATCTATCTATCTAATACCATCTACAATATTGAGTCCTATAGTGGATACAAAATAAGCTCCAAAAATGGTTTCTGCCCTCAAAGACCTTAGACCCTCCTTGAGAAAAATAATGTTGACTCACATGAAACCATTAGAAACAGGAAAGTATATATTTGAAGATTAATAACAAAACCTTGGTAGAGGTTACAATGAAAATCCAGAGAGATATAAGATTTCTTTAAAATGTAAGGGTACAAATGAACTTATCTACAAAGCAGAAATAGAGATACAGTTGTAGAAAACAAATTTATGTTTACCGGGGGTAAGGGGTAGGGAGGGATAAATTAGGAGATTGGGATTGACATATAAACACTACTATATACGAAATAGATAATTAATAAGGACCTACTGTACAGCACAGGGAACTCTACTGAATACTCTGTAATGGCCTATATGGGAAAAGAATCTAAACGAGTGAATATATGTATATGTATAACTGATTGACTTTGCTGTACAGCAGAAAGTAACACAACATTGTAAGTCAACTATACTCCAATAAAAATTTTTGAAAATAAAAATAAAATATAGGCACCAGAAAGGCTGAAAAAAAAAAAAAGGTAGCTCTGAAAATGTTCATTTTCGGGACTGGATAGTATTTAAGTAGATGTAAAGGAATGAGAGTACTGTTGTGAGACTATTCCCCATGGGCCTGTCACATTTCTGCTTTTCTTACAAGCAGAGGCACTAACCGCCACTGTTCCAAACTCAGGGTGTTTGTACAACTGACTACCTTCAAAGACAGAGATAAATGTCTTTCTCTGGGGCGGAAGAGCAGCATGCTTACTGCCCGTAATAAAATATTGACATAGTCAGCAGACCTTAAGCTCAGGGTTCCTCGCCTGTAATGCAACCCGTTGACTGTGCGGGCATCCTAGCCCCATCACTGTGGCCCTGTGGGAGCTGGAGCTTGGGGTACTTCGGCTGCCGCTGTTACCGTGAGTCATGACCTAGGTCAGGCTCACTTGTCTGCCTGCAAGCAGGGTAAAATATCAGACCCTCCACCATTCCTAATAGGGAGGTCTGAGACAGTGGCCACAGACTGAATACAGGCCTCGGAACAGAAACACTCAGGGGGAAAGAGAAAAAGAGGTGAGTATGTCTCTCTGGAGTTCCAAACAGCATCACTGGAATTGGCCCTTATAACAGCACTGAGTGAACCAGCCAGATTCTACAAAGTGCATTCATTCCAGCCCAGATCTAAACTGCCATATATATATGACTAATAAGAAAAATATCGTGAACTTCCTAGGTGATGCAATGGTTAAGAATCTGCCTGCCAATCCAGGGGACACGGGTTCGGTCCCTGCTCCAGGAAGATAACACATGCCACGGAGCAACTAAGCCCGTGCACACAACTATTGAGCCTGCCCTCTAGAGACTGTGAGCCACAGCTATTGACCCCACGTGCCACAACTACTGAAGCCCATGTGCCTAGATCCCATGCTCTGCAACAAGACGAGCCACCGCAATGAGGAGCCTATGTACCACAATGAAGAGTAGCCTCTGCTCACTACAACTAGAAAAAGCCCGCATGCAGCAATGAAGACCCAATGCACCCAATAAATAAATAAAGTAAATAAATTTAATAATAGGAAAAAAAAGGAAAAATCAAACTGTACACTTTAAATATATGCAGTTTATAGTATGTCAATTGTATCTCTATAAAAGATCTTAAAAAAAGGTAAAGAAACAAAATCTGTTATCAAAGGTAGTTCAACATTTTAAGAAAATTGTCTTCTTAGAAAGAAAAGTCAAATTCAAGTTTTCACCCACTTACTTTTAAAATTCCTTTACTCAATTAAATTTATTTTAAAATTAGTCAAAAATAAATAAACTGACTACATTGTGAGAAGAATTTTTTTCCAGGTGTCATTTAATGGAATGGAATAATACACTTGTGTTATCTGAGGCAGGAAAGGATCAATTCTCTTCCCGAAGAATGACTACCACGACAAGATGGGACTTACAAAAGCTTTGATCCTCTGTGACTTTTACTGCTCAAAATAATGGGGGGAAAAGCACCAAAATGTTTGCCTAGTTTATTCTCAGTGAATTCAATTTAGACTTTACCAGTCATGATCCCCTTTCCAAGTTAGTCGCAGGAAGTTCAGAGACAAACGGAACTTGCCTTTATTCACTTTGACCTGCGTGACTCTGCTCTGATTCTCCCCAGCCTTGAGCTCCACGGTATATTTCCTCTGTCCTGACTTCATATTCATGCATACTTTTAACCTTACTTTACACATTCAAGTGCATCACCTCAAATCTTTTGTGGAATGAGGTAGGCTATGAATTAGTCAATCATAGTTTCTTGATGATTGAAATAATTACGCAAGCATTGTTGAATCTATTAACTGCTTGTGAAAAATTTCACCTCCTTTTCTCCATATTGTTCCAAAGGAAGAAGTGGAAATTCAGCCAGATGTGCCCTGAGCAGGCAACGTGACTGCACACCTCAACTTCTAGATGCTGCAAAATAATTATCTGCTCATTCTGCAGACAGTCCAGGAGCCAAGAGAGGGAGAAAGGAGGTCAGCAAGAAACCACCTCGGTTCTTCCCCAAAGTTTCCCTTGATCATGGAAGGAGAGCATGCCCTCCAGACGATGTCTAGATGCTGTAGACATCTAGACATCAACAATAGGCAGTACATAAAAGTGTACAAAGTAGGGGCTTGTCAATTACTTGTCATATCCGGGCTGATGGCAACACAGCAGTAAGGTGTCCTGCTAAATTGTACTTTTCACCTTCAAGTCTCTTTACAAGCATTATCTAAAATTTGTTGACACAAAGTACCACCTGGTTTAATTAAATGGAAATAATTCAGGGCAGGGAATGGTGCCTGGACAATTGGAAGATGCTTTCCAAATGTTGTTCTTCCAATGGAAGTATGTGGAGTTTGTAAAATAACAATAATTATTTCAGCACCATAAATCAAGCTAAAATATTTGTTTCCAGAAATGTCCAGTAGAATGAACACCTTCCAGACCTAAATCATCTCAACAAAGTACAGCTGTTTGCAACAACACTGGAATTCCTGTGTTTCTCTCTCTCTCTCTCTTTTTTTTTTTAATGTGAAAGCACCTTTTGAGGCAGGAATGAGAGGTGAGATTTACAACATCATATTTAAGAACCTAGGAAAAGGATGAAGAAGAGAAGGATGACTGTAATGCTTTGAAAAAATAGTTTTTAATTTTACTTAGAATGATCTTCTCTAAAATGTAATGAAGTATGCAAATATAAGGGATGCAGGGTTGAGGGTGCAGGACATGATAAAAGGTAGGAAAGAACTCTGTTCATAACCATTTTGTACAAGACATAAAAACAGATGCAAGGGGCGTCCTTGGTGGCGCAGTGGTTAAGAATCCGCCTGTCACTATTTACAATAGCCAGGACATGGAAGCAACCTAAATGCCCATCAACAGATGAATGGATAAAGAAGATGTGGCACATATAGACAATGGAATATTACTCAGCCATAAGAAGGAATGAAATGGAGTTGTTTGTAGTGAGGTGGATGAACCTAGAGTCTGTCATACAGAGCGAAGTAAGCCAGAAAGAGAAAAACAAATACCGTATGCTAACTCATATATATGGAATCTAAAAAATTGGTACTGATGAACCCAGTGACAGGGCAAGAATAAAGATGCAGATGTAGAGGACGGACTTGAGGACACAGGATGGGGGGTGAAGGGGAAGCTAGAAAGAAGTGAGAGAGTGGCATTGACATATATACACTACCAAATATAAAATAGCTAGTGGGAAGCTGCTGCATAACACAGGGAGATCAGCTTGATGTTGGGTGATGACTTAGAGGGGTGGGATAGGGAGGGTGGGAGGGAGTCGTGGGAGGGAGGGGATATGGGGATATATGCATAAATACAGCTGATTCACTTTGTGGTATAGCAAAAACTGGCACAACTGTGTAAAGCAATTATATTCCAATAAAGAGCTTAAAAAAGAAAAAGAATCCACCTGTCAATGCAGGGGACACAGCTTTGATCCCTGGTCCAGGAAGATGCCACACAATGCGGAGCAACTAAGCCCATGAGCCACAACTACTGAGCCCACTCGCCACAACCACTGAAGCCCGAGTGCCTAGAGCCTATTCTTCACAGCAAGGGAAGCCACCGCAATAAGAAGCCCGTGCACTGCAATGAAGAGTAGCCCCCACTCTCCACAACTACAGAAAACCCACGTGCAGCAACAAAGACTCACCGTAGCCAATAAATAAACTAATTAATTTTTTAAAATTGTTAAAAAAAACAGATGCGAAAGGAGGATCCATTTAAGTTTCTCCCCATAATAAGCTAAGATTACACCTATTGAGGGTAGTACTACACTACAGAGGTTCAGAGCCAGACTTCTGGATCCAGTACATTGGATCAGCCAAAACCGGGCACCATGACTTCCTCTCTATGTTCCTGAGATGTTACTTAACCTCTCTCTAAGCCTCAGTTTCCTCCTCCAGCAAAATAAGAGCTGGAAGGATCTCCTGCATAGAACAAGCCTGGCACATGTGAGACTCCACAGGTGGTAAATCTTGTTATTAATACTTTTTGATTTAAGGATAAAATGTACTTCAACAACGCAGTGCCAGATACAGTCTCTATTTGTGATTTAATGGCTATATGTTTAAGCCTATGTCATGGGCAAAAGTCTCCTGTTTTCCACAGTGCCTACGTAAATCTGACTGTGACATGCTTACAGAGACCTAACTTTTTCAGACCACTGAAGTTGCAATGAATACTAAAAATGTGATGTGGCTTTGTATTTCCCAATAAATATTGGAAGACTGGGTTTGTCGCTTTGTCTCTATTATACCAACCTCACTAATTTAAACAGATGGCAAATCTAAGTAGAGCCCTCCTAGAGATTCCCAAATGTACATAACACATTCTGAAAGCCTCTCAAATGTTCAATACGGTACTTACTTTTGATTTTTTATCACACATCTCAATAGACACTTCAATATAGTCTGTCTTGATATTTCACAAATAAGACACATTAAATCTATAGGTGCTGTCTGTGTTTTAAGAAAATCCAAGAAGCAAGTTGATTTTGAAAAATCTGACCGGATGACCAAATTAACTACGGCACTTATGCTACCTATTTTTCCACCTTGAAATAGTTATGTTTAAAGAGATATGATTTCATCAAAAGTAATTACTGCAACAAATTTCAATCGTATGTTAAAAGACACATATAAAACAGGTAAATTATAGCGTAATGTGTGTTATAAAAATGCAGTGGTGCTTATTATAGAATAGCACTTGATCTAAAAGGCTGCAAAGGAACTGCAAATTAGTGGCAGAAGTCTCTGTTACTTGAAAACCAATCCATAATTAAAATGAAACAGTTCTGAATTTCAATATGTCAATGAGGATAAATGGTTTTATTTGGAAAATTTATATTTACAGATAATGTAACAGGACCAAGCAATTGTACAAATTGAGAAAACGTGTAATTACCTGTTAATTAATTAAAGACTGGGTAGGACTTCCTAGGTGATGCAGTGGGTAAGAATCTGCCTGCCAATGCAGGGGACACGGGTTCGATCCCTGCCCCAGGAAGATACCACATGCCGTGGAGCAACTAAGCCTGTGTGCCACAACTATTCAGCCCATGTGCCACAACTACTGAAGCCCACGCGCCTAGAGCCCGTGCTTTGCAATAAGAGAGGCCACTGCAATGAGAAGCCCACGCACCACAACGAAGAGTAGCCCCCGCCTGCCGGAACTAGAGAAAGCCCGTGTGCAGCAATGAAGACTCAACACAGCCAATAAAATAAATAAATAAATAATTTTTAAAAAATAAAAAATAAAAATAAAGACTGGGTAGCCATTGTGTAGATTACCAAACCTTTGTTTTCTCCCCTCCCACATGGCTAACTGCCTTTGACTGGCCTCCCCAAAGTGGATCGGTTGTAGCCTGATATCAGGGATTCACACATTTTCTATCCAGGGTCAGAAGTAAATAAGCTAAGCCTCACAGGGCATACAGCCACTGTTACAGTTACTCAATTCTGCTGCCTTAGCATGAATGCGGGTGTAGACAATACTCATTGAATATTCACAGACTATAGCCACATAACCAAATGGATGTGGCTGTGTTCCAACAAAACGTTATAAAAACAGGCACCTGGGCAGATATGTTGGCTCCCCATCTTCCTTCTGCAGAGAAAAACTCTCTTCTTATCCTCTGATTAAGTCAAAAAAGGAAAAGGAAATATATATGCAGAGTAGACCTGACCTAAGTGGTCTCTCAAATATCTGAAGATCAAGATGAGAAACTGGGTTATACCGTTTGAGGTCTAACTGAGGTGACCATCCACCGCGAATGTAGAAGTGGTCCTAATCCCATGATAAAGGTTTCTTTGCTCTTTGGATGTGTAGATCACACAAAGATACATTTAAAAGCTCTTCCTGAGACATTTCCTCAAAGAGAATATTTCGGGAAAGCCTGAAGATTTTTCACTTTCTAACTCAAGTGGCTCTTTTCTACAAGTGACAGTCAGAAATCATTAAACTTGCACTCAATCTGTTATTCTTTTAAGCCTGGAAAAGACAAAATTCAAACAGTGGCACATAAAAAGAAAACACCACGTGTAAATGTTTTTACTTACTGAGAACTAAGTGTTGCTATAACTAAAATTTGGATTGGAACTAGAGTGTTCTAAGAAAAGTAACACAAGGTAGGTGTGCACATGTTTTCATACTCCCGTTCATTTGTTTTCTCCACATATACGTATATCTAGTGCCTACTCTGCGCCAGTACCATTTGGGCACCAGGAACACAGTCATGTGAAAACAGACCTTACATTCTGGGGGTGGGGGGTGGGGAGACACAGAAAATAGAGTGAAAATGTGAAATGTATAATGTACTGGATGATGATAAGTACATAGAGAAAAACAAAGTAAGGAAGGAGAGTAGGAAATATAGGGTCTGGGAGTTACAATTTCACAGCAAACAGCCAGGGAAATCCTCATCAAGAATGTAACACTGGAGTCCAGACCTGAAGGCAGTGAGGAGATGAGTCAGATACAGGGGAAGAGTCGTCCAGGAGGAGGGAATAGCCAGTGCAAACGTCCTGAGGCGAGAGCATCCCCAATGTGCTGGAGAAACAGCAAGGAGGGCAGTGCAGGGATGATATAGTGAGAAAGGAGAGCGGAGGGAGACACAGTGAGAGAGGTGATGGGGGTCGGCGGGGAAGGAGAGTAGGCAGACGATCTTACAGGGTTTCAACAGAGGAATGACTTTTTTTTAAATTGGAGTATAATTGCTTTAATTGGAGCATAATTGCTTTACAATGTTGTGTTAGTTTCTGCTGTACAATGAAGTGCATCAGCTATATGTATACATATATCCCCTCCCTCCCGCACCCCCCATCCCACCCATCTAAGTCATCACAGAGCACCAAGCTGAGCTTTCTGTGCTATACAGCAGGTTCCCACTAGCTATCTATTTACACATGGTAGTGCATTTATGTCAAACCTAATCTACCAATTCATCCCACCCCACCCCTGCTCCTGCTGTGTCCATTAATGGATCATTTTGGCCACGGTGTTGAGAACACAGTGCTAAATCAAGTTTAACTGAGTTGCACAGCAAGTTCTATTCTTTTCTAGATAACAGATCTATTTGCTTCTTATAATTTCAATGCTTTCTTATTTATGGTTGGTGGTTCCCAAATGTAACCTTTTTTAAACTATGATAAAGATGTTTGCTTTGGTAGGATATGATTCTTGTATCATATTTGTACTTTATTCAAACAGAAGAAAAAGCAGCAAAGTACAATCAAAGTACAACAAAGTACATAAAATCACCCCTTGTATATGGCCCTTGAATAGTTAGTTTCTAAACACTTATGATAGAATTATAAAATTTAAGATAAACATAAAAAATATTTATATTACAGATGCACTATACGAGCAAAATCAAATTATTTTCCAGTAGATTAATAACATAGCATAATGGTCACAATAGCTATTCAAACATCTGACAAGTGATTGATTGGTGTTCTGGTCTCATAGACTTCTACATTTGGACCTTCAGGGATAGGCCGTCCACATTCACAGGAACCTGGGTGTTTCTGGAACTGTATAATTCAACTGCAGTAATAAAGAGAATTCTGTTTCTGAGATGAAACACTCTTTCCCAGTTAGCAGGTGCTGGTGGTGGCTGTCAGGCTCTCTGTAGGAAAAGGGAGAGAACTGAGTTAAGGGGGGCTGACGCAGCTCCCTGTTTTTATACATGAGAAAAGTACAATGCAGAGGGTCATTTAAGGAAAATAAAGTGAAAAGCATGGTAGTGGGGGTAGACTGAGGCCAAGAGCAAAGATACTATGTGCCAGGCTGGAGAGGCGTGGACCAATTTCAAATGGGTGGGTGACACGGTCGGATTTTAGGGGCATCACTAGGTGGTGTAGGACAGATACCATACGCAGGCCATGAGTATCATGGAGTCCACACTCTCGTGTCCCTGTGCCTCTGTAAACGTCCTTCCAGCGGCTGGAACAGCCTCCCTTCCTTGTCCATCAGACCCATCCTTCCTTCAAGTCTCCGCATCAGCACAGCCTCTTCACGGAAGCCCCTCAGGGGCTCTAAAAGCAGGAGCTGAGTCTTATGTTTGGAACTGAAGTTGCCTCGCACGGAAACTCAGAAAGTGCTTGTCACGACAATGGGCACATGCATAAAGGGGGCAAAAATTTTACCTTCCTACCTCCTTTCTCTGTGTCTCACACACCTGGTGTTGCCTCCTCACTCTGTCCTCTGTCTGCGGGAGGCCAAGAGCTCTTCATTTAAATGTCCCACTGAAGCCTGTCCCCAAATATCTCAAGGTCTAGAACTGTCCCTTTCCTCCACCCCGCTACCAAGACCTGCTCATTGCTTTCCAAGTACTAAAGTTAATCACTGGCTAAACGAATTCATGTTGGATGGTAAATGACAGAATTTTCCTTTGGAGAGCTAGTTCCTAAAATACCAAGGGAAAAATAGCCAGTAGTTGAGTTTCAAACACAGCGGCTGCCCGGCAAGGGCAGGAAAAGGAAGTATTTCTCTGCTATGGTGTACAGCCAGGGACTCCCCTAAAGTATATTCTGTAGGCAGCTACCAACACCATCAACACAAGGACATATAAAAACTGGGAAAAAAATTTATTTCACAAATGCATGATTATTTCAGGACTTCCCTGGTGGTCAGGTGGTTAGGACTCTGCTCTTTCACTGCAGGGGGCATGGGTTCGATCCTTGGTCAGGGAACTAAGATCCCACATGCCGCTCGGTGCAGCCAAAAAAAAAAAGTAGGTATCTGAAGATATCCTGGGATCAAATTTCCCAGGCAATTAGAAAAAAATAAAAGCATGATTATTTCAGCACTCCCCCAGCACTCCAGCACATATATTTCTTAAAAACAAATATGAGGTTTTCCTTTTCAAAATAACTATAACTTCCTTGACTTTTTGGTGAGGAAATGATATTACCCACTCACAAAGGAAAAATTAACTGCACACATCAACATGAGTGAATCTCAAAAACATAACAAGCTAAAAAAAAAGGAAAGTTCCATAAGAATATATTCAGTATGATTTCATTTGTTTAAAGTTCAAAACAATAAAAAATAAAACCAATTTTTGGCTTCGGGATGCAATCACAGGTGGCTAAACCATACAGAAAAACAAAGAAATGATTAGCATGAAATTCAGGCAACTAATGACCTCCGTGAAAGAGGCGGGGACAGAATGAAGGCGTGGCTTCTCAGATGAAGCAATATTCTATTTTCTCAGCCAGTCAGTGGGTATTCATTACACTGTTATTCTTTAAACTGGACATACGTCCTCCCTCAAATGTATGGTATATTTCATCAATACAAAAGAAAATGCAGCACTCTAAAACCTGTACAAGGAAAACAATGATCACACAAACCCGCCACCCAGGGTTAAGTAGTAACAACCTTCAAGTCATCGTTCTTTTTATACACACGCACCCACACGCACGTGCATAAAATTTTATGTGTGTGTAAAATCATACACCATAAATACGGTTTGCAGCCGGCTATCTATCCGACAACACACCATATGCGATGTTGCAGAATGAACTCCATGATGCATAATTGAGTGAGAAGAAACACTGTGAGCTTCCTAAGAACTCACACAAAAAGGGACCTTCTCACCCAACCTGATTACTCACATTCCCTCAGGTCGCCGGCATTCCCATGACGAGAGAAATTTCTAAGTTCCAAACAAATTTCCGGAGATGCCACACAAAACTGACCTTCCCTAAGACAATGAACTTAGCTCTACAGCATCTCTTTAATCCACAGTCAAAGCCAGGCTTTTTTTTTTTTCACTTTTAAGTGAAATACTTCGTCACTGTGGAACAAATGTGCCCAAAACGGTATCCATCATTTTCAACACAGAAGAAAATAACCCTGTTACATCAGAGCCCATAAAATACGGAAAATGGAGAAGTGCTTTTCTCACTTCTGACATACACATCATGTGTAAGACACAGATATTCAGCATTTCAATTCTGTTCTGTTAATGACAGAAGTGTTTGCATCGAAGACCCCAAATTATGTCTCAATCATGGCAATATTTATGAATACTAATTGCCTGTTACTAGCATGTTTAGTAAACTATTGTTTTAAACTGACATGCCTTCTGGACCAAATTATTTCCATGATCAAACTTCTTGCTAGCCAGAACCTCAGTAAGTATTTCCTAGGAACTTGAATTTTTCAATACAGCAATCCACAACTGGTAACCATACACTTCACACTCATAGCTTTCTATAAATGTTTTAGTTTGAAATAATAAATGCTTTTAAAAATACCTCCACTTTGATAGGAAAACCCTATTCACCTCACAGCTCATTCCCACTTTTTAGTAATTTTTCTCTCATCAAGTTGACTCAAATTGAAAACATATCGCTAAGAATTGAGCCACAGAACAGCCTGACGCGGGCTCCAGAACTGAGGGTGAGGGGCCGATGAGTGGGCCCTGAGAACTTGCGGAGAAAAAGATTTTTCTTATCAAAACATGAGTTTGGAAATGTGCTCACAAAAATAATTTTGGCTGCAGCAAATTCTGTGCTCTTCCAACCATCCCCTAAAGGACATTTTACCAGTCAGAACGATTGTAAGCCTCTACACCTACAATGCAAGTTTCTCATTTCCTCCTAAATAAACTAAATTGAATTTCTATAGCTGGAGCTGTTTGAAAGGATTTTCCCTTTTTCAGTGAATGCAGTGTGCACAGATAGTCCCAATGCACTAACCCACGTAGTTCACAAAGCAGGAGACTTTCAGAGCAGCAGGAACATGCTGGGCTTTATGAGATTTGAAGCGAATGCTGTGATCAGGCTAAGAAAAATACCTCAGTGCAATTAAGAAAACCCAGTTGAAGAATTAGAAATGGAACAGATTCAAGTCTGGACTCAGGTGAGGACCGTAAGGTTGAGATGGCATTCTCGGCTCTGTGTTGTTTGTACAGAGTCTCTGCATCTGCCGTCAATAAATCATCAATCCAAGGACACATCACCTGGGAGAATGTAAGATAGCTCACCAAATCCATTTTTTAAAAATTGTTCTACCGGACTTCCCAGGTGGCACAGTGGTGAAGAGTCTGCCTGCCAATGCAGGGGACACGGGTTCAAGCCCTGCCCTGGGAAGATTCCACATGCCACAGAGCAACTAAGCCTGTGTGCCACAACTATTGAGCCTGTGCTCTAGAGCCCATGAGCCACAACTACTGAGCCTATGTGCCGCAACTATTGAAGCCCACACGCCTAGGGCCTGTGCTCCACAAGAGAAGCCACTACAATGAGGAGCCTGCGCACCACAATGAAGAGTAGCCCCTGCTCGCAGCAAATAGAGAAAGACCATGTGTAGCAACGAAGACCCAACGCAGCCAATAAATAAATAAAATAAATTAATAAATTTAAAAAAATTATTCTACCTTTAGATGGCCAGCAGACACAAGAAAAGATGCTCAACATCTCTAATTATTAGAGAAATGTAAATCAAACACCAGTCAGAATGGCCAACATTAAAAAGTCTACAAATAACAAATGCTGGAGAGGGTATAAATAAAATGTTGGTGGGAATGTAAATTGGTGTAGCCACTATGGGGAGAACAGTATGGAGGCTCCTTAAAAAACTGAAAATAGAGTTACTACATGATCCAGCAATCCCTTTCCTGGGCATATATTCAGACAATAGCTAAGACATGGAAACAACCTAAACATCCATTGACAGATGAATGGATAAAGAATATGTGAGATGATATAGATATAGATACAGATATAGAAATAGATGGAATATTACTCAATCATAAAAAAGAACGAAATAATGCCATTTTCAGCAACATGGTTGCAGCTAGAGATTATTATACTAAGTGAAGTCAGAAAGAGAAAGGCAAATATCATATGATATCACTTATAAGTGGAATTTAAAAAATAGTACAAATGAACTTATTTGCAAAACAGAAACAAACTCATAGACATAGAAAACAAACTTATGGTTACTGAAGGGGAAAGCAGGGGTAAAATTAGGAGTTTGGGATTAACAGATACACACTGCTATATATAACAGAGGGAAACAACAAAGACCTACTGTATAGCACAGGGAACAATACTAAATATCTTATAATAACCTATAACGGAAAAGAATTTGAAAAAGAATACATATATATATTTACATATATGAAAAAACAGAATCACTTTGCTCTGCACTTGAAACTAACAAAACATTGTAAATTAACTATACTTCAATAAAAAAAAATTGCCCTGCTTCGAAATGAAAGATACCCATGGGTGGACCCAAAGCAGGTGAATTATAGAGAAAACTAAAGAGCAGTTAAACTTCATATTTCTGTTAAATAACAACTAGCCACCCTTACTGTCAATTTCCCTCCCAGTTCCTGTGTGTGGTCAAGGTCCCTCATGCTGGAGTTGTATAGATTTACACAAATGATTGCAGATTACAAGAAGTCTATGGGTTTGCTGTGCCTTAGCTATTTCTCTTCCACTGCCTGATTTGACAGGATACACACCGCAGTGAGCTGAATGACAGTTATGGATCTGCAGACAAAGGAACAGGCTGCATGTAAGTCAGAATATGTGTACAAAGAGAAGGGACAAAGGGACAAAGAAAGACATCCACGAATCACAGCAGGTGGCTCTGCTTCCCTGGCTGAGGAAAACATTTGTGTTATCACCGTCACATCAATTGTTTTTAAAGTTGTTTCATTCATTTGACTTTTCTCTTTGCACTTTCATATGTGGAGATATGAACTCCACCCTTTTCCAATGCAATGATTGTTTTTTCTTTGAAACATTTCTAAAGCACATGCTTAAGAGCGTGCTGTTTCTAACTGGTTTCTTTCCCACTTTCCACTTCATCCTGACTTGGCTGTTGGACAAATATCCCTAAAATTCTTCCTTTCTTCCTATGCTCCTGAACTCTAGTCTTCAGGGCTTTTCCACCGCCTGTAGAAGGTCAGTGTTCTTAATCTGCTATTCAAGTCTTCCATAGTATGGCCCACCTCTTGTTAAAAATTTTGCTCCTACACACATTGCTGGACTGGACCAAATGAGATTTTTTCACTGCCCCTCACACATGGAGCTTTCTGTCCCTACACAGTTGCTCCAGTTGAGTTCCTTCCCTGTATTGGTCAGTTGTGCTGCAGTAGCAAACAGCCCCCAAACTCCCAATGGATTACAACAAATATTTATTTCTCATTCACATGACATGTAGGTATTTAGTGAGCTTTAGCCCTTGCTCCAGGATCCAACTGTGTGTCACTATGTTCTGGAATCCACACCCAAGAAGCTACCACTCTCTGGAACACACTGTGCTCCCAGAAGAGGACAGGGGAAATATGCAGTCCCACCTAAAGCCACAGCTCTGATGGGGCGTATGTCAGGATTCACTCCTATTTCACTGGCCAAACCAAGTCACAAAGGCAAGCCCAGCCTAAAGGGGCCAAGAAATTATACTTCCCCTGCAAGTAGAAAAGACAAATCACATTGCAGCTAGCAGGACTGTAAAATCCTATTTCAGGGAAGAAATAAGGTTAATGCTTGCAAACAGAAATAAAATCGACCCCGCTCCCTAAATCCTCCTCTCCACCTCTACTGACAGGTCCGCCCTCTCTTCCAGCCTTGGTTCACGTCCCATTGTTTCTCCACCTGTCCTCCCTCAATCCCACCTGGTCTTCCTGGAGCACTGCTCATAAGTATCACACATCTGGCACTGAGCTTCTGCTACCATATCTAACACGTCATCATACAATCTTCCTGTCTTGTACTCCTCACTAGACATGAACTTCCTGAGGATAAGATTCAGTCTTATAACTTGGTAATTTCCCTGATTGTATAAGATCCATTCCTGCATAATGGGTGCTTGTTGACAGAGAGATTGGTGATAACATTTTTCTGTTATGGGAAACAAGTGTCATCTTCAAAGGAGAATAGACTTAGTCCAAAGGAATATTATTGCCAAATTTTAATGTATTCTCTCCATCATTTACAACATTACCAAAATAAATATATGGAGAGAGAGCCTGTTTGCACACATATCTGGGGCCTGATCCTTTACCAGACAAAATGTGATGTGAAATAGAGCCATGCCTTGGGCATACAGTGGCTTTACCCTTGTTTTAGCCCCCATACAAAAGCAGTAACCTGGACAAACTGCAATGTAATGACTTATGTTAATGAGTTATAAACAGTGTGCTAAAAATGATAATTTTTAAAGATATCTTGGTATTTTAAAATAGTTCTCTTTTGATTCTTATTACATTTGCAGACTTAGAACCAGATTCACTAGTCACATAATTCAATGGGATTTTCCCCAAGGAAACAAACCTTGCAACAAACCAGCAGGAGGCATTGCCCCACTTACTCGGGGTGCTATTCCTACAAAAAAATTTTTTTTAATAACTTTATTTAAATATTGGCTGGGTTGGGTCTTTGTTGCTGCACACCAGCTTTCTCTAGTTGTGGCGAGCGGGGGCTACTCTTCATTGTGGTGCATGGGCTCCTCACTGCGGTGGCTTCTCTTGTTGCGAAGCACAGGCTCTAGGTGTGTGGGTTTCAGTAGTTGTGGCACATGGGCTCAATAGTTATGGTTCATGGGCTCTAGAGCACAGGCTCAATAGTTGTGGCGCACAGGCTTAGTTGCTCCGCGGCATGTGGGACCCTCCTGGAGCAGGGATCGAACCCATGTCCCGTGCATTGGCAGGTGGATTCTTAACCACCGCGCCACCTAGGAAGATCTCCTGCAAATTTTACTTTTAATGTTTTATTGCCTTTCTCCCAGCTAATCAGTACTCAGTCATTCATCCTGAAAGTTACATAGTCACTTCACCATATTGCAAAGCAATGCCTTTCATATTTCTTCGTCAGCTATATTATTTTTTAAATCACCACTCAAACACAACTCTCCTGTCAAGAGGTGACCTCTGTCACGTGAGAATCACTATCTCCATTCAACAGGAGATCAGAATCTCCCCGCACCTCCTCAGGCACACCTTCCCCCGGGACCACATCTCTTCTCACATTCCTGCTAGGTTCTTTTCCCTTATTTGAAGTTACGCTTGCGACTCTGAGCAATGCCATCATTGCCTCTCCTACCCACAAATAGAATCCATTAAGTGAAAATTCATTCCAAACTCATCTTAGGGTAGTGAGGAAGACTCAGTAAACCCCAAAAGGTCTAGAGGTTGAATTTCAATTTGAGAAACTACCCAGAAGTTCAACTGCTTATCCAGTGCTTATCCTAACTCTGAGAGTGGCCTAGGGATGTGCTGACAGGAAGGAATTAAGGTTCCACCCGGCACCAGGGAAACCAGTTCTGCAGCCTTTTGCTGCACCCTGCTTCTGAGGAGGAGGCAGGAGAGTGGGCGAAGGTGCTGAGGGAGGAGCAGGTGAGGAAACCCCACTCCAGCCTTTCCAGAGCCTCAGAGAAGGATTTTTCTGTGTGCTGTGTTTGCAACTGGGAAGACCTACTCTACCTACTGTGAAAGTATTGCTCCTGTCAAATAAACAGCTCATCTATGAGTAAACTGCTGTTGGGACTCCTTTCCTAAAATTAACTGACTTTCCAATTTGAAGACCAAAAAGCTTTGGAAGGTAGCAAGGCACCATTCTTTCCTTAGATTTAAAAGGTGATGTTTGGGGGGACTTCCCTGGTGGTGCAGTGGCAAAGACTCCACACTTCCACTGCAGGGGGTGAGGGTTCAATCTCTGGTTGGGGAACTAAGATTCCACGTGCCGCACAGTATGGCCAAAAAGAAATTTTTAATAAAAATAAATTTTTAAAAATTAAAAAAACAAAAGGTGACGTTTGGAAATGAAGAAAATTACATTTGGAAAAAGAAATAGGCAAAGACAGCTTTATTTCAAAGCCCCGAGGATGCCTATCAGGTGCTTAAGCTCTGAGAGTATGGATTTGAAAATTCATCCATTTCATTACTCGGTTGAAAACAAAGATTTATTTGATTTTTTTTTAAATCAATGTGGCTGGAAATCTGAGCTTTAGTGAACATAAAATTATTCAGATCACCATTTGAGTGGACAGTGAGGACAAGACAGGGAATTGAAGAATGAAGCCTTAGAATAGAGCAAAGAAATAGAAAAGCCCACTAAGACATTTGCCAAACCACCTTTTCCTTCCCAGAGCTTCATTTTAATCATTCAAGAGAAAAGATAGCTGCTATATTTTTAAGCATGTGCATAACTGGGTGGATGGCTGAGTTGGAAGAAACTATATCCTATCTCATTGTTAATAACATTCATCAATGCCAGTAAATTGTTTCTTCCATGTGACCCAAAGGGACAACTTAGGTGATGCCCTAGCTGGTCCCTCATGATGACTGACAAGCTATCTCTACGGCCGAATCCCATTCCCTGGCCTCCCCACAGAGTCCAGAATGGGTATACAAGTCACTACAGATAAACTAAGGCCTTCCATATGTTCTTCCTCCTAGGAAAAAAAAAAAAAAAGACTCTAATTCAACAGGCACATATCTTCCCAAACCTCCCAAAAATCTGGATAAGAAGATGCTTTTAAAACCAATGTTGGCCATTTTGTTGATTAACAGCACTAAGAAGGAACAAAAAAGAGAGGAAGTTTTATTATAAGAAAAAGAAACTTACATTTTTATACGTGCTTTTCTTGGATGTAAGTACATTAAACTATCTATGAATACCCAGACATCTCAGGATAAAAGGAAAATATTTCAAAAGAGGAAAAATTCTGAACTTCCTTTGAATGTAAAGTACCAAATAATATAATGCCTACTTAGATTATAGCCCAGAAGTGGACTGACTAAAAAAGAAAGCTATTACATCTCCAGGGTTTTTGTGGTGTGTAGAATAAATGGGGTCTACCTTGCTAAATACTTCCAAAGCACTGGATCTAATTCTGATAGAAAACCAAGTGTCTGAGGAGATGCAATTTCTCCCAGAGCTCCTAGGAAACAACTTTGTGTAGGTGATGGAAAATTAGTTTTCTTCTGGAACTCACATCAAGATTTTGTCATCCTTTCTTCCCTAGAATTACAGAATCACAAGAACCCAGGAAGTTATCTGGAAAGGGAGGAGAGAAGCATTAGTAGGAACATTACAGTATAAGGTTTAACACGGAAGGAAATAAGATAACAATACTGTTTCAGGAATAGGAGCAGCTCCAGTACAAGCTGTTCCATGGTAACCACTCCAAGGAAGGACCAGGATCCTTTCCCATCAGCAGGAGCAACTAAGCAACTGCTAAGCTAAGCCTCCCAGATGCATTGCCTCAATCAGTCTGATGGTTCAAGAGCATGGGCTATAGAGTCACTCACTCTATACATATAGCCTGTGTTCACATACATATAGCCTGTGTTCACATACTGCCACCATTTTTCTTTCATGACCTTGACCTTTGACTTCTATGCCTCAGTTTCCCCATCTGTAAAATAAAAATGAACATAACAGACATAATAGAAACTTCATAAAATTGTTGAGAAGATTAAATTGCATTAAGCATATAAAACGTTTCTCATAGCACGTGGAAGCTAGGAAACACTCAATCAACGTAAGCCAGTATCACATTCCGGTTCCTCTGTACACCTAACTGCCCTATTAAAGTCATCAGTATCATCTTCATTTATCAGAGAGGATACAGAGTAAAGGAGGAGATGTTACCTGCCCCATTTCATTGTTAGTTAGCATCCCAAACAGTACCTGTGTCCTGGAAACAACCGGCTCTGAATTAACACCCTTTTCTCTGAGCCAAACTCTTGTCTCCACTCTCCAGGACCCTCTGGGAAAATGCTGACTTCACTGAATGCAGTCAATCAATGGCATTTGGCTGAATAATTAGCACTCTAGAGTTCTGGAAGAATGAATAATCTGCCCAGGCTACATAACTTTTAATACTAGAAACTAACATTCTCGGGCTATTTGCAGTCAATCCCAGGCATTCAAAGACTCCTTAAAAGACACGTCTTTACAGCGTGTGTATGATCCCACTAAAGTAGTAGTACTTAAGTTTTATCGAGTCTTGGAACTTCTTGGAGGATCAGATCAAAGAAAAGGACACTTTCCCCAGGAAAAAAAGAAAAAGCACATACTCACAAAATATGCCTACAATTTCAGTGGGTTCAGAGACTTAGGGAAGTCCGTGAAACCCAGGCTAGGAATCCCAGTTCTGAAATGCCTGGAGGTCTGGAAGGAGATTCCATTTACAAAGATGCTTTTTTTCTATCTAGATATTCTCTCCCTGCTTGCTTTCCTTTTTTTCTGCTGGATTCCTTCCCCTTCCCTCCCTGCTTTCCTTCCTATCTTTACCTCTCTTATTCTTCCTTTCTCAATACTCCACCCCCTTCCTACCTTGGCGATCAGACAAAGCCACTATCAAAATTCCCTCACCCCTCCTCCCCTCTGCATCCTTCCTGACCAGCTGATTCCGGAGAGGAATCCGATAACTTATCAATAGGCATAGGTTGCCCCATAGGAATATTAGCCAGCCTAGGAAACAGCCTTTCTTTGAAGGATAGCAGATCAGAACTTCTGACTCCATCAGGGAGTATTTTCTGCTACTTCTCCAGTAAATGTGGCCACTTTCCATTAAATATACGCAGATTCACTGTATCCTGTTTTCAAGGAAACAGATTCACTCATTAGTTAACAAGGCCGGTATAGAGATCTGGGTACTCATTTTTCCTTCTACTTTTGTGACTTTTTTTTTCCATGCCCATCCATGTAGTAGTTAACCACTCAGAAAAAGATATATTGGAAACAGAAATAGTCCTCATTTAAGCAACACTTGCATTAGAACGTGTCCGTCTGCGCTGGGGTTCTCGTTTCACTTCAATGTGTGGGTGAATCCCATTTATACCAGGTTTTTTTTCATTAATCTTTTAAAATTCACATTGCAATCCTTTGGAATCCCAGGTCAACCTTTATAATCTTATATTTAAGTTTTTATATACATTCTGCCCATAGAGTTGCCTAATATGAAAATCTGCTTTAGTAATTATAAGAATGGAAAACCTCAAATTGAAATAAAGTGTAAAATACTGGACTAAAATATTTAAATGAAATATTGTTCAAAGGATTTGTCTTACAGCTTGCCTTTTGATGCATTTTATACCTCTATAATGTTCCATCATCAAAAAAAAAGCTAAAAAATCAGTATTTCCACTCCTAAGCAAATAAAAATGCTTTGTGTACACCCAAGAATTTTCTTGAAGGATGCTTTTCAAGAGAATAGTCCTTTGTGTTTTCCATGTGGAAGTTTCCACAAAAACCAACTAAGATATGATGATCTTGTTTTTAATAAGTCAGATTTACCAACGTAAATGTGCCTCAAATTATAAATGGGACATTTTGTGAACTGCTGGGTATGCAAAATTCAAGGGGAGGGATAAATGCTTTATATGAACATTACACATTTAGTTCAGAGTTTTCTGAACATTTCATAGCAACTTCACTGGCTTTCTGCTTACAATAATGATCATTTAAGGTACCATTACTGTGAAGTCATTCGCTGGACGGAAACACTTCTTTTTTTATTTGGAAAGGGGGGAGAAAAACATATAAAATGAATAGCATTGGCAAATGTTTCTAATCATTTCCTTGAAATACCAAACCACCAAACAATCTTTTTATTTACTACATTTTGCTTTGGTACATAAATCAAAGGACAATAACAAGCCTAATGTCAAAGAAACTTTTTGACACTTCATACATTTGAGCCAGCTTAGCCGATAAACAGTTTAGATGAAGTTATGGTTTGAAATATGTTTCCCAAGAGGACTGTGGTTCATAAATTGCTATCAGGCTACCTCTGTCATTATTGATTTGAGACGTGTTCAAGGTACCCACAGCTATTACTAAGTCTAACATTACTTGACCTGCTTTTTTCAGAAAATGATACTTAGTTATACAACGGCAACTAACCATCCATCCTAGAAGAAACACACAGTTTGCTTGTCATCATATATATATAAAAAAATTGCATTCTAAGTGAAATTTTTTTCTTTTAAAAAGTTTTATTGAGATATCATTCACATACAATAAACTGTATATATTTAGTGTAAAATTTGATTTTTTCCTTATTAGTCATCTATTTTATACATATTAGTGTATACATGTTAATCCCAATCTCTGTGTGAAATTTTGACAGTTAAAAGTGGAGGAAATGTAATCCTTTTTCACAGATTAAATAATTTCCATAATCCTGAGCTGGTGTTACATGAGTGGTTTTGTAACAACTGTACCACAAAAACTTAGAAAAATGAATTTTTTTAAAATATGTCAAACGAAATTTGCATCCCAGCGTTTTGTGATTAGATGATAATTTAGTACATCCGTGTCTTCTTTGCAGTTAAATGTTTTTGATAAACTTATTAAAATTAAACCCACAGTCGCATCAAATATTAGTCGCATAATATGTGCTTATTCCTTTCCCCGCCCACAGAAACCAACTTGCCTGCGAGCCCGCTGTGGGGGCCACAAGTGCGGAACAGTTTACGTGCTCCAACCTGTACCGTGCCCTCGGCCTTGCGGATTTGGGAAATGTCAGAAAAAGATCAGAGCAAGGATCCTGCTACTTTTTATTCAGATCCTCTGGTCTTAACCTTCAGCGAAACACTTAAAGGTTAGTTATGACTTGACCGCTCGTCCATTACATCTATCACGGGTGACCCAGCTTCACAAAAGCCCAGAACCGAAGAGTTTTAGAAACGGACCTGAGGAGTGTCATCCGCCGCTAGAGATGTGACAAATTTATGAATTTTATCAGCCTTGCTTTTAAAAGTGCTGGTAAGTTAAACAGTCAGAGGTGGAAGTTCCCAGTGAACCCTCTTAATCATCCGAGAAGCTGCCTGACTGCGCATCGGAGGTGGGGCGGACAAGTAAAAAGCTGGACCACGTCACTTCCACACGAAGAAACCTGCGATACGTGGATGAAAATGTTTGGCTTCCTTATTTTTTTAAAATAAAAATACATTTCTATCTCCCTGGAACTGAGTGATCTGAAGCACTTTGGATAAGTCATTCAAAGAAACACCACTTGCCTTCGTCTCCTGCACTTGCAGGCAACCTTCCAGATGATTCCATAGTAACTTTTGCTGATTTTACACAGTCACCTTCTCAGCTATCTGAAGGAGAAAGTAGGTTTTGCCAAAGCAAACTTTGAATTTACCTTGGTTTTGACCTTTGGCTGGCATCGCTTAGGAACCAGAATGCCTATGGAGAGCAAAGCTCCCTCTTCTTGTTCATAATTTACACGCTACATGGCCCTGAACTTGTAGAAACAGTGCAGATTCTGGGGAGCAATTAAAAGGCTCTGGAAGATCGCTATCAGTAGCTTCACTCACCCACCCCTTTCACCCAAAATAAAAATCAAACCAGTTTGTTGTGGATCATTTTAAATAGGAAACACCAGACCTTTCCTAGTGCCTCGTTATTTCTAATTAAAACAGAGCCTCTCGTTGCAGAATATCTTTTTTTTAGATTTTAAACTGTAGAACTCTTCTTTCATAAGGACCTTGGGAAACTTCCCCAGAACTGGTTTACTCCTCTGAAAAGTATCTAAAAACGCACAGGGCATTTCACTCTGGTAAAGCACTCCTGACATATAACTATTAACCTTTGAACAAAGGGTCTCCATCTCCTTCTCTCTCGACCTCTGGTCCCACAATCCTGTGCTGTGGTTCTGGCCTCACTTCAAAGCCCCGCAGCCCAAGAGGGGCTGCACTTATTCTATTTATTTCCTTTTTCCTCCCCCACTCTTTCCCCCGCTGCTCGCTCCCTCTCTCTTTCACTTTCTTCTTGCAACTTTTTTGCCTTTGATAGAAAAATGTCCAATCTCTCCATCTTCCCACAACTTTACAGCTCTTCTGACAGTGTGCCCTGCTCTTTTATTTCCTTGGTTCCAGGAAAAAGTCCAAAATCCTCCTGTTGTAATTGTAAATGGCCAAGTTAGTCTCAGTTTGGGAGCTATCTCTACCTTGCAGCATGGAATGATACTATTTTAGGCAAAATGAAGAAAACTTGACCTCAAATTAGTAAACAAATCGGATCATTGCTTGGTACCCAAGACAATGCTTTCTTTGAATCAAAGGCTGTAAGAGTGGAAAGAATGCTGAAGGCCTGTCCTAGCTCCTCTTTTGAAGATAAGAGGGCCACAGAGGCTATATAATTTGTCCAAAGCCACGGGGCCCTTTGTGACAGAGGCAGAAACCACCTCTGCAGTCCAGCATCGTCCGTGGTGACACCAGCATCTCCTTGTGGTGTGTAGAGATGCGGCCTTTGCCCTGGGCAGTGGTCACTGGTGGAACACGCCGGGTCCACCTCTCTTTTTTGGCTGGGAGAACATGAACTAGGGGGTTCTGCATCCTGAATCCTCTCAGAGGTTCAGCATTTCAGATTAGAACTGTCTGCTTTGACAGTGCATTTCTATTTCTTTTCCCCTTCATTCTGAGAGAAAAGAAACAATCAAACGACTAAAAAACGTAAAAAGTAAATTAGGCATATGCTTTTAGGACAGTGGAATTAAAGAGCTGACAGGAAGCTTGCGGTCTCAGAGTCCACGCCCTTTACCTCACATTCGAGGTAACTTGGCCTCGAGTTAGGTAGCTGGTTAGCTGGGAGCAGAGTGCCAGGTTTATGACAACTGCCACGTCTCTGCTCACATGTCACTGGGAATATGCGGGTTAGTGGACATTACTAGTAATGCCTTTGATTCACTGTGTGCATGTGAATCTCACCTAATTACTTGTGTATTTCAAGGATCTGTGATACATCTCATAAATTCACTTTCAATCATTTAATTACTCCTAAAATCTTTTAGTAAATACAACTCCTTATGCCGTTCCTACAACGGTCTCACATATCAAATATCACATTTATCACTCTTCTGGGCAATGGCCTCAACGTATAAAATTTCTCTTGTTCTGTATTTTTAAGGAAAACATCCACTTTGGTTTTTTCACTTTTTTTTCCTGTGATGACTATAAGGCAATACTGATTTCACTTTATTTGAAGAAACGTTCTGATAAATGGTTTCAACAGAAGGTTTAAGGATTTTTAAGGAAAACAACTTGTCCCCTATTCATGTTTTTTTTCACCTGTAAGAACAAAGTCCCACAAGTCAAAGTTTATAGTCAATCAGAAAAAAAGGCACATTACTCTCCCATTTTAATGGTAGAACAGGGACCTTTAACTTTCCTGGAGGCTTTGCTTTGGGGGTTATACAGAGCAGAACTTCCTTAACACTGGTAATCAGACCTGCAGGATGCATGTTAATCGTTCCCAACATGTAAACTATCTACGGTATCTCAGCTAATAACATCATGGCAGACACTTCGGTTCTGGAAAGCACAGTATTGAAACCAATTATGTGCCTGTTGATTGACCCTCCCCTACCACTCCCAAGACATTAGTGTAGCTCATTCCAATAATGTCAAATTTTTATCTCCAAAATAGCCGCAAAAAGGCTGAACTACGGAACCAAGTTAAAAACGTGTACCCTCACTGGCTGGTTAGAGATAATACATTTGGGCAAAATCTTATTGTGCAACCCCTACAGAAGCATATAACTGATACGGTTTTACAACAGCTAATAGCTTCAAAGGAAACAGTACTGAACGCTAAGTTACTGTTGACTGCATTGATGATTCAGTGTAAAACGCTGACATTTATTTCTACCCAGGCTTTGAAAGTTGATGCATCAATGAAAGTTCTTGTTTGCAAGACATAGAAACCTACTCTGATTATCAGAAGGGAAGACAAAAAAAAGGTGAGGAAGGGGATTGAACGGAAGTACACGGAGGCTTGCAGAATTGGTGGGAGGCTGGAGGACCAGGCTGGGAAAACAGTCAGGAACCCAGAAGTCCGATGGAGCTGGACATCCAGAACCAGAGCAGGGGGTAGGCCGAGCCGGCTGCTCCAATCCCACGGCCTGAACGGCCTCCACCCACCCCTGCCTGCACACTGCTTGCTCAAGAACCAAAGTGTCAGAAGACAATGTGTGATTCCCAGCTCTAAATCACACGGCTACTCCAATGTTCATCACACTACTTACAATAACCAAAACATGGAAGCAACCTAAGTGTCCATCAATAGACGAATGTTGTATATACAGAAAGAAGGTGTGTGTATACACACACACACACACACACACACACACACACACAATGTAATATTACTCAGCCATAGAAAGGAATGAAAAACTATTTGCAGCAACATGGATGGACCTAGAGAATATTATACGAAGTGAAGTAAGTCAGACAAAGGCAAATATGTAGCATTTATATGTGGAAATCTAAAAAAATATTACAAATGAATCTATATACAAAACAGAAACAGACTCACAGACATAGAAAACAAGCTTATGGTTACCAAAGGGGGTGGGGGGGAAGGGATAAATTAGGAGCATTGGATTAACAGATACAAACTCCTATACATAAAACAGATAAGCAACAGGATTTGCTGTACAGCACAGGGAACTATATTCAATATCTTGTAGTAACCTATAATGGAAAATAATCTGAAAAAATATATATATATATATAACTGAATCACTTTGCTGTATACCTGAAACTAACAGAGTATTGTAAATCAGCTGTACTTCAGTAAAAAGAATACAAGCTTCATTTTATGACTAGCAAAAAAACAAAAGTTATCACTAGGACAATTGGAAGACTCTGAATAAAGTCTATGGATTAGAAAAAAAATTTTTAATAAAATAAAATAAATCACGTGCCTACATCTGGGAGGAGAGAGGGTCTGGCCCCTTTAGCCAGCTGTGTGGCTGCCTGGGACTCCACACAGAGAGGCTTCATGGAAAGTGGACAGGGGACCAATAAAGGGAAGCTGGATAATGGAATCACACACACACACACACACACACACACACACACATGCACGCACGCACGCACGCAAGCGCACATTCACAACAAAGCTTTACTATAAATGTGCTAGTTTCATTTGTTTTTTTAAAAACAAAGCCCTTGAATTGGGGGGATACTTTTCTATTTCTGGCAAAGTCCACTTTGAGCTTTAGAACTTAAATGCCTCAAAGGGGAAACGAAATAGATGTGCCCTCACACCGATGTCTATGCTGCAGGCAGTATGGTTATCAAATGATTCCGGGGTTCT
Organism: Hippopotamus amphibius kiboko; assembly: GCF_030028045.1. Classification (NCBI taxonomy): domain Eukaryota; kingdom Metazoa; phylum Chordata; class Mammalia; order Artiodactyla; family Hippopotamidae; genus Hippopotamus; species Hippopotamus amphibius. The sequence goes on from NC_080187.1 coordinate 103,193,553, forward strand.
GCCTGGCTCTGATCATAAAGATGTGGCTGTAACAGGGAGCAAAGTAATCTGTCCTAAGGTCTTTGACCCTTATGCTAGAACGTGAGATTCAGCCATTTCTCAACTAAAAATGATATTTTCAAATTGGATTCCCATGCATGGTGAGCTGAAGTCTGTTATTTTTCATTTTTTACCTTAGGTGAGTTTCTCAGCTTATAGTTGAATTTTCTTGGTACAAAATGTGAAATGTCAAAGCATCATTTGCACATATATATTTCACTAAATGATGGCCAAAACACAATTCAACACAGAACTTTACTCTTTGGGATATTTTTATCATTTGAATAAAACAAAGATCAACTTTTTAAAAGGTCAAAATAATACTTTATTGCATATTTGCTTACTAAAGTCCAGATGCTGCCCTTTAATTTTTTTTAAAAACCTGTTCATACTAAGCGTTTGCCAGATACGAGCACATTTTCATCAGCTTTTAACTCTTCAAAACCTGATCGTCTGTGTGGGAAATGAAGCAGTGAGAATTCGTCACCAGGTTTACTTCCTTAAAGAATTATTTCCTGGACTTCCCTAGCTACCCAGTGGTTACGACTCCACACTTCCACTGCAAGGGGCGTGGGTTTGATCCCTGGTCTGGGGATTAAGGTCCCGCATGCCTCAAGGTGTGGCAAAAAAAAAAAAAAAAAGAATTATTTCCCTGGGAGGAGGGGGAAATGGGAGATATTGATCAAAGGGTACAAACTAAAATATACTTAAAAAAAAAAAGAGTACAAACTTTCAGTCGTAAGAGGACTACCGTTCTAAGGATCTAAACATACAGCATGGTGATTATAGTTAATGATATTGTGTTACATATTTAAAAGTTGCTAAGAGAGTAATAGACCTTAAATTTTCTTGCCACACACAAAAATGATAACTACGTGAGGTCCTAGGTATGCTAATTAACTCGGTTGTGCTCAACTTTTCACAACGTGTATGCATATTAAATCATCTTGGTGCACATCTTTTTTAAAAATCACATTGTACAACCTAAATATATACATATTTTGTCAATCATACCTCAATCAAGCTGGAAAAAAAGTCAATCAGTAAAAAAAAATGTTTCCCTTAACAGATAATAATAATATAGACAGTTAATGCAGATGAATCAATGCTAAATAATAAAAGCTCTTAAAAAATATTTACTAATGACATGAATAGTAACTACATTTATATAGCACTAACTGTGCCAGGCATGTATTTACTCTACACGTGTTACCTCATTTAATCCTTACAATGGCCCAATGAACTAAGCATTATTCTTATACCTATTTTACAGACGAGAAAGCTGAGGCACAGAACAGTTAAGTAACTTGCTAGGGGGTTCCTAGCTAATCCAGTAAGTCTGGCTCCAGAGTCTATGCTCTTTATAGTTGTTATAATACCTCTCTGAATCAGTTTTTCAAGAAAGGTAATGAAAGTTCTCTAACTAATGTAATTTAAAGATAAATATGCAATCAGTTGGAATCATTGAAATAATCCTCCACCTCTACTAAACTTTAGATCAAAAGGTGTTACCATTTCATCCTCACATATTTTTTCTTATTTTTTTTAACTTGGGATTTAATTGATTTACAATGTTGTGTTAGTTTCAGGTGTACAGCAAAGTGAACTTGTTATACAAATATCCTCACATATTAAAGCCTATAAATCTGGAATAGAGGACCCCTCTTCCAAAAAGTGGATATATTTAGACAACTCTCTCCCAAGGTAATTGTACATTCTTTATCCCATACCCAAGTACGTATGTTTCCTCCAGTATTACTCTTGTCAAAATATGACCTGGGACGGTTTTGCTTGGGGTGCAGAGGTAGCTGCATACAGTGCAGACTTACAGCTACATAAATAGACAAGCAAATCAAAACACTGGTAATCTGATGCTTTGGAAGGCCAGGTGTACTCCTAGTGGTCTGATAGAATAAAGCATCTGGAGAGATACCTAATTTATAGCCATGGAAGAGCTTAATGAGCAAAAAAATCAAATGCCTGATGGTACGTTGAATTGTACACTAAAATGCCAGTGTAAATAGGGTCTCAAACAACCAATCTTTAAGATAATATATGAGTCATTTTTTTTAACGAGCAAAATTCTGTTTTTTTGCATCTTAGTTATCTGCGAGTAAAAATCTTTTATTGAATGAAATTCCTTAAATTCTATAGTGCCTTACAATTTTCAAGTTTCACACACATGATTTCATATAATCACAAAATAACTTTTTTTCCCCTACACCTATATTGCCCCTTTCCCCTTCTTCTCCCCGCTGGTAACCACAAGTTTGTTCTCTGTATCTGTGAGTCTGCTTCTTTTTTATCTTTACTCACTAGTTTGTTGTATTTTTTAGATTTAACATATAAGTGATATCATACAGTAACTGTCTTTCTCTGTCTGACTTATGTCACTTAACATAATGCCCTCCAAGGCCATCCATGTTGCTGCAAATGGCAAAACTTCATTCTTTTCTATGGCTGAATAATATTCTACCATACAGATACAGATATAGATATATAGTGGAATATTTTATATATATATATCTCTATATATCTCACGTCTTCTTTATCCATTCATCTGTTAATGAAACTTAGCTTCCTTCCGAGTCTTGGCAATTATAAATAGTGCTGCTAGGAACATTGGGGTGCATGTATGTTTTCGATTTAGTGTTTTGGGGTTTTTTTGAAGAAAACAAACGAGTGTGTTTTGAAAGATGGACTGAACAGCCTTGAAGAATACAGTGACTGTTAAAAAGGTTTGCAGACACACTAGCTAGTGGACCCTGTCACCAGCTCTAACTTCCACCCTCAGTTCCCGAGTTCATGGCTGCCACTGAAGCCTCTGCTCAGAGCAACTGGAACAAAATGATGTTTACATTTTACCAGTGTTTTATTTTCAATTAAACATCTCAGCTGCTATTTACATAGTTGAATGGCATGGCATTTGTCCTATGCAATTTGATGTTATTTCTTTGTAAATATTTCTCCAACAAGGGACCTAAGTTCAAATCTGTTGTGAAAATGTCACCAAAAGTGAAATAAACTCTAATTCAACCTTGATCACAAATTACTGTTCAGCTAAAGCTGAAAACCTGTAAAAATTAAAAATGGAGGGCCAAAGGAACTAACTGAGATGCCACGGCTCAGAAAGCGACTTGTTTTTGCACTGCCTGCGCCTTTGAGGACTTAGCTTGAGTTACTTCCACGAAGGACAAGTTACAGTGGAGAGTGAGGGTTTAGAGAGCTAGGGACACTGACGGGGTGGACTCTGCTCCCGGCTCGCACCTCACCCCTCCCGCCTGCAGGTCCCTCCTGGAATAGGTCACCACTGGAATGTTTCACGTTTCTCACTCACGGTTGCTGTTACCCGACCAGCCCAGCGCCTCCGTCCAAGATCATTCATCATGGCTGGAAATCTCCACTCTGTCTGTGTCTGAACCTCCCAGCGCCAGGCAGTCAACATCAAATTCAGAATGGAAATTAAAATGTAAGAGGGTCTGCATAGCTCTCTTTGCAAGGCTACCCCAGGACATTCTCTTCCTGTTCTCTCTTTAATGCAGAGAGAAGCCTAAGGAAATAGGCAATGTTTTGGACTGGCTTTTTAAACATTTACTGGTTGATTTCTTCCCATTTTCTAGATTCTGATGTAGAAATCTGAATATAGACATATAGGCTTTGGGGCAGGACTTGCCTACACACAGTGTAAAAGCCAATCATCACAACTATATAATGTGACTTGAGAGATTTCAATCCTGTCATGAGCCACTGCCCCCGCCCACCCCCCCAAAAAAAATTCCATTGGCTTGGCAGATACCAGAGATGAGGGTGGGGTTAACGTTCTCTTTTAAACTCCCAGCAGCTCTAGAGCGATAAACCGTCCCACTGGTGTCAGCCATTCACAATTCCATGTGGATTCCTTTATTAGATTACTTTCCTCTGAGAATGCTAAATGAAATAAATGCATAAGAATTTAACAGGGAAAGGGGAGAGATCATTTTTGGGCAGGGGGGCTGACACTGATGTCAAAGAAATTCAACAATTCACCGACTTTGCCAGTTTACCAAAGTTGCCTTGATTTGGAGAAACAAGATAATCCTTCCCTCTCTATTTAGTCAGCAAACTGAAATGCCTTCAGCAGTTAGGCATGTGACATAAATTACACAGAATCAACTCTGCGTCAAGCAGCGGAGGGTGCCTGTGATGATCTAAGAAGTACCAAGCTCATCACAAGAACTGCAAATCCAAAAAGAAAATTATGAAACAACGTGGCCAGCCAATTAAGATCTATAGGCAACTGCTAGTTTTTGAGCCCTAATTTAGCCCAACCTGAAGTTCTTATGCGAGAAGCCTATCGTTCAGGAATTAAATTAAAACACGATTCAGTACCTCATGAATGCTCGTGCAATCAAGAGGACCTAGAGAGACTCCAGCTGAGGGGCAGTCCCGAATCTTGTTCTTCCTGATTTGTATACATGTTTCCCGTGACGGTGATGGCGATCCGTGGGATTGCTCGGAGGAGTCTCACATTATGCGGGATGAATTGGCAGCAGCTGCCAGAGACGTCAGGGAAAGGCACCAGCATGGATATTTGGGAGCTCAGAACCAGGAAGCAAAATGCTCAGCAGCAGCATCAAGTAAATACCACTCTCAATTCTTTTCTTTTGTTTCCATATCTAAGAAAAGAATAGCACTTCCAGTGCCTACCTCAGAGTGGTATGATGAATATTAATCATGGAAATGTCTTGCAGGTACTTTGAAGATGAAAAGGACAAGTTAGTATCAAGCCTCAAAGTGGCAGCTAAGACATCCATAATTATTAGAGCAAAACAGGAAGGAGGCACCCCTGAGAAACTTGGAAGCAAGACAGCAACATATTTGTTTCTGTGCAAACCTTTTAATAACGAAAGCCTCTGAACTCCTCTACAGATGAAAAGAGGCTCCACTGTGTCTTTAATTAGATCGTCCTATTGGAGCACAATATAGTGATAAATAAGATTAATAAAGCATTTTGTCTTTTTATTACTCTGATTTGATGCAACATATCTGCTCATCCAAGCAAGATGTTTAACTTCAAAAGAAGTTCTGTCCACCCTCCCCTCTCGCCCATAAATAACTCCAAGGAGGGAAAAAAGCACAATATATTTGGAACATCCCATGATGCTGAGTGATGAAAAGATTCATCATTTTTTTCTACCGTGGATGTGTCTTCAATTAGTCCTTTAATTTTCTTCCATAAATAGTAGAATGTGTAAAACTTTAAATCTGACTAGTTATTGATTAAAACACACAGTAATTTTGGGGAAAAAATCTAATTTGTCAACAATCATGGTAAAACTTCCCTATTTAAATGATCTTGGATATGTCCATTAGCCTGGATGTTTAAGGAATAAACGAAATTAAGTCATAAAATGCTTGGTGTAGAGCCCTCTGTACTACAACAAACTTACTCTAAACATCTTTTTTATACATAGGCCTATAATTAGGTTCAGTTCTTGAATAAAATTATGGCCGGACTCAGACTGAAAACATAAGTAGAATGTTTAAGGAGTTAAGGGATTGACTTTTGGAATTCGTCTGCCTTTTTTTTTTAAAGTCATCTTAACAATTACATTAGTATAGATGCTCAGATTAGCCAGACAGCCATCCTGAATCTCTACCTAAGAAAACTCTATTAACACAGCATTGTAAATCAACTCTACTTCAATAAAAAAGAAAGAAAACTTGACTGAGTAGCCTGGATAAAAATGAGAAGGAAAAGAAGGACAAACCACAGTGGGGGGAACGAAAAAAATATCAGCAAAGACAGGAGGGAAAAGAAGCAACCCAGCCACTCAACTGTCTTAACTACACTGCGTCTCAAAGCCACTTGGACTTTTTTGCACAAAAACTCGGCTGTATTAATGAATCAGCAGAATCACTTGGAAGCAGGCTTAAATCCTCAGGTGAGCAAACAAAGAGAGAGAAAAAAAAAAGAAAGAAAGAAAGAAATGTCTCTGGTGAGTCTGCAGACCACAATAATTAAGCAACGTAACAATTTCTAAGCAGCTTCTTAGAACCTAATTTTTTGCACCACACAAACAGATAAAAATAGACATTCCCAACATTTCTCTTCTATGAGAAAACCACTGGGGACTTCCCTGGCGGTCCAGTGTTTAAGACCCTGAGTTTCCAGTGGAGGGGCCACGGGTTCAATCCCTTGTCCAGCAACTAGGATTCCGCATGCCATGTGGAGAGGCCAAAAAAAACAAAAAAATGAATATAAGAAAACCACTGGTTTCTGTATCTCCCACCGAGGGTTCCTTACTACTACCCTCATACCTGAATTCAAACTCCACCTTCGCCATTAACAGGGGCTCCAGTTTTCTTATTTGTACAAATGGAAATAATAAGACCTGCTACATGTGGTGGTGATGAGGATTCAATGAGAAAACACACGTAAAGATCTTGGAAAGAAGCAGGTTCACACACTTAAACCCACCTGCACTCCCTCACATGCACACATATTCTGATGCCCTCTGTACCAGCATCTGGGTACTTAGTTGCATATTCTCCCATCAGTTTTTCTGCAATGATATGTATTCTAGGTTACATCTAATAAACTGTACATGTCCAGGTGAAAACTTGTTTCCTCATCTACTCTACAAAAATTTCCCAAATTCAATTATCTATTTATTTAGGGGAATGTTATCTGGATCTTTAGAAGCAAATAGACACAGCTGTAAACTGCAAATTTCTAGAGAATAAAGTACATGACACTGAAGGACAAGGCCTGAATGGTCCTGCTTCTTGCAACTCAAAGGAGATGAGTTCACTACCAAACCTACCCACTGATGGGGGACAGCTCCTGAGAGTCAATCCCCCACCTGCAAGTGACCAGGAAGGGTCCTGCTGATGGGCAAAGTGTGACAGCCAGCAGTGGACTCCATCCACAGCACAGCCAGCCAGCGCACTGGTGAGAACAAGGCCAGGCTCAATTCAAGGACAGCTCCAGCAAAACTACAATTCAAAAAGATACATGCACCCCAATGTTCACAGCAGCACTATTTAAAATAGCCAAGACATGGAAGCAATTTAAATGTCCATCTACAGATGAGTGGATAAAGAAGATGTGGCACATATACACCGTGGGATATTACACAGCCATAAAAAAAGAATGAAACAATACCATTTGCAGCAACAGGGATGCAACTAGAGATCGTCATACTAAGTGAAGTAAGTTACAAAGAGAAAGACAAACACCATATGATGTCAGTTATATGTGGAATCTAAACTATGACACAATTGAACCTATCTACAAAACAGAAACAGAATCACAGACATAGAGAAAAACTGGTGGTTGCCAAGAGGGGTGGGGGGTGGAGGGAAGAGCTAGGAGTTTGGGGTTAGCAGATGTAAGCTTTTATATATAGAATGGATAAACAACAAGGTTCTACTGGATAGAACAGCGAATATCCCATGATAAACCATAATGGAAAAGAATATGTAGGAAAAAAAGAATGTATATATATGTATAACTGAATCACTTTGCTGTACAGCAGTAAGTAACACAAATTGTTAAATCAACTATACTTCAATTTTTTTTTTCAAATTTTTCATAAAAATTTTAAAAAAAGAAGAGCTCTCAGATTTGAGGCAAGGCACCAAAAGAGGGACTTGAAAGATGGGGTCTTATTGTGGTTACACATAACAGAGACCAACTCAATCCAGCTTAAGTAACCATAAGAATTTCTTGGAAGGAACTGAGGTATCTAATGGAACCCAGAGATGGTTGCAGGACCAGAAAGCCATCGAGAACCCAGGCGGCTCTCTGTCTCTCTCCTGCTTTCTCTCCCACCACCTTTGTTCGTGGTGAAAGATGGCTGTCCCACGGCAGTTCTCATGTTTACAGCACTGAGGGACAGCCACTTGTAGAAGTCGATTCCCTGGAGAAGGTTCTGAAGGCCTTGCTTGCATCAGATGTACTGCTTGCAGCCCAGGCCTGAGCTGAAGTGAAGCCCTTAAGAAGAGAGGTCACCGTGAGGATGTTCTCCGTAAATATTTCAACTACAAAAACGATCACCAACCCCAGAACCAAGTAGCATCTGAAACAGACTGGTGCTGAGCCTGTGGCAACAGAGTCACCGCTCACCATCTGCCTCAAGTACAGCAACGTCCTTAGAACCAAGCCTGCAGGGGAACCAAGGAAGCACGGCTGTGCAGAGGGAAGGGCACAGTCTTAGAAACAGAACTGGCCAGCCCGTCCCTAGCTTTTGTGTGGCCCAGAGCAAGAATGCAAACAGAGGCCTCCATGTCATATGTCTAAATATTTAAAGTTATTCATCAAGCTTACAAACTGTCAAATAAAATATATATTATCATCTGACCTTGACAGATGTCCCTACAGAACGACTTGGAAGGCCAAGATGCGATGGAGGATCCTCAGCTGCCTGCGAGATCCACGTTGGAACTCAACAGAGCTGGCCCGAGAGCCGCCCCAGGCATCTGGGGGGGCCTCGCAGAAGCATTCGGACACCCCATCCCACACACCCAAGTTTTGCCCACATCTCTCTCAAATAGCCACCCCTGAGTGACCAGGTGATGAGAAGCACAGACCCTGGAAATGGGCTGTTTGGGGGAGAGAATGTCAGGGTTCCAGGGACCTAGAACAGGGTTTCTTGACCTCAGAACTGACACTTCGCAGTGGATGGGTGTTTGCTGTGGGGGAAGGGGAGGATTTCCTGTACATTATTGGATGCCCAGCAGCACGTCTGGCCTCTCTCTACTAGATGCAAACAGCATTCCCCCCCAAAATCGCAACAACCAAAACGGTCTCCTGACATTGTCAAGTGTGTCCTTCTAGACAAAATCGCTCCTGGTTTAGAACCACTGGCCTGGAAGGGAAAGGCTTCTACTGTGACCAGAGGCAGAGCTGGAGCAGGGACGAAGTGGGGTGGGGGCTCTGTAAAGCGTGGGGACCAGAATAGGGGCCACTGTATGCCAGGCTCTATCTTGTCTATGTTCTGAAAATTATTTTCTCTCACCCTCCTGACAACTCAGCTGGGGAAGTACAATTAGCCCGTTTTATGGATGAGAAAACCAAGGCCCGTGAAGTGAAGCATCTTGCTGAATTTCGCACATTTATAAACTGGCAGGACCAGTCATCCAGGTTGGCTCTCTCAGGTGCCAACCAGGCTGAGACTAGCTTTATACAAAGCCAAACTAGAATCTTGGGCTTCCAAGTGACCCTGGTAGCAAAGTGGCCGTGAATTTCCATGAGACGTGGAACAGATTTATAGCAGCTCAGGAAATGCTGTGTGATGAGGAAAAAAAAAAAAAAGGCAGAAAGTGTTTTCTACTGTTTAGAAAAATATCCAAGAATGAAGAGAAGGTTATTCCTGATTTTCAAGACCAACACTATCTATTTAAGAATATCATATCTAAGTGAAAAAGGTCCATATCCTCCAGTCTTTAATTCATCATTTAGCATGACTTTGAATGAGAACCTGCTTTTTGGAAACCAGTCAAGATTTTGTCGGTGCAATTAAGCTGAAACTAAGGTAAGACACATACAAGTTACGGTGCAGAACTCCTTGAGCAGGTCATAAATCGCATAGCTATAGTGTTTTAAAGGCAAGAGACACATCTCTTCCCATTGGATCTAACACCGTATGTGATACATAAAAAGCCCTTGCGAAATTTTGTTGAATGAATGAATGGCTTTGGGGCTCTCTAGATAGTTTTAGTTCCAGAAATACACTTTTCTCCACCCACAGGAAGATTTCTGGATAATGGCCTCAACTTTTATTTAGCTTTAACTATAAAAATGATCTAAGGGAGAGTCTTGGAATGTATCACATTTAAAAGTTTGAAACTAAATTTTGCATTTGTTGCAGTGCAGCTCACAGAAGCAATGGAGCCAGCAAAATGAAATCAGCGTGTGTCATCGGAAAGCTGAAATGCATTAATAAATACATTTGCATGCACTGGACCAAGGGTAATAGTACACAAGGGCAAAGGTTAAACAGTTGGAGGCCCCGGTTTAATAGCAGACCCGAACTGTTATTTAAATGTCACAAATGTCAGTGTTCGTCTTCAAATGGTATTACAGTAGGATTAGTGTCCTAAGCCTTGTTCCAATTTATGGAGAATCAGGGAGAATGATTCTCATCAACTTGGTCCAAAGCAGGAGAAGATTGATTTTCCTTTACCACTCGGTCGGCTTTTATGAGTTTTCCAGACCCTACCTTTCTCAGCCTGCACCATGGATGGAAACTGCCAGGCCTGCTTGGAGGCCATATGTGAGCCGTGACTCTGAAAGAGTTATGGCTCCTTGAGAAACCAACAGAGAAAATCCTGCCACTCTCCACCACTCCCCCCGGCCAGGCTCCCTGCACGTGTTCAAACCAGCAGACGTTTAAACCCACGGAGCAAGGGTAGGACCCAGCGAGCCCAAGCCAGAGCCGCCGGAAGCAGGATGGAAGGGCTCAAGCTGCATCAGCCCCAGCACCGTGTCACCTGGGTGCCACCAGGAGACGCTGCGTGATTCTGAAGCTCTTCTCATCTGAATCAGGACTTATTTTTGTGATTACCTAAAGTAAAACACACGTATTAGAGCGCCTAAGATGTGCCAAGTGCAATAGACACAGCATTTCAGCTCCCTCAACGCTCACAGGTGTTAGGTACTATTGTTATGCTTACTTTAAATAACAAAGACAAGACTAAAGGTCACAAAACACAGCCACGGTTACCTGAGTCCAGGCACCTCCCTCTTTTTTTTTTTTAATTTTTATTGGCGTATAGTTGATTTACACTGCTGTGTTAGATTCAGCAAAGTGAATCAGTTACACATATACATGTATCCACTCTTTTTTAGATTCTTTTCCCATATAGGTCATTGCAGCGTATGGAGCAGAGTTCCCTGTGCTACACAATAGGTCCTTGTCGGTTACCTATTTTATATTTAGTAGCGTGTATATGTCAATCCCAATCTCCCAGTTGATCCCTCTTCCCCCATCCTGTTTTCCTCCTGGTAACCATAGGTTTGTTTTCTGCATCTGTGATTCTGTTTTGTAAATAAGTCCCTCTTAACCATTATGTAAGTGGAGTGGCTTGCAAAGAGGGAAAAGGCAAAAAGATCTCGAGGCCACAAAGCTTCATCCCTTAAAGCATCGTCCACCATGGACAGGGGGTGATCCAGCCGCAGGGGCTGTAGCCTGTGAGGCCTCAGTCTCCACTAGGACACCTAGACTAGGCGGAGTGGGGAGGTGGGCATTCAAGACTGAACATTCCCCAATCCCCAAGAGAGAGCAGTGCCTGCCCTTGACAGCCCTCTCCGCTTCAGAGCTTGGAGATACAGCAGGACCAATTTTCAAAGAAAAGCTGGAGACTTTCCTGTGACAAAGAGGACACAGATGTCAGAGGAGGTCATGGAGCCCATACCATGGGCCTCTTCAAGCGCTCTGAGGGGACTGGCAGAAAATGCAGACCAGGTGAACAAAGGGAAGAGCCATTTCTTTCCCCGAGCATTTCCTATCTCCCACCTCTTTGAGGGTTGCTGTGATTTTAGCAAAGAAATGCGCTTCTGGTTGGGCTGAGGCGTGTGGCTGTGTGGTGGGGGTGAGGTTGGGGGCGGGTGGTAGGGGTGAAGGCTGCATGAAGCCCCAGAGGGTAGACAGTAAAAATACCTGAGCACACAGCCACTGCGAGACAAGGAACGAGACACACATTAAGATCTCCAAAAAGAAAACGCACAGGGCAGTCAGGCATCTCTCCACCAAGTTTGCAAAGAGGTGTCCTGTCTCTGACTCCTTTCCTCATTTGAAGATGATCAAATGTCACAAATATACAATAATAGGGATGCCTGTTGTTGGGATACATTGACTATTAGTGAGATAACCCTCCAAATACTTTGATGCCACTTTGCAAAAAATAGCTAAGTGTTTACTCAGTAATAACTAATCCTTTACATTGTGGGAATAGAAAATGTACTGAGCAGGGACTATGTATAAGGGACATTATTAGGTGCTTTCACATATCTAATTCTTTTCCTCACAACAGCCCTGTAAGGTAAGTGCCATTCTTGAGCCTTTTTATATGGGAAAAGATTGTGTCTCAGGGAAGCTACATGACTTCTGCAAAGTTCTGCAGCTAGGTTTGGAAGTGGAGTCTTTTGATCCTAAAACTGGTGCTCTTTTCCATTCGCCATGCTGACAGCTCAGCAAAGCAAGCAGTCCACGTGGCCAGTTGCAAAGAAGGGATTTATGAAAAGGTCATTATTAAATACAGATTTTTACTCTGCCAAACCTTACCAAGGTAGATTCAGGTTGCCAATACTGCAGTGCCCCATGCCCAAACACTTTAAGTTGGATCTACATTGATGAAGTGAAAACTTACCTTCATACTGTAAAAGTTGTTATTGAAGGAATTGGAATTTGGTACCAAGATCAACCATCATGTCATTTTTTATAGTCCAAAGTCACCTGATAATTATTAAATAACTCTCTACTTTGCTTCTGTAGACAGTCTTATTCACTATGGTAATTTCTTCCTTTAATTAAAGTCATGTTTTTAATTTCTCATGCATATATGCAAACCCTACACGCACACACACACACACCCCCCAGACAAATTGGATTTGACTAAGAACAAAGAAGGACAGCAGAATTTAAAACAACTCTTATTTTGTGTTTTTAAGGTAGGAATTAATCCATACTACATTTAAGTCTACCTTTTTGAAAAATCAGTCTCCAAGTTTAAATAAACTTTGAACCTACTCTGCTAAAAAGTTTTACACAAAGAGAAGAAAAAAAAATACAGCCCAAGACATGATTGGGAAAAAATTTTTCATAAGCTTTTGTTCTGGATGCTAAATTAGAAAAAAAAAAAAAAAAAAAACCTTACTCTATATTTTATCATGCGAAATGATTTTTCAGAAAAAAATAATACAAAAGTCTTTTTGAGCTAGAATTCAAATTTACATTGTAAATCAACCAGACTTTTACCCTGGTATCTAGGCCAGAAAATTTCATGCTCTCATCATTTTTCCTCCTTTGCTATCATATTAAACATCTGCATCCCCCCTAAAATGTTTGGGAGCCAACTGGTCCTGAAAAATGAGTACATACTATCTGACAGAGGAGTCACTTTACTGAAGAGAAGTAGAAATTAAGACGTGGGGGAGCCTCATTTGAGGGCAGAAGGGTGCCACAGGAGTGGCAGTAGGGAGAATCAGAGCCCAGGAAAAAAATGTTCTTGGGTTACAAAAAGGCTTTTCAGATTGTAACAAAAATCCAATTCAACTTACAAATTAACCTTCTCTTAGTTCACTAATAATCTGAAAATAATGTCTACATTAAGCTAGGAAGTAAAACCATTCAATTAAGGAATTAAAAATATCAATATGAACTAAGAACTTTCTGATGGTAAACGTATAATAGCTCTTTTGTTAGTTTGTAAAATAAGTCCAGGAAATATTTTGATAGATTAATACTCAAATGAGCAGCAAGTGAAGTTTTTCCAGCACAGTAATACAGTCTGCTTTATTGAGCACCAAACAGAAAGTTGCAAATGTACTCAGTGAATAACAATCTCTACACTGTTAAGTTTTAGCAGGTGGAATTCCAGCTTGCCAAAGACTCAAAATTAGGAAACTGCTCTTCCAGCCATCTCCAGACTGCCAACTCTTTATTTGGTGAGCTGAAAACTGTAGGAAGATTGTCCTGAAGTATGTGATCAGATCTTGAACCAATCTTTTGTTTTCTATTACATTCCAAAGAGGTCTTTATGCCCTGCAAATAACTCAACGGTACATTATAAAATGGATGAAGAAGGATGAGGGAACATCAGTAAATGCCAATCATGAGTGTTCTGAAGACTGCATCTTGCTTCTGCATATTCATCTACTTTATCCGGAAGGCAATAATGAGAATTACTAGACACATCAAAGAAAGGAGGCCCCTTTATTGGCTGGAATAAAATAACTAAGCTACATATGGAGATTTACTTCACCACAGCATTTCCTTCTTCTAAGACGTCTTAAAATGTTTCAGTTTAAATATCATTTGCCATTTTATAGAGAGTTGTTTTATCCCTCCTGGACACAAAGATTGTCCTGAGTGTCGTATTAACTCAGTGAGCCATGAAGAGATGAGCTGTAAAACATTTAATACAGGACCACGGTTGGTTATTCACAGGTGAGTAATGAACTGCATGTCACACAATGTTTGATAGTTATCTCTGTTGCTGAAGTTATAGCTGAGGAATTATTGGGCTCCCTTATCTGAAAGACCAAATGTAGTGCGAGATCAAAGGAGGCAATAATTGTGCAGGAAACAACATCTTTTTTAAAAAAATTCCTCTGAGGATGAGAAACTGATTTATAAAGTTCAAGGTTGGTAAAGCACCGAGTATCATTTTGGGTTCCCCAGGTTGGACCAAACATTTTTAGCAATATTTCTAACAGATCATTGGTAGCAAGAACAGACACTAAAAAATTACCAAATTGCCAAATCAGGGATCCCTTCCAGAGACTGAAGAAAATAGCATGTGAAGTCATTTACATGGCATAGAAAAAGTCCTCATAATAAATGTAACATAGTTACATAAATGTGTTCCACTGGAAAAAGAAGATGACTCTCAGAGTCCACTTTGGAAGCCCCTAGAGCAAATCAGATCTCTATACGCCAAGGAAACAATGTGTTTTCTGAACTGACAGCTCTGGGGACTCAAGCACAAGTACTTGGCACAGATTGATGGACAGTTCATATCAGCAGCTAGTCAATGAATAAGGTACCAAGCCAGATTATTTTACCCCCTTACCCAAGCACGCCAACAAGGAAAACTTCGGGAAGTCATTAACTACTGATTACAAGGCATAATTTATTACCATCCTTAAAGACCTGCAGAAGTGGAAAACACTGCATGGCTTTCCCAACTGGCCTGGGCTCCCCTAACAAAAGCTCTTCACTCAAAAAAATTCCCCAGTCAAAACTCGATTAAGGTTAAGTGAAAAATTATGGTACAAAACTCTCTACAGTATTAAGTAACTAAATATTTCAAACTAGGTTTTGCAAATCAACACAGGCTCTCTCTGAGTGAGACTGAGTGATTTTTAGTTGCTTTTTTTTTAAATTTTTGTTTATTTTCCTAGCTGAATACATGAAGCACACATTACCTTTATGAAATCAGAGAAACAAAAAATGCTAAGAAACATCCCCAATGTGGACTTCTACTTTAGATAATTTTTCATTCCCTATTTTACTTACATTTGTGCCTCCTTTTCTAAAGACAACCGTGTTTCTAAGACTTTCCATTTCTCTCTGTTGACTCTTTGGAATGTTCTGTGAGCACTTGGATCTTATTTGTTTTGCCTACCAGTGGAAAAAAAAAATCTCTGGAGATGTTGTCATGCAATACTAGGTTCAGACTTTAGTAAGCCAAGTGAGGATTTGGTTTCCCAGCTATGCCTAAAAAATAATGGCCAATAATTTTCTCCTGATCTGAATAGACAGCCTTCCATGACTATTTAGCTTTCTGTGATCTAACAACATAGACTGAATACTAATTAATTCTATATCATCACCATTCTACAAGAAAATAACCCTAAAACAAACCACTTTCCTTTCACATTTTAAAACTCCAGAAAAGTACGACTGGTTGTGGTGATAAATGAGCACATGAAATTAATACAGAATGCAAAAATGCAAAGTCAACCATGGTGCAGAAGTTTGCTTCACATCAACCATTGTTATGTTTGAATGACATTAACATCACCTTTACCTCCTGTGTTAGAGACTTTAATATAGGTCAAGTCTATAGAAGTATGAAATGTATTCGAATATATTTTAATATGTCTATTTCAGAAACTTTCCTGTTTCCCAACTTGATTGTGGGTTCTTTACGCCATTTCGCACCTCCCTTTCCCAACAACTACCCTCCCAATCTCAGTACCTGGCACCAAGTACAGCACGCATCTCTTGGTTGGTTGATTTGAAGGACTAAGCTTCACTTCACTTTTTTAATCTTCCAATCAACCATCTCTAACTGGGTGTGGCTACAGCCCTGCCACCATAACTGGGGAGGCAACATGGTAGGGTCAAAAGTCCACCAAACTGGGAGTCAGGACATCAGAAGGCCAGCTTCCAACTCAGCTCATCAATACTCATGTGCAAAACCCTTGGATGAGGTGTTCCACCTTCTGGGCCTCAGTTTCTCCATTTGTAACACCCCCTCATTTGTAAAATCAAAATGCCGGACTAGGTAAACTTTAAGGTGTATTCTAGCTCTTCAATGCTATGGTTCTACGTGTTCAGAATTCCCAAGGATTGCTTAGAGCTGGGCTGTCCAGTACAGTAGCCACTAGTTCACATGTGGCCATTTAATTCAACTTTAAATTAACTAAAATCAAACACAAAAAATTCAGTTCCTCGTTTGCCAGAGCCCCATTCAAGTGCTCAATAGCTGCACGTGACTAGTGGCTACTGCACTAGCACAGATATGGAATATTTATTGCCACTATCTGTCCTGTTTCTTCCACTTAGAACGATTTCTCTTTCCTCCCATGTCCCATCCTAGGTGCAAATTCATCAGGATCCTTTCCACAGTTATTTTGTGGCAAAGCTGGGAAGAATTGCTCCAGATGCAGTCCACACGGCTTAGCAATTGGGGTCAGAAAGGATAAAGAGGTTGCATGAGGGTAATGCCTAGGAAGCCACACTGCTCACCTCAGCTTGTATCTATCAAATATGCCACAGCTACATGGTGACTTTGCTAAGGCTGGGAGTTCCTGAGGAGATGGTAGCTAAGCTCACACCAAAATGTACTCTAAAAATGACAGGATACAATCAACCATAAAAGAAAGAGTTTTGGGGTCTTTGAGTGACAGATGATGTAGTCTGCCCCTCATGTGCATCTGGAGAAATGCCAAGATCCTCTGCCCAGCAGCCCATCTGGACCCAGTGGACATCACGGAACCAGGTGATGCAAGTATGTGAAGTATCAGGAAAGGTGGGCAGCTGGGAAGTAGTCCATTCATCAGCTTCTGACAATTTATCCCATCAGTGCAGACTTTGAATAAGTCACTGCATTGTCAGTAAACCTACTACGTTGTGTTTCTGTTACTCCGATTGTCTTGTACTCCAGGACAAATGCCACCATCTTTTGCCCATTGAAAGTAATGTGTTCCTCTTTGGGACCACCATAGCACTTCATACCATTGTTTTGTCTTGTTTTGTTTTGTTTTGTTCTTTGCCACATCAATCAGCACGTGGAATCTTAGTTCCCCGACCAGGGATCGAACCCGTACCCTTTGCAGTGGAAGCACGGAGTCCTAACCACTGGACTGCCAGGGAAGTCCCTATATCATTCTTGAGGTACTTACCATGAACCCTTTTATTGTATCCTGTGCATTTCTTAATTCCCTTACAGGACTGTAAGGTGTGATCTGTACTTTGTACTTCTTATATATTCCAGGGTTTTAGCACAATGATTAGCACACCAGGAGCCAAGTAAATACGGAATCTGACAAGGAATGAATGAATCAATGAACTGAATGAGTGAATTTATGAATGAATGAATACTCTGTAATGAATCCCATTACTATGGCCCCAAAATAACCCAGGTCTTAATGTGTCCCAACTTAAACCAGTCTTCCATCCGTGACTTAAATTTCGTTTCTTTAAAGGGAAGTGTCACACTGATGACACACAGCAAGAAATGTCCAACAACAGTGTTAACCACAGGGATGTGTAGGTTGACAACTGCTGAGGAAAGCCTTCTTTGGCCATATTCCCTAAATTCTACCTTCTTTTCTGCTTCTTGTTTCTTAATTTTAAATAATTGTTAGAACTCATCATATACTTAATTGGGTATCAAATAAAATTACCTAGATGTAGCAGATTTTTAAAATTGTATACACCAACATTAATCATTACTAGCAGTACCTTTTCTTCTCACAAAATTTTGGATTCAGTGATAGAACGGTTTTTCCCCACTTTCCTCAGCTAATAGTATCAGAGAAGTAGCCATAACAGAAAAATATTATTCACAACTATTTCACTCATGTAGTTACCATGGGCTCACACTTCTCGTGTTAAGTCATTTTCTATAATCTTACACAGGCTACACAGACCTCTAATTTCAGACTTCTTATAGAGCTCTAACACCACCTAAATGACAATAAATGAAAATATTTCATTGTATAATGTGATGATACATTTTTCATGACTTTTGCTTTATTAAAATTTCCATTTTTACTAAAAATCTGACTGCTAGGTATTAATCCTGCATATTTACTTGCCCATATATAAGATAATACATGGGACTTGCCTAGTGGCACAGTGGTTAAGAATCTGCCTGCCAATGCTGGGGACCCGGGTTCGAGCCCTGGTCGGGGAAGATCCCACATGCCATGGAGCAACTAAGCCCCTGTACCACAACTGCTGAGCCTGTGCTGTAAAGCCCACAAGCCACAACTGCTGAGCCCGTGTGCCACAACTACCAAAGCCCATGCAAAAGCGCACCTAGAGCCCATGCTCCGCAGCAAGAAAAGTCACTGCAATGAGAAGCCTGCACACCACAACAAAGAACAGCCCCCACTCACCTCAACTAGAGAAATTCCTTCTGCAGCAACAAAGAGCCAAGACAGCCAATAAATAAATAAATAAATTTATTTTTAAAAAAGATAATACATATATAAGGTTATTTATTACAATATTGCCTGTAAAAATAAAAGATTGGAAACTCAATGTCCACCAAAAGGGGACTAGATAAATAAATTATGATATATCCTTTCAATGGAATGACATGCAAATGTTTAAAAAAGAATTAGAATGCTTCCTAGGTGATGTATTCCAAAGTAATTTATTATATTATTGTTTGTAATAGAAAATATTAGAGGACTTCCTAGGTGGCGCAGTGGGTAAGAATCTGCCTGCCAATACAGGGAACATGGGTTCGATCCCTGCCCCAGGAAGATACCATATGCCGCGGAGCAACTAAGCCCGTGCGCCACAACTATTGAGCCTGTGCTCTAGAGCCCATGAGCCACAACTATTGAGCCCATGTGCCGCAACTACTGAAGCCCATGCACCTGGAGCCCGTGCTCTGCAACAAGAGAGGCCACCGCAATGAGAAGCCCGCGCACCACAAGGAAGAGTAGCCCCCACTCGCCGCAACTAGAGACAGCCCATATGCAGCAACGAAGACCCAACACAGCCAATAAAATAAATAAATTAATTAGTTAATTAATTAAAAAAAAAGAAAGAAAGAAAATATTAGAAATTCTATCAAGCTCCATCAATAGGTGACTGGATAAATAAATTATAGTACATCCATTCAGTGGAATAGTACACACTGTGAAAAAATGAGTTTACTCTGCACATATGGAAAGATACCTGAAAAACACTGTTAAGTGACAAAAGCAAGATTAAGAACAATGTTTATAGCGTGTTAACCTTTGCACTAAAGGAGCAGAGGATTTCAGATATATTTGCATAAAGAAATTCCAAACGAGACACCAGAAACTAATAAAAATGGCTCTACGAGGGAGGTAGACTCAGGTCCACGCGGGAGAGGAGAGGGAGCATGTGAAAATTTTCACAATATACGATTTTATGTTCTTCATTCTTAATCTTGTGAATGTATTACCTATTCAAAAAAATTAATATAGATCTCCATTTATCATTGCTCTAATGTTTGTTTAATAAATGGATTTTAAGAAAATTCCCAATATGTCACTCTCCATCCTTCTGTTGCCAAATTTCCCTTTTGTACTGTGCTCTCCTCTCTTTTACATCAAATGCCTTTCCAAGCTCACAAAGACCCAACTGAGGGAAACAGCTAAGGCAGAGCACTTTGGAATGGAGTTGATTTTGATCCAGTTTGCAATCTAACAAGACATGATGCTAAATAATGAAGTAATGTGGGGAACATATTTGTGTAGAAGTGAAAGATGGGCTGTGTGGTCTGGGTGATGGCCAAAAAGTTGAATAATACAGAATTAACTGTGCCTCTTTCTTGCTAACGTTTTAATGGTCTAATTATGAGAATGTTTAATTAAAATGTTTTCATTCTTAAATGAGGGAAATGATTATCAACCACTGTCTGAAGAACTCATGAAATCTTTATTTCACCGGCTTAAACAGATTTTAAGAAAAAGGGAAGATAACAGAATCACCATGCTGAAATGTCTTTTTTTATACCAAACCAACTTTTCAAATATTTAAGCCATGAATCTATATTTGGAAATCTGTAATCATCTGAGGTCTTACACGGCCTTCCGTTTATTAGAGAGACAAATTCACACAAAAAAGCAACAATGTTTAAATGCGGTGTTCAAAAGGCCCTCTCAGCGAGAAGTATTAAAATGTCAGCCTCATTTGAATGAGACATTATTGACCCCCATTAGTAAGACACGTGCTCGCCATAGCTTTCTCTAATGGTGGTGATGGATTTTTCTCTTGTCCATCCACACACTCCTGCCATGTCCTCTTTTGACCTGGGGCAGACATATGCTAGACAGCTGGCTGGACCAGGTCTGTGGCCACTGAACAAAGCAAACCTTGCTGGCCCACACAAAGGTTGAACCTGTGACCTTGTTCTCATTAGCTCAATGCCCTAACCACCTGAGTTAAACAGCCACCAAATAAAAGGGTGGATTGAATCTATGGATGTCTGTGTGGAGGGGTGTCAAAGCTAGGTACAAAATAATATATAATACTGGACATAACGCTGGTGTTCAGGTATTAAAGGAGGGTGTTTTGTCCTTCTGTAAGCTGTATATCTTGTAACCTATGCCCCAGCGGCATTTTCCAAGCTGAGAACCAAAACATGATCATCTTAAAAAGACCTGTATTTCCCTTCTATACCACAATTCACCATACAGTACCAACCCTGAAATAAAGAAAATGGCCACTGCAATAGTAGTTAACCAGGACAGGTTAGGGGATCCCAGAAAGCAATAGATTCTACACCTCATTTGATCTGTGTTCTCCTGAGCCTTGGGTTTTAAAAGGGAAGTAGAGGTAAGAACAAGAGCCAAGAATTCGTGAGTAGAAGATATAGAAGTTGTTGATCCAGGCAAAGCTTCATGAAGAAACTGTCTATGCTCAATCTATAACTTGTGGTTGAGTATCGTGTCTTTTGTGTGTCACAGGGCCTCTGGTTACAGAGATCTACCAGCAGGGAGAGGAGTTCTGCTCGCGGAACACAGAATCCTGGAGAAAGCCACTGACATCTGCATTCTCACGTTGTCCTTAGCCCTGAATAGACAGTGACTCTGGTGCCAACTTCAAGGGTCATCATGACTGCAGGCCCAATGCAATACTCGCTGAATGTGGAAAATCCCAGATTAGATGAGAAACTTCACCACAAGTGCAATATGAGCAGTTTCAGTGCCAAGGTTTTATTTCAAGGGATGAGATGAAGTTCCACCTGTTAGCGCCTCCTCCTCATCCATCTGCGTGGAGTTTCCATCATCACAGGCTGAAATTATATCTTGGGGCTCAAGAAATATACTCCAATTCACCATCCAAAAATACCACGTTCAAGCTCCTCCCCTCTTGAAAGATGTAGCTCCCCATGGGATAAATCTCCAGTTCCTTAGGTTGACATCCAATAGAAATGCATGGCTCAGTCTTTTTTGTCTTTGCATCCCCACACCTAGCAGAGGACTTCGCACATAAAAGGAGCTCAATCCATATTGAATGAAGAGATAAGTTAATGTCCCTGATCCTATTTAATCTTTCCACTTTGTCCCACTTTGCTGCTCTTACTTAATCCTTCCCTCCAAGACTCATTGTCCCCTGGACATGGCCAGCTCTCTCCTCACTCCATGTCTGTTCAGGATGTCCAACTAAGGGTATTAGCACGTATTGAGTGCTTATTACGTATCACTCTGTATATGTTATCTCCTTTAATTCTAAAGCAAAATTAAGCCGTCACTATTATACCCATTTTCCACAAGGTGCTCAGAGAAATGGAGACTGCGCAGCTGGAGAGCAATGGAACCAAGATTGGAACTCAGATCTCTCTGGCTCCAAAATGAAACTCTTCTCCCTTCTAGAGAATTCTCCCACCCCCTACTCCCATGTACCCAAATTCTGCTTTTGCAAAATTGGTCTGACTCTCAAGGTTGAGTGCGAGCTGTAAGGAGAGGAACTCTTTCTTGTCCACTCCATCCCATAATGGCCTCTCATTCTTTTAACTTAATGTTATTAACAAAATGTCACAGACAACAATCATGGATGACCTCAGCTCTCTACCTATTATTCCTTTCTATTTGTACTTTTAACTTTTCTTTAATCCATTTCTTCTCAGCCTCACTACATTGTAGGCTCAAAGAGGAGATTCTACATGCTGTAATGTGCTGTATCTCTTCAGAAGCATGGAAGACACTTCCACATGTGGTAAGTACCCAACGAATGTAACTGACGAAAAACAACAAATGTCAGCACCTCCATCCTCCCACCAAGAATTTTGTGCCAATTCCTATTGTTATGTAAAATCATTCCTTGAAGTATTTATCTCTTAAGTTATTGTAATAAAGAGAGAAAACAGGAAAACTTGGAAAATGAAATAGTGTCTGTAAACTATTTTAAAGTCTTTAATTATTAACCTTCTAGAACATCTCTGAGATGGCTACCATCCCAGTGTTAGTGAGATCCTGTGGTTAAGATTTTCCTTGTTTCCTTCAAATACCCTCATATTGAAAGGTTAATTACCTGGTTGTAAAAGTGCACTCCGGAATGAAATTTAACCTACAAGTTCTCCATCTTGAGGTGAATATTTTTAGCAGTTTTTTTTTTTTCAAAAATAGAAAGCCATCTGTTTAACCAATGTGAATACATTCTTACAGAAGAATAAAAAAATAGGAATACAGAGGTTCATGGATTTTAAGCTCTTTCGAGTATTTGTAAAACACATTATGACTTTCATGCTTAGAAAAAATATGAAGTGGTGTTTTCAGCTGTAAATCAGCACCAGCAAATAAAGGTGGGCTAGAAAAGTGGGGATATCTTCAGGACAAAATTTTTTTGATCAGCCAAAGTGTTGATCATTTGTGGGACATAGGAAAGGAGGATTTATTGTTTTTGAACAGTTCAATTTTTAGTAAGATAAGCACATACAATTTGAGAGAACATCAAACAGAATGTGGTTCTTATTAATATCACATACCCTTTCCTGCAAAACTTTTCCTTTCCCCAGCCTCGCTCCCTTTAGAAGCAAATAAATATGTTGACAGCTCTAACTTAAGAAGGTGTTAGGCCAATAGCCTCTCCTTTTGAGAAGCTGGATCATTAATTCAATATCATATTACTAGTTTTCTTCATAAACCAAATGCATGGAGACAGACTCTATTCTGTAGGGTTTAATCACACACAAGTAGCAAAAACCATAGAACACAGCTCCTAATCAGCTGAGCCTTCAACCAAAGACGCACTCCACGCACATATGTCACTCCCATTTTCATTAGTATGACTAAAACTCTAACTTATTTGACACATTCGGAAGAGGCTGGGTCTCAGTGTTAGTGATTAGATATGTTCTTATAACAAATATATTGTGTCACTACCAAATGTGTTTATACGCATCAGTGTGGTTTTTTTTTAGTGTTTATTTGTTTATTAGTGGCTGTGTTGGGTCTTTGCTGCTAGGCAAAGCACAGCACATTGCAGAGCACGGGCTCCAGGTGCTCGAGCTTCTATAGTTGCGGCACATTGGCTCAGTAGTAGTGGCTCTTGGGCTCTAGAGTGCAGACTCAGTGGTTGTAGCAGACAGGCTTAGTTGCTTTGAGGCATGTGGGATCTTCCCAGCCCAGGAATCGAACCCGTGTCCCCTGCATTGGTAGGCGGATTCTTAACCACTGCACCATCAGAGAAGTCCCCACATCAGTATGTTCTGTAATTGAAGATTCTCCTCCAGGGCAGATGAATCATTATTTGCTGAACAATCTGCAAGTTACTTATTTTCTTTTCATCCTAAACACTCATGTGATCTAAAGTTAGCATTTTTGTTTTTAGAATCTTTAAGAAAACCAGTGAAGTCTAGGACCTCAAGTTTGATTTATTTTAGGTCTTGTATACAATAGGCACTCAATAAATGCTGACTAAAGAATGAATGACTAAACCCCAACCACCTGAACTTGGGAACCCCAACCCACAATCACAAAGGCCCATACACTAGAGGAGATTCCAGATGGAATTCAAGATAAAAGTCTCGGAAACTAGGCTCAGATCTACCTCCTTAATTGGTTCCACTTAATTCTGAGTTCACATCCCAGAAAGAAATCGTCTTAAGGTTTCCAAAAAGTTCAGACAGAACTGTTTAGGCAGAGGTCCGAGATAATAGCTGTGACTATGTCTTCAGAAGAAGTAGCTTGCACCTTCTTTTGTATAAAAGAGAGCCCTTGGAGTTTCTCAGGGGGCCATCTCTGAGTGGGTGATCCCAGAGTCATGTTCCAGAGGTGCATGCTGTACAGTAAAGCCAAGTTTTGAATTAAGAGCAGTGAATTCAGGGAGTTCCCTAGCGGTCCAGTGGTTAGGATTTGGCTCTTTCACTGCCGTGGCCCGGGTTCAATCCCTGATTGGGGAACTAAGATCCCACAAGCTGAATGGTGCAGCCAAAAAAAAAAAAAAAAAAAAAAAAGCAATACATTCAAAGATCACCCCTCCTACCCCTACGGCCCCTGTTACTGGTGCAATCACATCCAGGTGGGAAACCTGCCCATCTAGCCTGAGACACACATCATAGTCCAGGGGAATGAACCATTCAGATAGGGAGCAGAAGGAAGAAGAGAGCCACGGCCATGTGGGAAGGAGTTGGGCTCCCTGTGTTTATTAAGGAGCTTAGATCAAAATCACCATGCCATACAAACATTGACTAACAACTTCTCACAACACCAAGTTCTTGACAAAGTAAGTCATTAGCCTTTATGCCCAATAGGTGATAAGCTCAGAGGAGACAGAGACAGCCATCTGGATTCACTAAAGTTTGCCTGCAGAGAGCCCAATACCTGTCGTGCATTAGATGCTCAACAAATACATAGCACCTGAGTGAACGGCATTGGGTAAGAGTGGATTTTGCTCTTGTCTGTAGCTCACTATCTGTGTGACACAGAATGTCTCTGTGATGCAGCTTTTCAGCTATAACATAGGGATAATAACTGCATTTTAGTTAACTATGAAAAATAAATGAGTTAACATGGGAAACGCACTTAGAACAGGACCTGGCACATAGTATTCTCTTTTCTATTATTATTATTATTAATTATTCCAACCCCTAATTCCTGGTGTAGGGTGGCCTTGCCCAACTTCTAGGACCTCATGCTGTCCTAGAGGTGCTCACTGGCCTGTGGGAACAGTCACACCTACAATAAATCATCCTCCTTTTGTGAAGAGGACGACAAAGCTTGCCCCTCAATAAAATGAATTCTACAAAAGGCCTAATGTCTTGCAATGTTTAAAAAGATCCTCTCCTCAATATTCTGTAACAACCTAATTGGAAAAAGAATTTGAAAAAGAATAGGTGTATGTATATGTATAACTGAATCACTTTGCTGTACACCTGAAACTAACACAACCTTGTTAATCAATTATAGTCCAATATAAAATTAAAAGTTTAAAAAAATTAAAAGACTCTCCAGAGTGAGAAGCTTATAACCACTCTTGTCCTTAAGTATGTTTTAAAGTTATATCCAAGTTACTATCTAAGGTGTGGTACCAGTCATCTTTCTTGGCATCTCTCATTCCACGGCGAGCTAGTTGAGTTAAAAGTCTCCATTTCAACATCCAACAGTGGCATCCTTGAATAAAGTTTACTATTCACCATTGTAAGAGAAGAAAAACTTAAATGCATTGTCAGAATGAAAACAGAAAAATAACTTCCCCACATGGGCATAATTTGCACAAAATGCCATCACTGCAATTTTGACAGGTACAAGGAGATCCCTGATATTGCTAATTGTTCACTGGGCTTGACCCCAGACGTGATTCAGCTAACTGTTATATTGGGTTTCCTCATTTCCACTCACACTGCGCCTGCAGTCATCCTCTGGGGGATTCTGATCATCTAGGACGGCCCGAGTGCCTGGGTGTGTGCGCCCGGGTCACTGTGGAGGGCTGTTTGAGTATATCAGGAACCGGAGCATCTTAAAACGAAACAGCTGCAGCAGGAGTGGTCCAGGCTTGGGCGCAATACGATAGCTGCTATTAAACTCCACTTTGAGCTTCTCTTGGCTTTGATGATTTCTTTCTTCCTCTCCAAAGTTTATCATTCTTTTCCTGACCTCAAGTCAACCTCATAAAAGCCCAATTTTTGTTTTGGCTCATATTAAAGTTTCTGTTGCATTGTTGTTGGTTTCAGGATTTTGCTTGTCTTCAGGGCTTTTTTGTGTGTTTTTCCTTTGCCTATCTGGTCTGCGAAAACTATGAAGTGAGGCAGCCCCAGCCATTCTAAAGTCTCTTGAATAGATATGGAACCAGGGATTTTTGTTCCCTGGTATTCACCTGTTTCACAGCCTCTTCCCCCTCTACTGTGTCACTTCCTCCTAGTAAGCAGCTGGAAATGCCCTTTTTTTTTCAGGCCGTGTGGTATCAATCACCTTTCTTGGCATCTCTCATTCTATGGCATGCTAGTTGAGTTAAAAGGCTTCATTTCAACATCCAACGATGGCGTCCTTGAATAAAGTTTATTACCCACCATTGTAAGAGAATAAGTGCTTAAATGCATTGTCAGAGTAAAAAAAAAAAAACTTTTTCATTCTGACAGTTAAAAATTGAATGCACATTTAAGTTCCTTGGAAAAGATGTGTTATAGTAACACAAACAGTGAAAGAATTGGAAAGATTATAAAGAGGTAGTTCTAGGGCCTTGTAATCCTACCATGAGGCAAATCATTTAAATGAACTGCAAATATCATTCCCTTGATTAATATACATTAATTCCACCACTGTATTTTGCATCATCTTTTCTTAAGGTGATAATTAATAAGGCATCACTTAAAGACTACTTAATGATGCTAACATGAAGCCAAGACTTAAGTCAGCTAACTCATTGGGACTTTTTCCAGCTCCCAACGACCACCTGGGATTCATCTCAATTCTCTGATTCTGTGTTTCAAATCAGCCACTCAAAGATACTATTTGCTGTCAGCAAGTCCCCTGATTTATTTAATCCTTCCCCAAAATGTGTCCTGAAATTCTCACAATTTAACCCCTATTTGTCATGAAGGCAGCTCCTCTGCAGTGACTAAATCACTCCCCGGCATTGTCAGGTGTTAGCAGAGGCCCTGGGGCTGCGCTGGTGGCCTGGGAAAGCGAGACCAGCCTGCTGCAATATTGCTGTTATTTTATCGTCTCAACAAATCATCAATAGATTTTTTTTAGTTACATTTATAATCTCCACTACTCCTTTCCAAAAGAAAGAACATCGAGACATACTGCAAATGGTAAGTTACTATCAGAGACTCAGTATATCTTTATATTTCCCACTTGAAGAAGGACATTACTAATTCCATCTACAATATGCACATATTATTTTTCAGATTACATAGTACAATATGAGGAAATGTGGGCTCAAATAGAAGAAGGAAAAAAGAAGAAAAATAAATAGAAGAGAAAAAAGAAGAATAAAAACTCTTCTCTGACTTAAAAATAGATTGAGACAATCAGATCCAATGTAGTCTCGTTTCCTCTTCTAAAGTGTAAATCCCGATGAATTAAAAAAAAATACCACGGTGTGCAAAGCAGGAGTCCTGTGACAAGGTGGCTTTTTATGCTTCCCTAAAATAGAAGTAAGAATGAACTACAGGCACTTCCTTGGTGGCGCAGTGGTTAAGAATCTGCCTGGCACTGCAGGGGACACGGGTTCGATCACAGGTCCGGGAAGATCCCAGCATGCCTCGGAGCAACGAAGCCCGTGCACCACAACCACTGAGCCTGAGCTCTAGAGCCCCTGAGCCACAACTTCCAAGCCCACATGCCGCAACTACTGAAGCCCATGTGCCTAGAGCCCATCCTCAGCAACAAGAAAAGCCACTGCAGTGAGAAGCCCGGGCACCTCAATGAAGAGTAGCCTCTGCTCATAACTAGAGAAAGCCTGTGCGCAGCAGCAAAGGCCCAATGCAGCCAATAAATAAATAAATAAATTTATAAAAAATTAAAATAAAGCTAAAAGAACTAATATGAAGGGTTACTAAAAAAAAGAAAGAAAGAATGCACTACAATCAGTAATAAAAATTTGAGGGAATAGATTTGGAAGAGTTTCTGCGGTATCACATCATTATCCTTAAAGTTCACATCTCTGACTCACAATCTCAACCTTCCTCAATTTGCAGATGATCTGGAAGGCATGGGATTGAATTCACTGAAAGGAAACCCACATTTTTATTGTTTTTTATGTTGAGGTACTTGTAGATTCTCATGCAATTGTGAGAAATGATAGAGATCCCACGCACACTTTACCCAGTTTTTCCTAAAAGTGACATCTTGTGAAATTATACTGCAATGTCCCAGTCATGATATTGACATCAATATAGTCCAGATACAGGACTCTGCATCACCAGGATCCCTCTTGTTGCCCTTTTATAAGCCACACCCACTTTCCCATCACCCTCTCTGCCCCTTCACTCCTAGTCACCACTAATCTTTTTTCTATTTCTGTAATTTTGCCATTTAAAAATGTTATATATTGGGACTTCCCTGGTGGCACAGTGGTTAAGAATCCAGCTGCCAATGCTGGGGACACAGGTTCCATCCCTGGTCCAGGAAGATCCCACATGCCACAGAGCAACTAAGCCTGTGCACCACAACTACTGAGCCTGCACTCTAGAGCCCACGAGCCACAACTATTGAGCCCTCGTGCCACAACTACTGAAGCCCACGAGCCTAGAGCCTGTGCTCCGCAACAAGAGAAGTCACAATGAGAAGCCTGCGCACTGCAAAGAGTAACCCCCACTCTCTGCAACTAGAGAAAGCCTGTGTGCAGCAATGAAGACCCAACACAGCCAATAAATAAATAAATAAATAAATAAATAAATAAATAAATAAATTTATTTTTAAAAATCCCTTTAAAAATATAAAAAATAAAAATGTTATATACATGGAACCAGACAGTATATAACAATTTGGGGTTGGCTTTTCCACCCAGAATGATTCTCCAGAGATTCATTTGTGTTGTTGAACTTATCAATAATTTATTCCTTTTTGTTGCTGAATAGTATGCTTAACTGTTAACAGAACGGTGAACAGTTTGTGTGTCCTTTGAAGGACATCTGAGTTGCTTCCAGTTTGGAGCTATTGTGAATAAAGCTGCTATAAACATTCAGGCACAGGTTTCTATGTGAACTTAAGTCTTCACTGAGCTGGGATAAATGCTCAGGAGTGCAATTGCTGAGTCATATGGTAGTTACATGTTTACTTTTTAAGAAACTGCCAAGCTGTCTTCCAGTCTGGAAGACAGAATGGCTGTCCAATTTTTCTCCCCACCAGCAGTGGACGAGTAATCCAGTTTCTCTGCATCCTCATCAGCATGTAGTGTTGTCATGGTTTATTTTTAGCCAAAGCCAGAGATCCAGTTTAGGACAAAAACTGCTAGCAAGGATTCCAATTTAACATATTTTGTTATTTTTAACATTACACAGGGACTATATATATATATATACATATATATATATATATATATATACGTTAGCTCACTTTGGTTTAAACTATACAACTTAAAAGCTGTGCACTTTAGATAAATTACTTAACATCTCTGAACCTCAATTTCCTGATAGAAAGTACCCCTTTCCAAGTAAAGAACTATATTAAAGTAATAATGTGTACATAGAGCATAGGATAAAATCAGTGTTCCATGAATGCTAGTTCCTTCCTCTACATCACTCAGTTTAATCCTCATGTATTCTAATTCTACTTGCTTCCTCTTAATCCATTCCCAGCACCACTTAGAATCACTGCTTCTGTTCAGTTTTATAGCTCTGTCTAGCCTCATTTCAGATGAATATGGTTTAAAAATCAGTTAAGGTGACAGAACAGAAAAAGTATGATACTGCTTTCATAATACTGCTCTACCACCTACCAACTGTGTGAACTTGGGCCATTATTTCACATCTCCAGTCAACACCACTGATGGTTCATCTCTTTATCCTTAGAATGAGAGAATCAGACCTGCTTAACCTGCCCTCCAGAGGTGCTGAGTTCAAATGAAAAAAATATGTGAAAGTAACTTGTAAACAGTGAAGAGCTACACGACCACATGGCTAGTAGAGTAAGGCAAGTTATAGAAAACAAACTCCAGGGCACCAAAGGGTCTTACTCATTCTGCTATAGAACATCAAGGTAGAAAAATGGCAGGAACCATAATGACTTCTGAGTCTAGGATGGTGACACCCCCAGAGAATTGGGTACAAGAAGACCAGAGTACAAATTCTCTTTATATTTGTTTTCATACAAACAATTAGAAATGAATTCACCAACACCCTCACTTGGTCCTCATCAGCAGTTGCCCCAGGCACCCAGGGGTGGGGGAGATCTGAAGGGCAGAGGGGCTAAGAGTGCCTCCACCTTAGTAGGGAAGAACAAATCTGACTCCATCCTGGATCTGTTTCTTTACTTTAACCTTCGTATTGTTGCTTTTGCTACAAGTTAATCACAAAAGAATGTTGACAAGTGCCTGAAATATACAGGATCACCCATTCTCAAGGCTCTGACCTTTAAAGGTACAACAGTTTCCTAGTCATATAGAGATAAAAAGTTGCAGAACAGAGAATAACATTTGTCTTGTTGGAAGTTTATAGGAACATTGTGACCAGACCTAGGTGGACAGCTGCAAGAACAAAGGATGCCAGCATCAAGAAGTTTGCAACAACCAGCCACACACCCCTTTTAGAAAAAGAAGCCTGAATTCTAACCTGGGTGAGATGGCTCTTTGGGATACTAATCCACCATCTTCTTGGTCTGCTGGCTTTCCAAATAAAGTTGTTCTTTACCCCAACAGTTCATCTCTTGATTTATTGGCTTGTGTGCAGTGAGCAATACCAGCTTGGACTCAGTATCACCACCACAAGCGCACGTGGACTGAGCTGTTATGGTTTATCTGGCTCGGTTAGGTGGAAGCAGATTATATACTCCATTTGTAGCTAAACCAACTTTCACCAAATGGACAAAGGGCTTTAAAAGAGTCCTGCAAAGAACCTTATATTGAACCTTATATTCAAAGAATACGGACATTAACCATCAAAAAGAAAATGACAGAATTGATACTATTCTTTCTCCACGTTAAGCACTTTAGTCCTAAAGTCACAAAACAAGGCAGAAACACAGACAACTTGAATCCAACAGTAAATCAACTAGAGCACTCTTAAGTGACCAAGGGTATTTAAAATGTGGATTTGCATTCACAGCTGATAAGGCTGAATCTCACCTTTAAATATTTAAACCCATTGTTTAATTTTTCTTTATCGTGCCCTTTTTTAGTTTAGCTGTTGCATGGGTATATAATGTACATAATATATCAGTAAAGTAGTGCAGATATATAATATGCCAATAAATATACTTTAAATGTTTTACTCTCGGGGTGTGCAATTAAAACAATGAGGAGACCATTGACCTAGGGTATCCAATTTCTTTAAGATGTCATTTCTCCCAGTTTAGATCTTTGTGTTAGACACCAACAGACCACCACACATGGCCAAGGTGGCATGAAGGTAGATTTCCTCTGACAGTTTGGCAGGTTGCTCTCACTAAGATCTCCTCCCCATACTTTTCCAGAGCTTCTAAAGGCACACAGAAGCCTTTTCCTTCACCCTGTCAACTTTGAGGTCTGGAAGTCATGCAGACTCCTCATACAAATCTCTATGAAGTCCATGGGCTGTCAACCCCCCCACATTCCGTGGCTTTCAGGAAGGTACCTGGCATGCCACTCTTTAACGCTGTACAGCTATGCCAGAGATAAGAGCTAGTGTTTATTAAGCACTTACTATATGCCAGACCCTCAGTTAAGAGCCTCATGTGAATCATCTCACCACATGTTCATCATGACATTGTGACAGACTCTACAATTATTATCCACCTTGTACAGATGTGGTAACTGAAGCTAAGGATGCTTAATTAATTTTCCCAAGATCACATGCTGATAGCTGCTCTAGTCAAGATTCAAAATTGTGCCTCCAACTCCAGAGACTTGCTCTTAATCACTATCTTATGTTACTTTACATGTGTAATAGTAGCTTCATTTGTATGTATTGATTTCTTTATAATGTTCTCAAATTTTATTTCTAAAATGTATCTCATTCCAAATGTGTTTTGCTTCATCTTGGGATCAAATATTTACCAGAGCACATCACTGATCCTGTAATAAACAAAATAAATTACATTTACAAGAATTATCTTTACAAACAGATTTTGAAAAATTTATCTTACCCATCCTTGAAAAAAACTATTGTAAATTATTTCTAACATGTAGCAGGGTATAAACAATAATATAATAAAATGTATCTGGCTTACTATTTGCTCAGATGAATCTGAGGTTATAAGTTAAAACTCCTAGCAACCAAGGCAATGAGAAAAATTCAGGATGTAATCTGGTTATTTCCACATATTCAGATGTTCTTGCCTGTGTATGTTGAGGACACCTGAGTTCTCTTCTCAGGTGTTCTCATTACAAATGCCTAGGTTGTGATTTTAAAAGCACTGTAATTTACAAAGCACAGCCCACATCACATGGACTCAAATGCCACTTTCTTGATGTAGCTATTTTATCCTTGATAAACCATAGTTATCCTTATAAACACTTCATTAAATATCACTCTATCTGAAAAAGGGAGAATTCACCATTCAAAGAAAAAGCCCTTCAACAGCCCACATATAATTTATATTTGTAACATAAATATTACAAAAATTTGAAGCAAAAATAGCCACTTGATTGGATTCTGTAATTTTATTGCTGATATCATCTTGACTTGAATAGCACAAGATACAGAGAACTTAATGTTTGGAAAAGCAGAATCACTAGGAATGTAAGGAGGCAGTTTCTTGCTTTATTTATCCCAGATTAATAACAGAGTTGCCTGGTTTCTTCCTGAAAGACCTTCTTTCACCTTTTTCTCAGCAAGTTGGAGTTAATGGAAATCATCTCATGGATATATACTCTATTTATTATTTTATTACTCCAGTTTAACACCAACTTGAAAAAAAATCAATGCTTCTTGACACTAGTTGTGACAACATGCATTCATGTAGAAAGAACAGTGGTAGAGTGGGTTAAAGATCCTTATATTTCAACCCAATATTAAAAATCAAGGTAGCTAGTATTTTCCATATACAAGAATTTACATATATTTCTTTGGTGGGTCTTCTTCATCCAGTGAAAAATCTAATTTTAAATTGAATTAAAAAACAAAAAAGCCAACAACAACAACAAAAAAAACAATCTATTTGGTGATGCAGATCCAACTCATAGCTCTGCTGTTTGTAGACAAAGAGCCAGATTCACCTAAGGAAACCTTTTTCAGACTTTATGTTTCTGCATTCCTCCTGTCTTGTATTTTGCATCCCTCTTTAAGCCATCATTTCATAACTGTCATGAGAAAAGCCCTCATTCATTTTCTCTGATTTTATATCTTCACAGAATTTTTTTTAGATGAACCCTAGCAATCTTTATAGGAAAACTCCATTTTCTGGTAGGTTCTGCAAAGGGTAGAATCTGAAAGTCCAGTGCACTGTCTGTTTGTCACCCAGCACAAGTAGGGACTTCTATTACCTACAAAGGTTTTAGGAAAGTGCTCCCAGCTGAAAGTATTTATCCAATTCCAATTGTTGTTTGAAAGTTTAAAATAGGTGGTACTGTTCCGGGAGCTACTGTTTAAAACAATGCAATGCCTGTTTAGAGGGAAAAAATCAGTTCTTGAAAATCTGAGTTGGTTTAAAAAATAATAACTATGAATTCCAAAAAGAATTCTTACAGAAACATTTATATGCCAGGCGCATGTTTTTAATTTCAATAACATTAGCTTACCTAAATAAATATGTAAAGTCTAATAATTGTTTTCTATGTTTTGATATTTTTTATATTATTCTATTTTAGTGAGTTTGCAAAGAAGCTAATGAATAAAATGAAGGAAAATATGTATCTGTCAGGACAAAGTTGCTGTGGTTTGCAGGCATTGCCAAATGCTGTGTTGAAAAAAAATCTGGTAAAAAGTCATTAAAAAATGCTCTGATTTAAAAAGAAATGAATGTATGTCCCTATAGGATAATGTCAGATAAAAAGTAATTGTGTTTCCTGTACAATTGTGTTTGCTGGCATTTATATAAGCATAGTAGTGCTTTCAGGGTATTTTCATAGTTGTTCACTTAATGTGGGATTAACATCAAAATCTTTATAATTATCTGAGATCACGAATTTGAAAGTGGTGTGGTAAAACATGTTAATGGTTAAAACACTAGCAGTTTTAATACCAAACAGATTAATACACATAAAAGTAATATAATTTGTGCACTGAATAATATGTCAGACCAGTTCTTTTGGTGAATGGAGAATTCTTATGAAATGGTATCCTTCCTAGCTACCAATTTGTATTTCTTATAGAAACACTAAAGCAATCAGCTAGAAAACTGCATGAGAGATACACATGGGCATGGATGATTCATGGACTTGAAATATTATTCTGTGGCTTTGTCATCGCACAATTTCATGAAACCATCATTTCTGAAGTCTGCTCTAAATAAAATTGAGAACCAAAACATGACAATAGGAAGGTAATCCAGAAGAATGAAGGTGAGATTATAAACCAAAAATTAAAAAAATAAAAATTGAAGCATAAAAGAGATTGCTAATTGGCAAGAACAGCTATGAATTTCTTGTATAACCACCAGCAAACAAATGTAGGTCCTTATGTACTTTTAAATAATAAAGAAGCATATTTTAATATGTACCAGAGTCTCATAAAAATATTTCTCTGCCTCAACCTTCCCACCTGGACAGGAGAGGAAAATGGGTAGTCATTTCGAAAATAATATGAAACTCTGGATTAATTACCCATTTCGCCCATCTTTCTTGAATCCGTGTGAAAGTGGACCTCATATCCAAGACCTAATTATATTATAATCCTTGCTGCACTCAGCTACACGGGCCAGGGTAGGGTGTGAAATCTTGGAAACTATACTGAACGTGACAAAGGCAGGTGCCTCCCCCCAGACACGGAGAATGTGAATTAAAAGCCGTATCTGTATAACTTCAGCTGCGCCTGAAAGGGGGGGTGGGGAATGGGGGAGGATCAAGGAGTTAAATCATGTGCTTTCCACTTATGCAGAGAGAATTCATAAAAAGAGATTTATTATCATATTTTCTTTTTGAAATGTAGTATTTGTTTTTGACTTTAAAAGCGCTCCTCGGTATAGAGCAGAGTAAATATTACAATTTTGTGAAACAGCAGCCAAGATTTAATTGTCTGTGAAATATAAGGCTTAGGACCTGATTCGAGTTAACTACTGTTCTGCTGAGACCGACTAAGCTGGCGTGCGGTGGCCGAACCGGCAGGTTCAAGGAGCCCGGCGGGAGCCCGGCCAAAGGCCTTGGAGCTTTATCCTCCTGCAGCCGAGTTCAAGTGACTTTGCACAAAAACTCAAACAAGAATAAGCAGCCACGGAAAACGGCACGGAGCCGGCTAAAGGGTTTAACAGCGAGAGAGGAGGGGAAATCCGAAAACCGCCAACAAGTACAGGAGGAAAATGGGATGGGATGGAAGAGAGGGCAACGGAAGAGGGGAGAAAGGAAGCTGGGCGAGGGCACCCCCTGGACTCCACGTGTGCGCAGCACGGTGCGTTACCACTGGGTGCGCCCCAGCCGCTCGGCCGGGAAGGAGAAGCCTTTCCCCTCGGCTCCGCGTGCCTCCACACCGGGTGCGGGAAAGACCCCGCCGCCCCAGCCCGCTCCCCGGCCCCCTCCCCTCCCCACCCCCTCCCTGCCCCGCTTCCCCGCCGCCACCTCCCCTCCCCGGCTCCGCGGGTCCTTCCTCCGCCGCCCGGTGCGGAGAGAGAGCGGGAGGCGGCAGATTTGCCCCCGTTGCACCGCAGCCACAAGCCAGCCTGTAATTGCAAAGCAAACAAGTCTGAAATATTGGATTGGTCTCAATCATGACAAGATCTACGCTTTTGCCGCCAATTTGTTTGTGCAGCTCTATTTAAAGGCCCTTGATTGAGGAAATGTTGAAAATAGCGGGGAGGGTTCCCTAATGAGTCCTCGGGAGGGAAGCGCGTTGGGGGGGTGGGGAGCCGCCACGGGCGCCGGGGGAGGGACTCCGTTAACCCCTTCCTGCCCGCCTCGGGCGAAAAGCCCTGGAGCCAAGCGGGGGTGGGAGGGGGAGCGGGAGTCCAGCCCGTCCCGCCCCGCGCGGTGACCTCCCGGCGGTCGCGGTCGGAACTCCGTCTGCGCCCGCCTCTCCCCGCACTGCGCCCGCGGCCCGCGCGGTTGGGGCCCCGAGGTGCGGCGGCGCCCTCCGACGCGACCCGGCCCTGGCTCTCGGGCTGGGGGTCCCGGCGGCTGGAAGGAAAAGCGAGACACGCAAGAGGCAGGAAGAGAACACACACACATATTTATTGCGCGCAGCCCGCGTGTCGGGCGTCCAGCGGCGCGCACACCCTGATCTCATTCATCTTCCGTGCGCATCCTCGCGGCTGGAGTCGCTACCCCATTGCTCAGACGCGGTAAGCCAAGGCTTAGAGACACCAGTCTGCGGGGGCGCGGGAGTCCGCCCTGCCAGCTCTGGCTCCGCAGCTGAGGAGACAGAGGGGCCAGGGGAGGCCAGGCCGGGCTGGGTTCCCCGCTTCTCCATCCCACGCCGGTGATGAGGAGCCCTGGGACGCACGGTCCAGCTGAGGAGCCTTCCCTGCTTCTCCCGAGGGGTTTGGAATGAAGGTCTGTGCCCTGAGGGATGACGTCCGCCTCCGCTACTAGCTTTGGTCGCTTTCAAAACAAAGAAAATTGCAAACCGATTGCAATTGGGATACGCGGAATTCACCCGATTTCTCTGTCATCCTTTACACAAGTTGTTTAAGCACCTACTGGGTACAGTGCCTTGATTGGGCTCTCAGGGAGTCCACTGTCACAGGAGGGGAAAGATGTGTGCCCAGAGATCTACCAGAGAGAAGATGGGAGTGGGCGCATCAGAACGGAGTTCAGAAGAAGGGAGAACTGATCTGCGGGAGCAGAGAGAAGGAAAGCCTTCCTGGAAAGGCTTCCTGGAGGAGGTGGCATTTACATCAGGCCTAGAAGAAACCAAGAAGTGTGGATTCTTTAACATGGGAGAGAGAGGGGTTGTTTGCCAGCTCCACTGGCAAGTCGAGGGGTGCCAAACCCACAGCTGAGGACAAAGTGGGGGTCCCACTTTCACCACCTGCTGATCCCCTGGCTGCCCCTCTGACTTGGAGAATGTGAGGTGATCAAGTCCTGAGCCAAAGTTCCAGTCTCTCTTAGGATTGAAAGCCTAGGGCTTGCAGATGATACCGGCAGCTAGACTTTGACCCTTCAGGAGCCCTGGGCTTGGGCCAAAAGGGACTGTTAAGAGCAGGCAGGGGCCAGAAAATGGTGCTGGGCCACTCTCCCCAGGGCTCTTATTAGAGTTACACATTCCCAGGCTTTTCCCAGGGGGATCTGGTCAGAGATGTACCTTGGCCAATCAGAAGTTTGTCTTTCTGGAGTCACAGGCAGAGGTAGACTGGGAAAATGGAGACCCCGAGGGGCAGGGAGAACTGGTTTCGGTGGTACTTCCCCAAGAATGATCTGCGCCTTCTGTCAGCAAAACAAAAAAGCATCAGTCACCCGCGTCTAGTGGAGCCTCTCAATGTGCTCTGAATGGAATCCTATGTTTTCCTGTATGCAACCAATTCCATCGTTTGAAGTTGGATGCTTTGCAAGCATAATGTAATTCCATTTTTTGTTCCTCGAGGTTTTGGCCTCTGTTAACTTAAGTGGGCACTCACACAAGTATTAAAAAGAAAACCATTCTCTTCTGGAAAAAGAGAAACAAAGTTGCGCCTCTCCAATCATGCTGCAGATATATAATCTGTAACAACAAATTCGCCTCCTGGTGCTGCGCATTTCCAGCAAGCATCCTGCCTTCTCTGTTTATGTTGTAACTTTTCTGCCTGCAATTATTTTTATTTTAATTTTCTGTCACTTTAACAGAAACCAGAGCCTTTTCCTTTAATGTTTTGTACACAACATGTTCATTTGGATAAGATGTTCTTTCCTATCCTCTTTTAGCTTGCCTTTCCTTGTGTAGCGTTCTGTATCAGGAGTTTCTAATATTTCTCCCTTTCTCTCTTTTTTTTAAGAACTTGTCCCTGTCTTGCTTTATTTGTTTGTGTGAAATATAGTTTGAAAGGAGATCAGAGAGAGCAGGAGGGGTTTGTAATAAGAGAATGACCGAATGACCCAAAGGCTGATTATCTGTCATTAACTGGAGACTCGGTGTACCCAAATTACCAGGGAGACCTCAGTCTGCCGGATTCAGAAAGGCAAGAGTGGAATGCAGGGCTGAACAGGCTCATGGCGTTGCAAATGAAGACACTCTGCCCACACATTTTCTTAAGGAGATTTCCTTCTAAACTCAGCTCAGCCTCAGTGGACAAAGGTTTTAGATTCTGACATGTTGTACACAGATTAAAAAAAAATATCTGCTGAAAGACTACCTCCAACTTTCCTGTAACTAACTTTTCTGTGTTGTTTCGTTAGGAGCAAAATTGCAGTTAATTGCCTAAGCTCCAGAGAATATTGAGAAATCAGGCCAAGCTGCT
The DNA here is from genome assembly GCF_030028045.1 of Hippopotamus amphibius kiboko. Lineage (NCBI taxonomy): Eukaryota > Metazoa > Chordata > Mammalia > Artiodactyla > Hippopotamidae > Hippopotamus > Hippopotamus amphibius. Next base: position 103,232,341 of record NC_080187.1, read on the forward strand.
TTTGATCTCCTAAACCCAAGCCTTGTAAAAATCGAGGTTTGCCATTAATATCGACAATAAAACGGTTTCTTTTTGTTAACCTGAAACCTAGCCATCGTGGTGAGCCCTCCTCTAGAAGCAAAGGCCCTGGAAAAAAGTAGCAAGGGTTTGGGAAAGACTGCCAGGGCTAGAGAAATCTCTGTGAATTTGCAAGGGAAGCTTCAGAACAGGAATGCGAGCCACACTGCAGTTAGAACTGGGAATGCACCGGGGCTTCCAGCCACAAACAGACCCTTCAGTCACTTGAGTGGTTTGTCCAAAGCCCGCATCTTAAGCTGCCATTTGCTTTCGTATTTTATTCTGAACCGCAGACAGTATTGCAGACTAGTTGAAGTCTATTCCTTACCATTTCCTTAGCATGTGTATGCAAAATTACAATTACTTCCTCTTCTGAATGTTGGATGCTTTCCTCCCGGCTTGGAAGAAAATATTGCTTGTGTGTGTAGGTGATTTGATTGAAACAAGAATGTGAATGAGTAGTTAACATAAATCCTGTAGGGTGTATTTACTTATGCCACTTCTGCTCTAAACTCCATTTATATTTTACTACAAAGTAGCAAAAATCAGATTTATCGTACCTCTTAGGATCACCATAATTACATTAATAACACTTCCCATGTATATATACATCATGCTGCCTGGAGTGAGGCCCCTTCACGGGCATTATCTTTTGTTCTCTTCAGTCAGAGTCAGGATTTTAGCTTCACAGACAAACGTGGATACTTGGCAAAGGATCGAGTTCCCCCTTGTCAATAAAGACCCTCCAGAGCAGCCAGCACATTTGCCAGTTAACATGAAGATCTAGTCATTGATTACTTGGAGAAAATGCAAATTCCTACCACGTATCATAAGGGACATTAAGATGTTTCTTGTACAGTGTACCCTTTAATTATTGTACCCAATGTTATATGTCAATCATATTTCAATTTTTTAAGATATTTTTCTTAAAAGACTTTACTTAAGGATGAACTCGCTGGGCTTTTTTTTTTTTTTTTTTACCACTTTCAGGTTCTAGGACACCAAAAACCCTGTAAATCCAAGCATTGTTGGAAGGCAAATTAGAAGGGAGGGAAGGAGAGAAGGGGGAAGAAGGTAGAGAGGGAAAGGGAAGTAGAGAGGGAGGGGAGAAAAGAGAGAGAAGGGCTACATGGGGGGGGGGGGGGAGGCGTTACAAGTGCCTAGCAAGTTCCACATTTATCCATTGACTTAACTGTTTCCTGATCAGCCCCTTCAGAGTCATCACTGCAGCTGGATCAGCCCCTCCCTGCCCTGTCGCCACTATCTGCTCGGATGAGAAAGAGGAGGGATTCACTCACCAAATCCCCCAGCCCACCCCAAGATCCAACAAGAAAATGCTCAGAAGAAATGAAACCTCAGAAGAGCCAAGGGCAGCTCTTCCTGCCCTTCGTTTCTGAAACAGACATGAGTCCGATCAAACTTGATTCTGCTCTGGAGATGTGTGCTTCGAGCACCACCACGTTTCCGTTTCCGGGGCCACTGTCACTTGCCAAGAGGTAAACAAGAAAGGAAGGGACTACAAAACTCCAGCTAAAGGGAGACTCTTGCCACCACGCAGAGAATATGCCCAGTTCTAGATTGTCCTAGAGGTTCTGGGGTTAAGTGGCCAGTGTGTACAATGACTCAACCCCACCCTTGGATAGACAGAAATGCAAAGCAGACAGGGTGTCACAAAAAGAACACCCTTGAAGCAGGTGGGGCTGGGGTGACACCTTCAAGAACACATTGCTTTTTCTGCCACATTCTGGGTTTGATGTTCTTTCTGGGCTTCTTGGCACAGTTCTGGGATTCACCTCACAGAAGGGCATTACAGATATTTTAAGAAATGTCCAAAGTAACTTCTACGACGTTGGTTAGGAAAATAAGGGAGAACGAGATTTGAAAAACGCTGAAGGGAATTGAGCCATAATTCCCGTAAACATCAAATGTGTGTTTATGGCCCTCCGGCCTGGCTCTTTTCAGGTCCAGTTTATTTTGAGTTCTCATGAGCAAAACACAAGATACAAACTGCCCTTGCCTTTGAAATAATAAATACCTTGAAAAGATCTGTATTTTCCCTGAAAACAGACTGAAGTTTTTAAGAAAATATTTAGTTTAAACCAGATTGATTTTAAAAGTAATATCGCACAAGACCAGAATGTTTGCGAGGGAGAGCACAGCCATTCCAGTGCCCTTTGACTCCCTTCCAGGGAAAGGGGTGGGAGTGAGGGAAAAGAGACAGGAGACACGAGCTCGAAATAAATGTTGGACCCCAGTTCTGTCTGCTGAGCTGAAGAAGGCAGATGTAATGTGCAGCACAGTGGGTATATCATCAGCTACAAGGATCACAAACATCCCCCCCCCCCCAACACGTTGACGTGGTCTCCCCAGCCGGGTAAGACTGGTTGCAGCGCAGCTCAGGGCCTCAGAGAAGGGGAAGCAGTTAGGGCGCCCTTGCCCTTGGAGGATTCCTCCTGTGGGCACCCCAGAAGGCCCCCAGCCTGCATCTTCTCACATGTCCCTGGAGTACTTGGAATGTGTGCCCTTTGGGGAGCAGCACACCAGAGGCCACACTAGTACAGACCAGGATGGCGTGCCTGGGCTGACAACTAAGCCGGGAACATTCTCCTCCCCCCTTTCTTTTCCCACTTTCCCCCTCCATCATTACCACTATCATCACCTCCATCACTAGCCCCCCAGAAGGCATAAGGCATCTAAACTGGGGGCAAACGTGAAACGGCATCTTTGCCTCACAGTTTTCCAAAACAGCAGATGAATCCAGTATCGCACTAGACCTAGAGAAAAATGTCCCAAAGAGAGCACTAACAGGAAAAAGTGGACTCGGCTGTGCATTCAGAGAGGAACTCCGCCAGTTAGGGACCCTAGAGTTCTCCCACTTGCCCCCTCCCTCCAAGCCCCCTTTCTAGGGCTGTAGCCTATGCATTTTGGCTTTCTGAGATTCATGAAGCCCTAGACCCTTGTATCACATTAATTAACTGATAATGACACTGTCAGTGAGGACTGATGTTCAGATTAGCATCTTTTATGACTTTTTTCTGTCCTACGTTGTCCATCTCTTTTATCGCTTGCCAGGCTCTCTGGGACCATGAAGGGTTTTGTCCATTTTTTGTTTCAATTAAAAGAGCATGAGAAAGACTGAAAGTGGCAAGTTCTGATGCCTTTGCCACGGAGGCCACTCGCCTCTGCTGGACACTGCATCCCAACCCCCTGCTCAGCCCTCTGCCTGGCCTCTTCCTCCTCCTTTCAATTCCCCAGACTCCCTCTGGCCTGAAAGCAGCCTGCATCCACTTTCCCTGCATTTTTATCTGTTCCCAGCCAGGGTGCAATCCTGTTACTTTGTCTACCTGCTCCCAAGGCCTAGATGTGTTTTTGTAAACACCGTTTTTTTAATGTATCAAAAGTCAGAGGATTGAACTACCAGTATTTACACATTCAGGGTTTGCCTCCCTGGTGAAAATATAAACAGAAACCAACCACACCATCTATATTCTTTCCTTGAAGAACAAGGTCTTTAAAAGACTCTCCTTGTGCTCAAAACTGCAGACCTATCCAAGGTGGGAGTCTCAAGTTCTAGGTGGCTGTTTTGTTCTGAGCCCAAAGGGTACTTACCAACAAATCTGATTTCAGCTACTCCCCGCCCCTGTTCTCTGCCTTAAGATCTCTGCTGGGGGCATCCCTGACTCCTTACTGAAGGGACAGAAGGGGCCGTCATGCAGACTCTCTCTCCCTCTGTGTTCCTTTCCCTCTCCCGCAGCCCAGCCACCTAAAACCTAAAACACGTTTCTCAACACTGGTGCCCAGGGCTCTGGGGTTAGTGGCTGGCAGCTGCTCCGATCCCCCGCAGCTCAGGAGTTGGGGGCCCCCCAACCCCGCCTGTCCTCTATTCCTGCTGACCTGGCCTTGCATTCCCAACTGTGTACCCAGCAAAACACACGAAGCAGGCAAGGAAAGGGCTGTCTTCACCCAGTCCTTGGGGTGAGACTCCCTTTGAGGCCTGGGGCCTGATGCTGCCTGCCTACGAGGGACAACGCCCAAGATCGGGTAGCCAGGCCCAGCGGCAAGTCCCAGGCTGCCCCGGCCCAGGCGGGATCCTGCACACTCCGCGTGGGCTCCCTCTAATTTACGGCTCCTGTTGACCCTCTTTTCCACACCGACACTTCAGCCGGAATCCTCAGCTACACATCAGCCTCCCCTTGCGCTCCCGGCCAAATGATCCCGGCGGATCATTTCAGCTCCTGCCACCTCCACCACCCGCCCCTCAATCTCTCGCCAGCCTTCTAGAGATGCTCACGCCACTTGGGCGCCTCGGCCTCGGTGCCCTGCGGCCGGGTGACTTACAAGTGGAGATCCATTTTCCGTTATAATGCGTTCAAGATCACCAAGGCCAGCAGTCTAAACATCCACGAGCCGTCCTCCCGGCCTGCCTCTTAAACTGGTGTTTAATGGTTCCCCTCCGATAACTAAACCTGCTTTCCACAGATGCCCGTTTTTATGGGAGAAGCAGGAATGCAGAGATGTATTTATATGTTTGTTCATAAAAACTGGAAAATAAGCTCTGAACACGCTATAAAAAATATTCAGTTACTTACCAGACAGGCTAGTTAAACCAGGGGAACACCGATACCGGCCACACAACAAATTCGGGGAATCGAGGTGCCTGCGCTTTGAAATCGCCCAAGGTCTGTCTTCGCTGGGGCTGGTGTCCCTGAAGAACATGGAAATAAGAGTATTTACAATCGGCTTGACCGTTGGTCCCGCGGCCTCCACCATGATCTCCAAAAGCTACCCCCATAACAGGAGCTACCCGAGACGGCCCTGGCCTGGGTAACGTGGTAGGTAAGTCCAGCGACGCCGAGGCGGGCGTTTCCAGTCCGTGCCCGGGTCAAAGCCGCAGCCTTGCCCCGCCGCGCGCCCCGTGCCCTGCGCCCCGCGCCCGGGGTCCCGCGCCCGCCTCCACCGGAGACGCGCCTCCTGGGGGCCCCGCCGCCCGCCGCCTCTGCTCCTGGCCCCGCACGGAAATGCGCCCGATGCCTGCTGGCTTTCTTGCCTCGGTTACCTACAAAACACTTGGAAAAGCATATCTGCTTCCTTTTTTTTTTTTTTTAACCAGAAAAGAAAGCGGAGTAATACCGTACCTGGTTTAAGATTCTTCAATATTTGAGACTTGGGGGGGAAATATTTTAATAGTGAAGCATCTGTTAAACACTTGCATTAACCTCTGGCTGATAAAAAAGTTTTTTTAACCCTGCCCCCCCTCGTTTTAATTATCTTCTGGTTATGAAGGGGTAGCCAATCCTGGAAGAGGACCTCGGCAATTAGCAAGGAGAACATCAAAAAGTTTTATTGCAGAGAACGCGAGGCGCCGCCCCCGCCGTCCCGGGATTGGCGTGAGGAGCCTCTGACGACATATATTAACCCGAGCGGCCCTAAAGATGTAGCTGTACATGGAGATCTTGCTGGGAAAATCTGCTTGCTCCCCTCACGGCGTCCAGCCCCGGAGAACCGCCGCCGCCGCCGCCCGGGAGCTTCCACGGCCGCCGCGCAGGCCCCTCCGAGCCCCAGCCACCGCCTTCGCGCTCCAAGGCGCCTGCAGGGCCCAGATCCTTCCCCCGAAAGAAAGAGAGGATCTGAGAAAATGGATGCACTGAGACCTCTCTGAAAGCCCTCCGAGAGAGCCCGAGAGGAGCGCGGAACACGTTACTTGCAGCTAAAATCACAATCAAGGACCAAAACAACAACAACCAAAATTTTCATTAAAACAATAAGCGCCCAAGAACCCAGATCAGGCTGGTGGGGGGAGGGGAAGGGGCGGGAAGGGGAGGGTCGCATGGAGGTAGCTTCACAGTGAGCGGTCGACCCCGCCGCCTCCCTGCAGAGCCGGGCCGGCTCCCTCAGCCGCGGCTTGGACTCGCCCCCGGACTCCGAGTAGCCGCAGCGTCCGGCGCGCGGCCGGGGCGCGGAGCCCGGCGCCTCCGCCGAGCAGCCCCGCGGGAGCCCGGGCACCTTTGCATGAGCACGAGAGGACTGTGCCTGCCCGCAGCCGCCCGGGAAGCAGGAGCCTGCGCGCGGACCGTGGAGCAAGGCGGGAGCCGGAGGCGGCGGCGGCGGCGGCCAGGGGCGCACGGTGCCGGGACCAGCTCGCCGCGCCTTATGGGGAGCCGGCGGCCGCGGCGCTGCTGAGGCGGGCCAGGCCGGGGGCCGGGGCCCGGGCTGCAGCAGCCCCCTCTGCGGCTGCCGGGCCGGCCCGGGCGCCCGGGGGCTGGGGGGTGGGGGGTGGGGGAAGCCGCCGAGCGCCCAAGCGGGGGCCCGGGCCGAGGGCGCGGCGGGGCTGCGCGCACGCTGGGGCGCGTGGAGGGGCGCGGAGGGCGAGATGAGTCTAGTAGGGGGCTTTCCCCACCACCCGGTGGTGCACCATGAGGGCTATCCTTTCGCCGCCGCCGCCGCCGCCGCTGCCGCCGCCGCCGCCAGCCGCTGCAGCCACGAGGAGAACCCCTATTTCCACGGCTGGCTCATCGGCCACCCCGAGATGTCGCCCCCCGACTACAGCATGGCCCTGTCCTACAGCCCCGAGTACGCCAGCGGCGCCGCGGGCCTGGACCACTCCCATTACGGGGGGGTGCCGCCGGGCGCCGGGCCCCCGGGCCTGGGGGGGCCGCGCCCGGTGAAGCGCCGGGGCACCGCCAACCGCAAGGAGCGGCGCAGGACTCAGAGCATCAACAGCGCCTTCGCCGAACTGCGCGAGTGCATCCCCAACGTGCCCGCCGACACCAAGCTCTCCAAGATCAAGACGCTGCGCCTGGCCACCAGCTACATCGCCTACCTCATGGACCTGCTGGCCAAGGACGACCAGAATGGCGAGGCGGAGGCCTTCAAGGCGGAGATCAAGAAGACAGATGTGAAAGAAGAGAAGAGGAAGAAGGAGCTGGTCAGTATCAGGGGGCAGCGGGCAGTGGGGTGCGGGGAACCGGGGATCCCGGTCTCTTTCCAGTTGGGCTGAGCAAAGGCACGCCGCGTTCTTTGGCCGAGCCCTGAGCCAGGGTGGCTTGCACCAGGTTGTGGTCAGGATGGTTTCCCGAAGGAAGCAGAGGGGGTGGGGAGGGTGTCAGCACGCGGAGGAGGTTGAGAGGGATGCTTCGCGCTGGTAATCTTCCCCCGGTTATCACCGCTCCACCAGGCACTTAGGGCGCGGGCCTCGCGGACACAGGGTCCGGCTCGATCTTCCGATCGCACTGGCCCGGACCCCTCATTCCCTGCCCTTTAGAGCCTTCATTTGGCCTCCAATCCGATCTTGCTTTCACATATTTCTAAAATAAGTTGCCCAGAAGCGCTTTATCCCAATTATTTCACTGTTGATCGCATTTCCCCCTCCTTGAGAATGAGGCAGCCAGTGATTCTAAGAATTTTATGGTTGTTCTGATTACTCTGCCCGTAAGATGTAAAGGTAAACATAAAATAAGTACTTTTAACTTCAAAATGTAGCTCGTTTCTCTCTGGCAGTGAGGTTAAAATGTGTCTTCCCAGATGAGTATGCTTCACAGGTATTTCTTGTTTTGTTTGCATGAGCCCGTACATCTTAGGACAAATAGTAAATATTACCATGATCATTGAAACTGTTGTTCACAGGAACACGAAATTATAACCGAAAATTAGTTTTACCCAGTTCCTACCAGGTGCCCAGAGGGTGGAGGTGTTCAGAGCAGGACTATTGCCATGAAAGGCCTGGAAAATAATCCCATTTGTTGAGGTTTTTTTCTTTGGGGCCTGTGGCGCTTTAGTCGCTGCAGAGGCGAGTGATCCCGAGTAACCGGGGATTTCAGAGGCCTTGGAGGAGAGGCACTGCCGAGCCGAGCCCGAGGCCGAGCCGCAGGGCGACAGGCCCAGGCCAAGGCGGAGGCACCTCGCCCCATCTTCTCTAGAGCGCGGTGCTGGGACTGCGATTGAAAACGGGGAAACCAGATTTAGCGCCGACCCCCGCTCGCACCCTTATATCTGGACTTAGGGAGAAGGACCCCGGTTCCTCCATAAACGACTTGAAAACGGGTGGTTGTTTATAAACTTGCAGATCCGGGAGTTGAGCGCAGCCGGCGTGTGAAGGCCCGGGCGGTAGCTAGAGCAGCGCCAGCCTTCGTAGCTCTTCTGCTGGGACTGGGACTTGAAACCACCCCACCGGCAATCCCTGGCTGGCTCTCTCACTGTCTCCTTTGGCCGGGAAAAGCGCGGGGGTGGCATGGAACCGGGTTTCCTCTGATTTTCTTTCTCCTTTTCTCCCCCTCTCCTCCCCTCTGCCCAGAACGAAATCTTGAAAAGCACAGTAAGCAGCAACGACAAGAAAACCAAAGGCCGGACGGGCTGGCCGCAGCACGTCTGGGCCCTGGAACTCAAGCAGTGAGGAGGAGGAGGAGGAGGAGGAGGAGAAGGAGGAAGAGGAGGAGGAGAGCGGGAGCCGAGCCCAGGAGCCGGATGCAAACCCAGGACTCCGGGCAAGCTCTGCGCACTCCGCTCTGAGGACTTCCTGCATTTGAATCATCCGGTTTATTTATGTGCAATGTGCCTCCCTCTCTTTGCCCCCCCCTTCGAGGCATCCGCTCCCCACCTTCCCCTCCAAAAAAAAGTGGATATTTGAAGAAAAGCATTCCATATTTTAATATGAAGAGGACACTCCCGCGTGGTAAGGGATCCCGGCGTCTCGTAGATTCTCTGTTTGTGAATGTTTCCTCCTGGCTGTGTAGACACCAGCGTTGCCCCCTCCCCACCTCCCCACCCCTTTCAGATAAAGACAGCGGACAATAGTGTGTATGTGAAGTGTATCTTTAATACTTGGCCTTTGGATATAAATATTCCTGGGGATTATAAAGTTTTATTTCAAAGCAGAAAACGGGGCCGCTAACATTTCCGTTGGGGTCGGTATCTAGTGCTGCCGTTTCATCTGTGGTGGTTCTCTATTTGAAGATGTTTCCAACAGCTACTTGTTTTTGTGCACTTGCGTCCTCTAAAACTAAGTGGAATTTAATTAATATTGAAGGTGTAAACGTTGTAAGTATTCAATAAACCACTGTGTGTTTTTTTTTTTTTTTACAAAACCCCAATCTTTTAATGGTGGATACCTCAAAAGAGTTTTGAAAACAAAACTGTTATACTTGTTTTCATTATATTTAAAATATTCAGAAGTAAACTAAATTATCATGATTGCCTCTAACTTTGTTTGATAGAGTCAGTGGTTCCGACCAGTCATCAATGTGAGCTCCCCGCCTCTCAGGGCTGGCGAGGAGGCCCTTTAAGGAGAGGTGTCCTTGGTGAAAATCCTGCCAAAGGGCCTGGGCTCCATCGAGTCCTGCCTCCTTCCCTCTGCCCCTGGCCCCCAGGAGAGCGCTGAGTGGGCTGTGGAAGGAGGGTCTGGCCAGAGAGAGGCCTGGTCGGTTTGCTCAGAAGATGGAAAGGTGTTCTCCTTTTCCTGAAATCAACAAGGTGCCATTTGGTGGGGGCTTCGGGTTTTGTTTGAGGAGCCGTTTTCGGTTCAGGAGTTTTGGAGCGAAACCCAGGCGTTATTGCAGCCGCAGGAGCTAGTCTAGAGTTTTTAATTCAAAATATAGGGCTTTCATCCAAGAAAAGGGAAAAAAGGCCAGGAGAGAGTGAAAGAAGAGGTTTTTGCTGGTCTTCTCGATGGGGGGTGGGGGTGGGAGCTCATCTGAGCAGGCCGGGGGAGGGGGAGGGCCTTCGGATAAAGTCCGTGATTAGGTAACAAGGAATTCTACGTCAAGTAAGAAATCGCGAACTCGACCCAGGATTTAAAGGGGGGTGAAGCGGGCGCCAGATTTACAAGGAGCTATGGGGAACTCAATATTAACTGTGCGGTGTCTGAAGCCTTCCCAGCCGCAGGCCAGTCCAGCCTGGGGCTCCCTCCCGCGCTGCCAGCCTTCGGGACTCCCCCGTCGGAGGTTCGGGCTCCGGGAGTCCAGGCACATCCCGGAAGGAAGTCCCCGAGGCCTCCTTTGCCCGTAAGGCTTGGCCAGGGCGGAATCTCTGCTCTAGGAGCCGGAGAAGCTCGAGTGCCGGAAAGGACTCGGCAGGCGGGAGAAGGGGGTGGAGGGAGGGATGGGGGGTGCGGAGGGGGGAGGGAAGAAAGGAGAAACGTATTAAAAAGCGGTTTGTTTCATGAGACGCCGCGTGTACAAATCTGGTGTTAGGGAGGCTTGCCGGAGGGTTTTCACCTTGGAACCATGCTCGGGGTGATGTTCGCACCTTGGCCTCGGGCACAGGCCCTCCCCGGCCATTTCAGGGGTCCCCCTCTGGCCGGTGCCGCCTCCGAGCCCACCGCCGGTAGCCCGGAAATTCGCAAGTGCCGGGCTGGAGGCGGGCGAGCTGCGCTGCGGGGTTCTGCTGCGGGCGGCTGCCGACGCGAGGGCGCGGGGTTAGAACAACTCGGCCAAAGCGATCTGAACTTTCTCCCCTCGGGTCAGCCGGCGCTGGGCCGACGTGGTGGGCGCGGGGCTGTGTTTACAGACACTTGCCTTTGTTTATAGCGCTGAGGGGCGGAGGGAGGCGCGCCCTGATTTTCCCTGACTCTCGGGATCCCTGTCCATTTGACCGAGTGGCGCCCTCCCTCTCCTGCGTCCAGCCGCCTTTTGCGTCTTTACTTTAATCCGTTCAAGAGAAGGATGCCAGATCCTAGGGGCGGAGGGAAAGAGTTTCCCGAGGTAGTGGAGTGCATGGTGGTGGAGGCGGTGAGGTTTTCAAAACAGGAACTGGAGAGCAGTTATCTTCACGCGCATATGTGCCTCTGCGGGCCTGGGGTGGTTGGTCTTCCTCGCCATCTGGGCCTTAAAGCATTTCTGCTGGTTTAACACTTTTTCTGGTTTGTTAAACACCAGCAGAAGGGAACCAGAAGACCCTGGCAGCACCATCGCTACGAGGCCGCCGGCTGCTGCACATGTTTTAAACCCGCGCTCCAGAAACGCGTCCTCTTTGTCTGGCCTGGGTCCGGCACTGCCCGCCTGCTCTCCTGCCCGCCCGCCGCGCTGCTCCCTCGGGCCCTGCAGCACCAGGCCCTGACACTTCCACCTCCTGGACGTTCTAATCCAGCGGCACCCCCAATGGGCCAGACATCCGGCAGACCGACACCCCAGGGGTCCGAACCCCCTAACCGGACGCACGCGCTAACGGGCCGGACGCTTCAACCAGCAAAACACCGCAGATTGTCGGTCACTCCCGCCTCCCCCACATGCCCACCCTCCCAACGCACTCAGCCACCCTACAACCCGCCCCGCGTCGTCAAGTCCCAGGGCAGAGTGGTGAGCTAGGCAGGCGTTTCTTCTACGCTTCCATGCTTTTCTCTTCTACACTTTTCTTTCTCTTTTAACTTCCTTTCTTCTTTGCGTCAAAAAAAAAAAAAAAAAAAGTTTCCAAGCTCCAGCCTTGTGGGACTGGCTAAAAGGCCTCTGTTTTAATTGCTCGGATAATGTGGTCGCTGCCATTTTGTTAAAAGCAATCACTCCTGCAGCGAAATCACAAGCTCTCTAGACAGGCCGGAGCCGACAAAAATGCAGGATTTGACGTTAAAAGCTAAATGGGAAGCTGGGGCGGCGGAAGGTAAATTGATGGTGTATCTGGTTGTCAGGGCTCGGCCCCAGACCGCCGCGCAGGCCGAGCGCCTGATAACCCTGGAGCACCAGCGGGGCCAGGGCTCGCCACCGCGTGTGTGTGCGCGCGCGCGCGCGCGCGTGTGTGTGTTTGTGTGCGCGCGCGAGCGTGTGTCTGTGTTCCAACAGACCCATTCTCAACTTCCTGGAAAGTAATTTGGGAAACTCGACAGAGGGGGACCCGAGCACACTCCCTGCTCTTAGACGCAATTTTCTAGGACTTTTCGCCCCGCAGGCAGGACACTTACTGCGGCTTTCAGAGGTTTTTTTCTCTTTCAGGTCGAGATGCCAAGGAGATGACAGCAAGATCACTTGGAGTTCTTCTTGCCTTCTAAATCACAGGGCCACGCTCTGGGGGCTCAGTGGGAAGCTCCAGCCTCCTATTCGGTTAGCCAATAGGTCTGGGCACCTAGGAAACGTAGGCCTCTCACCTGGCTGTCCTCCTCAGGGGTGGCAGGACTAGGCGGCCTGGTCGTCCCCTCGGTGAGGTGGGTGCAGCAGTGGTTCCAGGGACGATAACCTCCGGGCCCCTTGGAAATCAAGTGTGCTGTGAATAGGGGCAGGAGGGCGGTTACATCCCTGCCCCCTCACCTGGGCCGCTGCAGGCCTCCGTCCGGGGCTGGTATCCCCCACCCTGTTGTTAAGCTGGCAAGAGGAGGAGTGAGGTGTGTGCACGCGGATTTCTCAGGAAGGGGAGCCGAGGGTGACCGTGAACTCGATGCAAAGCCACACGGAGCCGAAGGAGGCCTGCGAGCTGCTTCTGAGACTAGTTTTGCAGAGAGAGCCCGAGCCAGCTGTGAGGGCCTGAAGTGTGTGTGCAGGGGGGCAGTAAACTGGGCACAGGATGCCACAATAGCCGGCGCTGCATTTGCACGGCGGCTCTACAAAGCGCGGGAAACCGCTCGGCTCTTCCTGTAGCTTTCAGGAAACGCTGCGGCTCCAGCTGCGCGTGCGGCCCGCGGTTTTCTCCCCCACAGCTGCCCTGCTTTCTCCCTGCCCGCGAGTCCCACCCACGCGCCTGGATTTGGAGACCCGACTGGTGGTAGGTGCCAAGCGGAGATGATCAGGAAAGGCGGCTTGGGGCGTGTGTCCCGGGGAGAGCTGCATCTGGACCCTGGGCGCCGCCTGTCTTCTCCGGATCTGTTGACCTGAGGGGACCCATTCGCTCGACCGGGCCTGACTCCTCGGGTCCAGATCCCCGCGCGAGGAGGGGGCGCCCATCAGTGCCCAGGCCTGTGGGAACCCGCGCATCCCTCGGAGAGAAAGACCCTGGAGTCTCCCCGAGGCCCGGGAGGCCCTCTTCCCCGGAAGCCCAGTTGTGCCGTAGGGTTTACGTCCACAGGAGAATGGGGGACCAAGTGTTGTTTAACTATTTGGCAAGAGAGGAGGGGGGAGGGGCAACCCCAGGACAGGAACCCATCCCATGTTTGGGGACGGACGGCTGGGAGCGCGCACTGCCCGCCGCGGGTCCGCGGGCCCGCCAGGCCAGGCTCAGCTCCTCGGCGGCGGCCCGTCGGCTGGTGGAGGTCCAGGGGTGGGGGGCACTGACTCACACGCGCACCGGCGAGCCTCCTCTCCTGTCCCCTCCACCCTGCCCAAGCCAGCCCCCTGCAGGAGGGTGCCCCCGCCTCTCCCTTAACCGACCCCCCTACACACACATTCTCTTCCAATTCTCCCGGCAGTTGGGCCGCTTTGATGATCAGATGGTAGAGCCCTGATTACAAATTTATTCCCGGCCGCTCCGTCCGTCTTTATCTCCGCTATTAGGGCCATCTGGGAGTGATTAGCGCCGCGCCCGCGCCCGGCCGTGCTGCCTATCTCGCCGCGGCGGGGCCGGAGCCTGGCTGACGTCAGGGCAGACGGCTCGGAGCCATCCCAGCCGAGCTGGGTGTAATCGGCGGCCGCGCGGCCAAGTCCTCCCGGGCCAGGCCGGCAGCTGGAACGCGCCGCCCGCCTGCGCGCGAGGACTTTCTCAATATGTATTTTTAGTCCAGAAGAGTTTTTTGTTTTCCTTGTTGGAGGTGAGGTGGGTCCGGTGAACGTCTCTACGGGCCCCCTCCCCACTGTAAATTTTCCAAGTCACTGCATCTGGTGCATCCGGCCTAGAAAAGACTCCCGCATCTGGCCCCGGCCAGCAGCGCTCCTCTGCTGCCCCTGCGCTGGGGTGCTGCTCTCCTACACCAACAGCTGCGGCCCCTGCAGCCGTGCCCATGCAGGCCGGGGTACCAGGAGGAGGTGGCTCTTAGGACTGTCCAACCGTACTGGCACCCGATTGGCCCCTACAGCCCTCGAGCTAAAATAGTGGGAGTTTCTACATAGTGGGGTGGCTAGGCAGACGCTGGTTATGGAACAGGACTTCTCTCCAGGCCACCATCTTTGCACCTGCTGTTACAGCCCAAAGGATCAGAGAAGCAGAGGCTCTGGACACCCTTCTGCCTCCCCATCCTCCTCAGGAGTTGTCCTTGACACAAACCCTGACACTTCGAGAGGGCAAAGATGCCCGCTGGCAGCTTTGTCCTCTACTATGTCTCAGTGCCCAGGGCAGAGGCCGGGTGTATTTGTATATTTCCTGGGCGGGAGGAAGACACCCCTGACCTCAACCCTGGCTCCTTGGGGCGCTGGCCTGGTCTTTGGGATGAATTCAACTCCAGAACCCTTTAGGTTGGAGCTTCCTACACTTACCTAGGGATCCCAAATCCCTGAAGAACCTGATAAAGACATAAATTCAGCCCCCACCTCCACCAGAAATTCTGATTCAGCCAGTCAGGGGTAAGACCTGAAGTCTGTGGTTTTCAAAATCCTCCGGGGGATTCAGGAACCACTTCCCGATGCCACACAAAACCACTGCAGCCAGTCCCTCACCCTTGGCACTCTCTCAAGGGCCCATGTGAAACACTGGACAACCGGCAAGGGGAGCGCTTTCTCGTGGGGGGCGGGCAGGCCTGCATTATGTAAAGTCTCTACAGGGAGAGAATTCGGCCATATCGTGGATCAGTCCCACACCTTGATTTAACTGGGCAACAGCAGGGATTCAAAGCAAAGCCAAAAGCACAGGCTGCAAGGCCGATCTGTTTCCTCAGAGGCTACAGATAATGTAGCTAGAGGGAAAAGAAGTCATAGCCCATAACTGGAGTGTAGTGATGAGAAGATCTACTTGGGAGGGAGGAGGCAAGGGTATCTAAAATAAACAGGGGATCCAGTCGAGGAAATTTCCCAAATGTTCACCCTTCCTCAATTCTTTGAGGTGGCTCCATACAGTAAACTCCAAAGTGTCTTCTTGTAGTCTAGAAGGAAAGTGAATAGTTTCCTCCTAAGTTGGTGAAAGCATCACACTGAGAGAGCTTGAGCCCCCGCCCACCCACTGGTATCCCCAGCAGAGGGGAAGGGAAATAAGGGGTGGGGTGGAGATAGAGAATGAGGCTTTTAGAGACTGAATCCTTAATAACTGGAGGAGGAGGGGCTATCTATGCTTCTAGATGGGGGAAGGGCAGGTAATGGCTGCACCAAGTAGTTTTCCACAGCGCTGGTAAGTGGCTTCTCCAGGTTCTCCCTGTTAAGGACTGCCTTCATAGTGGAGTCCACTCAGGCAAATAGGCAGTTTCCTGAGTCATTCAGACCATGTACAAACAAACAAAATTGACAGCAAAAAACCATATCACTTCTTCCTATGATACTTTCTTGCACTTAGCCTAAATGAACTTTTACTTGAATTAAATGCAATGAATCAATGTGGCCTACAGGCCCAGAGAATCCCAGTTCATATTTCTAAGCAAAGGAGACGGCTCGCAGGCAGCTAAACCATTTATATAAAGGATCACAGGGTATTCACCAGCCCCCCACACCCCAACTTACAACCCAGTTTTCTCAAATAGTATATTTAATGCACAACTGATATGAACAACCAGACTCAACCTGATATTTCCCAGTTACCAGATGGAGGGTTTCAAAATGTCATTCCTTGTTGTAGCACCAAAGCATCTTGCAATTCATTGGTGCAAGGACTAAAGAGTTGGGGAGACCTGCAGATTTTCCTGTAGGATGGGGTGATTTGCTGCTCGATTGTTTGCTGCTTCCCCCACTGAAAGGACTTAGAACAAACAGTGCACTTAGGCAGAGAGAGTTTTCAACCTTCATTAAGTACTTTGCCGAGAAGAGACCAAAAAAGGTATCATTCTAAATTAAGATGGCAGTAAATACCTCCTTCTGGAAAGATGGAAGCCAGTGGCCACTAGGCCAGTGCAGGATTGCCTTCTATTTAAAGAGAGTTGTTGTTGCCTTGAGCTGACATTTTGTCTTTATGATAAGGCAGAAACGCAGGAAACAAAAATGTGCGTTTGTTGCTTTTATTTTTGAAGAAGAAAATGCAGGCTAAGTCCCTAAGTAGAACTTGGTGAGGAAGGAAAACTGGTGCGGTTTTACTGGGAGAAAGTGGCCGCCAAGCCGCCTGACCATCGCCTTCGCCTTGCAAATCTGGTTTTCATATTCTTCCTCAGTAATCACCCAAAGCCATAACTGTCTCTGAAATTATTCATTAAAGTCATTTTCAGGGATTCTCACAGGATGACTCTTTTACGTTTATGATCTTCTGAGAGCAATGACATCAGCCTCTGTCTCTTTTCCGCTTTTAATTAATGTGCTGGGAGAGGGGCCGGGACTCTGTCGGTGGGGAGGGGTGGGCGGGGGGTGGGGTGGAATTCGCTGGCCTCTCTGCTCCCGGCGCGGTCAGCTGAGCCCGGGCGCGCAGACATCCTTTGATTAAGGAGGGTATTTCGGGGAGTGCAGGCTGCGCAGAAGATCACGGCTGTGCCCTGTGGTGCTGTCAGCAGTGACAGATCCCAGATGGGGCCGCTACTGTATGGCAGATTGAGTTTCTCAGCAGAAAACTCACCCTCCCTCCTAAACGTCTTCAAAAACCTTCTCCAGATACTCCAGGTCGCTTCGTGTGAAACTGAAAAAGTCCAACCCCAAAGTTGGTTTTGTGTGCGTGTGTGTCTGTTAGGCTCCCCCCCACCCACCCCCTTCCTCTTCTTTTTTCTCTGCACTTCCTCCTTCTCTGAGCATCTTCGACCCGCAGGGCTACCCACCCGGCCGCTAAAAGCGCAGACCTGGCAGGCCTGGTGGTTCCTGTTCGCCTGGCCCAGCGCTTCGCCGTCGACTCAGCACCGAGGGGCCCCGAAGGCAATCCGGTGGGTAGGGGCGCAGCATCTGGGACGCGGGAGCAACTTGGAGCACCCCAGGCAGCCGGGGTGGAGGGCGCGGGGAGAGCTGGGGGGGGGGGTGGGGGCGGGAGGATTGAACCTTAGGAGGAAGGGGAGAAACCGGTCTGGACCCCGCTTCCCTTCCCTGTTTTCCCCGGCGGAGGGCCGTCCAGCCAGCCCTGGCAATTTCTGGGGCCCCGCGGAGCCCGGGAAGGGGGCGGAGGCTGTCTGCCCGGCCAGGAAGGTCTTGCAGGCGGCCTCGGGAGCCTCTGGGGCTCCTAGTGATCTGGGGTGGGGAGATGCGGGCGGCGGAAGCTGGATCCGGGCATTTCCCAGGTGAGAGGGGTCGCAGAGAGACCCAGGTTTCCACTCAATCAACATCCGCCCACTTGAGAGCTGCCAATCTGGGCCCCAAGTTTCCCATTCCTGGACACATATCGGGTTGGAAACTCCGTTGCATAAACAGTTGGACTTCTTTTAAATCTTTATTTAAAAATTAAACAGCCCCGTCGGTACCTCCTCAGAGGCAATGGCGTTTCCTTCCCCGTTGCCGACCCCTCCCAATGGTGCCTAGGCCGGGAGAGAGGGGTGAAAGGAGGAGCGGAGCGCGCGCGGCACCCCGATTCTGCCCGGATTTCTAGACCCCCACCCATCCCTACCCCACGATCCTCTTAACTGGGGCACTCGGGCGTGTTACCCCGGGCCTGGGCTGGAGGCGAAAGAGAGAAAAGGAAGGAAGGACAGAAACCTGGAGAGGGCGAGTTTGCTTTAATTTAAAGATAAGACATTTTTCTCTCCTTCAAAATACCCGTGTAGCCACCTCCACCTACTCCCACACCACTCTGCCCAGCTTGGAGAGCCTCAGTTCGGCTTACAAAAGAGTCACTATGGAACCGAGAGAGGAGCCAAAGATGCCGCAGACGCGAGGCCCAAGGTGCGGGGGGGTGCGGGGAAGCTAGCGTCCACCCCCGGCCCCGGCCTGCCCTGGAGGGACTGCCTTCTGCACCTCTAGGGCCCGGCCCGGGCTTAGCTGAGCTCCCGCGCAGCAGCCGCTGGGCGAAACTAACTTCGTCTTTGCGCCCTGACCCAGGCCTATTGTAGCCAAGGCTTCCGGTCTAATATCTGGTAAAATCAGATGCCACGCTTTTGACGCCCTCCATTCTGCCCCCCTCTGCAGACTCAGTCTTAGAAAAAGTAGGACCACTAGATCCTATTTTATGTCAACAACAATCTGGTCTCCCAGTATCCCCCCACATTTTGTATAATGATCTATATGGATGTATGCAGTTGTTTGCAGTCGGGGGGCACAAGATGATTTGGGAGAAACCTGTGAACCCCTATCACAGCACTCTCCCGAAAAAAATAATAAATCTGGCAGTTATTTCCCCCACCATTCTCCCTGGTTATCAGGTAAAAATCACAAAACTCTTTATACAACGACAAAACACACACAATTTCAAAACTCCCGCTCGCCCCCTTTAGAAGGCAGCTTTTATTTTCGCGGCCCACGCTGGATGAAAGTAGTTTATTTTGATTTTTTTTTTTTTCTTGTACCCACATGCCTTGTAAAAGGTTTCTGTGCACGGGCCCGGCCCCCCTCTGATGACCGCAGGGCCTTGCTTCCAGACTGCTGCCCCCGCCACTTGGTTTTTAAGTCCTCGCCTGGAGCCGAGGTGTAATTGCGACCCCGCCCGAGCCGCGAGCCTCCCGGGGGGACATTTGGCCGGGCCTGCGCTGGGGCCGGGACCTCCCAAGTGGCGAACCTGGGAGCTCCGAGCCGCGCGGCCCTCTCCCTCCCGCCGCCTCCTTCCCTCCCTCCCTCCCCTGCGGACTCCGCTCCTTCTGCCCGGGTCTCCATCCAGCTCGTCCGCGCCACCGGCGCACGGCATTTCTCTTCCCCTCCACTTTTTTGGTTTTCTCTTGCCTTTTTCCTCTCCAGCACCTTTTTTTACCGCTCTCTCCGTCTCCTTCGCGTTGGCATCCCAGGCCCAGGGAAGCAGAGTGGGGCTATGTCGGAATCTGGAGCCTCTGGCCCCGCGGGTGCTGCGGCGGAGGCGCAACCGGGCGCGCTTCTGCGTAACGTCAGCGCGCGGGGTAATTTACCTTCCCCGGGCGTCTGTCAATATGACTAATTTCCACAGGGGTCAAAAAGCCTTTCTCCGGCAGTCCATCTTGCAACGCTCTCTTACGCAGCAGACCCGGTTAGTTGTTTTGTTTCCAGCCCTAGAAATAAATACCCTTGGGGGCGTCGCTGCCTGGGGAGTCCGAGGGTAGCAGAGGAATATATACACGGCGTCAATTAACGGCAGTTTTCCTTGAACTACGAACTGTGATTGGGCTTAAACGACAGCGAC
The DNA here is from genome assembly GCF_030028045.1 of Hippopotamus amphibius kiboko. Classification (NCBI taxonomy): domain Eukaryota; kingdom Metazoa; phylum Chordata; class Mammalia; order Artiodactyla; family Hippopotamidae; genus Hippopotamus; species Hippopotamus amphibius. Next base: position 103,251,586 of record NC_080187.1, read on the forward strand.
CTGCTAGCCTTTTAGTTCACATTACCTAACTCGTCCTTGATACCAATGATGTCTTTAGAAACAGGAAATCTAAAACGAGGGAAATTATTGCTCCACTTTCCCTCTGTTGCGTGTGGATCCCTATTGAAACATTTTCTTTGCGTTTCGGGGTGTGATTTAAAGATAGAGAAAGCGCGCGTGGCTTGCTAATCTGGCCTAGACAGAGAACATATCATCCGGTGGCATTTTACAATAATTTCAAAACTGCTACCGACTTTTAAGTGTGAAGTCAGTGCTGCGGATTCAAATGTTCTCCGGGACTCTCTATAGGCGGCGAATTGATGCTGGTTGCTTAACTCCGACTCACTTGGAGAAATGGGCCGAGAGAAGCCAACGTGGCTGGCGGCGACGGGCGATTCCCGTCTGCAGAGCCCTCTCCTGTCTGGAGCAGGGCACCTAGTCGCAGTCCTTGGGTGATGAGGAAGGTAAACCTCTCCAATCCAGGTCCAGCGGGAAGTGAAGTCGCCGGAAAACCCATTTCCCTCGTTCCTAGGCTATGGCACTGAGGCCCCAACAAGTAAACTCACCGAGTTAAAATTTTAACAAACTCCCTGGGAAAGCACGGCATTCCCCCGCCTTCTCTGTGGCCTGTGGCGAGTACATGCTTGCACCGTGGGCAGTTAGGAGATTCGGTGAACCCCACCGGAAACGTAAGAACTAAGAAAGCGAAGCTGAAGAGAGGAAGCCACTCCAAGAGCTGCCTCCACTCGCAGTCCCTGATCTCCGCCCGCGGGAGTGGGCGGCACTCACCCCCACGCCGCGACCCCACCTCCCGCCGCGACCCGCTGATCCGCGCCCCCAAGCCCGGCGGGTGGGCTCGCGCGCGCGCTCTCTCTCTCTCACCCCCCCTCCACACACACACTCCCACACCCCACCCTCTGCTTCTCTCTCATCTTGTTGGTGCATTTATGACCTAATGAAAGTATATCCTTTAGGGAAAAGACTGTCTATAAAACATGAAATATGAAGAACCCGTTTGAATATTCCCACTCCCGGTCAGACCTGATCTTAAAGCTTTTTTTTTTTTTTAAGCACAAATACCTTGACTCCTTTTGTTGCTTCCATAATCACTCTGTTATTCTTAACTAAATGCTGAGACTTGATTCTAAGTGACCTCTGCTCGTTCCCTGTGGAAGGAGGAAAAGTCTCCAGCCTGATGTATCTTCATTTTGGGAAAGGCCTGCCTGGTGGGGGGTTGGGGGGCGGGGTGGGGGTAGAATTGTACTTTCTATCCCCTGTCATCTTTGGAAAACCCTGGCTCCATATGTTCCAAGTGCTGCTAACAGCTGGGGAAAGCAAGGGATCTTTCAACTTCCTCCCCTTCCTTCCTGCCCTACCTTCTCCCCCAAATGTCACCTTTTGGGGTCTCAAAAACATTGCCTTGTTCTTTCTCCTGGTCCCTCTTCTGAAATGTCTCCCACTTTCCAATATAACTGAGTACCTCCTTAGAAATCACGTAATCACCCGTTTTCATGGAGAAGAGAGGGTCTGACTTTGTGTTTTGGGGGATTGTTTATTAACATGAGTGGGTAGAGCAGAGATAATCCCCCTTGTGATTTTCTGTGTACCATACCTTTACATAAAAGTTTTTAAAAGTCCTTTTCATTTTGCAATTGACCTTTGCCATGGGAGTGGTTTAAGTTGTTTACTAGCAAGGACTATGCCACCGGAAAAACTGCAGGCATTGTAAACTCTAGTGTGAGCTGATGGGATGGGTCCCCAGTTGGGGTGGAGTTGTTTCTTTGCATATTTTAAATTTTTTTCTTGAAGTATAGTTCTTTACAATGTTGTGTTAATATCTGCTGGACAGCAAAGTGATTGTTATACATATATATTCTTTTTCAGATTCTTTTGCATTGTGGTTTATCACAGGATATTGAATATAGTTCCCTGTGCTATACAGGAGGACCTTGTTGTTTATCCATATTTGCATATTTTTTAAAGAGCGAGGCAGTTCCAGCTTAAAGGCTTTTTTGGCATCCAGGGACCATTTAATGATCTGGGGATGAAGTAGGTCGATTATTCAACTCACTGTTTAGTTGATCCATTAATTTCTGAGTTAACATCACTAAGGGAATTTTTACTCTCTTTTTTATTTAGGCTTGAGTAGAATTTGCCTAACAAGAACTTTTGCAGCTGGTTAAAGCCTAGGGAATGGGCAGATGTCCTAGGTTGAAGTGTTCAGCCCACCCTGAGAGGGGTAAGGGGGGAGTAGGCTGACAGGCAGCCACTTCTAGGGAAGGGTCTCATCCTCCTTGTACAAGAAATTGTCCATTTTCAAGTATCTATTAGGAAGTGTCAATCCTTTTTCTTCAGTTGTGTTCTAGCTCAGCCTTTCCACTTAGGACTGAGGGTTTGGCTGTCCTGCAAGTCAGTGTTTCTAGTAACCTGGCTTAACTGGAGAAGCAAATGGCTTTCAACTGGCAAATGTTCACATCTGAGAACAGGAGAGGAGTAGTGTATACCCTGCCTCACCTAAAGTTTTATACTTCTGCATTAAAATATTATTTTCTAGTCAGATTTCCAACTTATGACCCATTGAGCAAAACAGAAAATTTTATTACATTTTTCAATCTCATATTCTCAGTAGATGGCCTCTAGATCCTCCTCCTCAAGACATGATATTATGTCTAAAAGTGCTCAGCATCTAGCACCTCTCACATATATCCTGATTAGATTAATTTCTCATGAATAGGCAGTACATTCTTGTGGTTCAAAAATATACAAAATGTATGTGTGAATAGCCTTTCTATATCTGTGCAATTTATTTCTCATTGTTATTAATGTCTTGCATATTCCTCCAGAGCTTCCTAACACATAGAAAAGCAAATAGGAATAGAATTGCTATGGATCTGGAAGGCGGCAAGTTACTCCATTTGTATCTGTTCTGCTGATGAGGAGGGCTTGGGGGATGGGGGCAGATCCCTGGAAGCTTTGAAGAACTTGAAGAGGCTCATGTCAAATACAATCTGGTTAGGGTGTGAGATGCCTCCTGATTGCAATTTTAAAATATCTGGGAAAGAGAAGACAGGGCACATGCAGAACAAATGATCCCTAAGGCTCCAAATTGGATTGTCTTTTCTCTGCTGCTGAATCCAAAGAGTAAGGACAAAGGGAAGAAGGAAAGGAAGAAAAGTAGCAGAAAGAGTGAGGTTATCAAATTTAAAACTGTGGGAATTTGGCTTCTCATTTTTTGGTGTGTTCCCCTCACCCCAGTCAAATTTAAAAGGACTAAATTGTTATGCACCAAGGAAATCACAAGTAAATTTCCTCCTCCTATCAGAGAGGTTTTGCCATTTTCTAGCCTGTGGACATTTTGTATGGGTTATAAATGGGGGGGGGGGGGCAGTGGGTGACTGGGAAATGCACCCGTATTTTAAAACAACTGAGATAAACTCTGCAGTGTAATAAGGTAGAATATGTAGACTTGATAGACCTCAGGCATTTTGTCCTTTACAATTCAACAAGACAGAAATAAAGCCAGAGTTGATTGTGCCCTATACAGAGCAGATGGCACCTCCAGCTACATTAGTTACATCAGGGCAGCTCTCAGAGAGGCCAAGGGGTCTTCCTGCCCAACAGTGACTGACCCTGACCATTCTCTATCCAGGAGTCAGATGCAGATGGAGAAGAAGACATGCCTTGCAGGAAAAGTGCCATGCACAGGGCCCCCTGCCAGGGATGGGGCCAGTTCTGCTATCTGGGGTGTTCTGTGACTTCTTGGTACCTGGCCAGAATTGCAGTTGCTAAACTGGCTCAAGCGCACGCTCCTCCTCACCATGCCTTCCCTTATCCTTGTCAGTGGGGTTGAAAGCATCTTCAGCTTCTTGATGAACTATAGCTATTACTCATGTGTGTGTGTGTGTGTGTGTGTGTGTGTGTGTGTTTAGAGACAGGGTTGCTAAGTAGCCACACCTTGTATTAATGTCAAAAATCTCTCTTCTTTCACTTTGGGATTCTCCCTGCCCCAATCTCATAGTAATACTAGAAGCAATAAAAGCAATAAAAGCTCGCTGCTGATTCTCTTTTCCTCCTCTGAACAGATTCTTGCCTGTCCCTCTTAAGGACCCACTGCCAGGTTTTAGCCTTAGTTACTGTGGTTAAGCCACCTTCCGAAGGAGGGTAGCTTTCAGATCACCCACTGAGTTCAAATGATGTCCTGGTAGGACCAAAGGGCATTGGTAGGTGAAAAGGACCTCAAACCCCTGCCCCCTGCAGCCCTGGAGCTGTTCATCAGACTGGAAGCCTAAGGCTCACATAACTCTAATTAATGTGTGCATATGTTGGCCAGCCTCTTGGCCAGTTTTATGAGGTTTCACTAGCGGTGCTTGAATCCGCAGATCAGATGAGGATTAAGGGTCCTAATGAATCATGTGACCATAAGTGGTCTTGGATGGTGGCTGTGATCAGATGACCTACCCCTGTTGTTCTCCATCCTGAGGCTCTTTTTGTGCCCGAAGAGGAAGGCTGGTTTAGAAGGAACCAGCCAAAGAGGGCACTGGCAGAAGTTTAAAATGTCCTCCTCTTCTGCATCTTGGCACAGAACATTACTGGAGTATGTGTGTGTGCGTGTGTGTGTACCCACACACATATATATCTCGAATCATTCAGAAATACAGAAGAAAAGTTTCGTCTTTGTCTTAACAGTATAGAATTTAAGAGTGGAAATGGGTCTTTGGAGTTCTAAGCCCTTCTTCACAGATGAGAAGACTCAGACTCAAAGATGCTCCTGGTTCCTGGCCAGCATGTGCCACTAATGAGTAAAACTGGGGGAGGTGGGCTCCTCTGCTCTCCTTAGATAGTTATTTCCAGGGATCTCTCATTTAAGAGTGATGAAGGTAAATAAGGAGGAGATGGTGGTAGAAAAGGTTTTGAAGGAGGAAAAATGAAATAGAGGGCCAGGCGGGAAGAAAGGTCACCAGAGAAATGATAATCTGGGGGTCGGTTACTGGAGGCCTGTCTTCATATTTCCTGAAAGTCTTTACTGCACTCCAAGACAGCTATTAGAGGCTGATGTTTTCACACCACAGATACTTTGTCCTGTGTGTGTGCGTGTGCGTGTGTGTGTGTGTGTTTAAGCCAGTCCAGGAGGACAGATTCTTCTCTCTTGGGAAGAGGGAGTGATGTTTCCAAAAGTGAAGCAGCTCTCATCAAAAGCGCTGGTGGATCTGGTGACGACAGGGACGCGCACTTTGCTTAGAGCCTGGAAGTTGTCAGGAGGCTGTGTAGGGGACAAACCGCAGGGTCCCAAGGTGAGTGCTTCGGGTAATGGGTTCCAGGTGGCTGCGTCCCTGGGTAGGACAGAGGCTGTGGCCGGGCCAGGGGACTGGCGACGGTTTGCAGGGAATCGAGGAGAAAGGGAGGATCGTAGATCACTGCGACAGAGAAAGGCCAGGTGGGAAGAAGAGAGCGCGGGAGGAGCAAGATTGCGCCGTCACCAAACACGAAACCCGGGGTGCTGGATTCCACAGGGAAACAGTCCACCCGCACAGCCGCCAGATGCGATCCGCCGTCCGAGCTTAAGATTCTATTCGGGCTCCTCTCTGCGTGGCGGAACCAGGAGATGGCTCTTGGCTTTGCACAAATTCACGCTTTAAAAAAATGTTTTTTCATCCTTTGGGCGTGGGTTTCGGTTGGGTCTGAGGCTGAAGGCGGTCTGGTCGGATACTGACGGTCCTCGGGAGCCATCCGCGGTCTTTCCTTCAGGCTCAGAAAGAGAACTGGACAAAATGAAATATCAGCAAGGAAACGTAACGGCTCCCACAAGCCATCCTTCCAGGGCTGGGCGCAGTGTTTAGGCCTCAGCGCTCAGGTTCGAAATCCGAATAAATGGAGGCCAGTCTTGGATTACACCCCGGGGACGGCATTTTAATGTAAATGAAAAATATGCTTGTCATAACCACTTGCCGGCCCTGAAGCACCACTTGAGTCTCCGTTTAATTAAGGGGGCAGGAGGGGAGAATTACCAGCTAATTAAACTCAAGTCTATTTGTAACTCTCCCTCCGTCGCTGCCGACTTTAAAATGCGAAATTATTTTTAAACGTGCCCTCATAGGAGCTTTTTAAACACAGGTGAAAACTAAAGGAGAAACTAGGGGACTACAGGCGGGAGAAAGGAGGACAGAATAAAAGAAAGAAAGAAGACGGAGAGAGACGCAGGCCTCCGGGCTGAGTCAGGGGCACCCGGCTGCCTCTCCCCGGCGGCCTCTCTCGGCTCCCCACGCTCGGAGTTGGGCCACGAATGAAGCCATTTCCTCTTTTCCCAGAGGTTTCGACTTCTCTCCTCCCGGCTGATTTCCCCGCAGCTCGAGGACGTCACCCCGAGCAGAGCCCGGGGGCGCGGAGCAGGCCCAGCGCTCCAGGTCCGCGCGCCGGCCGGGAGCGGTTCCGGGGGCCGCCGGGGAGGAAGTGAGCTCACGGGGGAGGCTGGCCCGCGGCGCGGCGCGGCGCGGCGCCGGGAGGTTTGCGGAGCCCGGGCAGGAGGCCCGGATAGCGGGCCTCGACTGGCTCTCCGACGTGCACTCGGTTCTTGGCGGCCGCGGAAGGGGTTCCGGGCGGCGCGGCCCTGTGGCCGCTGCCCGACCCTCCTGCGCGCCCGCCTGTCCGCCCACGCCGGCGCCCACCGCCGCTCAGCCTGCACCCGCGCCCCTGAGAATACCAGGTCGTGGAGCTCGGGTTTACCGTGCGAACGTTGAGCTGTTCGCAGGAGCTAACCGGGGCGACCGCGGCCACCCCCTCGTGAATACGCTCAGTACATCCTCGTGCTTCAGAAGAATCAGGCGCGGGGCTGTCTCCAAACCTGTACCATCTGCCATCGCCCGCGCCTTCGCCCCGCGGCTCCGGTGCAGTCCCGGCTGGGAAACGTCGACAGAGCGAGGCCGGCTGTCTCGCCGCCACGAGGCCCGGAAAACAGCAGACAGGAGCATCTCCAAACTGACCAGGCGCCTCACGACGCAGGGGCGACTGCCCGAAGGGACCCTCCGCACCTCGGCCTTCTGGGCCGCGATGCTCCTCCAGCCCGACCGGCGGCATTTGCGTCGGAAGAGAGCGGGGGACCATGTGGGACCCGGCTTGGGGCGGGGTAGCTCTACGCCCTGCGGGGAGACCCTGGCCCCAGGGCCTTCTCAAGGCCTTGCTGGAGGACCTGCCCTCGCCCGAGGAGAAGGCACCTGGGCACCAACGTAGCGCGGGGGCTCGGCCCGTGGCCTGGCTCCCCGTGAAGCCAGCCTGTGGTTCAGGCGTTTGGCAGTTAGGGACTGGGGACCCCCGGGAGCTGTGTGTTGGGGCGTGGGGGTTATGGTCAAACCACGAGGATGGGTTCTTGTATGCAGGGCACAATGTGGGAAGGCTTGTCAAGTTTGTGTGCTCTTGATGTGGAATCAGTTGGAGAAATTTGCATCAACTAGGACCTTTTCACCTCCATCCCACCTCCTGCAGAAAGTACCCGCATACCCCTTGTCATCTCTACCCAGTGAATGGACAGGTTGTCTCATAAAATTAGTAAAATCTTGTTCTCAACCTAACTTACCACGTGATGGTTATCTATTTTAAAATTCCAGGTCTTTCTCTGTACATTTATGGGGGAGGTGGTGAAGCCGCCAGGTGTCAACCTTGGCAGTCAGGAAAGGGAAGCTTTACCGAGGTTTCCCGGGCGTGCTGTCAGCTTGCGCTTCCCCGCCCACTCCCGCCGTCTCAATGCGCACCCCACCCCTCTCGGGTCTGTAATCCCTCCCCCCAAGTCTCTGCGGTCGCAGCGCCTCCTGGAGTCGCGCACCATGCAGCCGAGACTCTGGGCCTTGCAGGCCAGGCCGGAGGGACCTCGCTGCCGGCTTTGGAAACTCTCCATTTTCCCACAGTATTTCACATTCATATTACTTTTCACACCCTGTTAGGCAGTAATAGCGCTGAACCTGCTAAACAATTCCATGCACCAAGCCAGCCCTCCCGCGACCACTGCCTTCATAGGCCTTCACTTGGCGATGGAAAATGGGACGGCTCTCTCAGCGTGGGGCCTTGGCGTCCTTATTCTCTCTTCTCCTGGGATCCACCTCCAGAACCTAGGAAGCTGGTGCTGCTGGTGGCCCCTGGGTGGGGGTACACAGGTGTAGAAGAGGTCTTAGCTCTGGCCTTCAAGAGGGTGGAGGGGGTGGTTGTGGAGGGGAAAAAAAGGATGTGGGGACTGTTCCAACTTTTGGTAATTATGTGCGACTAGATGGGCAATTTTTCAATGAACAAGGCCTTGCTCCAGGCCTCCAGCAAGACAAGAAATAGGACCTGGCCTGCATAGTAAGTCCCGCCTTCCCTTCAGGAGCACTGGGCACAAGGGGTAGCATCTGGGCACTGAGGGGCTGGGGTAAGGGAGTTAGAGCCAAGTGCCCAGGCAGGAGAGCTTCAGAGCAGAGGAGAAAGCAGTCAGGCTGGCTCGGAAGCCACTGCTCCCTGCACCAAGCTCTTTGTCTGTTGAGTGGACTCTCTTGAGTGGCACTTGCTCCCAGACAAAGGGGGGAAGGGGCCTCAGAGTCCAGCTACAGTGCACTGCAACTTGATTGGCTCAGTGGACACTGGGATCCTTGCCCTCACCTGGGCCTGGGTTCCTGTGGGGGGGGGGGGGGGGGTTGGGCAGTGTACTACCTTAGCAGGCCTGTGGCCCTGGGGCTTCAATCTGAAGAGTTAGGGGAAGTTAAGAGTAATCCTCTGCTGCTCCTCCAGGACCCCACTTCCATCAGGGGGAGTAATGAAATCTGCCATCCTTGTACCTGGGGGTGGGGGTGGGGGCGTACTAACTTCTAAGGAGAGCCTATTATGTGTGGAGCATTTTACAGGCTGCATATTGTTTAATCTTCACAAACTGTAAGAGGAATATTTCCAAACCCTGTGTGTCTGCAAGGAAGCTGAAGTGCAGAGAGGAGGGACCTGGCTAGAGTCATAGATCTGTGCCTGCAAACAAACTCCAGGCCCCCTTACTACCATTCTGCGCTTCTAGCAATGTCCTGGGAGTTGATGACACACCGAAGGGTCCTGCAGCCTGGGCCAGGTCTCCTGGTGACCTTGAGAAGGAGTTGAGCTGCCTTCCGTGAGCTTCTAACATGCACTCCTAGGGGTGATTGAGGTCATGGGAAATTTGGGAGCGGGGACTTAAGGCTTTGGGCATTGTACAAGCTGTAGTGCCTTTATACCTATTCCTCCAAAATATCATGAGGGACAAAGTTACCAGACTTTCTTACTCAACCAGGGGAGCCCAGAGTCCACCACACAGGTCCCTCAATGTCACTTTTCTTGCCCCACCATACCAGCATTGAGAAGAATTAAACTCAAATTCACTGGACTTGTTTCTGCTCTACCACTAATATCTAACCTGAGCCCAGAGCTCTCCCCTTCAGCCTGGGAAGGGATTAACATGGTTCTTAACTTCCAAGGGCCACCTCACCCTATCTCTATTTGTCAGGGCCAGCGTTTAGAGTCTGTCCAGTGAGCAAAAGGGACCACCCAGCTCTAAGCGGGAGGAGGACTGAGTGTGGGGCTCTGGAAACCTACGTGTCAACTTTCGGCAGCCAGCGAAACACAGGGATCTCCACCTCTCAAACATTGTAATTTGTGTGCATCCACCTCCCAGAACTTGTTCAGTAGCTGCCTGTCCTGGACTCCCCTTTTGTCTATAGAGAGGTGGTCAGCTTACTTACACTCTAGAGAAAATGCTTAGATCTGCGCAGAAGGTGGAATGAGAGGGTGAGAGAGAATTGGCAATGCCAGAAGGCAAGGAAGGAGGTGTGCACGCCTGTAGCAGGAGGCAACTGTGGTTTGGGAGTTGCTTAGGGAAGCGTTTTTTCTGTTTTCTCGCCTACAAAGACAGTCCCAGCCTAGATCCTCTCCATCCTCTATTTACTTTCCCTTTTTCTTTACTCAATTGATGCTGAGCCTGGGCAAGAATTATGGAGCAGGAGCCCACATCCTTCTCTTTAGAGCAGTCAGCTGCACAGGGTAGCCACTCCAGGTGGGCATTGAGGACATATTGTGTTAAAGAGTCCCTGAAGCCATACTCATCCCTGTTGAGCCCTCGCTTCCCTTTGGGCATGGAGGGGAAAGTTCTGGGGCAGTTCCTGAATTTCTGGTTAATATAAGAGCTCTGGACCCTAATTTCCCCTGGAGCACTGTTCCAAACCTGGAGGCAGCTAAATGAGCAGTCCTTTAATAGGATTTTTCTTAACCCTGCAGGGTATATTAATTCATTTTACAGTCATGGGGGAATGGGGGAGAGAGAGTGACTATGATGATTTCCTAAATGCCAACTAGTAACTAGCTCCTCTACCCTGCCATTTTGTTTTATAAATAATGATTATCTGACTCTGGTGACAAACAAGGCTGATAGACAAGTACAAACCAAGTTAGAAAGCTGCAGTGCACTACTGTATTTCTCCTTTATCATCTTGTACCATATTTCTGCTCCTACTTGTGGTTGGTGGGCCACACTCAACTTTAGGAACACCAAGTCCAAGAGGCAGAGCAGATAGTGGGATTAGGTTGCCAATTTGAGTTAAACTTGGTCTTCCCAACTCCAAGCAGGATGCCATGACCCAGAAGTAAAATCGCCTCACCTGTCAGGAACTCTGGCAATCTGGAAATTCTAAATATCAAAAATTCAAGAGGGAAATGGAAAAAAAAAAAGCCCAAAACAAAAACTGCAGGGAGAGAGGGAAAGAAAAGGGAAATAATTGTGCACAAAATTCGATGGGCTTCGGGAACTCTGCCTGAGTTTCCAACAACCCAAGTTAAAACCTGTTTGTCTCCACTTCACTGGGTTTCTCCACGCGGGTTCCTAGAGTGCAGTTCCCTTGCTTAGTACCTCCGGGGTTATTCGCATGGGAAGGGCACTTTCCAGCGGGGCTGGTCTCCTGCAGGGCTCTATCCACTGGCGGTGGTAGGAAAGCTGGAGGCAAGGCATGGGGATGGAGGAAGCCCCGGAAGGTGAAGTCAGGTCCGGTCGAGGCCCTCTCCCCAACCGGGTACCGGACGGGCGCCGCGCCCGCCATCCCTGGGGAGCCCCTGGGCTCCTCACCATTCCGGATAACTCGGGCCAGAGTGATCTTATCACAGTTATTAATGACCAAGGATGATTTCTTAAGCCAGGAACAAAAAGCAATGGCTCCAAGCGAGCACACCAGTGCAGCGACGCTCTGCGCGGTAGCTGTGAGTGCGGATGGCACCGACGACAAGCTCCCCAGCTGCTGCTTCGGCATCTACTCCGTGCCGGGCGGAGAGGTGCACGACGGCAGGCTCTGAGCTGCCTAGTGTGCAGTGATGCGGGGCTGGAAGGCAGTGATGCGTTAAACAATGCGACTGCACTGTGCTTATGGTCGGCGGAAATAGAAGACACTCCTGGCGTACTTAAGACGACTTACTACCGCCCACTTCCTCCCAGCGGCAGGTTTAAGGTAAATCTTCCCGTTGCTAAGGATGGCCAGCCCCCCACCAAAGCATTCATGAGTTCGGCCAGATCAGTGACTCCTGTAGAATTAGTAATGTAGAGACGATCCCGCTTGAGCTCCTTGCCAGAGGCTGAGTAGCAAGTGCCTTAATGCATTTCGGGGCCAGGCACGCCTGGGCTGGGTCCTGGCTTCTGGACTTACTGGCTTTATGATCTTGAGCCAGCATCTTGACCTCGCGGAGTTTGTTTCTGCGTTTCAAAAATGGGGACATATGCCCAATAAGGGCTTGAAAGCACCACTTCCTAGCCCTGGCGATCCTTATTGCTGTGTATTTATTCATCTTCGGGAAAATCCCCGCATTTTCTTCCTAGAAATGAGGGAAACGTGACGGAACTGCCATCTCCTCTTCCCACCGCGAGGTGTGGCTTCCTAAGCGACCGCCTCCCTCCCCGACCGGCGACTCTGGGGTCTCCAAGTCCTTCCCTTGGGTCTCACAAGCGCCTTGCGCCGTCATTTACTTTCTCCCACCGGCAGGCGAGGTCTGATTCTTGCGCTCTAGCGACTGCTCTCCAGCCTGTTCTATTACCCTCTCGCTGCGCCTCTGGGAAGCCCACATTAGACCACCCCGTAGGAAGATCCCTCCAAGCTGGCCGGAACCCGCGCAAAAACCCAGACTCGCGATGCCAATGGAGCAAGGCCTCCTATCCACCTGCTACGCGGGCCAGGCCCCACGTACATGACTAGAGGGCCTGGGAGTGGGAACAATGCGAGAGCCAGCTGGCCACAGGGAACAAGAGGCAACAAGTTCACTGGCGGTGTAAGAACCCAGGGATTTGGACCGAAGGGAACCGCATGGGCCTGGGCTCCTCAGCCCCTTCCCCACCTTCTCCCACGCAGAGGAGGATTCAAGATTGGCAAGTGCTGGGCCCCTCTAACTTGAAAGCTGCCTCCCAGGGAATCCTTCATTGCGCGCACCAGGCTTCTTTAAAAATTTTTTCACTAAGTTAATCTAAACATCTTGCTTATATTTCCATACTGGTCAGGCCCTAATTATGGAAAATCGGGTTCCAGATACTCTGATGGGGCAGGTGGACGCCGGGCTGTGGAAGACGCTTGGAACTATACATAAGTAGAAAAAAAAAAAAGTTTAGTTCACTCCACTCCGTTTGTGGAGTGTCCAGAACCGACAGGTTGGTGGCTGGAAACGGGGGCCTCTATGTCACCTTGCAGGTGAGAACTGGGGGCCAACAGGTCAGTGAGATTGGGGCTGCCCCTGTCAAGCCAGGACTCCTTCCTGGGCCCACATTTGGCCAGCACCACCATTCAGCTGGGACTCAGTAAAATCTCTCAAGCTTGCAGACTTGGAAAGAGAGGAAGGTAGCCAGGCAAATGGAATTGCCGAAACATCCTCTCGGTCACGTGAACTTTACTGCAGATCAGGAAGTTATCTAACAGCTGCCAAAAATCTTCTGACTCCAGAACTCCAAATGTTGACTGTTTCTCACACCTCACCACCAGGGTCCAGAGTCTGCTGCCTTGGGGGTTATTCAGATTTCCTATTCCCTTTCTGCTTCCATCTACCCCGGACCTGCCTGGTTGCATTTGGAGATGATTTCCTTTTTTCCATTCCTGAGACCATGTGGTTCCCATACTCACCTGGCCTGACTCTTTCCCCACCCACCCTGTATAGGGGGAATTCCAAATCTCCTGAGGAGGGAACACAGGGTTGAGGAAGGGTCAGAACAAGGAAGCCGAGCCCAAGGCCAGGCGTGCAATGTTATATTCTTCTCTGGGTGACTTTGATTCACTCCAGGAAAAAGTGCAGCAGAATAAGTAATTTTAACACGCCCCCTCCCTTTCTTCCACTAACGCGCTAATTCCCAGTCCTGAGCCAGGTTCACGGGGGCAGGAACCTGGCCTTCTGTGGCCTGGTGTCCCCATAAGGGCCTGGTAAAGATCTGAGCACACAGCAGACGCTGAGACAGTAGATCCTGGTTGACAGACGGATACTCTGAAGGAAAAGGAGCAATTGTTTGAGAGCAGCTGTAAGCAAAGGCGCGCGCGTGTGTGTTCAGCTAATTTCAGGCTCACAAAGGAGATCACCTCAGGAAGATCTGCTCCCACTTTCAACACAGCGCCCAAACACGAGGGAGCCCGCTTCCACTGACCCACTGAACAGACAGGGCAACACTGTGACTTCTACCTCCTGTCCTGACCCCTGAGGCGCAAGGCGAGCGGAGCCCGTCCGAACGAATTCACACTCAGGCCAGACTCACTCCAGACAACCAGGAACAGAAACCTTCCCGGAGGCCAGAGTGCAGAAAGGCCAAGTCTTCTGTGCCCAGTGAACTTACGCTGACTAATGGGCCGCCCGGCCCCGGCCGCGACCACGGGTGGGGCGGGGACGCTGAGGTCGCGCCCTGGTGCCCGGCTTGGCTTCGCGGATCCCGCTTCTCTGGGCGGAGAGACAGCAGAAGCTGACTTGCTTGAGCACTGGGGCTTGGTCGTGACTAACTGGAGGGGCCCTGGTGTCGCCCACCCAGACGTTACTGTCAGCTAAGGTTGTTCGTTACAGTCCTTCGGCGCTAACCTTCCCTTTACGCGTTTGTAGCTGTCCACTGGCGCCGACTCTGTCCCCGTGGCGCGCACCCAGGAAGCGTTCGCCGAGACCCGGAAGCGGCGAGAGCTCCGACGGCGCTGCTCTCGCGGGCGAGCCCACTTGCGAGACGGTGGGGTTGTGGAAACCTCGCGTCGCGCGAGACCCGCGCCCGCGTCCGCGCCGCTCTCCCGCCAGGCTGCTAGAACTTTCTCGCCTCTGCTTCCTGGCAGATGACGGCCCAGGCTTCCTTGTCCCCCGGAGGAGCCCGAGCGGGTTTAGGGGCCTCGGGAGGCCGCCGTGCCGTCCGGCCACGGGTAGAGGGAGGCAAAGGGAAGGAAGACTTGACAGTGGGCGCGTGAGGGGCCATTCGGTAAACTCCGCAGAGGCGAGGGTCCTGGGGTGACGCCTGACTCCTAACCGCCGTGGGCAGGACACCTTAGGTCCAGCCCGGCCGGTGTGTCTGGGACGGGAGAGCCCGGGGCCGCGGGCGTCAGGGCAGTGTCTCGGTCCACGTGGCCGGCCTGCCGGGGGGAGGGGGGCGGGCCGCGCCCTGGCCTCGCTGTTCTCCTGTCTGCGGGGCTCAGGCGCGGTTGGAGCAAGAATAATGTCTCTACTTTCAGGAAAAACATCAAAGACCGGGGCTGCGCAATATGGAGCACACATGGCGGCCTCCGAAGGCTGGGCCTGCCAAAACACGTTTCGCAGGATTTTCCTCTTTCCCTTTTTGTCCATCCCCGCCCCATGGGAGGGAGCCGCGGCCTCGGACGTCCGCACCAGCAGGCCTCGAGGTGATCCACGAGGCCTTTCGGGACGTGACTCTTGCCCGGAAAGGGACTGTGGGGATCCCTGAGCAGTGACTCACCCCGGAATCAGAGCAGAGGCGTCAGGTCGCTTTTGGCGTTTTACCTGCAAAAGTAGGTAAGGTTCCTGCTGGTAAGCGCGCCCTTCATGTCACGTAACACCAGCTGAGTCCCCAGGCTTTAGCGCGTCGCTCCTTAGATAAGGGCACTTAAGTACTTAATGAACATTAAAGGGAAGGGAAGGCCAGAGCCTGCAAACCTGGCTTCGGTTTACTTTTTACTTAAGTCTAAACAAGATTAGATGCAAAGTTTCTCTTCCTCGTTAACAGCTATTTTAAAATTATTATTACTATTAAATAATAGTAGACCACTAGCACAGTTTATAAAATTACCTAGCAGAGAGAGGCAAGGGACAGTGGCTCACAGTTCAGGCAGTTTGCTTCAGAAATTTCTCAAGATAAAAATCTCAGAATATGAGGGATCATTAAAATGATCTCGTTTCAGTTTCTGAATTTTCCTGAAGATGAGGTGAGACCTAACAAGATAGTTACTTGCCCAGGGCACAGGCTAGGATGGAGCTGGGGAAGTGCTCACTCACCCAGGCTGGTACCAAAGAGCTCAGTGCCCCTCACTGCCCTCAGTGGAAGGACAAGCTGGATAATTTCTTCTCGTTTCAGTGCCTTTATTAAGTGGATTCCTATTGCCTCTGAAAAATGGCCTCAGGCTATTCTTCTTCAGCAAATATTCCTGTAAGGGTAGTATGAAAGGTGGGGCGGGGGGGGGGGGGGCGGTGGTGGTGGTAAATTCTTGAGGGCTCCCATTTAACAGAGGATCCATGGTGTTGCCAGAACATGCAGCTTTTGCTAATGCACTGCTGATGATGGTGAGGAAAGGAAACACACCACACATGGAGCTGATTAAACATGAATCTCATCAAATCTTACAGTGTCTGGTGACTTATATGACTTATACACCCAGACCAGTGGGAAGATGACCTGACGAGCAGTTAGAAAATCTGGACTTTACACCTGGCTTTGCCATCAACCTGATGCATTTCTTGACCAGTCAGTTTCTCTGGATCTGTTTCCCTATATATATATATATATACACATATTTTACAGTCTTATTTACTTATATGTGTGTTTTATATATTGGTGTGTACATATATTATTAATTTTTAATCTTGGTAATCTGTTGGTTCTTAAATATAATTTCTGTTTATATATTCTCTGATGCTGTTGTGTGTGCAGTGAGTCCCTTACCCATACTAAGTGGAGAAGCAACAGAGTGAACACTAGCACCCTGCTTATTCTTGGATTAAGTACTCAATGATTGTTAAACTTGCAAAGTGCTTTAGAGCTGCTTCTGCCCCTTCTTCTTGTAAGAGAGCTGACTTCCCCAGATTGCATAGCTGGAGAGCCCAGGATGGCTTCTTACTTAGTGCCATACTGGTCCGTGAAAACTATTGCAAAGACCAGGGCCAGGTGAGCATGGGTCAAGTTTCTAGGATACCTCCTTCTACCACCCAGACATCCACACCCCTCACCCAGAACAGCACCCCGCTTTCTCATCCAGAACAGCAGTACCTGGACCAGAATATAATAATAGTCTTGGGTTCAGGAGTACAAATGTAAAGCAGAACTCGAAGTCTGCACCACGTCACTTGTGCTGTGTTTCTTTAAACATACCAACTCTATAGTGTGAACTGTGAGCCCACATTGGTTCTCTGCGACAAGGTTATGGTTCCTCTAATGAGGGTACAGTGACAAGTCCCACTTGTTTTTAGAGTCTTGAACTTAGTGTAAGAGAAATCCATGCTCAAACTTAATAAAGAGGCAAAATAATAATTAATAAATTTATAAAGTAAAGCCAGCGTTCAGGCTAATGTTTAACTGATTCCTTTCCCTCACACAACAAACTGCCAAATTATCAACATTGGGGGCAGGTGGAAGAGCTAACAGGAATTATCCATTATTAATAGTAAGATGGTAAAGCTGCTCTTGCTTGCTTTGGGGAAGCACCTTCTTGACGTGAGATAATGACATGGGGCACTGTCTGCCATGTTGGTAATTAAGTCTGGATGCTTTCTCCTGCCTTGGTGGACCTTGATGAGACCGTTGATGCTGCCTGGCTGGAATCCAGAGTGTTTCAGAGGAAAAGTTGTAATGCATTTCCCAAGGGTATGTAGTGCAACAGGCAGTTTCTCTGCACTGAGGCAGTCTCTTCCTCTGTCATCTGCAGGATGGGGGACTTTGACAGCTTGGGGGCTAAAAGAACCCCACAGAGCACAGAGTTGAGGGGGTCTCCCTCATCAGAGACTTTATGTCTGTGGGAGTGGGCTGGCAGGCCAGACAGCCACTCCAGGCTGTTGTCCTAGGTGGGACCAGAGCAAGGATACTCACTTTCTGCCTTTGAATCTGGGTGATTATGTAAGGGGTTCGTTGAAACTCTAGCTGTGTAATAGAGCACAAAGAGCTCTCCGGCCATTACTCTTAAACTTCATCCTCAGGGCCTTGTTCTGGACCTTTTCTCTTCTTATATGAAAACCTATCCCTGGGCAGTACTCTAAATACTTCCTGAGGTTGTTACGAGGACTAAATGAGAAAATCTAAAAGTGCTTTTCACAGTGCCAGATATATAGTAAGCACTAGACACATGTTAGCAATTCTTCTTCTTATTATTATTACTCATTTTATGGTTTCATATGATGTTGATGGCATATTTTTCTACAATTCAGACCTCTTCTAGGGGCGCTAGGCCCAAATATCGAACCCGCTGCTGGAGGACATTTCCATGTCCTAAGTAGACGGACTTAGATTTTTAAAACTCACTGTGCTCAGAACGGAATGTGTTTCTAATCCTTATTGCACACTCATAGTCTGTTTTCCTGGTCTCTGTGAATGGCACCACCATCAGTCAGGAGCTAGGCCAGTAACCTGGCAATTGTCACCAGGTCCTCCTATTGTGTTTCAAATCCACCCTCTCCCCGCACCCCCTCCCCATGCCTCAGTGATGACAGGTACTGAGTTTGCATCATTCCGTCATTTCTCCTAGCGCTGGTGTGCTCTCCAGTGTATCTTTGCGGCAGCCAGAGTCATCTTTATATAATGCTATTTGATTGTGTCATTTCCCTACTCTGAATCTTTCATGCCACATAGACATCAGGAAAACCCAAAGGCAAGCATGTGACGCTGCTTAAGTAACATCTCCTTTCTCACCACTTTGCCTTCACACATGCTTAGCCCTGGCTCTGCTGAACTGTGTTGAACACCTGAGTTTCTTTTGCCTCCATGTCTCCGCATGTGTTGTCCCTCTGCTTGGTGCACGCCTCCCTCCTCCTCCATGAGGTAGGAGGATGTCATTCTGCTTGTCCTTCAAGATTCCACCTGGGTGTCTCCTCTTTCTGGAAACCTTCACTAAGCATCAGGCTAACTACTGAATTTATATTCTACAGGATGGTAATCTCTCTTCCACTAGGTGTGAGTTCCCAAGGGCAGTAGAACAGGTCTTTAATCTTTGTGGCCACAGTGCTTTACTGGCATACAGTGGGTGTCCATCACGTTTGCTGAATATGAGAATGGCCAGGAATTAGAATAAGTATCTTTGGTTTTATAGCTTCTTATCATCAAGATTTGGGGAAAGTTATTTTTTTCTGAGCTGCAGTTTCTTCATCTGAAAATGGGAACTGATGATGCCCCCAAATGTTGTGAGGATTAAATGAAAAGTGAATGCAGAAGTCTCCAGGAAACCGTGTGGCACGGTACCTGAGTTGTTATTGTAATAAATGCAAACCCACATTTCCCGTGCATGTACACATTTCCATACATGCAGGTAATGTGTGTGTAGTATATGCGTGTATGTGTGTGTTGGTACACCTGTATGGTTACATAGGAAAGCAGTTTGCACACATACTTTTCTCTAGATTCTCCCCTCCCCCCACCCCGCCTTTAAAAGGCTTGCTGAAATAGGTGGATAATCATTTTTAGTAATTTTAGTAGCAGTATCGTCCAGTCAGCAGCCCTTCTGTGAATTCATACATCCATACACACAGATACAAACAGTGCAAATTTATAGAGCACTGAATGGGTATGAGTCCATTACCATCCTTATTATGACCATTATTGTACTTTTCTACTAAACGGTAACGTTGAAAGCACTTTCCGGCCAGGCTTTCATTTTATTTTCACATCGGTCACTTGGAGCAGTTACTGAACACATAGTTATCCCCATTTTGCATGACAACAAACTGAGGCACAGGAGGTTCATTTAACAAGCTGTCCCCTTACAGTGCTGCAGTTGTATGGAGGTCAGAGCCCCTTCTCCTGTCTCCTTTCTTTCCGCAGGTAGGTGTAGGAAGTTTGTGCAGAATGGTTGATCCGTAAAATCAATCAGAGCCGATTAAGGCGTAAACTGACCAGTGCTGATTTATAATGCTTTGAGTTGCCACAATTATTTCTGCGCTTCGGGTCTGCCCTAAATGTGGAATCTGCTCTTCTAACATCAGTAGCGAGGGAAATTACTGGTTTTTCGGTTCCCGGGAGGGTAATTGCCTCTCCTTCCGCAGCACTCGGTTGCCAGCTGCCCGGCTGCCCCGGGGCTTTGAAGTGAGAGGCTCTCTGGGGCTGCTTTCCCTCCACGGTGCCCGCAGCCCCTCGCCCACCTCCTCGACCTCCCGCCTCTCATTCTGCTCGAAAAAGCCAGGTGGCGCCAGCCCTCAAGCCCTGCCCCAGCCGAGGGCACAGAGCCGGGAGGAAAGGCGGGCTGGGCTGGCGCTCCCTCCCCATGCCCTCCGTCCTCCCCTACACACCACTAGAGGGATACGGGGTGTCCTGTGTGCCACATGCAGCTTGGGGAATGGAAGTAATTAAAGCCATGAGGTTTCCTGGCTCTCCGCAGTGTTTTCAGTGGGTTTTGATTTGGGGAAGGAGGGTGAGGAGCAGGGCAGGCCGGTCCCAATCTGCCAGCATCCTGTGTCTGCCTGTCTGTGCTGCAGATGAGGTGTGGACATGTGCTTCGGATAGGGAGAGGTCCTGGTGTCCTGTGCTGGGCCTACCTGTGCTGAGTGACAGAGTCAGTGCAGATCCTAAAGAGACAGAACCCACCCCGCTGTGAACTGGAGGGCTTTGAGCTTCCCTCACGTGACAGCTGAGGGTCTGAATCTACTGATATTAGGGAAGGCACTCTTTTCAGCTTTCAAACCCCATTTTTTATCCTTGAAATGTTTCCGGTCTTTGAACTACTGTTATTTAACATGGAGAAGAGAGAAACTCCATTATGTGATTATATCGATTTACTTGACTTAAACCAAACTTCACTGAACACGAATATTTGTTGAAACTTAGAAAATAACTACTTATCTGGTGATGGGAATTTAGCCATCCACACGTGCTGCTGTTTTAAATCATTACCAAATTTGAAGCTAAGATGAATCCAATAAAAGTAATTTTTTTGTATTCATTGGAAGAGTAGGAGCACACAGTTGGTATTATGGCCTGTAGCAATTTTAGGATTTTAATTGAAATGACAGTAACACACATACAGATATCTAGAGCTCTCAGCAATGCTGGTCATGATGACAGTGTGCTATTAATGCTGTCTTTTCTGTGGTGCCGGTGGTGTGTTTATTGCAGTGTGGACTTCAGAACAGTGTTTTTGATACCACAGGTTGCCAACCATTAGTAACTCATGAAATCAATAATATGGGATTTGACTAGCATTGTTAAAGTGAAATAGAAAAGAACAGAAAATATCAGAAGGATGGTGAGGATAGTCTTTCACAAATCTTTTTTCCCATGTGTATATACATCTGTACTACACTGCAATGCTAAGTGTATTTCTTATCATGGATTACATTAGAAAGTTTGAAAGCTGTGGTTATAGAAAAATCCAAGAAGGTCCCTATCAATGTTACGCTCTTGGGGTTTGGGGTACAAGGTTGGGGCTCCTGCTGCTCCTGGTTCTCTGCAGTGAGCTAGAGAATATTTGCCCACTTGTATGTGCTCCCTTGCAGAGCTGACACTGAGCATGACCCAAGAAGAGATCATGTCAGGCCTCAGGCCCCAGGAAAAAGATCGGCACGAAAGAGTGAGATGGAGCCGCAGGCCTCAGAGGGGAAGATGGCAACAACAGGAAGATGGGAACAGGACCTCTGCAGCAAAGCCCAAACCTGGATGTGGAGGGGGAGGGGTGGCTGGAATCAGAAGTTTTGGAAAGGGGAGGCTTTGTCTTAGCTTATCTTACCAGGGGCAGGTAGAATAATCTTAAACTAATTTAGGAGCTCAGGGATTGACACTGGGGATGAGGAATGCTTCTGTCCCTCATCTTCCTCTCTGCCCCAGTGTCTAATGGGAGGAGATACTACAGGACCCTGATTACACCATGTTTACTAGAGGGCAGGTCTTTTGTGTTCAGAGTTAATGGCTCCCTTTGGCTTTTTCTCCTATTTCCTGGTATAGGAGCTTGCACTTAGGAATGTCAACCAGGCTTCTCTTTTCTGCAGGTACTGTGATTCGTTACCTGAGCCAGATCCAGTTTGGGTGTGGTCTTCCTTCTCTCTCTTCCCCTGCAAACATGTTGGTCATGGCTTTGACCCTGTCCCACGTGGTCAGCCAGAGGGAAAGGAGACAGATTTTTGACTTTGGGGCAATGGACTTAGCCCAGGTTCCATCTCAGCCCGACCAGAGCTCTGCTGAGGTGTATCCTATGTTTACTCCTAGTAATCAAGTGGGTGTTTTTTCCACTTTCTGTTGTTTCAGAAATGTCTAATTCTGGACAGAAGGGGTCCTCAAACTTTGGGGTGCAGCAGAATCAGCTGGAAGGCTTTTTAAACTACAGATTGCTGGGCTCCAACCCCTCCTTTTGATGCACTGGGGTTGGGGTGCATTTCTAACAAGTTCCCAAGTGATGCTGATGTTGCTGGTCCAGGACCAGACCTTGAGAACCAGTGGTCTGTAGACTCTTTAGAAGGGTTTTGGAGCGGTGACTGGCAGGGCAAGAGGAAAGCCCTCCTGAGATCTTGGCCTTAATACCACCTTAATTCTGTGAACCCTCTCCCCCACCCAGGCCAATCCCCTAACACTCAAGGCTGCCAGGGGATCAGATCTGGAGGAGCGTGACTCAGTAACACCGGCTCTGAGTGATTGGTTTTGGGACTCTCCAATCTTGAAGGGACTCGAGAGGAGGGTTTCGGGG
The DNA here is from genome assembly GCF_030028045.1 of Hippopotamus amphibius kiboko. Lineage (NCBI taxonomy): Eukaryota > Metazoa > Chordata > Mammalia > Artiodactyla > Hippopotamidae > Hippopotamus > Hippopotamus amphibius. The sequence continues at coordinate 103,273,638 of NC_080187.1, forward strand.
CACCTTTCTCTTGGCAGTGTCCCTGGAGGAGAGCCATGCTCTTCCCCTGCAGTGCTTCTTGTGCTGTGGGACCTGGGGTACAGGAACTAGAATTCCCAGTCGCTTCAGCAGCAGGAGGCAGGATGCAGGGCAGCTTCTGATAACAACATGCAGTCACGTAGGATTTGAAAGGCAGAAAAGAGGACGCTGACTTTCCTCAGCTGTGTAGGTCTCTAAGAAGGCTCTGGAAGGCGAGAGTGTGGGCAGTGGCCCCACCCCACGGCCCACTGCCTGGTCGCCAGCCTAGAGGGTGTAGGGGCTCTCATGGCTGCCGCTTCTCCAGCCTTTCCATGTGATAGCTTGTAGTAAATCCCTCTGAGCTTGAACGATCTGGAGTGTTTTCTGTTTCCTGTATTGAACCCTGACTGACACAGGGAGAGGATGGTGTGGGCACAGAGTATGGCGTAGACCCTGCAGCTGGTGAGATGACTGTCCCGGGCAGGGGATATGTGGGGGTGACAAGCCGGGACCAGGAGAGCTTGCCTGCTATCCAGAACCCCTCAGCATGTTCTGCCTCCCTCACCACAAAGCCTCCCTTCCACCAGCTTCCCTTTCTGGGTTTTTGTATTAATTAATTAATTGGTTGTGTTGGGTCTTCATTGCTGCACGCAGGCTTTCTCTAGTTGTGGCGAGCAGGGGCTCCTCTTTGTTGCGGTGTGTGGGCTTCTCACTGTGGTGGCTTCTCTTGTTGCAGAGCATGGGCTCTAGGCGCCTGGGCTTCAGTAGTTGGGGCACAGAGGCGCAGTAGTTGTACCTCTCGGGCTCTAGATTGCAGGCTCAGTAGTTGTGGTGCACAGGCTTAGTTGCTTTGTGGCATGTGGAATCTTCCCGGCCCAGGGATTGAATCCGAGTCCCCTGCATTGGCAGGTGGATTCTTAACCACTGTGCCACCAGGGAAGTCCCCTTTCTGGTTTTTGCAGCAAAGCAAGAAAACCAGCAATTTGGGGGAGTTTACGCACATGTTTACAAGAGGGCTCGATAACTGTATGCTCTGCCCGTTTTGATACTTGTTGCAATGTTGTCCTGTCTTCTAATTTCTGGGCGTTCACTCCCCAGTGAGGCTATACCCTAGTTAAGGGAAGAGAGTGAGTTTCTGGTTTCCAGCCCGGGGCTGAAAAACAAGTGACTTGAGCAAGTCAGCCTAGCTCAGTGGGAATAGATTGCTAGGTGGTTGCTGTAGATCCCGGTCGCAGTGGCGGACACTGGGGCCACTTGCTCTGTCTGCCTTGCTGCCTAAGCCCCACTTTAATGTTCTGAACCTGCAGATATTATTCTGGAACTGACTCTGGCTCAGCAGTTCTTCCTGAGCAGAGATGAGACTGAATATGTGTCAGTTAGACTGATTTCTGTCTAGAAGGAGTTGGTTGCTCTGGGAATGGCCTGACTGCTCTCAGGTACCCCTCCCTGCAGGAGAAGACAGCCATACTCAGGTGTGACCATGTGAACTGGCCATGTGAAGTGGGAGTGGAAATCACTGGCCTTGGTCTGGCCTTGGTCTTTAGTCCCTCTCGCTGCATGTCAGTAATGATGCAGATAGAGGCAACGTCCCAGCCTGGGCCCCTAAGTGATGACGACGTGGAGCCTGGCTGCAGGAACCCAGGAGGGACGTGGTGCTAAAACTTTCAAAAAATATTAATTCCGTATTAGTTAATTGATTTCTGTGAAATGGTTGGGATTTTAGAGGCCTAACAGGTTGCATCTCTCACCCCAGCCACGGTTTAGTCCAAAAGGGCTAGTGGTTCTTCCAAATGCACCAGTGGCCTAGGTTGGGAAGGGGTGTGTGGTGTTACTCCGCAGGCAGTCCTGTCCCTTGAAAACTTGGGGAGAGGGAAATAGGAGAGGTTTCTGAAGGGATTTCATTACCACAAAATTGTATCACTTTCTGTATCTGAAAGAATTCGCCAGAAAGTAGATGTATTAGGAGAGGCCATAAAAATGTTGCTTCTTGTCTCATTTTCATTCTTGCATATTTGAAGGCCAAGAGAGACCATTCAAGTGACGGATCAAGGCATTAAATAAAGCTTTAAGCAACGGTAATCCTAACCCATAGAGTGGCAGCTCCATAGTGGGTGAACTGTGGCCAGAACATTAACAGAACGGACTTTCTGCCAAGACATGCTTGGCTCCTCATTAGCTGACGGCCTGGGCCCCGCACAGTGCTCTGCCCTGGCTGCCGAGTGTCAAATGGGGTTGTTTTGAAACCCAGTGCTCTTAATGAAGCAGTTCCTGGCCCTGAAATGTGCAGAAAAATACCTAAAAGTGTGATGAAAAACTGATCTGTTGAAAAGCCAGTGACCTTTCTGGGGTTGATTTTTAAATCATAGATTTGTTTTATTTGACACTTTGGTAAATGATTTAATGAAACATATAACAAGGTCAAAGAAATCGTGCAGTGCATTTCATATCCTGCAGCCTGGAGTATCTGACTCTGTGCTTGCAAACGAGCATCATTATTAGTGAAAATTTTGTTGCAGAATTTTGCATGGACTGTTTTGGAGTGTCAGACTTCTAGGCGCTATCATAGAATTGGCAAGGTTCAAGGGATTTTTACTGACTTAATAACATTTTTCTTTATTGTCCCCATAATCACCTGCTTTATGAACTGTGGCTAGAGCAGATGTTGCAACTGGTAATTTTCTTAGAACCCAAATGCATTTATATTTTTCCATCTTTTGATTTCCATCATTTCTGGGAATTGTTAGTAGATGGAATAAAAAGAGAATACATTATAAACAATTCAAAACACTAAAAACAAAATTCCTTGGACTTTCTACAGCTACCACACATGCAAATAAATGTGGCTTTGCATTCCAATGGCATTCGAGTGGGGATTACATTTTCCTCATTAACCTTTCTTAACCAAACAGTATTGTTTTTCAAGCCTGTTTTATCGAAATCAAGTTTGACATTTTAAATTAATTCACACTGACTCAGTTCAAGGGAAGAGGCAGAATATCTTCCTTTTGATCCCAGTCATTTGTGCAATCCTGGCTGAACTGTGCCAAAGTAGGAATGCCTCCTGGTTTAGAATGAAGTCAGGAGCTTGATTCTATTGCTTACAAAACCAAAACATTAGGGTATTAAGTATATTTTTCCCCTGTCCTACTAAAGAAAGAGGTGGAAAAAGCGATCATGGATGCACACCTGATATCTGAAGTGCTTGCTTTCCGATGGTAAGCTATTTATAAAATGAAGATACTTCTAACTGAAGAAATGTCCAATCTGTCTTCCATTGGTCATAGCCAATAATACCTCTGCTAATATGTGGACCTTATTTTGAAGCAGTGAGAATCTTCTCTTTTCTTCAGGAAAGTCAGCGGAATTGTTTTAAAAGACTGCATGATTTTGGTAGGAGCAGAAATACAGCTTGATTTAAAAAAAAAAAAAAAAAAAAAACTTATGTAAACACTTATGCATGTATCTGCAATTCTTGCCCTGATACAGAACAAAAGAATACATCATTTTCAATGTTGATATTTGGCAGTAAATGATGAAATATTTGTGTTTTTAGGTATGTCTGAGTAAAATGAAAGCGACGTTAAAATAACTCTTGGTTTGAGTTACATGCACCAATTTTAGGAAACCCTGTAGCAGTTGTCTTCTCTCTGCTGTTAGCTCTATCTTGTTTTATCAAGCTTTCTTTTTCATTCCACCATCTTCTCATGTATTGTTTTCAACTCCTGTAATCCTGGCTCAACATGGCACAAGTTAGAGTTGGAAAGGGAAGCAACGCTAGTTTTCTTAGCGTCTGCAGTTTCAGAACACACCCTTTCATGCTATTTGACACCATTTTCTACATGTGCTTTCTTTAGAAAGTGGAAAAATACATTATTGAGAGTTTGTCAGATGATACCATATTGTAAAATGTTTGCTAAACTGAATTATTGACAAAATGCATGTGATTCCAAAAGGGCCTGTTTGATTGAAAGCAGTTGCAGTATTTCAGCATGAGAATGTTGTTCATCCTTTCTGTTGTCTTTCTGTTTTTAGATTCTACAGAGCATACCTCTGGACTTCTACTGTCCACACATAGCAGTTTCTACACAGCTAACTTGGAACAGGTTAGAGCTAAAGTTTTAGAATGCTCTACACCTTCTATTCCTGGAGGAAGCATTCAGGAAAATTGCTCTTCCATGGTCATCTCTAGTTCATAGAGGCTGCATGCTTATAGTGTCTCACACCACCTACCGAATGGCATAATCATGCTTGTGCAATCCTAGCATGTGCTGTGGTCACCAGGATGCAGCTGTGCCCTCAGTAGGTCCTCTGAAAAGATATTCAGAATCGATTTGCTGTTCATGCCTCAGAATCCCAGCTTGGCTGACACTTAGCCTGTCGCTGTGAATAACACCAAAATCAGTTCTGCTGCTAACTAGAAACAAGGCTGTTTCCATTGTGAAAGAATAATAGCCTCATGAAAACTTGTATTTGCATACTTGGTGGTAATAATTAACAATTAGAATTTTCTTTTTTTCTTTTTATTAGTTTTTATTGGAGTATGGGTGCTTTACAATGTTGTGTTAGCCTCCACTGCACAACAGAGTGAATCAGCCACACACATACAGATGTTCCCTCCCTTTTGGACTTCCCTCCCATTTAGGACAACACAGTGTATTAGGTAGAGTTTCTGGTGCTATACCATATATTCCCATCAGTTGTCTGTTTTATACATAGTATCAGTAATGTATATTTGTCAATCTCAGTCTCCCAAATTCCTCCCTCCCCACCCCTTTTCCCCTTGGTATCCATACATTTGTTCTCTACGTCTATGTCTCTGTTTCTGCTTTGCAAATAAGATCATCAGTACCATTTTTCTAGATTCCACATATATGTGTTATTATATGATATTTGCTTTTCTCTTTCTGACTTACTTCACTCTGTATGACACTCTCTAGGTCCATCCACATCTCTACAAATGACCCAATTTCATTCCTTTTTATGGCTGAATAATACTCCATTGTATATATGTATCACATCTTCTTTATCCATTCCTCTGTTGATGGACATTTAGGTTGCTTCCATGTCCTGGCTATTGTAAATAGTGCTGCTATGAACATTGGGGTGCATGTGTTTTTTTGAATTATGGTTTTCTCTGGGTATATGCCCAGTAGTGGGATTGCTGGGTCATGTGGTAGTTTTATTTTTAGTTTTTTAAGGAATCGCCATATTGTTTTCCATAGAGGCTGTATCGATTTACATTCCCACCAACAGTGCAGGAGAGTTCCCTTTTCTCCACACCCTCTCCAGTGTCTATTGTTTGTAGATTTTTTGATGATGGCCATTCTGACCGGTGTGAGGTGATACCTCATTGTAGTTTTGATTTGCATTTCTCTAATAATTAGTGATGTTGAGCAGCTTTTCATGTGCCTCTTGGCCATCTGTATGTCTTCTTTGGAGAAATGCCTATTTAGGTCTTCTCCCCATTTTTTGATTGGGTTGTTTGTTTTTTTTGATATTGAGCTGCATGAGCTGCTTGTATATTTTGGAGATTAATCCTTTGTCAGTTGCTTTGTTTGCAAATATGTTCTCCCATTCTGAGGGTTGTCTTTTTGTCTTGTTTTTGGTTTCCTTTGCTGTAGAAAAGCTTTTAAGTTTCACTGGGTTCCATTTGTTTATTTTTGTTTTAATTTTCATTACTCTAGGAGGTGGGTCTATGATTTATGTCAAAGAGTGTTCTGCCTGTTTTTTTTCTCTAAGAGTTTTATGGTATCTGGTCGTACATTTAGGTCTTTAATCCATTTTGAGTTTGTTTTTGTGTATGGTGTTAGGAAGTGTTCTAATTTCATTCTTGTACTTGTAGCTGTCTAGTTTTCCCCACACCACTTATTGAAGAGGCTGTCTTTTTTCTGTTGTATATTTTTGCCTTCTTTGTCATAGATTAGGTGACCATAGGTGAGTGGGTTTATCTCTGGGCTCTCTGTCCTATTCCATTGATCTGTATTTCTGTTTTTGTGTCAGTACCATACTGTCTTGATTACTGTAGCTTTGTAGTATCGTCTGACGTCGGGGAACCTGATTCCTCCAGCTCTGTTTTTCTTTCTCAAGATTGCTTTGGCCACTCGGGGTCTTTTGTGTTTCCATACAAATTGTAAGATTTTTTTGTTCTAGTTCTGTGAAAAATGCCATTGGTAATTTGATAGGGATTGCATTGAATCTAGTTTTTTAAAGCCTAAATATGTAATGTATGGTGAGAGAGAATTTGTCAAAAATATAATGTATTTGACATCTCAAATGCCTTTTGACTAACACAGAATTAGCATCCTGAAAATTGACCAAAGAAGGAGAAAAAATTTTGCTTTGTTTTTCATTTTCAGTACACTTCCTTTGTCAAACTACTCTCTTAACTAATAAGCAAAACCATCCAGAGCAGTGTAGTTCACCTTGATTTGGAATTTCAGAAAAGCTACTGTCCCCACTGTGTTCTGAACTTTTCAGAGGACTTTTTGCTGTCTAGCTTCATCTTGTTTAAAGATGTTAGAGCTTTGTTGAGATTGATATCAACAATCAGAAAGTAATATCATGGATCTGTTGTCATTATCCTATGTAGACATGCTAGAACTAGATTGCTTGTGTTAAAAATGGACTAGAGAAGAGAAGCATTCAGACTCTTAGTGATGGGGGCTTCAACTGTCCCAGCATCTGCCAGATGTCTCATTTTCTAAACTCAGAACATCTGATAAATTCATGATTTACCTCAATTAGTGTTCTCAGTGCTGGCTGCACATTAGAATAATCCCAGAATTTTTTTTTTTTTTTGAAAAATAGGCAGGCAGCTCCATCCATTCTAATTAAAGCAGAATCTCTCAGAGTAGAGCCCCAGATATGGGTTTTGTTTTGTTTTTTTAAGTGCCCCTGCCCCCTAGTGATTCCAGTGTGCAACCAGGTTGAGAATCACTAACCCACATGATAATTTCATCTTTCAGAAGGGAGAGGAAGTGATGAAGAGGATTAACACCCTGCTTCTAATTCTGGCCAACTCAGAGGCCCTGCATGGAAAATCAGAAGTGACAGGAATCCTGGAAGAGGGCCACCTGGCCATCAGAAAATTCCAGAGGGATGTGGTCACTGCCAGACACACACTCGGTTAGTTTGAGTTTTAAAATATCTCAGGAAATTTTAAAAGCTTGACTTTGACCCTCTGGTCTGAGATTCCAAAAAGAAGCAGGGGACAGTTCTCAAAATGAAATTCTGATGCTACAGTTATAAATGGTCCAAAGCAGAAGCGGGGGAGGGGGTGGTAGAAGAAAAAAAGGAAGGAGGTAGCCAAAAAGATTTACTATCTTCGTACAGGAAGCTCTCTGTTGAGATCAGATGTATTTTTAAATTGTGTACGTAAAATGTGAAAGATGATCTGAAAAACAAGCATGGATACAAAAAAACTGCCAAGAACATGTGAGAAAAGAGTCAGAAAGACTAAATCCAGGAGGAGGCTAACATTCTCGATGATGAAGAGGGCTGTTTGAAACAAAAGCAAGTGTAGAACCCACGCAGGGCTGGGATGGTGTTTCGTTGATGTCATGTCAACAATAAAGATACAAGGTGACCACACCCTCAGACTTTATTTTACACTTTAGACCAGAAAGGATGGGACAGAATCTGGTAAGAAGGAACTGAAGGATGAGATCACTTAGGAGCAAATGCTCACTGTCCTAAATAAGTTCAAACACTGGTCTGGAAATAACAAACTGGAACATTAATAGAATTTTCAGATGAAATTGCTTTAATCTTTAAAAATATGAAGAATGTAAGATGTGCCTGAGGACGGTTGCACACTTTTTTAAGAGGAAAGTAGAAAATGTCTTTGAACTATAGGCTCAAAAACCTACTGATTCTTCATTTCAAAAATTCTAGAACTTACTTTAAAATGCAGTTTGAATGCAAGACTTGCCACGTTAAATTATACCTATGATATAGTTATCAAAGAGAGCAGGGACAAGGAATCATAACCTGTTAAATAATCAAATGCCGATTCAGAAGATCATAACCCTTGAGAATTCGATAAAAGCTGAATACACTCTTGGAATAGTTAAATAATACAGTATAACTGACCATGCCAAAACTTAGTGGCTTAAAGCAGCTACTGTCAGTTTGCTCATGACTGCTGTTTTCTGGGCCCAGTGGGCTGGTTTCATCTGGGATCCCCTCAGGAAGCTCTTCAGTCATCTTTAGCTTAACTGAGGCTGGATGGTCCAGGACTAGCCTCAGCCACGTGTCCCATGGTTGTTACTGGCTGCCAGCTGGGCCTCAGCTCTCCAGCAGGGGTGCTAGGCCTTGTTTATATGGTGGGCAGTCTTCCAGCAGGGTGAGGGCAGAAGCTGCAAGGTCAAAGCTTAGGAGTCACATAACATCACTTCTGCCTTATTCTGTTGGTCTGACCAAGGGACAGGGAATAACATAATATCTTTACATCAGTTGTTGCAACTTGTATGTGTAATCTACCACACCTCTTCTCAGAGAAATGCTTCTACATTAAAACACATGAAATAGTTTAATTTCAAGGGATTCATAGACCCTTCCAACCCAAGTTAAGAGCCTTTTATCTGTTCTAACCATCTGCATATTTAAACAAGGAAATTGAAGTCCAAAGACACTAAGGACCGTTTGTTTAGCATACAAGCATAGGAGAGTGGGCTGTCACGTAGGTTTCATGACTCCCAATCCTGTGCTGTTTTCATTGTGCCCAATTGGTAATCACCTCATTATTACCAGAAGTGGGTTTTAGCAATTTCAAAAGTCAACTTTTGATTACCAAATCTGGACAACGATTTAACTCAAATGTATACGGTAAAATATAAGTATTTTATTTAATTCACATATTCTACATACATCCAGATAGGAAAGTGGACTGGTTAAAATAGATGTGGGGATTACTTTATTAATTTGCAAACTGGCACAACTAGTTACACGTTATGGTTAGTTCCTTACATCTGATTCTTTTTTTTACTGACAAGTACTCTGTGCTTTAACTGACACTGAAAAGTTGATTACAGCAGAGAATTTGCAATTAGCAAGATTGTTTTCACTTCTAAATCATCTAGTTAAAGTGCATTCATTAATAAGAACAGCACATTATCAGTTGTATTGATTTTAACTTACCAAAACCAGGCACTGTTACCAGTTCAAGTTTTTGTTTTTTCCTCATAAGATAAAGACACTTAAGGGAAGTTGATGTGGTTTGGTTTAAATTACTGCCTTTTTGTTATTGCCAGTGGATGACTATTTATGTGAAGACTGCAGGTTCTACTTAAAATTTTTATTAATCATTAGTATTTTGCTTATTTATTTTATTTTTTGGTAAATTTGGCAGGTTGATCTGGTCCAAAGGCATGGAGAGAAACGAATTAGTTTTGAAACATCCAATTTTAAGAAATTATTGACTAAGGTTTTTAAAAAACTTTGTATCATGAAATGTTGAAGCATAAAGAGAAATGGAAAAAAATAGTACAATGAATACCCATAATCTCATACCTTTAATCCATAATTATTATCATTTTGCCATCTTTGCTTTATCTGTATTGTGTTGTTGGACCATTTTGAAGTCAGTCACCCCCAAGCACTTCAGCACACATCTCCAAAAAATGAGGGCATCCTCTTACATAACCCACTTAATAAATTAATTCCCTGGTATCATGTAACACCTAGTCCATATTCAAATTATAACCTTGGCTTTATAGATTTTTTTTTCCAACTTAGAATACAGTTGAGCACATGTTGCAGTTATTATGTCATCTATTTTGATCTAGAATAGCGCACACACACCACTTTCCCATGCTATGGACTTTTTTTTTAAAGGATATCACACTCTCAGCTTTTTTTTTTTTAATTTTATTTATTTATTATTATATTTTTTGGGGGGGTACACCAAGTTCAATCATCTGTCTTTATACACATATCCCCGTATTCCCTCCCTCCCTCGACTCCCCCCCACCCTCCCTCGAGTCCCCCCCCATCCTCCCCCTCCCAGTCCTCTAAGGCATCTTCCATCCTCGAGTTGAATTTTTTATTTTCTTTTATTTTTTTAATTTTTCTTTTCTTTTTATTTATTTTTGGCTGTGTTGGGTCTTCGTTGCTGTGCGCGGGCTTTCTCAAGTTGTGGCAAGTGGGGGCTACTCTTTGTTGCGGTGTGCGGGGTTCTCATTGTAGTGGCTTTTCTTGTTGTGGAGCATGGGCTCTAGGTGCATGGGCTTCAGTTGGTTGTGGCTCTAGAGCGCAGGCTCAGTAGTTGTGGTACATGGGCTTAGTTGCTCCACGGCATGTGGAATCTTCCTGGACCAGGGCTTGAACCCTTGTCCCTTGAGTTGGCAGGTGAATTCTTAACCACTGCACCACCAGGGAAGTCCCCACTGTAGACTTTTTGAAAAGGCCATGCCAGTTGTCTTTTAGAATGCCCTAATTCTGGACATTTTGGATTCTTTCTTCATGTGGTTTAACTTATTCCTTCATCTTCTGTATATCCTATAGAGCTAGAGTCTTGATGAGACTCAGGTTACACACTTTGAAGAATATTCCATAAATGAGAGCATCTTCTGCATAGTGCGTGACCAGCAGGGCATTAAATCTGGTTGCCCCACTATGAGTGATGCCAAGTTTGATCTCTGAGTTGGGGTGAAGGCAGCCCTGGCTCTCTTCACTAGTAAGATGCATTTTTCCTTTGTCAATTAGCAAGTCATCAGTGGAGCCATGAAAATACCTAGTTCCCTAAAGTTAGTCTTTTTTAAAAGCATAACTCACTGTGCTTTTTATTTTGATAAAGAATTGTACTCGGTTTTTCAAAGCTTTCATCAAGCTGGTATATTCAGCCGAAAATTATGAAAACAAATCAGTGTCTGCATTCAGCCATTAGGTAATTATTCACTCTCTTGCTCCTCTCTTGTCACTGGGGGTTTACAGCGGTCATGCATACCTTGGCTAGTAAATTCGCCATCAGTGGGTTCCCAGAGCTATGTGTTGTAGTCCCCTTATCTACCCCTCTTATTTTATGGTTACTCCATGCTCATATTCAGACCTGGAGCCATGTAGACTGCTGTGGATGTGAGTGTCGTATTGTCCTGAGTAATGAAATGAGATCCAGGCAGCACCCCGTGACCAAGAAGGTGGGCATTACCATAGGTGGGTGATGGCTGCCAGGCTCTGACCATAAACTAATTGAGCCACACACTGGAGCTGCAATGGGGGTCCCTTGAAGCAACTTCTTTGTTTCTTTTTTTAAGAAGGTCAAAAGACGTGAATGAAAATATACCAGTAACCAAGCATGGTGGTAACAAGCCTAATTAGGAATAGAAAATCATTTCTAAAATCCATGTCTGTTCATTTTCTTCATTTGTTTTTGTTTCACCCTCATCTGTGATTCATTTGCCTTTCGTCATCTTCCACAATAGCTTCTGCAAGAATATCCATTTCGAAACGTATACCATGGCTTGCACTCACTTCAAAAATTGTTTTAAATCTCATTTATTATTTTGTACCATGGTCTCACTTAAAAGCCAAGTTACTGAGACTGCAGAGCACATACCTTTAATGTGAGAGGGACAATGAGAGGTGGGGGGCAGGGAGAGAGTGCATGTGCAAGGAGGGGTGGGGTAAGCTAAAACTGAGACGCTCCACAACAGACGTGGCAGGAAAACAAGAAAATTCAGGAGCCCTTACAGGCAACTGAAGTCTCTAGGCACAAGAAAACTGGAAACTGCCCAAACCTGGGCTCAGTAGAGTATCGAAGTGTGATGAAGACCAGGACTGATATTTTTTTTTTCTCAACAAGAGGTTAGTTACTTAAGGACCACATTTCCAGGATTACAAGGATTTGCCTGAATAGCCAAGGGAACACTTATCTGCAGTAGAATTAGTGAAATGAAGAGATGGGATTCTATGTGAGCCGCCTGTTACAGAAGACTATATTTAGAACTTAAAATTAACACTGGGAGTAATCATATTAAATTGATATGAGCAGATGAAAGCTATATTAAGTAGGAATTATGTTTTGCTAATTAGCTTAAATTTTCAGAAACTAAAATCCAGGTGTTTGGGGGAGCCACTAGGGTTTAGCATCATTCCTTTAAAGAAAAACACAAGACCATGTGGGGCACATCACAGGCCAGGAGCTTAATCATATTCATTCAACTTGCTTCCTTCTTCCACACTCAAATAGAAAAATAGGTATCTGCAGTGGAAAACTGCTTCCATGCAGGCTGTGCTGCCTGGGAAAGAGGGGAGCAGCTTTCTGTAGGAGGTGGGTGTTCTACTGAAACACCCCCCCCCCAACACTGTGCAGAAACATTTTGTGAACAACAGAATAAAAATGCAGTGATAGTAATTGAACTCACTAGTGGTGGAGATTCTCATACAAGTGAAAAATTAGCTCAGGGTGTTCTGTTGAAGGCCCGCGGTGGCTGTGTAACCTTTAGAGAGCTGGAGGGAGTGTAAGGATGGCTTTTCATATCAGGCTGGAGGTTCAGCTGCAGTAATTGTGACTTTGTGATGCAACTACAATTCTTTTTCAAGCCTTCATTCAGTCATTTGAAGACCTTTTTCTGTCTCTGGTGTCATACGCGGATTCCGGGGAGGCTTACACAGAGCCAAGGCACTGGAGGGACTCATCTGGTTCTCCATGGTGTCTCTGTGCTCGGGGGACCCTGAGGCTCATCAGCTTGGGCTGACCCTGGTCATAAAGTCAATCCTGTGAGGTCCCCTTCAGCTCCATCTGCCATCTCTCAGCTCCTGTGCCTCTTTCTGCCTCTTCCCTGCCACTCTTGGGCACTAAGTAATTATTCTTCTGCTCGTACACTCACTGGGGATTTTGCGAGGCTGAGACCTGGGGTGGGCAAGACACGGCACAGAGCCATCCATATTTGTCCCTCTTCCAAATTCTTGCCGTTCTCAGGGCTGTACCAGGAAGCGTGGTCAAGGTTCCTCTGTTTGAGATCTATGACGGTTTTGCCCAAGAACAGCAGCAGGGTCTTTCTCAGAAACCCATCACTGCCTTCCTTCCTGCTGGCATCTCCTAGCCTGAGGAATCCTTTTTTGGGCCCAAGGGCAGAAAAGACATGCTTTCAAGGTCTCCTCTGCCACTGAGTGTTGTTTTGTTTTAATTGTAGTAAAATACACATAACATAAAATTTATAATTTTAACCAATTTTAAGTGGTGTCAGGTACATTCTGATTGTTGTGTGACCATCACTGCTATCCATTTCCAGAACTTTTTCATCTTCCCAAACTGAAACTCTGTCCCTGTTAAACACTAACTCCCCATTCCCCTCCCCCCAGCCCCTAGGAATCGCCATTCTGCTTTCTGTTTATGAATTTGACTACTATAAGTACCTCATGCAAGTGGAATTGTCCAATATTTGTCCTTTTCTGTCTGACTTATTTCACTTAATGTAATGTCTTCAAGGTTCATCCGTGTTGTAGCATGTGTCAGAATGTCCTTCCTTTTTAAGGTTGAATGATATTCCATTGTGTGGATGGACCACATTTTGTTTATCCACTCATCTGATGATGGACATTTTGGTTGTTTCCACCTTTTGGCTATCATGAATAATTCTGCTGTGAACACTGTTGTATAAGTATCTATTTGGGTCCCTGCTTTCAATTTTTGGAGGGGTATATACCTAGAGGTAGAATTGCTGGGTCATATGGTAATTCTGAGTTTACTCTTTGAGAAACTGTTATATTGTTTTCTGGAGTGGCTGAGTGTCCAGAGTTCCAGTTTTTCCATATCCTTGCCTGCCAGTGAGTTCTCACAGAAGTGCTCTTGGCACTGGGGGTCAGCCCTTCCATGTTCTGCAGTATCTTCCCACTGTTTAGCCTCCCTGGTCTCACCCACTATTTTCAGATAATGGAATAATGCCCCCAATTGTTGTGAAAAACACCTCCCCCCAACTAGTGTACAGTGCCTTTCAGATACCTTCTAAGGGATGAGAGGAAGCTGCACAGTTAGAACCCCTGGTCTGATGCCTGAAGGCTTTGTCTCTGGAAACTCAAAATCCTGGAAGAGGCTCTTCTTTCTCTGTGTTGCTGTCACATTCCCTTCCTTCATTCAATTAGTAGAGAAGGACCTAATTTAATTGAAAGGAAGGGACAGGAGGAGGAGGGAGGTGAGAGAGAGAGATTACCATTTCAAAATATTCACTCACTACACAAGGATTTCTCATCGTGTTTACTTCTCTTGAATCACTATGAATGTTTGTGGTCTTTGTTTTCTAGTTAACCAATTTAGACTTTCCAAAAGGCCCTAGACTTGTATATAACATGTCCTTCAAAGACACGTATAAACTATATTAATGCAATAAATGCAGTGATGAGTGTCACTCCTGTGTGTCCCTCCTTTACTTTAGCATGCTCTTATACTACTTCACTTCTGACACCAGACGGGTGGATTTTCCACCCATCAAGCAATTCTGCAACACCAGCTGGGTTCCTGCAGTGTAACTCAATTCAGATACTGCCTGGCTGGAGAGAGCATCAGATCCCACAGGTTAAGGGCTCAGTCCTGCAAGACAGCCCCCCACCACTTCAGATGCCAATCATAAGTCCAGGTTGTCACCTGTGCTTTTGACCAACTAGCCATAAATCGGAGGTGCCCACGACTCCCTCCTTGAGTTCAATTAATTTGCTGGAGTGGCTCACAGGATGCAGAGAAGCATTTTACTTACTAGATTTGGTAATCTAGCATAAAAGGACGTAACTCAGGAGCAGCCAGATAGAAGAGGAGTGTAGGGCAAGGCCTGGAGAGGGCAAGGAGCTTCCGTCCCTCTCAGCATGAACCCTATCCCAGCACCTCCATGTGTCCCTCAATCCAGCAGCTCTCCCAACACCCTCTTTGGGGTTTTATGGAGGCCCCACTGCATAGGCACGATTGATTAAATTGCTGGCCACTGGTGATTGATTTGACCCCCAACCCCTCTCCCCTCCCCGGAGGTCAGAGGTTGGGGTGGGACTAAGAATTCCAGCTCTCTAAACGTGAGGATTGTTTCCTCGCAAACAGGCTTCCACCCTGAGTGGTTTCTGAAAGTCATCTCATTAACATAAACTCAGGTGGGGTGGAAAGGGGCTTGGATAAGAGGACACTCGTTTCGCCTTTATGGCCCTGGAGCATTTCAGGAACCAGTGACAGACTAAAAATTATAAGAAAAGATGCCCTGATGGCTCTTATAAAGGAAGTTACAAGGGTTTAGGGGCTTTGTACCAGGATATTTCTTACTGTACATCACAATATGACACCTCTCTTCAAGATACTGGTCTAGTGACTTGTCTGTACCTGTGGCTTATCCACAGACGAATGATCTGCAGGCACTGTGAACTGTCAAATTGACATCTCAGGACCACAGGACTTTCAATTAAGTGATTGTTAAGTGTCATCCCTTAAAAACAGTGTAATTGTAAATTACCAGTAAATTATCATAAGAATTCACATATCATCATGTAGAGGAGCTAAGTGTTGTGAAAATGTAAAGAGTTCCTGACTCTTGTTCCTTTTCATTTAAACTTTATGTACCTTTTCAAGTTTTATTTTCCTGACTTTCTAATGTTCAAATGACCTGCTTCCTTAAGTGGTTAAGAGCTTTAAAGTCAGAGACTTGGCTGCTTTCGAATCAAGGTGTTCTCTGAGTCTACCTCCTCATCCACAAATCTCTGGATTTATGCAGTGGTTCAGTTCCTAAGAACCGGTAACATTTTTTTTAATTAAAAAAAATGTCCTTTTTTTTTAAATTGATGTATAATTTGTATGTAACATTATATTAATTTCAGGTGTACAATAGAATGATTCAGTATTTGTATATACTGCAAAATGATCATAATAAGTTTAGTTAACATCCATCACCATACAGTTACAAATTTTTTCTGAATTAAACTATAGTTGATTTACAATATTTTGTTAGTTTCAGCTGTACAGCCTCAGGTTCTTTTCCATTATAGGTTATTACAAGATACTGAATATAATTCCCTTTGCTTTACAGTAGATCCTTGTTGTTTATCTATTTTACATAGAGTAGTGTGCAGAATTCTATATTCAGCAGAAATTATCCCTCAAAAGTATAGGAGAGGGCTTCCTAGGTGGCGCAGTGGTTGAGAATCTGCCTGCCAATGCAGGGAACACGGGTTCGATCCCTGCTCCAGGAAGATCCCACATGCCACGGAGCAACTAAGCCTGTGCGCCACAACTACTGAGCCTATGCTCTTAAGAAAAAAAAAAGTATAGGAGAAATAAAGATTTTTCTCAGACAAATGAAAACAGCTGACTCTGCAAGAAATGTTAAAGCAAGTTCTTTTGGAAGAAGGAATATGATAAGGCACAACTTAGATCTGCATAAAGAAATGAAGAGCATTAAATAAGGAATTATATAAGTTAAAACAAATATTCTTTTTATTTTTTTTTCCGTTTTCTATTATGGTTTGTTACAGGATATTGAATATAGTTCCTAGTGCTGTACAGGAGGACCTTGTTGTTTATCCATTCTGTATATAATAGTTTGCATCTACCAACACCAAACTCCCAGTCCATCCCTCTCCCACCCTCCCTTCCCCTTGGCAACCACAAGTCTGTTCTCTGTGTCTGTGAGTCTGTTTCATAGATAAGTTTATTTGTGTCATATTTTAGATTCCACATGTAAGTGATATCATATGGTATTTGTCTTTCTCTTTCTAACTTCACTTAGTATAATAATCTCTGGGTCCATCTGTGTTGCTGCAAATGGCATTATTTCATTCTTTTTTTTGGCTGAGTAGTATTCATTGTATATATGTACCACATCTTTATCCATTCGTCTGTTAATGGACATCTAGGTTGTTTCCATGTCTTGGCTAGTGTGAATAGTGCTACTGTGAACACTGGGGTGCATGTATCTTTTTTTTTTCTTAAGAACTTTTATTGAGATACAGTTAACAGACAATAAACAGCATGTATTTAGAGTGTACAATTTGGTATCCCAATCTCCCAATTCATTCCCCCCAACCCTCCCCGCTTTCCCCACTTGGTGTCCATATGTTTGTTCTCTACATCTGTGGCTCTATTTCTGCCTTGCATTTCCTCTTTCATAGTTGTTAGCATTTGCCTTATGTATTGAGGTGCTCCTATATTGGGTGCATATAAATTTATAATTGTTATCTCATCTTCTTGGATTGGTCCCTTAATCATTATGTAGTTTCCTTTCTTGTTTCTTGTAACATTTTTTATTTTAAAGTCTATTTTATCTGATACAAGTATCGCTACTCCAGCTTTTTCTTGATTTCCATTTGCATGGAATATCTTTTTCCATCCCCTCACTTTCAGTCTGTATGTGTCCCTAGGTCTGAAGTGGGTCTCTTGTAGACAGCATATATATGGGTCTTGTTTTTGTATCCATTCAGCCAGTCTGTGTCTTTTGGTTGGTGCATTTAGTCCATTTACATTCAAGGTAATTATCGATATGTATGTTCCTATTACCATTTTCTTAATTGTTTTGTTTTTGTTTTTGTAGGTCCTTCTCTTATGTTTCACACTTAGAGAAGGTCCTTTAGCGTTTGTTGTAGGGCTGGTTTGGTGGTGCTGAATTCTCTTAGCTATTGCTTGTCTGTAAAGCTTTTGATTTCTCCATCAAATCTGAATAAGATCCTTGCTGGGTAGAGTATTCTTGGTTGTAGGTTCTTCCCTTTCATCACTTGAAATATATCATGCCACTCCCTTCTGGCTTGCAGAGTTTCTGCTGAGAAATCAGCTGTTAACCTTATGGGAGTTCCCTTGTATGTTGTCATTTTCCCCTTGTTGCTTTTAGTAACTTTTCTCTGTCTTTAATTTTTGTCAGCTTGACTACTATATGTCTTGGTGTGTTTCTCCTTGGGTTTATCCTGCCTGGGACTCTCTGTGCTTCCTGGACTTGGGTAGCTATTTCCTTTCCCATGTTAGGGAAGTTTTCAACTATAATCTCTTCCAGTATTTTCTCAGGTTCTTTCTCTCTGACTTCTCCTTCTGGGACCCCTATAATGCGAATGTTGGGTGTTTAACATTGTCCCAGAGATCTCTTAGGCTGTCTTCAGTTCTTTTCATTCTTTTTTCTTTATTCTTTTCCACATCAGTGATTATCACCATTCTGTCTTCCAGGTCACTTATTCGCCCTTCTGCCTCAGTTAATCTGCTGTTGGTTCCTTCTAGTGTATTTTTCATTTCAGTTATTGTGTTGCATATCTCTGTTTGTTTGCTCTTTAATTCTTCTAGGTCTTTGGTAAACTTTTTGATCTTTGCATCCAGTCTTTTTTCAAAGTCCTGGATCATCTTCACCATCATTATTCTGAATTCTTTTTCTGCAAGGGTGCCTGTCTCCTCTTCATTTAGTTGGTTTTCTGGGGTTTTATCCTGTCCCTTCATCTGGTACAAAGTCCTCTGCTTTTTCATTTTCTCTCTGTTTCTGTGGTTTTCAGTTCCACAAGATGAAATACTGCTGATACTGCTTGATACTGCTGTCTGCCCTCTTGTGGAGGAAGCTATCTAGGAGGCTCGTGGGTGCTTCCTGATGGGAGGGACTGATGGTGGGTAGCACATGTATCTTTTTGAAATACAGTTTTGTCCAGCTATTTTCCCAGGAATGGGATTGCTGGATCATATAGTAATTCTGTTTTTAGTTTTGTGAGGAACCTCCTAACTGTTTTCCATAGTGGCTGCACCAGCTTGCATTACCAGCAGTGGTGTAGGAGGGTGCCCTTTTCTCCACATCCTCTCCAGCATTTATTATTTGTAGACTTTTAAATGATGGCCATTCTGACCAGTGTGAGGTGGTACCTCACTATAGTTTTGACTTGCATTTCTCTAATAATTAGCTATGTTGAGTATCTTTTCATGTGCCTATTGGCCATCTGAATGTAATTAAATAATGCTTAGATTAAAATAATTTTCTTGTATGGAAAAAAGATAAAGCAAAAGATGCATTCTTGTATGGAAAAAAGATAAAGCAAAAGATGCATAATTTTCTTGTATGGAAAAAAGATAAAGCAAAAGATGCATTTTCTTGTATGGAAAAAAGATAAAGCAAAAGATGCATTTCTTGTATGGAAAAAAGATAAAGCAAAAAATGCCTCTCCACCTTGGAGTATTACATGAACATGAACAGTTAGGCAGCAGTCTTAAGTGAAAATACATGAGTTGAATTTATAAAATGTTTTTAAAGTTATAAAATAAAAATTTTAAGTCAGTAACAACACCAGGTGGAGTCACAGGTGATGTTAGCACAGCCCCATTATTGTGGCACTTTCTTACAGGAGTCCTTGCCTGCAAAGTCCTTGCACAAAGACTTTCTTTAACTTGGGGACCTTGCTTTGTATTGTTTGTGGCAGTTACTGGGAGAGGATCTGGGTATTCCTGTCCAACCGAACCTCCATTTGGCTCCTTTATTCTTGGGATAAATTTTCACTTCTGTATCTGTGGGCTCCTGAGTTATTAAACAGCATTTCCTGGTTTCCTCTGAAATTTAAAAACAAGTAGTTCCTGAGGAAGCACAGGAATCCATGGAGCATACTCGCAGGCTATCAGGATAACCTTGGTGATGACAGACAGGTGGCCACTGTCTGAGAAAACCCTGACTCCTGGCAGGGCTTTGGAAGGACCAGAGAAAAAAATCAAAACATTTCTGCAAATGTTATTAAATGTGCCAACCTGAAATTACTGCTTATATATTTTCAGGGTTGAACATTTCCTGGTGATTCCCCTGCTCAGAATTTCACATGCATGGAAATCAGATCTAAGGCTAACCTCAAAAAGCTGTTGCGAGGATTAACTGAGGCAGCATATATAACCTGCCTTGCCTAATGCCTAGAACTTAATAACCATCCAATAAAAAGCTCTAAAATTGTAATGGTAAAGATAATGGTGCCAATAATTCTAATATTGATGTAATATTTTAAAAGTTGGTTCAAATCAGTAAATACTCAGAAATTCAAGTTTTAACAGATATGTTTGTTTTTCTAAGTCACAAATCTAACCTAAACTATCTGCTGTGATGTCATCATTACCAATAGGATGTATTGAAACTGCCCAGCACAACACAGAGAAGCCCACAGGATTCAGCTGCTCTGAACCCCCACAGCCTGACTGACTCCTCCAACCCCAACCCCACCCCTGCTGCCCATGTGTCAGAATCTTCACTGCTCCTGTGCTATCACTGATCCCTGCCTCTTGGCCCTCATCCACAGAGTGCCCTTTCCCTCTCTGTCTCTGCCCAGTAGACACTCGGCCTCATTCTCAGGATCAGTGCTGGGGTCTGTTGAGGGCTCTTCTGCCCCTTCCTGCAGGTAGCTCAGCCTCTTCCTCATGGGCATCCCTCCAGTATCTTATAGGAACTTCTCTCATCACTTCTAACTAAATGGCTGCAAAATTATTGCCTAAATCAGGACACTTTTGGAAATGATAGGGAACTTTTAATTAGTTCATTGGGACTACAGGTGTAAAGGGGATGCTCTAGGCTGGTAGCATGTGTGGTCATCCCACCATTTACACTATTTCATATAGGTATGTATCAAATCATTATGTTGCATACCTGAAACTAATATAATGGTTTTTTAAATTTAATTTTTATTTTATATTGGAGTACAGTTGATTTACAATGTTGTGTTAGTTTCAGATATACAGCAGTGATTCAGTTATACATATACACTTATCCATTCTTTTTCAGATTCTTTTCCCATATAGGTTATTACAGAATATTGAGTAGAGTTCCCTGTGCTATACAATAGGTCCTTGTTGATTATCTATTTTATAAATATATAGTAGTGTGTATATGTTAATCCTAAACTTCTAATTTATCCTCCCTCCTCCACACTTGCCCTTTGGTAACCATGTTTGTTTTCGAAGTCTGTGAGTCTGTTTCTGTTTTGTAAATAGGTTCAGTTGTATCATTTTTTTAGATTCCACATATAAGTGATATCATATGATATTTGTCTTTCTTTATCTGACCTACTTCACTTAGTGTGATAATCTCTAGGTCCATCCATGTTGCTGCACGTGGCATAATTTCATTCTTTTTTATGCTAATATTCCATTGTATATATGTACCATATCTTTTTTTTAGCTCTTTATTGGAATATAATTGCTTTACACTGCTGTGCCAGTTCTTGCTGTACAACAGAGTGAATCAGCTGCATCCATACACGTATCGCCAAATCCCCTCCCTCCCTCAACTCCTTCCCATTATCCCCATCCCAGTCCTCTTAAGTCATCACCCATCATCGTGTTGATCTCCCTGTGTTATGCAGCAGCTTCCCACTAGCTATCTGTTTTACATTTGGCAGTGTATATATGTTAGTGCTACTCTCTCACTTCATCCCAGCTTCCCCTTCACCCCCCACTCCATGTCCTCAAGTCCCTTCTCTACATCTGCATCTTTATTCTTGCCTTGTCACTGGGTTCATCAGTACTTTTTTTTTTTTTTTAGATTCCATATGAGTTAGCATACAGTATTTGTTTTTCTCTTTCTGCTTACTTTGCTCTGTATGACAGACTGTAGCTCCATCCACCTCACTACAAATAACTCAATTTCATTCCTTTTTATGCCTGAGTAATATTCCATTGTATATATGTGCCACATCTTCTTTATCCGTTCATCTGTTGATGGGCATTTAGGTTGCTTCCATGTCCTGGCTATTGTAAATAGTGCTGCAGTGAACATTATGGTACATGTTTCTTTTTGGGTTATGGTTTTCTCAGGGTATATGCCCAGTAGTTGTACCACATCGTTTTATCCATTTCTCTGTTGATGGACAATTAGGTTGCTACCATATCTTGGTTATTGTAAATAGTGCTGCAGTGAACATAGGGGTGCATGTATCTTTTCAAATTATGGTTTTCTTTGGATATATGCCCAGGAGTGAAATTGCTGGATCATATGGTAGTTCTCTTTTTAGTTTTTTAAGGAACCTCCATACTGTTCTCCATTGTGGTTGTACCAGTTTATATTCCAACCAACAACATAAGAAAGTTCCCTTTTCCCCACATCCTCTCCAGCATTTATTGTTTGTAGGCTTTTTGATGATGGCCATTCTGACTGGTGTGAGGTGATAGCTCATTGCAGTTTTGATTTCCATTTCTCTAATAATTAGTGATGTTGAGTATCATTTTAGTGCTTTTTGGCCATCTGTTTGTCTTTGGAGAAATGTCTATTTAGATCTTCTGTCAATTTTTCGATTGGGTTTGGGTTTTTTTTTTATATTGAGCTGAATGAGCTCTATGTATATTTTGGAGATTAATCCCTTGTCAGTCATTTCATTTCCAAATCTTTTCTCTCATTCTCTGGGTTGTCTTTTCATTTTGTTTATGGATTCCTTTGCTGTGCAAAAGCTTTTAAATTTAGTTAGGTCCCAATTGTTTATTTTTGTTTTTATTTTCATTACTCTAGGAGGTGAATCCAAAAAGATATTGCTGCAATTTATGTCTAAGAGTGTTCTATGTTTTCCTCTAAGAGTTTTATAGTATCCAATCTTATTTTTTGGTCTTTTAATCCATTTTGAGTTTATTTTTGTGTATGGTATTAGAAGAGTGTTCTGATTTCATCCTTTTATAAATGGCTGTCTGGTTTTCCCAGCAGCACTTACTGAAGAGACTGTCTTTTCTCCTTTGTGTATTTTTGCCTCCTTTGTCTTAGATTAATTGACCATAGGTGCATGGGTTTATCTCTAGGCTTTCTATCCTGTTCCATTGATCTATATTTCTGTTTTTGTGCCAGTACCATACTGTTTTGATTACTGTAGGTTTGTAGTATAGTCTGAAGTCAGGGAGTTGTATTCCTTCAGCTCTGTTTTTCTTTCTCAAGATTGCTTTGGCTATTCAGGGTCTTTTGTGCCTGCATACAAATTAAAAGTTTTTTTGTTCTAGTTCTGTGAAAAATGCCATTGTAACTTGATAGAGATTGCATTGAATCTGTAGATTGCCTTGGGTAGTATAGTCATTTTGATATTGATTCATCCAATCCAAGAATTTGGTGTATCTTTCTATCTGCTTGTGTCATCTTTGATTTCTTTCATCAGGTCTCTTGACTCCTTAGGTAGGTTTGTTCCTAGGTATTCTTTTTGATGTGATGGTAAATGGGATTTTTCCTTAATCACTCTTTCTGATCTTTTGTTGTTAGTGTATAGAAACACAAGAGATCTCTGTGTGTTAATTTTGTATCCTGCAACTTTATCGAATTCATTGCTGAGCTGTAGTAGTTTTCTGGTAGCATCTTCAGGATTTTCTGTGTAAAGTATCACGTCATCTGCCAACAGTGACAATTTTACTAATTCTTTTCCAATTTGTGTTCCTTTTATTTCTTTTTCTTCTCTGATTGCCGTAGCTAGAACTTCTAAAACTATGGCAAATAAAAGTGGCAAGAGTGGAGCTCCTTGTCTTGTTCCTGATCTTAGAGGAAGTGCTTTTCAGCTCTTCACTATTGAGTATGATGTTAGCTGTAGGTTTGTCATATGTGGCCCTTATTATGTTGAGGTAGGTTCCCTCTATGCCCACTTTCTGGAGAGTTTTTATCATAAATGGGTATTAAATTTTGTCAAAAGCTTTTGCTGCATCTATTGAGGTGATCATGTTTTTTTTATTCAATTTGTTAGTGTGGTGTGTCACACTGATTGATTTGCAGATATTGAAGAATTCTTGCACCCCTGGGATTAATCCCACTTGATCATGGTGTATGATCCTTTTAATGCATTATTGGATTCCATTTGTTAGTATTTTTGTTGAGATTTTTGCATCTGTGCACATCGGTGATTTTGATCTGTAATTCTCTCTCTCTCTTTTTTTTTGGCTGCGTTGGGTCTTCGTTGCTTCATACAGGCTTTCTCTAGTTGTAGTGAGCGGGGGCTACTCTTGTGTGTGGGCTACTCTTGTGTGTGTGCTTCTCATGCGGTGGCTTCTCTTGTTGCAGAGAACAGGCTCCACTAGTTGCAACATGCGGGCTCAGTAGTTGTGACTCACGGGCTCTAGAGCTCAGGCCCAGTAGTTGTGGCACACGAGCTTAGTTGCTCCACAGCATGTGGGATCTTCCCAGACCAGGGATAGAATCCGTGTCCTCTGCATTGGCAGGTGGATTCTTAATCACTGTGCCACCAGGGAAATCCTTTTTGTGGTATTTTTGTCTGGTTTTGGTATCAGGGTGATGGTGGCCTCATGGAATGAGTTTGGGAGTGTTCCTTCCTCTGCAGTTTTTTGTAATAGTTTCAGAAAGATAGGTGTTAACTCTTCTCTGTTTGATAGAATTTGCCTGTGAAGCCATCTGGTCCTGGACTTTTGTTTGTTGGACTTTTTAAAAATCGGTTTCAATTTCAGTACTTGTGATTGGTCTGTTAATATTTTCTGTTTCTTCCTGGTTCAGTCTTGAGAGAGTATACTTTTCTAAGAATTTGTCCATTTCTTCCAGGTTGTCCATTTTATTGGCATATAGTTGTTTGTAGTAGCCTGTTATGATACTTTGTATTTCTGTGGTGTCAGTTGTAACTTCTCTTTTTTCATTTCTAATTTTATTGATTTGAGTCCTCTCCCTTTTTTCTTGATGAGTCTGGCTAAAGGTTTATCAACTTTATGTTTTCAAAGAACCAGCTTTTAATTTCATTGATATTTTCTATTCTTCGTCTCTATTTCATTTATTTCTGTCCTCATCATTATGATTTCTTTCCTTCTACTAACTTTGGGCTTTGTTCTTCTTTCTCTGGTTGCTCTAGGTGTAAGGTTAGGTTGTTTATTTGAGATTTTTCTTGTTTCCTGAGGTAAGTTTATTGCTATAAACTTCCCTCTTAGAACTGCTTTTGTTGCATCCCATAGGTTTTGAATTGTCTTGTTTTCATCTTTCTCTAGATATTTTTAAATTTCCTCTTGATTTCTTCAGTGAGTCGTTGGTTATTTAGTAATATATCATTTTGCCTGCACGTGTTGTGCTTTTTACAGTTTTTTTCTTGTATTTGATTTCTAATCTCATAGTGTTGTGGTCAGAAAAAATGCTTGATATGATTTCAATTTTCTTAAATTTACTGAGGCTTGCTTTGTGGCCCAGCATGTGATCTGTCCTGGAGAATGTTCCATGTGCACTTGAGAAGAACGTGTATTCTGCTGCTTTCAGATGGAATAATCTATAAATATCAATTAAGTCCATCAGATTTGATGTGTCATTTAAGGCCTGTATTTTCTTACTGATTTTCTGTCTGGTTGATCTATCCATTGATGTAAGTGGGATGTTAAAGCCTCCCACTATTATTGTGTTACTCTCAGTTTCTCTTTTAATGGTTGTTAGTATTTGCCTTATATACTGAGTGCTCCTATGTTGGGTACATATACATTTATAATTGTTATATCTTCTTCTTGGATTGTTCCCTTGATCATTATGTAGTATCCTTCTTTGTCTCTTGTAAGTCTTTATTTTAAAGTCTGTTTTGTCTGATATGAGTATTGCTATCCCAACTTTCTTTTTATTTCCATTTACATGGAATACCTTTTTCCATTCCCTCACTTTCAGTCTGTATGTGTCCCTAGATCTGAAGTGGGTCTTTTGTAGACAGCATGTATGCGGGTCTTATTTTTGTATCCATTCAGCCAGTCTGTGTTTTTTAGATGGAGCATTTAATCTGTTTACATTTAAGGTAATTACCAATAAGTATATTCTTATTGCCATCTTAATTGTTTTGGATTTGTTTTGTGGGTCTTTTTTCTTCCCTCTCTCTCTTGTTCTCTTCACTTGTGATTTGATGACTATCTTTCGTGTTGTGTTTGGATTGTTTTTTCTTTTTTGTGTGTGTATCTATTGTAGATTTTTGTTCATGGTTACCATGATTTTGATATAGCAGTCTATATATATATATATACTCACACACACACACACGATTGTTTTAAGTTGTTGATCTCTTAAATGCATTTCCAATATCATGCATTTGTATTCTCCACATGATTGCTGGTTTAGAGATCATATTTGTGTGGATGATTTCCTAGCTTTATAGTTTGTTTGCCTTTACTGGTGAGCTTTCCCATCCATAATTTTCTTGTTTCTAGTTGTGGCCTTTTATTTTATGCCTTGAGAAGTTCCTTTAGCATTTGTCATAAAGCTGGTTTGGTGGTGCTGAATTCTCTCAGCTTTTGCTTGTCTGTAAAGCTTTTGATTTCTCCATTGAATATGAAAAAGAGCCTTGCTGAGTATAATATTCTTAGTTGTAGATTTTTCTCTTTCATCGCTTTAAATATATCATGCCACTCTCTTCTGGCCTGCAGAGTTTTTGCTGAAAAATCAGCTGATGACCTTATGGAGATTCACTTGTATGTTATTTGTTGCTTTTCCATTGTTACTTTTAATATTTTCTCTGTTATTAATTTTTGTCAATTTGATTAACATGTGTTGGCATGTTCTTCCTTGGGTTTATCCTGTATGGGATTCTCTGTGCTTCCTGGACATGAGTGTTTCCTTCCCCGTGTTAGGTAAGTTTTCGGCTATAATCTCTCCAAATATTTTTTCAGACCCTTTCTCTTTCCTCCTTCTGGGATCCCTGTAATGCAAACAATGGTGCATTTAATTTTGTCCCAGAGATCTCTTAGACTGTCCTTATTTCATTTCATTCCTTTTTCTTTATTCCATTCTGCTACAGTGATTTCCACCATCTGTCTTCCAGCTCACGTATTCGTTTTTCTGCCTCATTTATTCTGCTGTTAATTCCTTCTAGTGTATTATTCATTTCAGTTATTGTGGTGTTCATCTCTGTTCTTTAAATCTTCTTGCTCTTTGTTACACATTTCTTATATCTTCTTAATCTGTGCCTCCATTCTTTTTCTGAGATCTTGGATCATCTTTACTATCTGAATTCTTTTTCAGGTAGACTGCCTATCTCTGCTTCACTTAGTTGTCTTCCTGGGGTTTTATCTTGTTCCTTCATCTGGAGCATATTTCTCTGCTGTCTCATTTTGTCTCACTTTCTGTGTTTGTGGTCTCCGTTTTGCAGGTTGCAGGATTATAGTTCCTCTTGCTTCTGCTGTTTGTGCCCTGGTGGGTGCAGTTGGTCCAGGGGCTTGTCCAGGCTTCCTGGTGGGAGGGCATGGTGTCTGTCCACAAGTGGGTGGAGCTGAGTCTTGTCCCTCTGGTGGGCAGGGCTGTATCGAGGGTGTGTTTAGAGGCAGCTGTGGTCTTAGGATGCAACTTTAGGCATCCTGTCTTTTGATGGGTGGGGCTGTGTTCCCACTCTCTTGGTTATTTGGCCTGAGGTGTCCCAGCACTGGCGCACTCAGGCTGTTGGGTGGGGCCAGGTCTCAGTGCCAAAATGCCAGTCTCCAGAAGAGCTCACACTGATGAATGTTCCCTGGGGCCTCTGCCACCAGTGTCCTTGCCCCTGCAGTGTGCCACAGCCAATCCCTGCCTCCCCAGGAGACCCTCCAAGACCCACAGGTAGGTCTGGCCCAGGCTTGTATGGAGTCACTGCTTTGCCTTGGGTCCCAGTGCACCTGAAACCTTGTATATATCCTTCAAGAGTATAATTTCTGTTTGCCCCAGTCCTGTGGAGTGCTTGTACTCAAAGCCCCACTGGCCTTCAAAGCCAAATGCTTGGAGGGCTCCTCCCCCTGATGCCAGACCCCCAAGCTGGGGAGTCTGATGTGGGGCTCAGAACTCTCACTCCTGTGGGAGAACCTCTGCAATATAATTATTTTCCAGTTTGTGGGTCACCCACCTGGCAGGTATGGGATGTGATTTTATCACAAAAGTGCCCCTCCTGCCATCTCATTGTGGTTTCTTCTTTGTCTTTGGGTGTAAAATATCTCTTTTAGTAGGTTCTAATCTTTTTTGTCAATGGTTTTGTTCAGTAGTTAGTTGTGATTTTGGTGTTTTTGTGAGAGGAGGTGAGCTTACGTCCTTCTACTCCACCATCTGTCTCCACCTCCAATCTGAAACGAATACAATGTTACAAGTCAGTTATATCTCCAAAAAAAAAAATTAAAAACCCTCTTTACTTCCTAACTTATTTGGCTGTCTCATCTCCGGGACAGTAAGTTCCTGGCTGACAGGAATGGGTTTCTGTCCTTTGGCATCTGAACACCCTGTGTCTGGCACAGTGCCTGGCACAAAATACATACTCAGCTGAGGTCTACTGAACACATGTATACTTGATAGATGAGTTAATGAGCTAATTAAATAGTGGCTAATATTTGTAGAATTGTTTTTGGTGAAACAACAGTTTTTCAGGTAACACGGCAAAGGCTAACTAATTTCCCCTTAAAATGACTCATTAAATCTTCAAATGTTCTATAACCGAATACTTGAACTTATGATGTAACAGTGGTCCCAGCCTTTTTGGCAACAGGGACTGGTTTTGTGGAAAACAATTTTTCCATGGATGGGGGCAGGGGGATGGTTCATGTGATAATGTGAGCCATGGGGAGCCGCAGATGAAGCGTTGCTTGTTCACCCACAGCTCACCTCCTGCTGTGCAGCCTGATTCCTAGGCTGGTACCAGGCCACAGCCTGGGAGTTGGGGACCCCTGTGATACAAGCATAATTTTTTGTATATAAATCTATCAGAACTCATTTATCTTATAAT
This sequence comes from Hippopotamus amphibius kiboko, assembly GCF_030028045.1. Classification (NCBI taxonomy): domain Eukaryota; kingdom Metazoa; phylum Chordata; class Mammalia; order Artiodactyla; family Hippopotamidae; genus Hippopotamus; species Hippopotamus amphibius. The sequence goes on from NC_080187.1 coordinate 103,302,180, forward strand.
TGAATCTCGCCTGGTGTGGTGGTTAATTTTGTGTGTCAGCTTTACTGGACCAGCAGGTGCCCAAACACTTGGTCAAACATCATTGTGGGTGTGTGTCTGTGAGGGGGGTTGTGAATGAGATTCATGTTTGAGTCAGTAGACTGAGTAAAGGGGGTGGCCCTCCATAATGTGGGTGGGCCTCATCCAACCCACCGAAGGTCCGAATGGAACAAAAAAGGCTGACACTCCCATGAGTGAGAGGGAATTCTTCTGCCCAGCTGTCCCTGAGCTGGGACATCAGTTTTGCCTTTGGACTAAAACTGAAACATCAGCTCTTCTTGGGTGTCAGACCTGCTGGTTTTCAGACTAAAATCCTACCATCAGTGCTTCTGGTTCTCAGGCTTTCAGATTCGGACTTGGAGCTATACCGGTTCCCCTGGATATCCAACTTGCTGACTACAGATCTTGTAATCTCAGCTGCCATAATCGCCCAAACCAGTTCTTTATAATAAACTTGTAAACACGTGCACACACACGTGCACACACACACATGCATCATATTGGTTCTGTTTCTCTGAAGAATGCTGGCTAATACACCTGGCAAAAGGAAACCTAATTTTGTCAGGTTCAACCATAAAGTATCACAAAGCTTCACATAAAAATAATACATCTAAAGTTAATGTACTGGATCTTCAACTTGTAGAGGAAGTCATATATGATAAAGATAAAATATCTGTGAACACCTCTTACCTATTTTAGTTTAGTCCATAACCAAGTGTTAGACACTGAATCTTATTTTCCTCCTTGAAAGATTCTTCCATGATAAATTCACAATATAACAAATGAAAGCTTTTGCTGAAATTAAGGTAGAAACAGGTAAGCAAAGGAAGAAGCAGAGGTACTAAGAAGTCAGTATGATTCTCGCTTTCAAAAGTCATTTCCCACCCACCGCCACCCGAGGAGTTAGTGCCTTTCATGGGCTGGGGCTGCATAAGCTACCAGGGTGACCACTGCACTATATTGACCAGGCAATTCAACCCAGAAACTTGTTTGCCTGATTTTTTTTAAATTCTTAAATGGCCATTAAATTTTTAATTGACTTAAATACTCATTTGAGTATAAAATAGTGTGTGGGGGGCAGGGGGGGCAGTGGTAGAAGCTTAAGAGGAGACTGTTCCAGTTTTCATTACTGAGCTGCCCCATGAGTGGGGTGATACTTAACCAGAATCCAGGTCAGGATGCTTAACCACAATCGAGAAGCCAACAAGAGTCTAAAAGACTTCTTTAAGCCTCCAAGACAAAAATGCATTGTTTTCCCCCAGTGCATCTAGTATTTATTAAGAACCTACTATGTGTCTGATATTACAGAGGATGATTTTAATTCTTTGCTTTCAAAGAAACTTGAAATTTATTCCCATAAGTCAATCAGATGTTTTGTTTTTTATTTTTAACTTTGTCTATACTGTGTACTCTAATCTCAGTACCCAGGACTAGTGGATTTTAGACATTTGTGCATAGTTGGTATTATTTCATCACATGAGCTAAGTTGCTATGTGTCTTTTAATTTTCAAAAAATATATACTATTTTCAACTTTTATTTCTTTGTAAGTACCTAACCTTCAAAAGTTAAAAATCATCACACTTTAAAATTTTTATCTTAATCTTACCCTTTTGATCTTTGGGGGAAAATATGTTTAAAGTCTTTTGCTCACAGAGGTTTCTTTTCATGCCTTGTTTTCTAGAGTCTACTGATAATTTCATAAGGTTTGTTCATTTTAGTCACCTTTTAGTACTAAAGTATGAACATACCTCACTTTTGAAAACTGTTAAACATATTACAATGAAATTAGAATACTCCCTAACACCATACACAAAAATAAACTCCAAATGGATTAAAGACCTAAATGTAAGGCCAGACACTGTAAAACTCCTAGAGGAAAACATAGGAAGAACACTCTTCAACACAAATCACAGCAAGATCTTTTTTGACCCACCCCCTAGAGTAATGGAAATAAAAACAAAAATAAGTGGCACCTAATGAAACTTCAAAGCTTCTGCACAGCAAAGGAAAGTATAAGCAAGACGAAAAGACAACCCTCAGGATGGGAGAAAATATTTGCAAACGAATCAACAGACAAAGGATTAATCTCCAAAATATATAAACAGTTCATCCAGCTCAATATCAAAAAAACAAACAACCCAATCAAAAAATGGGGAGAAGCCCTAAATAGGCATTTCTCCAAAGAAGACATACGGATGGCCAAGAGACACATGAGAAGCTGCTCAACATCACTAGTTATTAGAGAAATGCAAATCAAAACTACAATGAGGTATCACCTCACACTGGTTAGAATGGGCATCATCAGAAAATCGACAAACAGTAAATGCTGGAGAGAAAAGGGAATGCTCTTGCACTGTTGGTGGAAATGTACATTGATACAGCCACTATGGAGAACAGTATAGAGGTTCCTTGCAAAACTAAAAATAGAGTTACCATATGACCCAGCAATCCCACTACTGGGCATATACCCAGAGAATGCCATAATTCAAAAAGACACATGCACCCCAGTGTTCATTGCAGCACTATTTACAATAGCCAAGACATGGAAGCAATGTCCGTCAACAGATGAATGGATAAAGAAGATGTGGTACATACATACAATGGAATATTACTCAGCTGTAAAAAGCAATGAAACTGGGACATTTGTAGAGACATGGATGGACCTAGAGACTGTCATACAGAGTGAAGTGAGAAAGAGAAAAACAAATATTGTGTATTAACACGTGCAGAATATAGAAAAATGGTACGGATCAACCAGTTTGCAAGGCAGAAATAGAAACACAGATGTAGAGAACAAACATGGACACCAAGTGGGGAAAGCGGGGGGGGGGGGGGGGGGGTGCTGTTGGGAGGGAATGAATTGGGAGATTGGGATTGCCATATGTACATTACTAATAAGGAAAAAAAATCAAATTGTACACTTTAAATATATACAGTTTATTGTATGTCAATTGTATCTCAAAAGATCTTAAAAAAACATTACATGGCTGTTAGGATGATTGTTGGTAAAAGTTCACATATTGCTAAAAAGTAACAAATCAAGGTGCCAAATCCAGATAATTTCATTGAATTGTATTAAAAGGGAATAAAGACAAAAGTCATAGGGCCTCTCTAATGTTGAATAAAACAAAAACTCATCCTAGTGAGCAAGTGTTCTTATGAAGTCCATTTAAAACAGATAATGGTAAATGATCCAATTTGAATCTTTGTTATTTAATTTACTTTGGTGGAAAGGTGATTTGTTGGTTTTGTTTCTTTTTTCCTATAGTCTGTATGACCACTTGCTCAGCAACTGGAGTCTACCTGACAAATCAGTGTGCCTTTGAGTTGATGTCAGTCATTTAGACTGTGAATGCCAAGAGGGAGGGAGAGGTTGGGCCCTACTCCTCTCTCATCTCCCTGTGCCTGGCTTGGTGGAATGCTTATAAGAGTTGCCCAGTGTAGGCTTCTGCCCAATTAAAAGCCTTGTTACCTTCTGCTACAACAGCTTATACTGCCTGGTAACCATATTATGGTGCGTACCAATGATAAACGGATGAGAGAGAGAGAGGGAAGGGGAAAAAAGAAGAGATAGGAAAGAGACAGATCACTAATATGAACTGTAACCCTTGTTCCTAACCCTGTCTGGGTTCTTTGTCTGGCCTGGGCCAGATTATCAGCCTCCCAACAAAGGTAAGACCCATGGAAAGGCTGCACTCCTGTACTAGAGAGAGTGCACCTGGGCACAGAGCCTGGGTAGCTACAAAGCAGCATAAGCAAAAACATATGCCTCTAACAGAGTCCGTGGCCTTGTGTAGACAATAAGGCAGCAGGAACCAGCCTCCCGCAGTGCAGTGTAAACTCTGAAGGAGATGGAGGGCAATTCTTCCCTCTCTAAACCTGGAAGGGAGAATCCAGGAGCCCAGGCTGGTTTTTATTTCTCCTTCCTGCGGGCTGCTTTGTTGGTATCTGACACTGAGAGAGCAGTTCCACAGGTAAGAATTTGTTATTCACTCTCATTTATACAGCATTTTCCCTTCAGTTAGAAGAAAACTGCTGCTCACATCCAAAAATATCTAATTCCAATAGGGAGTTTATAGCATTTGCTTCCCATCAAAGCAAAATCCTCAATACATGAAATCTGAGATCTCGCCAATTTAATGGGTTCCTTATAATTTTTAAGTGGCATATATTATTTTAATGCTTTACCCAGTTGGAAGATTATTGAGGGATAAATTGGCAGCGTCTCTGTTTTCTCTTGAAAAAAACAAATTCATAAAAATGAAGAGTTCTACATTAATTTTATATTATTAATTTGGCAGTTTTCTTTTTATGAGCAAATTCTGAGTCTCTTATATTGTCTTAATTCTAAAAAGATTCAATTGATTACAGAAAAGTTTATTTAAAAATTTTCTTTGCCATTTTTTTCTCTGGCTAACTCCTGGGTGGTTTTATATAGTACTTACATTTGAAGGACCTAATTTATTTTTCATGGCCCATCACCAGTATCCAAGATAGTATCCAATTTCTTAATTCTGAACTCTGCCTTGAGTGACTTCCAAACTAAATGAAATGAAAATACCTTGGGCAGCCTTGGTTTACACACCGTGGCAAAATTAACTTGAAGGTACATGGATCACTGCACTGGGGATACTTCCGAACTTCTGCTCTGTATGCACACACCAAAAGCCTTCTACTCCCTTCATTTTAGGTAAAACAAGATTTTTTAAGCATCTACTCTGAGCAAAATGCAGCACTGAAAATGCAGAGGTGGGTCAGGCTCAGTGCCGGATTTGATGACCTGTTTGGAATAGGATCTTGAACTGTGCTGTGACTGCACACGCTGTCTCTGGAGGCAAAAAGTTCTTGCTCTTGCTGGTTTTTTAGGAGACAGAGTTTTATTCTTGTCCGATACATCTATTAAACATTTATCTTCATATCAATAGGTGTCCTAATCTTTTGAAGTCAAGACAAATGGAGGTATACAGTTTAAATTACATAGAGGAGTTTTAACCTGGAAGGTGCTGTATGTTTCTGATGGATTATTTTATGGCCTCTGTTTCCACACTTGACGAAAGATAGTGCTGTGTATATAATTTTTGAGTTTACTTTTTAAAAAAATATTTATTGAAGTATAGTTGATTTACATTGTTGGTTTCTGGTGTACAGCATAGTGATTCAGATGTATGTGTGTATGTGTATTTTTTCACATTCTTTTCCATTATAGTTTATTACAAGATATTGAATATAGTTCCCTGTGCTATACAGTAGGACCTTACTGTTTATATATAGCAGTGTGTACTTGCTAATCCTAAACACCTAATTTATCTCTCCTCCCCCACCTTTCTCTTTGGTAAACATAAGTGTGTTTTCTATGTTTGTGAGTCTGATTCTGTTTTGTAAATAAGTTCATTTGTGTCATATTTTAGATTGTACATATAAGTGATATCCTATGGTGTTTGTCTTTCTCTGACTTCACTTAGTATGATAATCTCTAGGTCCATCCATGTTGCTGCAAATGGCATTATTTCATTCTTTTTTATGGCTGAGTAATATTCCATCATATGTATACTACATCTTCCTTATCCATTTCTCTGTTGATGGACATTTAGGTTGCTTCCATGTTTTGGCTTTTGTATGTAGTGCTGCTATGAACATTGGGGTGCATGTATCTTTTCAAATATACATTTTCTCTGGATATATGTGCAGGAGTGGGATTGCTGGATTATACAGTAACTATTTTTAGTGTTTTAAGGAACCTCCATACTGTTCTCCACAGTGGTTGCACCAGTTTACATTCCTACCAACAGTGCATGAGGGTTCCCTTTTCTTTGAGTTTACTGTTAATGTGCACATGGTACAATTCACTTTTTGGCTGTGGACATTTCTGTAAGTTTTGAGAAATGCATGGAGTCATAGATGCTCCACAGTCAGGACCCAGAACCACCCTCCCGCCCACAAAAAGCCCCTCTGCTGCCCTTTGTAGTCAGCTGCCTCCTCCCTCACTGACCCCTGGCAACTGCCTTCTGCTCTGTCATTTTATCTACAAAAAGTTTGTGTTTATCAGTGGGTTTCAAAACGGATGAGTTCACTTAAACAAGCCGTGCTTTGTGTCATTAATGTGCTTGGCTATCTGTGGTCAAGATCTTTTTCTAATGCCTTTCAATTGAAAAGGATAGAACCATGAAGTACTTCTAAGGACCTTGTGAGTCACAGACTCCTCCTTTTGGGTTATGTGAGAAAATGTCAGTGGTGGAAAGACGAAGGGCATCGGGCAGCTGTCCTTGTCCAGTTGGAGCCGTGGGAATGGCTCTCCAAGCAGGGCCAGCTCCCCTACACATGAGTGTCGTCTAACAACCACCCACATGCTTGGCATAGATTTTCATCAGTGAATGGATAAATGTTTGGATTTTGTGGGCCTGTTGACCTGAAATATGTAGGGAGCCATGTTTGACTTACCATCTAGACATCATTGCTACTGATATTTTTCAACAATTCCATTTTTGCAAAGCCTTATTTCCATTTGGGTTCAATTATCTGGGGAGAGAGCTCCTCACTCCCCACCCTCTTATAATTAAAAGGCATGTTCCTTTTAGATGATTTCAAAATGTTCTTCTCCACAACTCCCAAAGCTTGCTGGCTCGGCCAACTTGATGCGACTCAGCATCACTGGGATAGAAGAACACATGGAGCTTTTAGAAACCAGGTGAAATGGACCTGGGAGCAGATTAAGGCAGCCTAGAGATACTGAGCATTGGAGGACTGTTTTAACGAGTGTTTTAATACTAATACTTAGCTCCAGCTGGGAGGGGTTACAAGAGTTATAGGCAAATGTCCAAGTTATCATCTTTCCTAAATTGTTGGCAGGGTTCTCCCAAAACAATCCAAGACAAAAAATATAGCCTTGAGTGACCAGCAAATTTTATCAACAAATTCACTCTTTTCCACCCTCCCCACATTCACATGAACCCAAAAGGCAACAGCTGGCACATCAGGGGTCAGTGTCTGTGTACTAGTGCTTGCTTGTCTCCTGGGTGGATTCATTGACCTTTAATCTAGTGCCTTGAGTAATCAGTTACATTAAATTCCAGTGATTCTGTTTACATAACAGTGATATAAAAATGTCTAGATTCTAGACCAATGCCCAAAACTGCATAATGTGATTCTTTATACAATAGGAAAATACCTTTTGTTGGTAGACTGTTTACTCACATCCAAATAAGGAAGAATGGAAGAAATTAACTTGATAAATTATAATTAAGAAAAATGAATTCTTTAAAAATGTTTCTTCAATTCGTTGTGTATTCCATGAGAAATTTTTTGTTAGTCCACATGATCCAGAGAATTCCCTGCTTCCTGCTTTTCGTGTATAGGCACATATGTCCTCTGTAATATTAATATCAGGCCCAAATTTGGAAGAGGGGGAGAACTCATAGCTGATGATAGTTCAGAAACTAGAGAAGGTAATTTATAGCCCAATTCATTTCTTTCTTCTGGACATTCATGGTTAAGGTGGCTACATCAGGTCTATGAGTCAAACAGAATGTTGGCATTTTTTATCTTGAAGTAAATGAACATCATATTTCAGAATTATAAAAATGTACATTTTAAATCTGTTGTATCCCCCAAATTGATATTCATTTTTACAATTCAGTGTACAATTCACATTTTTATAGTTTTGCATATTAATTCCATTATTTTGTCAAATATTACATAGCTAAAAGCCAAAATATCATTAGACCAACCACTTATTTCAGGTACTTGGGAAAGGGACTGAGTTAAGCATTTGTACTCTTTTCAGTTTATGTCAAGTATTTATCAGGCCTGCCTTATCTCCATCCTCCCTAAGTATCTTGTACTTGTATTGCCTTCTGATTGGAATCTTGGTCTCTCCTCATACCAACACTGTGTTGGTTCCAAAACTGTGTAATGTTCCAATCCTTATTTTCCCATTTGATTATATCTCCCCAGTTGGAAGATGATGGAAAAATATTGTGAACAGTAATGAAAAGACTTGGAGGTGTTCACTCTTTGCAGACTGAACAATTGCTTGCTGGGAATTGTTCCCTTGGATTCCCTTCCTGGGATGGAATGTAACATATTCCAGCTGACGCTATTCAAGGCAAGAAAATAGATCATGATTAAGTTGATAAATGACTCCAAACCTAGCATTGCTGCTTGGGAATTTTCCCTTTGAGCGCATGGCTTAGGACAAGTTTACGTACCAAGTAAAAAGAAATTTGTTGTGTTTGACTGCAAGCATAGCGTTCTGAAGTTGACAAGGTTTTCTCCTTCTCCCGCTTCTGCTTCCTCTTCTATTTTTTTTTATTGAAATATAATTGCTTTACACTGTTGTACCAGTTTTTGAGGTACACCAAAGTCAATCAGCTGTATTTATACACATATCCCCATATTCCCTCGACTCCCCGCCACCCTCCTCATCCCGGTCCTCTAAGGCATCACCCATCATCGAGTTGAACTCCTTTTGTTATACAGCAACTTCCCACTGGCTATCTATTTTACAGTCGGTAGTATATATATGTCTATGCTACTCTGCTTCTCTTTTAAACCTGGTCCCCACAACCTCTTTTTTTTTTTTTTTTTAAGTTCAGATTGGCCATTTCATCCATAAATGTTCTTTAAACCAAACGGAAGTGAGCCTGGCTCTAAGCTACTTCCAAGTCTCCCCTGTTGCTGATCTTCCTGTGTGTGCAAAGGAAGGCATGAAGAAAAGGGCACCCCTACTCACCTCCCTACCCCGTACACACAGAAGACAAGGTGAGGACATTATGTGTATTGTCTATGTACAAACACACCACTGACACCATACACACACAACACACAGACCACACACACCCCCTCCACATACACATACCACACACACACACACACAACACACACCACACACATACCACAAACATACTACACACACACAAACCAGACACACAGACACCACAAACACACCACACACACACACAAGCAAAGACACATACCACAGACACACACAAACGTACACCACATAGCACACAACCCACACCATATACACACCACACAAACCACACAGACACACCACCATGCACAACACACAGACCACACAAACCACACAGACACCACACAAACCACACACACACACCACTCACACCATACACATACTATAGCCACGCACCACAGACACCAAACACCACACATATACCACATACTCCACATCTACACACCAAGGACATGCCACACATACACCAGACACAAACAAACACCACACAACCACCACCACCACACAAACCACACATACCACTCACACCACACACCACACATACAAATTTACAGCACAAACCACACACACACCAAAGATACAAACACCATACATACATATACCACACACACATACACCAAACACGACACATACTACACAAACTACAAACACACAGATTGCACACCCATATACACACTAAACACACACCACAGACACAAACACCACACAGACAACACACACAGACCTCACACACTCCAGACTATGCACATACCACACACCAAGCACACCCCATAGACACACAGGCCAGATACACATATCACATACCTATACCACACACCCACACATACACTGAACACACACAGCACACACACGACACTCATCACACATACACACCACCCATAAATACCATATAGCACACACACCACAAACACACAACATACCACACATCCATACCACACACCAAACACATCCCACGTACACACATAGCACAGATATACACATACATATACCCCATACACTCCACACACGCACACCAAACACGACACCTGCCACACAAACCACAGACACCCACATACTACATACTACCCATAAGTACCATACACCATGCACACCACACATAGATACCACACCACACACCAAACACACCCCACATATACACACAGCACAGATATACACATACATTTACCCAAGACACTCCACACACACAGCACACACACCAAACATGACACTTACCACACACACCACACACATGTATCACACACCACAGACATAGACCACATACACACTACATGCACAAACCACAGACTACACACACACCCCACACATCCCCCACAGATACCACACAGACCTATAGACCATGTACAGATTACACATAACACACACCACAGACTCACTGACCACACACACACACTGGACATACCCCACAGACACACACAGACCACACATACACATACACCAAACACATCACACACACCACAGGCACACCACACACACACACAAACCATAGACACACACCACACACACACATCATAGATGCACATATATCACACAGACACACACACCACACCACGCATACCACACACACACTCTGTGCTCGACACACAGTGAGGCCAAACAATACCAAAACATTGGAGTTTGAAGTAGAGAAAAGTTTATTGCAGGGCCATGCAAGGGGATGGGTGGCTCATGCCTTAAAACCCCTGAGCTCTCCAAAGGCTTTTAGCAAAGCTCTTTAAAGGCAAAGTGAGGGAGGGGTGCGGTTAGTTGTTGCACACTTCTTTGTATTGGATCCTTTGTTCTTGCAGCTGTCCATGTAGGTCAGGTCATGGTCAGGTCCTGATGTTCCTGTTATTCTCTGTTCAGGGCAAGTCAAGGTTAGGCTGTCCCTGTGTATTTTAGGCTATAGGCAACAGTCGTTTACAAAAGGTGCAGAGGCAGCATGCCTAAGCACAGGCAACAGAGCACAAAGGTTAATAAATAAGGTTAAAATAAAAGGAGCAGATCTAATATAGAGTCAGATTTGTTTTTCCATATTACAATTCTTTCTTTTTCTTTGGTAGTCCTCAATCTTGAGAACAGGTGTTGGACAAGAAGAGGGGAATAGTGTTTTGGATAGAGAGGTTAATCATACTCAGTAGAGGAACTCAGTTTGAAACTCCAATCTTGTCTCATCCTTCCCCAGTTCTTTCAGGGAATGGGATGACTACCACTTTGGCTACTTCCTGCTGAAATGGGACATGGTCCTACCTTGATTTGGGGAACGGACACAGAGTTGGAAATATTCCTGAGTTCCAAATCCTGGATCTGAGTCTTGTATAATAAAAATCTTATTCGGGAGGAATTCGGGAGAATAAGCCTGAAAACCAGTCTGGACCTGGTACTTTGAGGGAGACGTGTAGCCAGGTAGCCAGTTGTCTACTTTTATCTAAGTAGGTTTTAACTTCTAATGTGGTATTAATATATACATAATAGGAGCTAGTGGCCACTGCATGTCTCCTTTTTCTGCTGACATTTGATCTAAAACAATTTTGTCTAAAAGTTTAATAGTGACAAGAGGAGATCTGGAGGTCATAAGGTTGCAGCTGCCATCTGCCAGCAGACATTGCTTTGAGAATGGCTGGTGGCATCCCAAGTAGGACACAGCTCAGAAAATTCAAGTTTTCAGCAATACAGGGATGTGTTTGAAATCACATGCACAATGGCCACCTAGTTTTACCTTGGACATCTGAACCACAGCTATTCCAGTTTTGACTTTCAAATGTATTCCGCTCCTCAATGGCCAGGATAGATGTACAATGCATGTTCAAAAGGTCACAAAACAGGCTGCTCTGGTCAGTAAAGTTTAAGTCAGATCATGTATCAGCAGAATGATGATTCCATACCTCAACATATATGCAGATTTTCCCACCGTCACCCTTTTTAACTGCAAATCCTTCAGCAGACCAAAACATGCCCCTTGATGCCAGGGTGATTTAGCTGCTTGCCCCAGGTCTAGATCAGGCCCCTCAGTGCTAGGCCTCCTTTTTATTTGCCTGGATATTCAGTTGGCAGATAACTGATCAGATATCGTGAACAGGCTCAGAGGTTTGTTAATGGGGATATACTTTAGAGGCCATGCATTGTATCCTTTATACCCAGTTGTCACACAAGCATTGTACATGTGCTTTTAGCAGTAGACAAGCAATGTTCTCCATGAACATGGCAAATCAAGACTAATCTGTTTGTAAAATAAATCTGGTCAATTAACTATATAGGCTCCTCCAAACTGGCTCTGGTGGAACTCCTCCGGAGTCTCAGACTGAATTTCCAAAGGCCTCTCAGGGCCAGGAAATCCATGGCAAAGGCCTGCCATCAGATTCTGCCTCAGTGGCATTCTCAGTCCCCAGAATACCGAGATTCCTGTTTATGCCTGGAGACAGTCTTTCCCTTCACCTGATAAGGCTGCTCAGAACCCAAGAGTCTCCAGTTTCTGGAGGGACCAGCCAGAGAGAAAAGAAAAATATTTCAATTTTATTCATCAAGGTATAACTTACCAAATTGCTGTAAGTCATGAGTAATTTGAGGGGAAGGGCTTCCCTATATCTGGAAAACACAAATCAAAATAAGTAATATTCCAGACAAAAACCCATAAACATTATAACCATATTTGCTAGTTCACTCAGTAACCAATCCTTTTGTTAACTTTTTATGAAGCCATTAGGTTTTCCATTAGGATTTTTAATTTCTTACCTAGTTCAGTAGTATAATCTGAGGGACTTCCATGGCAGTCCAGTGTTAGAGTCCGCACTTCCACCCCCAAGGGCACAGGTTCTATTCCTGGTCAGGGAATTAAGATCCCGCATGCTGTGTGGTACAGCAGAAAAAAAAAAAGGAGTGTAATCTGAAATTTATTAGTCCTTCCTATGTGAATCTTCTTGAAGCTGAAGCACTTTTGCAAGCATCAGCTTAACTGTCTATTAAGGACTTAAAAAGGCAAGTTAAAGATCTGATTAGTGTGTTGACGAAAAAGCTTAGTGAAGTTGCTGTGATACAGAACATGTTAAGATAACAACCAGAATTATGACTAATAGCATTATACCAAGACATATCTACATTTCAGAAATTTTACATAATTTCTAGAATATGTATATTAATAACATCCATATCATATAATCTGAGGAGGCTCATCACCCATTTGACAATTCTTCCCAAGTAATTCAACATACCAAATAATACTGTTAAATGTTTCTCTCTGAGATGCCTCAAGGGCCCTCTGAAGCATCCCAAAGTTAGCTGGAGGTCAAAAATATTTTAATTAAAATTTGATATTTGGGAAGTTTGTCAAAAAGTTTCAAAACACTTGGTCACATAAGGTCACTGTAAGACAATGCTTGTTTCTTAACCTAAGTGAGAAGAGATCTCAAAAGCAAATACAGATCACTTAAAGGCAAGGAAGTTCACATAATCTGTTATCAAAAGCAGCATTCTAAGTAAACTTGTTCTCTTAGTGGAGAGGGACCGAATCTAGTCCTGCACCAGCCTACTTTTAAAAACAAAATCCCATTTACCTAATTAAGTTTAACCTAATCTCAGCCCGACCATGCATTAAAAACTCCCTTTTAATAAAACATGCATCCTACTTTCCTGCTGTGTATGGAAATATTTCCTGTATTATTTTTAGCAGCTTTAATTACATGCTTAGATTTGAATCTAAAACTCTAAAAAAACCACTTAATTTCTAGTGAATACCAAGGAAGCAGCTATGAATTATTAGCATTCTGTAGGTTGGCAAACAAACACCAATAATAATTTTTTTAAAATATCTGCTTTTTTATAGAAGATATCTCACTGTGGCACCAAACATAGTCCCAGACACCTTTAGCTTCTGTGTCCAGTACTTAATGTTTCAGTACCCTGCCTGGGAATGACCCACCTATTCAATAAACCCCCATCATCCAGCCCAACCTAGCACAACTCTAAAATTCCAAGTTATCAAATATCTGGAGGGACCACCCCTAAGTAGACATACCCAAATCATAACCATTTCTAAAGAGGTCACCCGAAAGCTCTCATCCTATTTGCATCTAATTATAAGAATTTCATCATACCAAGCTATTTTTTTTTTCTGTTGACAAACTCTACAACAGGAACAACATAAACCCATTGACCCTCAGTAAACCCAGGCACAATAAAATATTATCTGTACGGACCACATCAATAATTCCCTTCATGCTTCCTTGCGAAGAGAACCCCAATACCGTTCAGTTATTAGGCCTGTGATTTTTTCTGCTCCCTCCTTAGCCCCAGTGGGTGAATGAGGATTAGGTTAAGGCAATCCAGGTCTAATTCCTTTTCTTCTTGGCAATGTTTGATTTAATACAGGGGCAACCCTGCTTAAGACCCATGAAAGCAAATAAGGGAACTTTTGGGTTTCCTTTGCTCTTGAAAGGGCAAAAAGTTCATACTTTTCTGGATCTGGTCATTGTTGGATGGGGACTGGTGCCATGGAAGCTCTCAAGATCATGAGGGAACAAATCCAAGGACAAAACTGACATGTAAGAACAGCAGAGGAAAATCGGCAAGAAGCTGGATCCTCAATGTCACTGATTCACTGACTGAATCTATACTGGAACCAACAGGATTAGTCCTAATTATTTAAGATACTTTCAGTTGTGTTTTCTATTACAAGCATTTAAAAGCATCCTAAGTGGGGACTTCCCTGGTGGTGCAGTGGTTAAGAATCCGCCTGCCAATGCAGGAGACACAGGTTCAATCCTTGGTCTGGGAAGATCCCACATGCCACAGCGCAACTAAGCCCGTGTGCCAGAACTACTGAGCCCACACGCTGCAGCTACTGAAGCCTGTGCGCCCTAGAGCCTGTGCTCTGCAACAAGAGAAGCCACCGCAATGAGGAGTTTGCACACTGCAGTGAGCAGTAGCCCCCACTTGCTGCAGCTAGAGAAAGCCCACGTTCAGCCATGAAGACCCAATGCAGCCAATAAATACAAATACATTTTTAAAAAAACATTAATTAATGTTAAAGGCATCTCTTACAATTTGTACTTATTTTTCTTAAATGCTTACTAGAAATTTCTATTGCTGGTTATAAAAGACATGTCTGTATTAGCCAAACCAACAAGCTTAAATTAAGCTGCCTTCAACAGCAGACGATAATTCTATAATGAATATTCCCAGATTATGAGCACCTGAAATTCATTTTGGCCAGTTTTCTAAATACTTGTATTTAATTGGTAAGCGCTTATTGTAAGTCTGTTAAATAGAGCTCATTTACAGTTTAACCTCAGCAGCCTTATCCAAAGACACCTAATCATAATGAGACATACATCCAGATAGAGATGAATGTCTCACAGCTGGCACACGTACATGGAAGACAAACATAAACGTACACATAAAGAGCAAAATCTAATTCCTGCAGAACAAAAACAAAAGGGTGAAGTCCAACAATTTCCTCAACTTTTTCAAACAAGGATCCTAGTTTTTAACAACAAACAACATGCAAATGGAAAGATAAAGAATCCTTACCACACGTGTCCCGGCAATTCACCTGGCAAATGCAAAACCAAAAACAACAGAATAAGTTAAATTTACCTAGTTACCTTCAAACTTTCTCAGAATATTTTCTCTCGGGGTTAGAATTCTGAAAAAAAGATTTTTATCAAGCCAGCTTTAATTGCATATGGAAAAAAACCAGTTTTGGAATTTTTAAGTTTCATCTCAACCAGTTTTCTCCAGAGTTTAAAGAATATAATGGTCATGAAGTGTGAAAAAATTTTTTTTCTCTCTCTTTCTAGGGGCATCCCAAAGATCTCCCAGTTTTGCAAAACACAGGCTAGGGAGACTATACCATGGAATAGGGCTCTGATTATCCATGCTGAATTATTCATGGCCGGTGTTATCAAATACCAAGCAAACACATGCAATGCAAAATGGTCTCTCAGGATCACAGTTCTCTGGCACCAAACGGAGATTCCCATTCATTGCAAAGGGAAAATCCCAACCAAAGCTCCACCACAGGCAAAACCCCAATGCAGTAGGGAAGGATACCCTGGTGCTGTCACCCAAGAGCCCTGTAACCAGAGACATGTCAGCTGA
Organism: Hippopotamus amphibius kiboko; assembly: GCF_030028045.1. Classification (NCBI taxonomy): domain Eukaryota; kingdom Metazoa; phylum Chordata; class Mammalia; order Artiodactyla; family Hippopotamidae; genus Hippopotamus; species Hippopotamus amphibius. The sequence goes on from NC_080187.1 coordinate 103,318,040, forward strand.
CCACTGCATACTGATATACATACAAACAACAAACATATGGTCCCACAAACAAAGGCACAAGCTACAGTGGCTCGCCCCAAAACAATACACATCAAAATACCCACAAATAACAAGCTATGGTCACACACAAAATCAGAGGAGGTGTAGTCTAAAATTCCATTTCCACCCCCAGATGGAGGCCTCCAAACAGATTGACTCAGCTCTCAAGAGAGAACAGACCCAGAGTGGCTCACTTCCCGCAAGGGAAGTAACTCAAATGCAGAGGAGAAAATTCCCACCTGTGCAAGATGGAGCGACTTAGCCCCAGGCAACACGGAATGTGGACTGCAGCTCCGGACATTTCTCAACTCCAAACAGCCTCAATTTGTAGGGCAGCTGATGCCTGTCAGGGAGCGTCCCTCCCAGATCCCCAGAGCAAAATGAGCTCCAGCAGCTGCTGGGAACTCAGGGAAGGGGCTGCCCCTGGCTAAGGTCCACCCGCCATGGGCACAGACTCCTAGGCTGGTTGACCATAATTGTTCCTGAATGCAAATCCATGTGCCTAACACAGTGAGGCCAAACAATGCTGAAACATCAGAGCTTGGAGCAGAGAAAGGTTTACTGCAGGGCCGTGCAAGGAGATGGGTGGCTCATGCCTTAAAAAGCCGGAACTCCCCAAAGGCTTTTTTAGCAAAGCCCTTTAAAGGCAAGGTGAGGGAGGGGCGTGGTTAGTTGTCGCACACTTCTTTGTGTTGGACCCTTTACTCTCGTAGCTGTCCACATAGGTCAGTTCATGTTCCTGTTAGTCTCTTTTCAGGTCAGGTCAGCGTCAGGCTATCCTGTGTATTTTAGGCTATAGGCAACATTCTTTTACAAAAGGGCCAGAGCCAGCATGACTAAGCACAGGCAACAGAGTACAAAGGTTGGAGCTAAAGAAATAGATCCAATATGGAGTCAGACTTGTTCTTCCCTATTACAAGACTACATGCACACACCACACACAACACAAACAACATACACCACACACATACCACACACCACACGCACAGACCACAGACACACATACCATACCACACAAAGACATACTATACACACACAAACAGTACACACACCACACACAAATACAAATCATGTAAAATACATATAACATTTACCATTTTCACTGTTTTCAAGAGTACTGTTCAGAGGTATTAAGTACCTTCACGCTGTTGTGCAACCATCACCACTGTTCAACCCCAGAATTTTTTCATCTTCCCAAAATGAAGCTCTGTGCCCATTAAACACTAACTCCCCCTACTCCTCTCTCCAGCCCCTGGCACCACTATTCTGCTTTCTGTCTTGCACAAGTTTTCCAATTTCTCCATGTTCTCACCAACACTCATTTTCCTCTTTTTTTTTTTTTGATAAGCGCCATCCTAAGTGATGTATGCCCACCCATATGTTTTTAACATTTTGAAAATGATACTTTAACAAAAGTAAGTACTATTCTGGTAGTGCTTCCTTACAACCACAACTTTTGGTTAATTTGGTGGCTATTTGTCCACTGAGAAGGTACAATGAATTGTGTTTCCAGTTGAATTCATCAACCAAATTTCCTGAAAACTCTGAACGAAACACTTGTAGTGCTGTTTTATGTGTAACCATGACCTGAAATTCTGTTAAGTTCCTTTTACTCCTTGTGATTAGCAAGTAATGATAGAAAGTGAACTGATATTTTCCATAAAATTTCTAGATGGTTGAATGGCAAGAGATTTTTAGTTTTTAATTACCCAGGTAATTTTAATTTCCTCCTTTACTTTAGATATGTATTTAGATGCAGTCTAAGTGGAAAATAGGTTTGAGGGTCTTACAGAATCATTCGGAAGCCCCATTCCCCAACAACTCCCCCACCCCCCCAACTGAAAAAATTCTATAAAAGTAGTACATCTATTCAACCAACGACTCTTCCAAAAAATTTTAAAATTTGGTCATAAATATTGCTTGAATCAGCATTTTTTCTGCTCTGCCCCTTTTATTCTGGCTGTACTGCCTATTATACTGCCAGCTCTGTTCTTTTGCTTTTTTTTTTTTTTTCTTTTTGAAGTCTGCTGGTCAGTTGCCCACCTTGCGCTCCCCATCACTCTGTTGATATTAGAAGCCCTGCCCACTGGACTCATTCTCCGTCATCCTCTGGGGTCCTCAGCGTTCACTGTCATTGGTCTTTCTACAAGCCACAAAGCTCCATTGGTATAAACATAGAATCACGAAATATTAGAACTTAGGGAGCACAGAGACCCTATGTGAGGCCCAGGTAGGCTAAAGGGCGTGTTCGGAGCTTGTAAGCAGGAGATTATGTGCAGGTGTATCTCCAGGAAACCATCCCAATGACTGATGTCAGAGCCAGTAAGACGCTGTGTCCGGGGAGACTTGGGATCTGGAGCATCCTTAGCCCCATCCCTTGTACCCCAGGCCTCCTCAGGGCAGAGTGCAGTCTGAAAGCAAAGGGCACGTTCAGACAGCCTGCAAAAGAGGCTTATTCAATTTCCTGTTTTATTTTCTTCATATCACTTCTTACCAGCAGCAATTATTGTATGTTATTTGTTTACAAACCTATTGCCCAGGGCAGAGTCTAGAATGTAAACTCCTGGAGAGGAGAAACCTTGCCCGTGGTGGTCAGGGACGCCGGATCCCAAGTATCTGGAGCAGCATTAGCTGCATGAAGAATCAGGGCTAGAATTGCACAGACTCCTGGGCGACAGGTTAATAGATCATTAATAACAGCCATATTGAGGAGATAAGGCCACAGAACTGACACACTGAGCCTTGGACTAAACCTTTTCTGTCTAGTGTGGAAGCCACGAGCCTTGTGTGGTTACTAAGCTCTAGAATGTGGCTGGTCTGAATTGAGACACACGTAGGTATAATATGCACACGACAGTAGGAAGACTAGCATAAAACGTGACCTATGTCACAAATTTTGTTGCCTGCATACTGAAATGATAATGTTTTAAGTATATTGGGTTAAATAAAATATAATATTAAAATTAGTTTCACCCATTTGTTTTTACATTTTTGATATGCATACTAAAACATTTAAAATTCTATACATGACTTGCATTTTATTTCCATAGGACAAATGTAGGACAAAACAGTCGTCACTTAACGTGATTTTTGTTTTCCCGATCAGACAAAGTTGTATGCTCTTAAATTCCCCTGAAACAGGGTCAGGACAGCTTGTGCTCTGCCCCCGCCCCAACCCCAGCCCCCAACAGCCCTATTAGGAGCACTTTGAGTACTGAGTTCAGGTCGCCTGAGTCCGGCTGTCCTCAGGGGTGTGGGGGCTCCTGAAATTCCTGTTCGCATGAGGGAACCCAGGACATTCCACTCCTGGCCCAGCAGGGGCCTGTCCCTGAAAGACCCTTGTGCCCTGCCAGGTAACTCTAGAATCCAGGGCAACCCACGGCCCCTGGATTTAGAAACAGAGACCTTATACAGGAGAAATGCTTTCACTCAGGGCACAAAGATTCCTTCAGGTACACAAGGAGAGGGTGTTGGGGGGGTGTGGGAGCAACAGGACACAAACACAGGACGAGCAGAACCTATGGCTCCAAATATCTACATAATGTAGGTGTAACTTTCACACACTCCTTAGGACACCGGCGGGTTTATGAAAGCATTGTACCGGCGTCTGCACACCTGTGCACGGGGCAGAGCCCTCCTCTCGCTCTTGGTTCAGCTTCGCCGTCCCTTCCATGTGGGAACCCCCCCGCCCTGCATTGCTTGGCCTCCAGCATACTCTGCTCACTCACGGGGGTCGCGGGGAACATCTCGTGCTTCTGTCCTGGTGCAGTGCTTGGCATGTGCTGTGTCATGTTGGGTGGGAGACGGCTCTCCACAGGCCTCTCCTGTGTCTGACATCTCGCAGGTGGAGACGCTGGCCCCTCTGTTCTGGATGGACTGTCTTTACAAGGATACCTACACGGTAGACAGCCCGGAAGTATGGAGACGGAGGTTCCCTCTGGAGAAGGGCCAGCAGCCTTACTTCCCATCGTACAAGCCTTGCTTGCCTTGTGCTCAGAGTTCCTCTCCTGTGATACCACCACTGCCATGCAGTCGCCAAGTGGCCATCCGAGTCACCCTGTGGGAATTGGGGAACTAGCACAAGAAAAGACTGGCACTCAGACTGTTGCTATAAGTCTTTTATATCTGAGCCAGGGGTCCTGTGTCTCCTGCCAGCACCCAGGACACTGGCAGGTTAGCTCCTCATTTGCAAGTGGAGGAAATCAGACTTTGCACAGTTCTTGACAGGACCTTACTCTGGGAGTCTCATCTCTCCTAAATGAGAAAGTCTAGAGTGGAGACAGGAATCACATATATTTCCTAACACCTTTGACGTTTTCCGCTATGGATTCTAGTACACAGTTTTTTTCTTAATGATGACATAAATGATATTGATAATAAAGCAAAATAATCATAGGAAGAAGCTCCCTAGTTTGACTCAGTTTCCACCCATAATGATCTGTTCTGCATGGCTCTGTGTCTCTCAAGCAATAGGATCTTTTTTTTTTTTTTAATTGCGTGTGTACAAGAAGGGGTAGGCAAGGAGCAAGTGTGAGGAGCCTAGGGAACAAGATGAGGGGACTAGGAACCAAGCAGTGGCAGAAACTCTTCTAATTGCCACTAAATTTCATTCTCCCTTTTTTCTTTTGTAAAAATAATCCTAATTATTGTTTTATCTGAGAACATTATGGCTAGCTAAAACCATACGTTTCTCAGTCTGCTTTGTAGACAGATCTGGCATATCACAGGGTTCTAGCTGAGGAGACATAAGTGGAAGTAGAAGAGACTGTTCCCTCATTCTCTCTCCCTTTTTCTTCCTGCTGCCTGGATTGCAGATATAATTGTTGGAGCCCCAGCAGCCATGTTGGGCCATGAGATGAATCTGGAAACAGAATTCATGCACAGTGAGTAACAAAATAGGAGGAGCGTGAGCCTCCGACACCATGAAGCCACCAAACCATCCATGAACAGACTCCTGACCTCATTTCATGAGAGAAAAAGAAATTTCTATATTCTTTAAACCACTGTTATTTTGGATCTAATAGCAACCTAATCCTAACTAATACACAAACTCAGTTTTCACTGAGTGTGGAGTATATTATAAATCACATTTCCTAAGAAAGGCACCTTCCGATGTCTGACACTCAAAACATTGAAAAGTGAGGGCTATGACCAAACCACATATATTTCTCCATGGACCCCAATAGCAAACCCATTTTAAACAACTGAATTCAATTCTATTTTATGAAGAACTTAGTCTGACTTAACACATGGTGTAGTGTATCTTAGGAATACTTACATCAACATACTTAGGAATGGCTTGTTTCAAATATTTTCTAACAGTTTGAACATAAAGATTTTATTACCTAAAAAAAGAGACTTCATAGGTACTTTGAAAAGGCTGCATAACCTCGTGTGCCACCAGCACTGCCCAATTCAGGCCGGGCCCAGCTTCCAACCTTGGTGTCCTTCCTCTTGTACCCCAGTCATAAAGTCAGTCCTGCTTTTAATCCCTTGGGCCAACCCTAAGCCAAGGCAAGAGACACCCCAGCCCCCCCTGGCTCCACAGCCTGTACCTTGGCTTCAGATGACCATTGCTGCCATTGGCTGCCTTCTGCAAAAGTGTGAGCCTTCTTAAACCCTTCTGTGGAATGTGGAGAAGGAGCACGGTGGGGCAATGCTAAGAGCACCTGTGTTCTAGATTCTAGCCCCAGCTCCCTGGTTTACTAGTTGTGCTGCCGTCAGGAATGGACGGGCGTTCTCTGCGTGTCCTCACCTGCCAGAAAAGGAATGATACACAGCAATTCGTGAGGAAGAGCTCTAACTAGAAGGGCCCCATCGCGTCACAGGCCATGAAGACGGAAACTCCTGACACTTAGAAATCCAATGGAAAAGGAAGGGAACCATAGGCTCAGCCTACTGGGTATGTATTAATTTTAGAAGGGTGTCAGCCCCTATTATCAGTAACTTCTTGGATGTCTGTCAACCCAAATGTATTAGGATCTTCTTTGGAGAGTTAGAGGAATTGTTTCCTTCTGACCTCTTGTCCAACATACACAGTGGAGACTAAGGGTATCACTTTAACTCATCATACCAAATAAGGTTTATTAATATTGACCAGACATATTAATACCTCTTTTGTTACCCGAATGTTATTGCCCCGAGACATTTCAATATTGATTTACATAACAAATTGCCGGCCACAGGCGTTAGATTCTGTAAAAATCCCCCGGTCAATAATGAGTTAATTAAAAGAATTTAGATGTTGGTCTTAGAACAGCAAAATTTGCATGGTACCTTCCTAATGATCAAGGGGTAGACAGTGGTATTTTCAATGTTCACCATTGTAGCAGTGCTACAATTTACTGTTTTTAAAGATTATCAGGGATACAGGTGAGGCTCATTGTTTAGTCAGTGGTTTCTCAAACACCATGAAGAGAACTTGCTGTCTTCTTGGAAGTTCTCAGTCAGCCCTTTAGTGAGCAGCTCACAGTTCTGAGACGGAGCCGCAGGAGTGAGATGCAGCGGGCTCTCTGAGTCGGGAGATGGCCTCCATTTAGATCCAAGCTTTGCTATTCGCTCTCACACGACCCTGGTCCCACAACCAAACTTCAGTTTCCTCATCTATAAAATGGGAATAATAGAACATTCAAACACTAGATGCTTGTTACTCTCTATCCCATTCCTTAGTTTCTTAAAAAAAATATCTACAAGATCAGAGACAATTGCTATATGTGCCAGAGCCTTGGGGACTCTGGGCCTCACTCCCAGCATCCTTAGAGGGCCAAGAAGAGATGAAAGCTGATTCAGAGACGTTCCTTGGAGAAACAACTTCAAAAATTGTGTTGGATGGGACTATTGGATGACCTCAAACCAAAGAGGCAAAACTGTGAAGTAAACAAAGTCTGTCTTCAGTCCCCCCACGTCCTAATTCCAGACCCCCTCTCCCTCCCAAGAAGATGTCCCTTCTTGGACACCCAGTGTCCCTTTGCTGCTCTTGGAGGCACTGTGTCGTCTTTCCCTCCTGGAAAGGCCAGTGACCAGGGCTGGTCTCAGCCCGCACCCTCGCATCTCTCAGCCAACCTCATCACAACTTTCTTATGCACAAAGCAACCCTCAGTTCAGACTCTTCTCAAAGAAGGTCTGATAAGGCGATTTGCTCAGCAGTTAAGGAGCTAGTAAGATTCTTGGGGTTTCCCTGTTAAGACAATTTGCAGCTCCTCCCATAGGAGATTTTAAGGCTAAAGCACCACCACGAAGCCCTTTTACTCTCTTTCCTGACCCCCACCCTGAACCCATGGGTAAAAAGATTTTTATTTGCCAAGAAAGTGAAGTAATAAGCAGTCACGCAGCACTGGCCATCTGCTGAGGCCACCAGCGCTGCCCGGGTCTGACTTGACCACTGCGTCCAGCAAGATGCCCAAGTGGGAAGGCTTTCTGAGCCCTGTTGCTGGCTGGTGAACCCTTCATTAGGCTCCCAAGATGAGCCTTTAGGAATTTCTAGCCTTAAAAAAAAGGGTTTTGAGAATAGGCTGGTGTGGAACCATTTTTTAAGGCAATAAACTGTGGTTAAGTGTCCACCTAGTCCACCAACAGGAGAGGCACACCTCAGCCCAGAGCACTGCCTCTGCCTTTCCCTGTCCTAAAACAGCTGAGGCCGAGAAAGGGGGGAGGTCCTCTCAGCCTCAAAGGTCTTTCCAGTTGAAAACAGCGTTGAAGAGTCAAAATAAAATCACCCATCAACAAAGCCGTCGAGGGACCCAGCCCACCTCAAAGGCCTTTTTCCCCCAGCCAGGGTGTAGGAAGGAGGCTGGCACCAGCGGGCCTGCCCTGCATGGGCACGGAGACAGCCAGCAGCCCAGTCAGAGGGGGGATCGTCACAAGACCTAGGGAAAGTCACTCAAGAATGGAGGCACTTGTGGGCCACTGGAGCGAAGGGGCCGAGGCCAGAGCAGCCAGGTCGCTGCAGCTGGACACGCCATGCTCAGTGAGAAGCCAGGCTCTGCACTGGGAGGCCCACACACAAACCCCAACAGGCCCTCCACGTCCCCCCCCCCAGCCCCCACCCCACAGAAAGGCCTTATCATCTGTCACACCTGGGTATTTACAGCCACACTCGGCTGCAGGGGAAAACACGGTGTCTGCAGCATCATCCTTGACAACAGTGACGAATCTCAGGGCCCTTTGAATTTGAAGGTAGCCTTGTTGACTACTGTGGAGGCCAGATTTTCTGTTGCCAGCAGAGCTCCTCAAGTTAGTTATGCCCACGGCGATTTGCCTCACGTCGCTCCCCACCCCCTGCTTTTACTTGCTTGCCTGTGACACGTGAGAATGAAAGCGAGCGCGTGGTCAGCTGCCACGTCCTACGTCGCCTGGCAACCACTGAGACGGGAGTTCCCACCGTGGGCCTGAGCCCTCTCCACGTCAGCCCCTCTCTGAGATTATTCCCCGGGAAACTTATCAGGAAACTCTGAAAGCCTTCCAACAGAATAAATCACTCTGTGAGACTCCTTAAACGCCCAGTCCCAACCGTGCCCGCAAGGATTCTTGAAGAACCTGCACAAGGAGGCTATTGTACGCATGTACAAATAGATGACACAATTCCAGGGTTTAATGCTATCCGCCAAGTTAAACTCCCGCGGAGCAGCTGTGCGCATGTGAAGTGAAGCCTGGCACCACCGAAGTCCATAAATCAGCCCCGGCACATTTCATCCAATTAAGAGAGTCAAATGAGAAAAAACCCACAAATTAAGATGTGTCTAGAACATGGATGACATCGCCATTCCTCTCTGAATGCAAAAGTAAAAATAAGTCTTCGTTTTGCTGGGGTTTCTTTTCGAGGGACACAAGTTTCCCAGCATGTGAAAGCCTGGCAGAAAACCTGGTTCTGAGGAGGGTCACGTCGAGCTGGTCAGTTTGTCTTTCTGTACGTCACAGGCAAAATAGAAGTGATGACTCAATCTGAGAGGCAGTTGTTCTTTAAAAGGAGTGGATGGGTGAGGCAGGAGCCCAGGCTCTCCTGGGAAGACTACAACGAGGTTATACATGTGGGGCCCTGTCTCTGTGTAGTTCGTCCCTTCATTCTGGCTGTTCGTCTTCAGGACAGTGACACACAGCAGAGGGCAGACGGCTGGGCCAGCGGATGCCCCCGTCCAGCTTTGGTCAGCCTTGGGTGAATGGGCTTGGCTGGAGAAGCCAGGTCAGACTAAGACAGAGGGAAGTTGCATTATTGTGAAGTTGGGTCACGAGTGGGTAGAGTGACCAACCACCTGAGTCAGCCTGCATCTGAGGGGCTTCCTGAGATGCGTGAGTTTGGGTGCTGGAACGAGAAATATCCTGGGCCAACTGGGCTGTGCTGGTCACCCCAGTAGGAGACTGAGTTTTAGGCGATTTGGGAAAACTGAACATCTATGAGTCTAAACAAGCTGATAACTCTCGGCTTCTCTTTAGCTGAGTGGTAAGTCAACACAGACGATCCAGTCCCCAACTAGAGTGACTCTGGGGGGGGTCACAGGAGCCCCGGCTCACATCTATTAACTGAGCCTTTGCTTTGTGCTCAGCATGGCGCAGTGTGCTGAGTAGGGATAAAAACGAAAGTGCAATGAATTCCTCCCTTTCCTTTAATTCGCCTTTATAGGGCTCAGCCAGGTAACCCTATGCAAGCTTCTGAAGCACCTTACAATCCACAAATAGACCTGCCTTTATATGGAGACTGGGGGCACTTCTGGGTCTCTCCCCTGCACATGGCCCCACAGTCCTTCCCAACAGCTCTCAAGGTCAGTGTCAACAAGCACAGAACTGTTAGCTGAAGCTGGTGGAGGAGGGAGGAGAGAGAATGTTATGTGTGGCTGACTCTTCATAGACAGTTCTTCCATAGGAGCTCCAAAAAACGTTATTAGAATAAGCATATCACCTCCTAAAGGAACTACCAGGAAGAAGTATATTCATTTGATTTTGGAGTTTCTTTATTTAAAAATCTCACTGTCTTATAGTTGGGCATATTAAATCCTCATACACAACTGATAAAAGGAAATGATGTTATTTTGGTGGCCGCTACTGTTATAAGGCATATGTATCTCTGTGGTTGGAACTGAAATTGTATTCTTCCTGATTATAGAAGCAGAATTTCCTTATTGTAGGAAATTTGGAAATTTTATGAAAATAAAACTTGAATCACCTAAATTATTATTATTTTAGTTTCATCCTATTCCTTTTCTGTGCACATATATTTTTTACAGAGTTGGAATCACTGCGTGTCCACTTCAGTGTTCTGCTTCTTAATCCCTGATATTGTATTTCCGGTATTTTCATGTTTCATGAAGTATGCTTCCAAGTCAGTGGTTCTGGAACCCTTAAACTCTTTACAGGTACTGAGCACCCCAAAGAGGTTTTGTTTGTTAGTTGTATCTGTTGAAATTAACCATATTAGAAAATAAAAGGGCGAAATTTAAAAAAATATTTACTATTCACTTTATGTTAACACTATTCCTTATGAAAAATAGCTTTTTAAAAAAAAATCAGGGAGAAGCATGGCATTGCTTTAACACCTTTGCAAATTTCCTTAATGTCTGACTTCATGGGAGGCAGCTGGATTCTCCTGTCTCTTGTGCAATCAATCTGATACGTTGTTTGGGTGAAATATATGAAGACTATCCATCCTCCATCAGATATAGAGATGGAAAAGGGAGGAGTGTTTTAGCAGCCATCTCAGATCATTGAAGCTCTTCTTCTCTGACTCAGAACCACAACTGGACAAGTGGCGGTTGCTTAAAGGTTACGTAAGGTGATTCTAAAACCCTACAGCGGACTTTGTGTTCCTTCCAAATGCTGACACATTTCATGGCGCGATATCCAAAAAAAAAATCACAGTAACTAGTAACACCACTAATTCATCAGAAATGCCTCCAGTGAACTCACAGTAGCAGACACAAGTTTTTCAAAATTCAAATTTTCACATGAAAGCACACTATCACTGGCGACATTCTTTGAAGTAACTGGCTCACTTGGTTCATTTTAGAGAAAAGATCTGCCCAAACTCAGCCTGAATAACCACAGTCTGTCTTTTAAGTAAAAATAGTGTTTAATGAAAAAAGAGGCTTCTTGAGCTTGTAACACAGATCATGACACAAGTGCTTACCCTTGTAGGACTTCACACGCACCAGAAGTGCCTTATGTATCATAGAATATTAATAACATGCATACTCAGAGTTGAGATTGAATAAAACTCATAATTTTAACTAAATCTTCAAAAAAATGCTTAATTAAAACGGGCTTTTTTGGGTTCCTGTGAGCGCACGGCGATGAAGGATGCAACACCTATCAACACAGTGCGGACGCCCTGGTGCGGTTTCACACTAAGGGACCGGCAGTTTTCTCCACCGCTGCTTTTGCACGCTTGGTGCAAACATCAACGCAGTGAAAAAGGCAAACGGTGTCTTAGCATTATTACGACCTCACAGATCCTCTGAAATATGATGCCTACATGGACTACAGCGTAATCACAAAGAAGAAAACAAATACTAGCATCCTCAGCAGCATGAAGGGGGAGCCTTTTTATTCTGCATTGTCTGAATATTAAGAAATAATCCTGTATGACTTTTATAGTTAATAAAATGAAAAAAATAAATGGACCTGGAAGTGTCTCCATTAAAAAAGTGGGTTTGAATGATGTCTCAAGAATTGATCATGTGGGCCCAAATATCCTTAAACATCTCCTCAAAGAGCTTTGTGAAATGTCCCCTAAGAATCCCAGTTGATTCTGTGACCTGCATAAGTGTTTCCCGTACTTTCCACACTGAATACGATGTAGGAATGATGAGGGTGTAAGACAAGAACTTCACGTGATACATATGCATACAAAGTTGGATTTGAAGCAGCTGACTGTGTCTGTCCTAGTCATCAGTTTACATGCACTGTAAAAACTACTTTCTAGAAATACATCATGTATGTTTCACTCAACATGGCATTTTTTACCATTTCTGTAAAAAGTTGGGCACTGGGTTCTGTATCAGAAATGTAATAGTAAGTATATAATTTTTCCCCAAGGAGAAGCCAGATTCAATTTATATCAATTTAACATCATTTTAACATTTCACGAATACAGCTCTATCAATTAGTATGCTTTCTTGCAAGGAAAAAGCAGCTTACCCAAGAAGGACATTGATTAATTCGCATAGTTTAGAGACCAGAGCAGAGTGGGCTCGGGTGAGGCATGTTAGGGTCTCTTCTCTCCTCTCTGTGATTCTCTCTGCCTTGTCCTCCTGCCAGTGCTGGACCATCCTCAGCTGGGGAGTGTAATGGCTGCTTCCAACACAGCAAGGTCCAGAGGGAAACAAGGGACAAGGTCTTAGAATTAAGGACGCCTTTCCCAGAGACCCACACCAGATGACCCCTATTGTTTCCTTCTCAGAGTGAGGTCACACACACACGTCTACCTGATCTGGTCACTAACCAGGAAAAATGGAATGACCAGCATTGATTTAGACCAGGAGTCATCAAACTATGGTCAAGGGCCACATCTGGCCCTCAGCTTATTTTGTCAATAAAGTTTTATTATAACACAGCCCCGCTCACTCACATATGATTGTGTCTAGCTGCTTTCTCGCAGAGCAGAGCTGTTACAATAGAGAGCATGTGGTTCACAAAGCCTAAAATGCGTCCTATCTGGCTGTCAGTCTGTTGGGGCTGCTTTAATAAAATATCACAAACTGGGAAGCTAGGAAACAACAGACGTTTCTTTCTCAGAGTTCTAGAGGCTGGGGAGTCTGAGATCAAAGTGCTGGCAGATTCAATGTCTGGCGAGAGCCCGCATCCTGGTTCAGAGACAGCCACCTTTTGTCTGTGTCACGTGAAAAAGGGGCGAGGAAGCCCTGTGGGGCCTGTCACATAAGGGCACCAGTCCCCCTTCGAAGGGCTGTGCCTCACAACCCAGTCGCCTCCCAGAGTTCTCATCTCCAAATACTATCACTTGGGCGTCAAGTTTCAACATCTGAATTTTGGGGAGACACAAACATTCAAACCAAACACACTGGCCCTTTACAGAAAATGTTTACTGACCCCACATGTAGAGAATGCTTTGGGCGGGATAGATGGGGACAAGTCACCCACAATGACTGCTGCAAGTCAGCGTGGCTCTAAAAACAAACTGCCTGTCCTCGAAATGCAGAGAGAAAGCTAATGGCATATCATCACACTGCACAGAGCATATAAACTATGTGGCAAGATTGAAGCAGAAACAGAGACACCAAGGGGGACTGTGGGAGGAATTGGGAGATTGGGATTGACATATATACGCTATTGATACTATGTATAAAATAGATAACTAATGAGAACCTACTGTATAGTACAGGGAACTCTACTCAGTGCTCTGTGATGACCTACATTGGAAGGAAATCCAAAAAAGAGGGCATATATGTATACGTATAGCTGATTCACCTTGCTGTACAGTAGAAACTAACATAACATTGTAAAGCAACTATACTCCAAAAACAATTTTTTTTAAAAAGTAACATGAGAATTCAGAGGAGAAAGTCATCAATAAAGGCAAGGCAAAAGCATGTCCGCAGGACACGAATTCTCCCCTAGATGTCTGGAGACACAGCACAGAGCCTGCTCACTCTAGCCTCCCTGCATCTGGAGGCTCACTCTCCAAAGACAGGAGAACAGCACCTGCGGGTCAGTCTGCACACTCGCACCTCAGGCTATAACAGGATGGACCCCTGGCCTCCTTCGTATCTTCTCAGCCTTAATCATTCCTGGATGCCAGGGCTGATTCTAGATGAAAATGTGGAATTTCATCCTCATTGTCCAACTTTGTTGATACAAGTCCTGTATCATTTCTCCCCTGTTCTGTAGTAATTCCCTCTTGTTCTCAACTATTAGGATGTCTTCTAAGGGGTCTGAGATGCACTCATCATAAGAGGTAAAGTTAGAAGCCTCACTCCAGGCAAGAGGATTTACATTGAAAAAGATTAAAGGGCCTTCCCTGGTGACGCAGTGGTTAAGAATCTGCCTGCCAATGCAGGGGACATGGGTTCGAGCGCTGGTCCGGGAAAATCCCACATGCCACAGAGCAACTAAGCTCGTGCACCACAACTACTGACCCTGTGTTCTAGAACCCATGACCCACAACTGCTGAGCCCATGTGCCACAACTACTGAAGGCTGTTCGCCAAAGAGCCTGTGCTCGGCAACAAGAGAAGCCACCACAATGAGAAACCTGCACATCACAACGAAGAGTAGCCCCCCGTTCTCTGCAGCTAGAGAAAGCCTGTGCACAGCAATGAAGACCCAATGCAGAGAAAGAAAGAAAGAAAGAAAGAAAGAAAGAAAGAAAGAAAGAAAGGAAGGAAGGAAGGAAGGAAGGAAGGAAGGAAGGAAGGAAGGAAGGAAGGAAGGAAAGAAAGGAAGGAAAGAGAGAAAGAGTAGAAAATCCTTGAGCTGAACAAAAAAGGAGTCTGTGGGTACTTCTCATTATCCTCAAAACTAACACTTTTAGGTATTTTCCTAACCCGATCCTTCAGATGTGCACTGTGATGCACCAAGCATCACACTGGAAGATACATATTGAAAGGAGCCAAGAATCCGGAGAAACAGCCTTCAAATTCCTAACGCATCTGCCCTCCAGGACTCCTCAGAACACTCCGTCTCAAGCTAAGGTGATGACTTCAGGTTTCTCATGAGTTTCACGAGGTGAAAACTAGATGGGAAGCAGCCGTGGATTAAAAACAAGGAGAGGATGCCAAACTGTTTGGTTTTGACATATACCTTGTGGGTGTACGCGCATGCATGTGCGCACACGCATTGCTCTATTTACTGTAGTAAACTGTTGGAAGGTTATTCAAGAACAGAACTGTGTGCTCGGGGAGCTCGGGTAACGTTTGCTTCTTTTCTAAACTAAGCGGGCAGAGAGCCTACAATAGAAAGAAAACCGTGAAAGCCAGAGTTGATGTTATCACAAAACACAGGCTGATTTTCATGTCTTCCTGGACTCCGCAGAGAGGAATCCCAACCTCATTACTGAGAGATAAACATCGTTCTGGGTGAATTTGGGTGTGGGGGCAGAAGAGGTGGAGGGGAAAGCCAGCAGCAGGCTGGGACCCTAACTTATCACACAGACTTTGGAGATGCTAAGATGAGTGAGGCAGTTAAAACCAATGCATGGGGACTTCCCTGGTGGCGCAGTGGTCAAGAATCCACTGCCAATGCAGGGGACACGGGTTCGAGCCCCGGTCCGGGAAGATGCCACATGCTCCAGAGCAGCTAACCCTGTGTACCACAACTACTGAGCCCAAGTGCTGAAACTACTGAAGTCCGTGCACCTAGAGTCCATGTTCCACAAGAAGAGAAGCCACTGCACTGACAAACCCACGCATGGAAACGAAAAGTAGCCCCCACTTGCTGCAACTAGAGAAAGCCGCGGGCAGCAACGAAAATCCAACTCAGGCAAAAAGTAAATTAATTAAAAAAAAACAAAAAACCAACACATGGGATACACAGGCTACTATATACAAAATGAATAACCAGCAAGGACCTACTGTATAGCACAGAGAAGTATAGTCAATATCTTGTAATAAGCTAAAATGGAAAAGAACCTGATACGTAATATAAATATATTATTATATCTGTATTATACATATATATGTATCACTGAATCACTTTGATGTCCACCTGAAACTAGCACAACATTTTAAATTAGCTACACTTCAATTTATAAAAAATGGTTATTAAAAGGAAAAAAAAAACCCACTACGTGGCATGCTGGGGAGAAAACTGCATTAGAGTGATTCATAAAAATCCAAGCCTAGGAGCAGCTCGCCCTCTACGTGCATACTGTGAAGGCGGTGGTTCCGCCCAGCACCAGGTGTCCTGTGCGCCCTGGCACGCAGCCTGGTGCGCACGCTCACGATTGCACAGTTGCGCGCACGGCTTCAAGTGCACCCATCACACACACGCAAATATTTCATGCACATTTGTGGGCAGCATATAGGTTGGGAAAAAAAGAATACATAGAGGAGGACTGTTTTGCTTCGGTGTGTACGTGAACTTTGATGGAACTTAGTAAAACACAGAGCGTTTACGAGCGTGATGGATGGCTCTTCAGGGACTCGTTTCTGCCCTCCCAGCTGGGCTGGAGCACGGGGCTGCGGTGACAGCTCTGGGTAAGGAAGGGACGAACAATAGGTCCTGTGAGTTGGCGGCCCTGGGGCTGCCCCGCCTGAGTGGGAGGTCCGAGCATCCGTCTTGAGCAGCACATAATTCAGCGGGGAGTGAGGGATTCCTGCGGCATGTGGAAATAGCAAGGGGGTAAAATGAGAGCGAATCATGAAAGTGCACTCGAATCACCCAACGTGCTGAGGAAGGTTCATGTCAACAGATTCCACTATTGCGAAGCCGCACGCCTGGCGAGTTTCCTGATCAAATCCAGGACCCGCTCTTCCGCACTAAGTCCCCAACAACGTCACCCACATTGGGCGGCACAGGTGACCGGCCGGCTCAGCTGAAAGACAAGTAGCCTTTTCACCCCTTTAAAAAAATTATTTGTTTGTTTGAATTTTCAAAATTCTAATACAGTTAAATCAGCAGGACTGGTGGCTTCAGCTGCAAACCCACGGCAGGGCTACTTTCTCCGCCTTCCCTCTGTCTGTGACGCCCACAGTGTAAAGGAAGCCGCTGCACTCAACTCCCAATTTAACATGATGCTTATTTTTCTTGATCTTAACAGATCTGGTGTCCTTTCCTCTGGCTGTGAGCAGAAAGTTCCCGACTTCCTCAATGTTGCGACAGGTGGCGTGGAGGCAGCGGAATAGGGGACACCCTTCTGCACTCTTTTCATAAGAAATGGTTGTTTGCTTTCTCATTTGTTTTTAATAGTGAGGCTCTCTTCTGCTCTGTATTTCATGTCGAAGTCACAAAGCAAGAAAACTGACCCGGCTACATGTAAATGAGACTTTCTTGATGCTGACCCGGGCTATGTTCTCAACTTTATTTCCTTTTCCAGGGACTCGGTGAGCTTCTGGCACGATCTGTGGACATTTGTGGCTGTTTCTTGAAGGAGCCAGGTGTCTGGTCACTCCTAAGATCCCATAACTGGGGAAAGCTCTGTGCTGATGGGGGAAAGGCCCAGGGATGAGGGAATCCCAGCTTCCTGAGAGGCGGTGTTGCCATGGAAACAGCCTGCCACAGCTGCCTGGGCTGACATCCGTGATTGGCTCTGACACAGAAGATGATCAAAAGCCCTTCAAAAGCCACTCTCCAAGGGAAGCTCCATTGCCTTCTGTCTCCTCCAGCCGCACCCCACCAGGATAGAGAATGTCAGCACTGCTCCTCACTCAGGCTTGTAGCGGAAAAAACCCAAAAGACTGAATTCTGTATCTGAGTGTTAAAAAAAAAAATAGAAAATGTAAAATTCTATATAATAATGGATCCTAAACCTGTTGATTCTCTGCAGCCCTTGATCACATGAGGTTTTCAAAAATATACAAGTTCCGGGGCTCCAAACCAGTGTTGCTGTTAAATCCGTCTAGGGGTGTGGATTCGTGATCTCTGGAAGAAAAGAATTTCTCCTGGGATCAATAACAAGCTGCTGCTCAGGTTTAAGTAGCAGAGTAACAGTTTATTAGGGAGAGAAAGTACAATAGCTTCCGGCTCAGATACCAGAAGGGGGTGGAGAGACCCACGATGGAGCCGTCCATGTGTCTTAAATACCCTAAAAAATAGAGGAGTTAATCATAACCCCCACCTAGTTACCTCTAACAATAGGAATTTACAACAGCAGTGGACTGATTACTAAAAACAATGACTTTAGCCCGAGAATTAAGGATTGATCGGTCCCCAGAAGGGTCATGATATTCTTCAGAATTTAAAATTTCTTGACTCAGCCCTTAGCTTACAATCAAGATTACAAAGAGGAGTTGCAAGAATCAATCTTAAAGAAAGAAGGAGTTTTAAGGTTTAAATCACATTTTCAAGTCTTCAGCCCTTCCCCCAGCCAGTCAGACCCAGGAGCTTTCACTGAAGCTCTCACCAGGAGAGTCTGAATCCCGGTTGGGGGGGTCAGTTTCTGTACTCTGTAATTTTAATTCTCCCCCAGATAATTCTACTTCTCAGCCATATTTGATAACTAGAACTTAGTTTAGTTATTTATTAAAACCAAAGATTTAAAAATGTATCTTTGGAGGTTCCATTCGGAATGTATTGCTTGTGTTTTACTCCCAATTCCAATCCTCTACTAAGTGTCTCCTTCCACTGTCTTGGAATGACTAATCCGTGGTTTATAGTTTTGGCAAATATAGTCCTGCAGAAAGAGACATTTCATTCTGCTTTTACTAAAACTGCTAGTAACTTAATAGATGAGAAAGCAATTCATAATTCTATTTTAATAGCACCCCAGAATGTCTCCTATTATCTCAAGGCATCCTGTGAAATTTTCTAGATTAAATTCATTTGAGTTCACTTAAGTTTCTAAGGTTTGCAAAATATGGTTTTAGATTCAAGGAAAGAATTCCAGGCTTTTCCTCCCAGCCTCCTCTACCCACTGTCCCACCTTCCCTCCATCTCCAAAGACACTCCTCTGTAGAAGAAGCTCTCATGTGCATTCTTTTTCCACTGAGGTCCAATCAGGAAGACAGATGCCACACTAGGTATTTCAACAGAGGGAATTTGATATGAGAAGTTTGTTACAGATGTTAGAAGGCCAAAAAAGCAAAACACAACACCAGGATACAGAGATAGGTAGGAAGCAGCTTCCACTCTTGGGGAAGAGTCACCAGACCTGGAAGTTGATTGAGGGCCACATAGGCTGGGATCTAGGTCTCAGGGTGGGGCCCTGCCTAGCCACTGTGGTAGAACCGAGCAGAACCCTGCAACCCCACCCCCACAAGGACAAAAGCTCCTCTATGTCCCCTGCCTCTTGTTTGTAGAAAAGCTGAAGTCTCCCAGGCTTCCCAGAGTCACAAAAGAGAGGCTTGAGCAGTTAATGATTAGGACAACAGAGACACAGACTCAGGGTTGGATGCACACTCCTGAGTTGTTTCACAGATACTGTAACTACCACCAGAGGACATGACACAAGCTGCTCCGTCTTCAGCCACACTGAATCCAGGCTAGCACAATTCCAAGAACTGGCCTCGAGAGAATGGGATTAACACCATTGCTATAATAATCTATATCTTTGTGGCATCCAAATAATTATACTTGCTTTGCCAGTATATGTAAAGAGGCAACTAAGATTTGTCAGCAAAGAGATGCTACAGACCCACGCTGACATCTTCCACTCTGAGAATACAGTGCCTATGCCAGCATGAAGAAGTTACAGAAGATAGACCTTCACCCCTAATCCCACAGAAATGGAATGATGTTTGACAGTGGGTAATTGAAAGCAGCTCTTTTGCCCCTTTCCTGTTCGCTCATTTCTGTCCCTCTTTAACATTAAAAACCTAATTATAGGAATGCAGTCACTAAGCAACTGAAACTAACAGCTGACTTATGCTCTCCTGCATGTGCACACCATGATTTGCCTAACCTGTTGATTCATTTCCTAGATAAAAAGAAGTAAGAATGAAGAAGGAAGTAGTTAAAGAATGACTAGCTCTCTACCCCCAATAGCTCCTCCCAGCAATCCTGCTGGCAGACCACTTAGACAAGATAACATCTGAAGAGAAATTCAGCCAGTCTGCACACAATGGAGATGCAGAACCCAACCTCCTGCCTCTATGATTCACTGAGATTCTTCCCGCACCCCCCCCCCCCCACCACCACATTTTTCTCTTTAAAAACTATCATGGCCAAGCAGAACCTTCAGAGTTGGTCTCTGGACACAAGTCCACCTTCTCCCCAGATTGCCAGCTTTTCTGATTAAAGCACCTTTCCTTTCTACTGACACTTGCCTCTCAAATTTTTGGCTTTTGAGCGGCAAGCAGCTGAACCTGAGTTCGGTAACACTGGTACCTCAGGAGCTTGGAGAAGAGGCCTCTTAGATCTGGGGCTCTGACTCCCAAGAGGCAGTACCTGGGGCCACTGCTACCTTTAACAGACTTCAGTGAGGTTCTAGGAGCATGGAGAGAGGCTGAAGACAGCCACCAGCCACTGCTGCCCAGTGAGGAGCTATTGATAGGCAGACATCTAGAAGCAGCAAACAAAAAGGAAGAAGGAAAATCCCTCTCCCTTCCTCCCTCTGCCCAGTCTCCCTCTTAGGCGCCCCAGTAGCAAGTCAGCTGACCAAAGGATGGTCTCCAGAGTCTTGTCCGCTCTGTCACAAAACAGAGTAGAGAAGGGAAGGTGTGGACTGGGGGCAGTGTCTTGGTCGAACACAACATCAGATGAACCTTTGGATCAAGAGAGCAGGGGAGAAAGGGGAAGGGAGGAGAGGGAGGGAGGAAGGAAGGCAAAACAGCCGCTTGATGATTTTCCAGACCCCTTGGAAACTGGCTCTAAATTATTCCTACTCAACTGGTACATTTCCAACTCACAGAAGTATCCCCTCACCCCAGCAAGTTATGCTAATCTGGCTTTTACCTTTGAGCTGGATTTTGTTCATGAAGACAGCTCTTTCCTCTCTGGAAATCTGGAAATTTCTTAAGCAAAAGCAGTTTGAATTGATTTCATTAATTTAACTGTATCCTATTTATTCTATTCCATATCCTAAAAACAGGTACTAAAAATTCCACTTAGGTGTGGATGAAAGTAGCCATCACATGACTTCAGCCAGTTTCCATTTATTATGACTTGCTACCTACAGCCATGGCACTAAATGCATATTAAAACATTCAGGCCCAATTCTAGTTCTGAGGAACGTTTCTGTTCCATTCATTTGGCAGCTGATCGTCGAGACAGAGTCTCTGGCAGTTTTGTCTCCAACATCTACGTAACAAAGGACAGGAGTTCTGGGGGCAGAAGCAGGAGAAACGAAGCCCAGTTAAATGTGTACAGTTCCAGGGATTAAAATCTCCTATTAACACCCTAGCAGATATAGTCTCTTTCTGAAATTGGATTTCTTTCACCGGATCTGGCCATACTTCACAGTCAAAACAACACGTCTGAATATCCCCCAAGCCAGCTCCCAACCACAGCCTCCTTTGAAGGTGACCTATGAATAGTTGCTTCCACTTGTATTCTTTTGCCTGAAGGAACACCACCTCCTCCACCTCCTAAATTCACAGGCTTTGTCTTGCTTCTTTTTCATCTGGTTGGAATTAATCAGTGTGCTTTCCAAACTTGACTTCAGCTGGAATACGGATTTACATTTCCCTTTGCTCAACAGCCCACAACTGAAGGCCAGAAGAGGCTCTCGTTCCCAAGTTTAGTTCTGCTCACTGAACCCCAGCATGTGCAGGAGGGGTGTTCTGCAAATAACATGAGTGCCCTCCTGCCCATAAGTGGAACTCTGGCCCTGACTTACTCCATAAGTAAAATGACCTATGGGAGAGCATGCAAATTAACCCTTCCGTGGCTTGAAACACGACCCTTTGTAAATATTTCAGCAATGTTTGCTTTTTCTCTTTAACAATTTAAAATGTACTTAAATTTTTTTCCTGAAGCACTTAGGGTCTAATTATACATATTGTTACTGCTGATGATTCTGGATTTTTTTTTCATGTATTTTGTAATTTAGAATTTTGAGTTCATTTTGGTGAGGCTTTATCTGTAAGAATCCTGAGTAGGGCTGAAAACATGCCTTTCTAGAGAAGCCTTTTAATTACTTTTATTGAAGGCTTCAGTTCTGTTATCAGCCTGAGACTGCATTGCAAACTATTTTGCTGGGGAATCTAGGCCCTCCAGACAGTACAAATTCAAACCTTAAACTTGAGGGCGAGTAGCCTGAAGCTGACCTCGAGTGAGTCTTCTTTTCACTTTGCCTAAGAAAGTGTTTCCAATGTAAGTCTAAATGGGATCAAAAAGTTCTCGTCAAGCACGTTCACTTTCAGAAGTGCCTTCACGTACAAAGGAATTCTGACAAAAAATAAGAACGAAATATTCAAAGTGTAAATACATGAAAAACAACAACACAGGACTTTCACTGCTAACAATATTGCTGATTAGATAATCCAAAAACCCTCTTACTACAAATCACTTAAAGGTACTGGACAAAAATATTAACAATTATGCTTTTAAGTGCTAATAAGAAAGTAAGAGAAATACTCCAGAAACTTATATTTTGACTTCTCTGGGTTTACTTATTTATTTATTTTGCCAGTCCGATTAACAATGGGTTTGAGTTTTAATGACGATTGAAAGTACAGGAGACAAATGTTGGGGTCCACGAAGGGCAAGAATTTGGACCTAATATCCTCAAATAAAGAACCCTTGAATGACTATACATCCGTGAAAGGGGAGAAGTGAAAACATTTATCCCCTCCCAAAGCGAGACTTAAAGGAAACTCTTCTGTTTAGCCTGACCCATGGGGGAGAGGAGATGGGAAGTAAAACCCTAAGAATCTGAAAAAACTTGAGAGCCTCAGGCTGCATTACCTACGCAAATCTTACATGCTGGATAGAATATTCATAAGGCCTTATGATTTAAAAAAACTATTACCAATGCAATTTCTATCATGATTTTATAGATCTTAGGAATGGTATTACTTAGCCTCTCGGGCATCTATTTTACTGATTACCAATAGAGAGTATTTGGATCCAGCCTAAATTCTTCCTTCTGCAAATCAAACATATTTCCTCTTGTTCTATTCTTAATGGAGACCAGACTCCTTAAATAATCTCCCTTCTTCGTGGTACTGAAGACCCAGCCTCCCTGCCATGCATTCCACTGCGTTGTCTTAGTTACCCAGCCCCACGGAGGGTATCCTGGAGGGAAACATCCAGGATCAAACGGGGTGTCTCTCTTCATGAACTAACAAATGCAAGTTTCTCCTTTCCAGTTTTATTAGCAGTGAGAATTTTCTCTTCAAATAATACACTGAAATGAAAGGTGCCACAGAAAATGCACCACTTTTAAATCCCACAGAGGCTTGAAATCGTTGCTCTAGTAAACATTTTCCAAATAATGTTGTTTGTAGAATAATTACAGTCTGAGTTTTTCT
Organism: Hippopotamus amphibius kiboko; assembly: GCF_030028045.1. Taxonomy (NCBI): domain Eukaryota; kingdom Metazoa; phylum Chordata; class Mammalia; order Artiodactyla; family Hippopotamidae; genus Hippopotamus; species Hippopotamus amphibius. Next base: position 103,341,090 of record NC_080187.1, read on the forward strand.
GTCATCAGAATCAAGTGACTGGTTCTCTGATGACTTTTTTTTTGCTCTAAAAACACAACAATTCTGACTGTTTCTGGCAGATTGTATTGTTCAAGGGTAAACTTTGATTCTGTCTCTCTCTGACTCTTTTCAAAGTGAAGTAAAACGGAGCATTAATCAATTCAACATCAGTCAGTCTGGATAATTGAATCCTGTCACCTCTGTTCATCATCTATCCTATGTCCCTGTTCTTTTCTCCCCTGCACCCCAAACACATACAGAAACATAGAGTCCTTTAGTCTCAATATTTGATTATGTCTAACATCTTCTGGATATTTATACATTTTCCCTACCTAGACCTTCCATATATGTGTCCATTAATCCCAGAGAGTAACTGTGTATTCCTAAGATCATTACAAAGGAACAGAAGATGAAACTGTTAATAGTAACCATAACAGCTGCTATTAAGTATTTCTTACAACCCAGGGTTTCTGTTAGGTGCCTCATATCAGTTACCATATTCCATTCTTTTGGCAACCTGTTATGAGTTGAATTTTGCTCCCTGCAAAAGATATATTGGAGTCCAGACTCACAGTACCTCAAAGTAGGACCTTATTTGGAGATAAAGTCTTTACAGAGTTAATTAGGTTAAGGTGATGTATCAGGGAGGACCCTCATCCAATATGATTGGTTCCTATAAAAAAAAAGGAAATTTGGACATAGAGACACACACGGGAAGAACGCCATGTGAATATAAAGAGAGCCATCTACAATTCAAGGAGAGAGGCCTGGAGCAAACCCTTCCCTCACAGCCTCAGAAGAACTAGCCCTGCCAACACCTTACTTCCAAACTTCCAGTGTCCAGACCATGAGACAACAGACTTCTGTCGTTTAAGGCACCCAGTGTGCGGTACTTTGTTACAGCAGCCCTAAAAAACTAATGCACAACCTTACAATTTAAGTCTTATTCTCTTTTTATAAACGAGGACACGGCATGTAGGAGGATTAAAAGCCTTACCCAGGGACCTAGGGCAGTAGTGGTAGGGCTGTCATGCAACACAGATCAGTTTTGTTCCAAACAAAGCCTGTGTGCTTGCTGCTGTATCATGCTAACTCCAACCTAAGTTTGCACATGGGCTTACTGGGCACACCTAGAATCGTACAATCAAGGAATTTTTATATTGTTTATTCCGAGGACAGCTTTTTGAAGACCCATTTCCCCATGTTTTGGGAGTGAGCTATCACAGAAAGCTCAAGAGGGAGGTAGAGCCAGTGACCTGGTTTGGGAAAGGCAAGGATATATAAACAATATATAATTTTCAAATATAAGTGCTCCTCATGCAATATTTGGGACATGCTTATACTAATTTTTTTTAACCATTGTTTATCTGAAATTCAAATTTCACTGGGATTTCTATAGTTCTATTTGCTAAATCTGGCAATTAAAAGTTCTACCCCAGGGACTTCCCTAGCTGTCTAGTGGTTGGGACTCCGCTTTCACTGCCAGGGAGCTAGGGTTCTGGTAAGCTGTGCTGCAGCCAAAAAGAAAAAAAAGTTCTACCCCATGAGAACTTTCAGTTTGGGTCCTCAGCCCCCAATGGCATAGGAGTGATGGCACAGGGGTGGCAGCAGAGGTGGCAGTACCTAGACCTATTCTACATGTAAAGTTCTTGAATGGTCTAGTAAATGCTTGAGAATGCTCCATAAATACTGCCTAGTATTATTATAGCAATTGGGAAACACCCTCTTAGGTCCCAGGAGAAGATGCAGGGGTGGGAGGAGAAGGCAGAAGGCAAGAAGAGAAGAGATATTCTTATTATTCCAGGGGTGGACTGGCACTGGAGGGCTTATGTAATAAGATAAAGATTGGTGAGACATGCTGGTTTAAGGAATGAATGTCCCAAATCCAGCCTTCCTGTGCATCTCATCAGGCCTTGGGCCAATGGAATAAAAGAGCACAGAGCACAAAGAGCGCAGAGGACTAAGGCCTGGAGACACACCATACTCACTCCTTAGGGGATGTAGGAGAAATTCAGTAGATGGGTGAGAGACACAGAAATGGATGTCTTTTAAATTAAGTGGAGTGAAACAGTATTACTGCATTGGGAAACTGCTGGGGAGACAGCTACCAATTAAAACAACCAGAAAATTCCTTGCTGCTGAATGAAACTCAAGAAAAGCATACAGCGATCTTTTTGAATAGCTTATGCCTTCTGAGTTTCTGGCTAAGCCCTCCTAATGAGTAATGAGAAATCTTTTGGAAAATGGAAGACCCCAAGACCAAAAAACAAAAAAAATTAAGTCAAAGTGGTGGTCATGAAATTGGCAACTCACTGATAATTCTTTCCTTTTTCTTTAAAATACACTTTTACTTCTGGGTTTACTTGATGTTACAGAACTATGCAAGTATTTTCACAGCAGCAAATTTCTGTCGGTTCAGGAGTCATAAAGTGTATATGTAATTTCCTTTCTGATGGTTGGCATAGGAAAGTGGAAAACTGGCAGAGATAGATGGTGACTGACAGTTTCTACACAGCAGCTTGTCTGCTTGGTGAAATCAGTGATGAGCTGCACACGTTTCTTAGGTTCAGGGCATACTGAAAATGGCCTTGGGTACTGATGGTCTAGAAGGCTGGCCCCGGTCAGCTGCTCTTTAGGGCAATGCTCTGTGCCCGTCGTGCATCCTGATCTCCTGACATATCCCAAGTTTACGTTACTTAAGGAGGGGACTATGGGTTAATGGAAGAAGCAGCTAAGAATGTTTGTCATTTTTTAGTGACATGTTGACACAAAATGGAGATATCTATTTGTAATAGTGAAATGTTACCCTGCAAACTCTTTACATCACTGTTTTGCCTTATTCAGAAAAAGATACAATTTTTAACAAATGAGACATAAAACCAAAGAGCTAAATGCTCACAGCATGAAACACCATGGAGCACAGCTAAATAAGCCGTTCATGGTGTCCTTCGATACCTAGAGTGTTTGTGATCTGCTCAAGTTTTTCCCTAAGAGCCTCCCGTAATTGGGATTAATTACGTGTGAAGTTCCCATCAGTGTGACTATATCCACAGCAAAATACTATAAGGAAAATGTTACCAAAAGAGAAATAGAGAATTACACTATGTGAAAGCATTTATTCACATTAAAAGAGACTACAAATATAAAGTTTTCTTGTTAATAATTTGAATTAATTTCAAATTTAAATAATTTCCCGAGATTGCCTAAAATTTAACTTTTTCAGCAAAATTTTTTCATCAACTATACAATTTAATGTGCTAAATCGATCAGGGAACTGATTCGGTTAAGCAACTCTTCTTGGGAACTTTGTTTCATTTCAATTAAAAAAGTATGTGTGGGTCCAATTGGATTACTGATCTCCAGGAAAACAATGATGATTTGGACTTCTAGACCATATAGGAACTTCAATTTGCAAATCTGGATCAAGTCTTATCTTTGCATTACATCGTCAAAGGAGTTTTACCAGGCAACAATGTTGATTAAACCAAGTTTGTGACTATCAACTATATTAAAAATATTTAAAATTAATTAAATCAATTTTAAAGTGCACAATTAGTACTTTAATAACTTAGATTATTTTTCCTCTCCAATCAACCTATCGTCATGAGATTCGTGGTAGTTTCTCCTTAATTTTTTTGTGATCACTCAGGGTTTCCTGAAGGTAGCTAAAACCAACACCAGCACAAAGGTGAAATGTGATCCTTTGAGCCAGCTCTTTATAAAACAGAGTAAATTCTGACCTGAAACAAATAATCAGGACTTCAGATAATCTCTGACAGGTAATTTTTAATTGATTGTACAGAGTTGTAATTGTGATAAGTGGATTTGACTTTTAAAATAGAAAATGAAAAGCCAAGATATTGATAAATAATGATCTGTGTCATATATGGTGATATTTATAATGAAACCTTATCAATTCACAGCATTAGGTGAAGCAAAATGTCATTTTTCTGTCACTTTTCGAATGGTTTTTGACATCAGATACTTGGAGCCATAACACAGAACTCTCCTATATGGAGGTCAACTGTTTAACAATTTAGAGCCACGTTTTCCTTCATTATCCCTGTGACAATTCTCCCTCCTCTTGACCTTTTTATTTCTAAAGATGTGTCCTTTGATGGTGATCAATGGAAAGGGATGAAATTCAAATGAACACTCACACTCACAGCAATTCTGGAAAAAGTATGGATGGGGAGGGGTGGGAAGTAATTGGCTACAATTAGCACCACGTATGTGTTCTTGAACAGAGAAGTCCCTCAATAAATGCTCAATTCATTAATTAATGAGGGAACCAATCAATGTCTGCCTTCTGGCTATTATCACAGGTAATCAGAACTTGATTGTAACTGTAAAACCATATGAAACTACCAGTAACCTCAAGGTGTATTTTAAAAAATTAATGGGAGCGTTAATGCCCACTCTAAACGCACACGTGCTTCATTTCTCCAGTCTCGCAAAGCATTTGAAAACCACAGCTGTTGATAGTGCTTTAGATTTGCCAGATCCTGTAACAGTGCACTTGGCTTTGCCTTGAACGTGGCATTTGTACCACATTAAAGTCTGGCAAGCTTAATCTTTGCTAACCACGGGCACATGGGAACACACTATAAAATATAAAAATACATTTCAGCCAAAGCCATTATCAAGTATGTATTTGCTTGGATTTGACTAAGAACCTCTAATTTGTTCATGCACACGTGGCGGCTCTACATTCTGTGTACCGATTATGCTTGCAGTGAATACAGCACACGCCTAAGAGTCAACAGAAGCTCTAAGCACAGGAGGGGAGGAACGGAGAGGGGAGAGGAGAGAAGTCCTATTTCCCTTCTGTTGGAGTGAGGATGCAACTCCATAAGCTCCTGGGGGCAACCCTTTCTGCGGCTGCTCATCCCCCTCCCCCGCCCGATGCCCCACACTAAATGTATTCTTGAGTGGTTGCCAGATTCTCTTTTATATCATCACATAGGAGAACCTACCCTTGCATTTATCTGGCTACAAAAATCATAATAGAATAAAACTCTGTTATCTGGCTGTCTATCAACACAGCTCAAGAAAACCATCATCTCTGACATTCCAGCTCAGTGGAGTTCTTTGTGTAGAAATCCACCCCACTCAAAGAGGCAGAAGAGGTGGAGGTGGCACATGATATTGGCATTACTGTCCTGTTTTGTTCATCCACTCATGGAGGCAAAGCCACAGCAACACGTGCTACAGGACAGAGTTTGTGACTTAGTCCCTCTCCCTCCCCAAGGGCCATCACAAAATACTTTCCTTAAACCCCCACTATTAGCTAACTTACCCACTGACTCACAACAAAACCTTTAAAATAGGGCATCTCACATTTGTCTCATGACATGTGTCAAGTAGAAACAGCACAAGTTACGTGATTAAAATTTTCATCATACAGACTCCGAAGGAAAGGTCAGCTTCCCAGCAGAACCAGAATTAACACCCCCTCCCCTTAGCACTCCACCCGCACCTACTTTTCAGTGTTTCCCAATGAGACTGACCAACCAAGCGGGAACCACATTCCAGGCATCCTTTTTCAGTGCCCGGTAACTGGACATATGGTATGAATAAACACCAAACACAAATGTACCCACATTCAGGGTTTCAACTGGATTTAGCTCCACCGAATAAACAAAACAAATCAACCCCCTTGAACAAACCAAAACAGCGCAAAGGAACAGATCCTTTTCCTCACAGTCATTGACTCACTCATTTATCCAGTACCTTTTGAGCTTCCACTAAGTTCTAGGTGCTCTCTTCCACACTGTTTTCAGGCAGTGAACGAGGTGACCTGTGAAAGTGTTTAGCTCAGCGCCTGGTATGTGGGAGGCATTCAACAAAATTAGATTTCCTTCCTTCTCAAATTTTTATCCTAGAACTCATCAGTCAATCAAAACCCATATGCAACCTGAAGAAAATGATTTGCTTCCAATCCAGTGTCATCATCCCTTTAAATCCGCCTGCTACGCCCACCCCGTGCAGTTACACACTGGGAGTTTAGGCAGGAGCTATTGAACCAGGGAAAATAAACCACACGCAGGCAGAATCATGGCTTGTGATTCTTGGTTGGCCATTTTTTGTTGTAAAAGAAGAGAGGAAAAGATCAGTGAAGTGTTCTAGTACTATTAGGCTGTCTCTGCGCGCACACACACACACACACACACTTTTGGGAGGCTGCGTCATTCATCTAGGCAAATAGCTTTGCAATTGCCAATAACCATTTACTATCCTCCCTGGTTATTTGACTGAACTTGACTTTTATTTACAAGCAACTTATATAAATAGACACAACCTTAAAGTCACCACTTTCTGCCCCATCTCGCCTCCTATTTGCTATTCTTTTTTTCTTGGCTCCCAAAGATGGAGGAGAAACCAATCTGAGGCATCATGAATTTTTCACTTTCAGCAGTTTTCATGGTATATGCCAAATGCCACCACTAGATCAGTCACTGCCATGTGCCAACCCACACTAATCCCCGAGACATCCAGAGTGAACATAAACGCAGATACAAAAGTAGTTGCAGGTCCAAGATTATTTAAAGAACTCATCTATGACCTCTACTGGTCAAGCTATTAAAACACAATAGCTACCATGATTTCATAAGTGTTTTCATATTTTCATTCATTCATTTAACAAATGCTTTTTTTTTTGCCACACTACATGGCTAGTGGGATCTTAGTTCCCCGACCACAGATGGAACCCAGGCCCCCTGCGGTCCTAACCACTGTATTGCCAGGGAATTCTCCATTTAACAAATACTTTTTAGCACCTACTATGTGCCAGGCACTGTTTAAGCAATGACAATAAACAAAAAAAAACCCCACAAAAACAAAAAAAACCTTCCCTCTTAAAATTCAGCGGCACAGCATTTAAATGATATGCATTATTAGTAAGTTAATTGTATTTTGGAAGGTAATAAGTGCTTTTAAAAAGAAGAAAAAGTAAAGCAAAGTAAAGGGAATCAAAAACACTGAGGCAGTGGAGCTGGAGAGGCGGGCTGCAGAATTAAAGTGCATCCTCAGGGTAAGTATCAGTGAGAGGACGGAATTAAGCAAAGACTCCAAGGAGGTGAGAACCTTAGCAATTTAAGACCTAACACGCAGGTTCTCAAATTCGCTAAATTAGACATCACCCTGGGAGCAGGGTTCTTTTTCACAGTTTCCAGAAAGATTTTGGAGTCAGTCAGACTAGTGTTCAATCCCGTGTGAGTCAGCTTTGCTGCAGCAACAAACAACCCCAAATTCTCAGTGGCTTCAAAGACAAATATTTACTTTTTTGCTCACAGTTTTGTGAGGGCTGCAGGCTAACTGTGGGTCATCTGTGACTGACAGGCTCGGCCCTGCTTCACGTGTGGAGGGCTGAAGGGACGGCCACCCTCAGTCATGTTGTCCCCACGGAGGAGGTCGGGGCTGAAGTTGCACCATAGAACTTAAAAGCTACTGCTCATATGGGGCACTGGTCAAATTCATTCCCATTCCATTGACCAAAGAAAGTCTAATCGGCCAAGCCCAAAGTCAGTGGGGGGAAGGGAGTGAGTGTACACATGGCACAGACACAGAGTACGGCAAGGGCAAAAAGGGGGTGAATCACTGTGAACAAATAACACAATGTGACTATAATGAGCCACTCAAATCTCTCAACCCTACCTTGTCCGTAGGTGAAACAGGCATAAGAACAGGCTACCTGTGAAGAATAAATGAGATGTCTGTAAATGTACTTAGCACAATAACTGGCTCACAATAAGGGATCAGCGAAAGTTAGTATCCTTTTGTTGTCTTTTTCCAAAGGTGGCATTATCGCTCTGGCCCAATTCCTTTGGAGGCTTAAGAGGTTATGGGGGGGATGCTGGAAAATTGAGGAGCCTGGGACTGAAATCTGGATTCAGTTCTTCCTCTAAATCCTGGATAAATTACTGATCTGTAAAACAAAGCATCTGTCTAAATGATGTCTAAGGTTCTTTTCTGGTGCTAAAGATCCTCAGTTTGGGATAAAACATTTGCAGTGGGTTCTTGCCTTTTCTCTCGAGCCGCTGCTGCTTAGTTCTAACACCAGGTGGCGCTAGAAAACAACTTAATGGAAAACACAAAGGCTTTTCTGTGGGGAAGACTGTGGAGTCTAGACATTACTTTTTTCTTACAGATGGTTATAAAGCAGAACTCTTGCATCTGGTAGTTTCTCAGAAAGCACCACTTTGAGGAAATAGCACCCAAAACCATAAAATGTTCATTCTAGTCCCAGGACTTCATGCTTTGGGAAAGGACCCCAAGAAACGGGACTGTCCTAGACAGCTTGTAGGGTTTTAGAATTATGAAGCTTCTCTTTTTTTTGAGCAGAAGTATGAGATAATTTCAATTGTGCTCTAGGATGATACATGTGGTGGGAACAAGGAGTATCTGGAACCAGTGAGAATTTTTCAGACTTTTAATGACAGAAAAGAATCCACGTACACGGGTCTGAAATGAAAGAGCAGGGACTTCCCTGACAGTCCAGTGGTTAAGACTCTGTGCTTCCACTGCAGGGGGTATGGGTTCCATCCCTGGTTGGGGAACTAAGATCTTGTATGCTGTGTGGCATAGCCAAAAAAAATAATAATAGAAGAGTGGGAGTGAGCACAGCAATGGGTGAGATGTTGCGGCCACAGAATCTCTAGAACTTGGCAACTATTTGAATACAGAGGCTTTAAGCAGGATAAGTCATTATGAAAGATAACTCCTGGATAAGTAGGAAAAGTACACTGACAGAAAGTACATGACTTTGGGTGACAGTATTGCTGCTTTTCCTGCACTTCACATGTACACCCAGAAGAAAGAACTATAAGGGCTCTTCCCTCTTAGGTACTGAGAAACCCTCAATGAGGAGCATTGGTCCTAAAAGGGCCAGAGCTGCCTGCTGTGGAGAGCACTGAAATGCTGCAATATGACAATTGGCCTTTTCTCAAATGTTTCCTTACACATGATTTTATTGGTGGTACTTTAAAATCCAGAGGCATTTCTCTGTTGATAATGGGCGCAGGGGATATATGGGAAATCTCTGTACTTTTCACTCAATTTTGCTGTGAACGTAAAACTGCTCTAAAAAAGAAGGAAATCTATCTTTTAAAATCTTGGTGGATTCTGGGAAGATGGTGGAGTTGGAGGCACTAAGAATCTGTCTTCCCCCACTAAACAACAATTGCTCTGGCAGAATCGGTCTGATGTAACTATTGTGGAACTCTGGACAGTTTACTGAAGTCTTGCAATGTCCACGGGAGGACTTACACAGTTAATTTTGGACAACTTCAGCTCTCAGCATAGCAGCAGCTACACATCCCCACCCCCACGGCAGGCAGCTGTGCACGGTTCCTGGAGCAGCTTTTGCACAGCTTGCAGGAGCCTGGGTGGACAAAAAGAACATCAGTGATCTGTGCTCTGATCACTGGTCGCTGCTTCTGATCACAGAGGTGTAGACAAAGAGGCAGTAGCCATTGGTGTAGCACCTCCCCCACTAAAGCAAGTCTCTCCTCATATCTGGCTTAAGTGACAGCCAGGAGATTTTAAGGGCCGATGCCCTTTTTTAACTCCCTTTATTTTTCTTTTTCCCCTTTTGGTAGTCAGATATTAAAACTAGAATATTAAAAAATGACTGCACGTATGGGGAAAATTAGAACGTGACCAGGCATACCCAGGGAAAGGCTCAGTAAAGACCTAAGAATACCTTAAGTTTACACCTGAAACTGACCCTCAGCAGAGAGACCATCTACGCAATCAAAAAACAAAAACAATAAACAAACACAATAACAAAAAGCAACAAACCCTGGGAGAAGGCAGAGAATATAATTTCCAGAGTTATCACATTACTAGATTCAAATGTCCAGTTTTCAACCAAAAAAATCACAAGGCATACAAAGAAACAGGGAAGTATGGCCCATTCAAAGAAATAAAATCAATACAAACTGCCCCTGAAAAAGATCCAACAGAAGAAATATTACACAAAGACTAAAACAGCTGACATAAAAATGCTCAAAGAACTAAAGGTACATGTGGAGACAGTCAAGAAAACAACATATAATCAAAATGAAGACATCAATAAAGAGATAAAAAATCTAAAAAGAAGTCAAAAAGAAAGTCTGGAGCTGAAAAGTAAAATAAGTGAAATTAAAAATGCACTAGAGGGATTCAAAGGCAGATGTGAGCAGGCAGAAGAAAAAATCAGCAAATTTGAAGAAAGGATAAAGGAAATTATGGAGTATGAGGAAAAGAAAATAAAGAGACTAAAGAAAAGTGAACAGAACCTAAAGGACCTGAGGTATCAACAAGCAGACCAGCACACACATAGTAGGGGTCCCAGAAAGAGAAGAGAGAGAGAAAAGGGCAGAAAGGATATCTGAAGAAATAATGGCTGAAACTTCCCAAACTTGGTGAAAAATATGAATAGAAATATCCAATAGACTCAACAAGCTCCAAGTAAGATGAACCGAAAGCCAAAGAAAAAGAGAAAACCTAGACAGTGGCAAGAGAAAAGCAAATAATCACACACAAGGAATCCTCAACAGGATTATCAGCAGATTTCTCATCAGAAACTTTGGAGGCCTTAAGGCAGTGGACTGATGTAGTCAAAATGCTAAAAGAAAAAGACCCATCAACCAAGAATTCTATATCTAGCAAAACTGTCCTTCAAAAGTAAAGGAGAACTTAAGACATCAAGATAAAAGTGAGGGAGTTTGTTACCAGCGGACCTGCCCTGCAAGAAGTGCTTAAGGGAGTCCTGCAAGGTGACATGAAAAGATGCTTGAAGCTATAACAGCAATTCAAATCTCTATGGACAAATCAAGATCTCAATAAAGATAAATACATGGATAATTATAAAACCTAATATTATTGTAACAATGGTTTGTAACTCCACTTTTTGTTTTCTACATGATTTAAGAGACTACTGCATTTTAGGTACTTCCCTGGTGGCGCAGTGGTTAAAAATCTGCCTGCCAATGCACGGGACATGGGTTTGATCCCTGGTTCAGGAAGACCCTACATGCCACGGAGCAACTAAGCCTGTGAGCCACAGCTGCTGAGCCCATGTGCCGCAACTACTGAACCCCATATGCCTAGACCCCATGCTCAGAAACAAGAGAAGCCACTGCAATGAGAAGCCTGTGCACCACAACGAAGAGTAGCCCCCACTCACCACAACTAGACAAAGCCTACGCACAACAATGAAGACCCAATGCAGCCAAAAAACCCCACAAAACACAAAAAACAAAAAAAAACTTGATCAACTAGCCCAAGCTTAAAAAAAAAAATCCAATTTAAAAAACAAGAGACTACTGCAACTTTTAAATATGTTAGCTTATGTTTTGGGGCACACAATGTAGAAAGATGTAATTTTATGATATCAACAGCTGAAAGGGATGGGGATGGAGCTGTAAAGGAGCAGAGTTTGGGTATGTTATTGAAGTTAGGCTGGTATAAATTCAAACTATACTGTTATAACTTTAGGATGTTAAACATAATCCTTGTGGTAACCACAAAGAAAATAGCTATAGAATAGACACAAAAGGAAATAAGAAAGGAATTTAAACATCTTACTACAAAAGAATCAACTGAACAAAGAAGAAGTCAGTAATTCAGGAAATGAGCAATAAAAAAGCTACAAGGTACTTAGGAAACAAATGGCAAAATCACAGAAGTAAATCTCTCCTTATCAGTAATTACTTTAAGCATAAATAGTTTAAATGCTTCAAAAGACAGAGATTGGCAAAACTGATAAAAACACAGGATACAACTATATCTACAAGAGACTCACTTTAGATCCAAAGACACAAATAGAGTGAAAATAAAAGGCTAGAAAAAGTTATTCCATGCTAATAGCAACCAAAAGAGAGCATGGGTGGATATAGCAATATCAGACAAAATACTTTAAATTGAAAAAGTTTACAACAAAGAAAGATGTTGTATATTAATAAAAAATTTCAATAAAGCAAGAAGATAAAACAATTAAAAACATATGTGCACCTAATGACAGATAATCAAAATATGTAAAGTAAAAACTGACAGAACTGAAGGGAGAAATAAAACAATTTTACAATAATAGTTGGAGACTTCAAGATCCACTATCATGGGGCTTCCTAGGTGGCGCAGTGGTTGAGAATCCACCTGCCAATGCAGCGGACACGGGTTCAATCCCTGCTCCAGAAAGATCCCACATGCCGCGGAGCGACTAATCCCGTACACCACAACTATTGAGCCTACGCTTTAGAGCCTGTGAGCCACAACTGTTGAGCCCATGTGCTGCAACTACTGAAGCCCACATGCCTAGAGCCCGTGCTCTGCAACAAGAGAAGCCACGGCAATGAGGAGCCCGCGCAACACAACGAAGAGCAGCCCCTGCTCACCGCAACTAAAGAAAGCCTGCGCACAGCAAAAAAGACCCAACACAGCCAATAAATAAATAAATAAATTTATTTAAAAAAAAAGATGCACTATCACGATAATGAATAAAACAACTGGACAGAATATAAGTAAGGAAATAGACACTTAAACAATGCAATAGACCGACTGGATCTAACAAACGTATATAGAACACTACCTAACAACAACAGCATGCACATTCTTCTAAGGTGTGCGTGGGCTATTCCCCAGGATAGACCATATGTTAGGCCACAAATGAAGTCTCAAATTTTAAAAGGCAGATGTACAAAATATCTTTTCCAACCACAATGCATAGAAGTTAGAAATCAAAAACAGAAGGAAAACTAAAAAATTCAGAAAATTGTGGAAATTAAACAATACACTTTTCATCCACCAATGGGCCAAAGAAGAAAATACAAAATAGATTAGAAAATACTTACAGATTAATGAAATCAAAAACATAACATGCCAAAACTTATGGGACACAGTGAAAGTGTTGCTAATTGGGAAACTTATAGCTATAAACAGTTTAAAAACAAAAGAGAACAACTCAACAATAAAAAATAAAAATTAAAAAAAAAAAACCCAATAGAAAAATGGGCTGAAGACCTAAATAGACATTTCTTCAAAGAAACTCAACATCACTAATCATTAGAGAAATGCAAATCAAAACTACAATGAGCCACCACCTAACACCAGTCAGAATGGCCATCATTAAAAAGTCTACAAGTGACAAATCTGGAGAGGGTGTGGAGAAAAGGGAACCTTCCTACACTGTTGGTGGGAATGTAAGTTGCTGCAGCCACTATGGAAAACAGTATGGAGGTTCCTCAAAAAACTAAAAATAGAATTACCATATGAATCTAGCAATACCACTCCTGGGCATATATCCAGAAAAAACTGTAATCCAAAGAGATACATGCACCTCTGTGTTCATAGCAGCACTATTCACAATAGCCAAGGAGTGGGAACAACCTAAATGTCCATTGACAGATGAATGGATAAAGAAGATATGGTATACATGTGTGTGTGCACACACACACACACACACAGTGGAATACTACTCAGTCATAAAAAAGAACAAAAGAATGCCATTTGCAGTAACATGGATGCAACTAGAGATTATCATACTAAATGAAGTAACTCAAAAAGAGAAAGACAAATACCATGTGATATCACTTATATGTGGAATCTAAAATATGACACAAATGAACCTATCTACAAAACAGAAACAGACTCACAGACATAGAGAACAGATTTGTAGTTGCCAAGGGGGAGGGGAGGTGGGGGAAGGATGGTTTGGGAGTTTGGGTTAGCAGATGCAAACTATTACATATAAAATGGATAAACAACAAGGTCCTATTGTATAGCACAGAGAACTATATTCAATATCCTGAAATAAACCATAGTGGAAAAGAATATTAAAAAGAATGTATATATGTATAACTGAATCACTTCCTGTACAGCAGAAATTAACACAACATTATAAATCAACTACACTCAATTAAAAACACAAGAAAGATAGCAAATCAACAATCTAACTTTGTAACTTAAGGAACTAGAAAAAGAAGAACAAACTAAACCTAAAGCTAGCAGGAGGAAGAAAATAATAAAGATTAGAATAGAGATAAACAAAATAGCGAATAGAAAAACAATAGAGAAAAATCAATGAAACCAAAAATTAGCTCTTCAAAAAGATCAACAAAAGTGACAAAACTTTAGCTACTGGACTAAGAATAAAGGAGAAAATCAAATTACTAAAATCAGAAATTAAAGTGGGGACATCACTATTGATTCTCAAGAAATAAAAAGGATATGAGGTTCTATGAACAATTATATGCCAACATATTGCATAACATAGATAAAATGGACAAATTCCTAGAAATGCAAAACCAACCAAGACTAAATCACAAAGAAATACAAAATGTGTATAGACCTATAACTAGTAAGGAGATTGGATCAGTAATTTTAAAAATCTCGAAACAAAGAAAAGCCCTGGACCCAGTTGCTTCACTGGCAAATACTACCAAATATTTGAAGAACTAACACCAATCCTTCTTTTAAACTTTTCCAAAAAATCAAAGAGGAAGGAACACCTCAATTCATACAGTGAGGCCAGAATTACCCTTATAGCAAAGGACAGACTACAAAATAAAACTAAAATAATATTTACTAAAATAAAACTACAAAGAAATAGCCCTCATGAACATAGATGCAAAAATCCTCAACAGAATGCTAGCAAATCAAATTCAACAACATAGTAAAAGGATTATGCCCCATGACCTGGTGGGATTTATTCCTGGAAAGCAAGGATGCTTCAACACACAAAAATCAATGTAATACACTACATTAACAGAATGAAGGGAACAACATCACACATGATCATATCAATTGATGCAGAAAATGCTTTTGACAAAATTCAACACCCTTTCATGGTAAAAAAAAAAAAAACATTCAAAAAAGCAGAAATAGAAGAAGAAAACTACTGGACTTCCCTGGTGGCCCAGTGGTTAAGAATCTGCCTGCCAATGCAGGGGATACAGGTTTGATCCCTGGTCTGGGAAGATCCCACATGCCATGCAGCAACTAAGCTCATGTGTCACAACTACTGAGCCTACCCTCTAGAGCCTGTAAGCCACAACTACTGAGCCCATGTGCCACAACTACTGCAGCCCATGCACCTAGAGCCAGTGCTTCGCAACAAGAGAAGCCACTGCAATGAGAAGCCTGCACACCGCAACAAAGAGTAGCCCCCACTCACCACAACTAGAGAAAGCCCGTGAGCAGCAAAGAAGACCCAATGCATCCAATAAGTAAATAAATAAATAAAGAAGAAGAAAAGACATAAATAAATGAAAATACAACCCATATTCATTGATCAGGAGATCTGATATTGTTAAAATGTCATCATTATGCAAAGCAATCTACAAATTAAATGTAATTCATAGGGCTTTCCTTGGTGGCACAGTGGTTAAGAATCCACCTGCCAATGCAGGGGACACAGGTTCAATCCCTGGTCCAGGCTTAATTGCTCCACAGCATGTGGGATCTTCCCGGCCCAGGGATGATTTCTTGGATGTGACACCACATTGGACTTCACAAAAATTTAAAAATTTTGTACATCAAAGATATTATCAACAGAGTAAAAAGGCAACCCACTGAATGGGAGAAAATATTTGTAAATCATATGCCTGATTAATATCTGTATTCATATCCAGAATATATAGGGAACTCTTAAAACTCAATAACATAAAAAACAAACAACCCAGTCAAAAATGGGCAAAGGACTTGAATAGACATTTCTCCAAAGATACACAAATGGCCAATAAGCACATGAAAAGATGCTCAATATCACTAATTATTAGAGAAATTCAAATCGAAACTACAATGGGATACCACTTCACACCCATTAAGATGGTTACTATCAAAAAAACAAAACAGTAAGTGTTGGCAAGGATGCCGAGAAACTGGAACCCTTGTGCACTGTTAGTGGAAATACAAAATGCTACAGCTGCTGTGGAAAATAGGATGCAGGTGCCTCAAAAAATTAAGAGTAGAATTACCATATGATCCAGCATTTCTACTTCTGGGGTATGTATCCCAAAGAATTGAAAGCAGGGTCTCAAAGAGATATTTGTACACCCTTGTTCAGAGTAGCATTATTGACAAAAAATAAAATGTGGAAGCAAGACAAGGGTCCATTGACAGATAAATGGAGAAGCAAAACGTGATACACACATACGTGAAATATTATTCAGCCTTAAAAGCGAAGCAAATTCTACAATATACTACAATGTACATGAAACTTGAGAACAATATGCTAAAATAAGGCAGTCACAAAAAGACAAATACTGTGATTCCACTTATATGAGGTACTAAAAATAGTCAAATTCATAGCGACAGAAAGTGGAGTGGTGGTCCCCAGGGGCTGGGGGAAGGGGGAAGAGGGAAGAGGGAGTTATTGTTTAGTAGGAATAGAATTTCAGCTTTATTAGATGAAAAAAGTTGCGGAGATGTGATGGTTGCACAATATAATGACTGTATTTATACCACTGAACTGTACTCTTACAAATGGGTAAGGTGATATATACACTACAAAATGTAAAATAGATAGCTAGTGGGAAGCTGCTGCATACACAGGGAGATAAGCTCAGTCCTTTGTCCTGGAGGGGTGGGACAGGGAGGGTGGGAGGGAGGCTCAGGAGGGAGGGGATATGGGGATATATGTATACATATAGCTGATTCACTTTGTTGTACAGTACAAACTAACACAACACTGTAAAGCAATTATACCCCAATAAAGATGTATAAAAAATGGGTAAGGTTGTAAATTGTGTATTATATGTATTTTACCACATCCACACACAATTGAAAAAAACAATACAGAGCAGCAAGACTAAAAAAGAAAAGAAAAAACCCTTAGGCATTTATCAAGTCTCTTGTATGTCAGTGTGGCCAAACAGCTGAGCAGAAGGAGCAGCGGCTTTGGGGTCAGACAGGCCTGACTTTAAATCCAAAACCCCAGCTCTGCTGTAATATCACCTCACTTCTCCTGTGTAAAACTGAGCAGAAGAGAGCAGGTTTGTCTTCAGCTTCGAAGGTTTTCTTTTGCCTGGATCAAGTTACTTAATCTCTCTGGTCTCAATCCCACCCATAACATAGGGGAAATAATATCAATCTCACAGATTAGCCATGAGAAATAAAGACAGTGAGGTTACAGAGTAGGTAATCAGTAAATGTCAGTTCTCTTTCCCTTTAAAGAAAAGGCTATTAGGATGCCCTTAGGTGAATCTGTCAGACAAATTCAACATCAGCAGAGACAGATGTAAGGCCTTGGCTATCTGTGGGCACTTTTTGCAAGAATTGCTGAGCTCTCATGATCCAAGATACTCAAAAATCAAATCTATTAAGCTGGCCTGTAGCTTGAGACTGAGGACACTGGTTCACAATAAAGAGGAAGAAGGAGTTACACAATGCCATCTCTGTTCTAATTACCCAATCCCTACCCAACTGAAAGCTTGCTTCATGAGAGATTAGCCACAGCCCCTAGAAGCAATAAACATCCTGCACTGCAAACCCCATCTTGTCATCTCACAGAACCTTCATAAATCTCGGTTGCAGTGAATGCATCTCTTATTTTAATCTATGAAGCGACTATTTCAAGAACATTTTTACAACAGTCATCATCGTTAGTCCTTTGGCCAGCTCTCCCAGTTAGGGGAAGAAGAAATTAATATGCAATGTTGACATTTCTATTTTGCATTTAAAGGGAAGATAGTTTGCTGTTTTCAAGGGACACAGGGCAATTTCTGGGATGTAAGGCCAGTAGATCATTTCCAGAGTTGGGTCATTGCTGTTTTCCATCTCATTCTGGAGATAAGCTAAAACTATTGGTCACCAAAATGGACAAACGCCCTCCAGCAAACAACGAGCGTGGAGTGTCCACCAAGGGGTGCACAGTGCCAACTGCTTACTCCGTAGCAAGGGGACAACTAAGCAAAAGTCCTTGAAGCAATGGTGTTTGTGTGAGAGTCAGGGGTGAGGATGCCAGGGCAGGTCACAGAAGCACAGTCTCTCTGAAGGGGGAAGGGCCAAGCTCACAGCTACTGAGGGCACGGTCCACAGACAGAAGTGCCATTCTAGTTCTCCTCCTGTGGGTGAGAACATGCTCCCCTTTCTCCACTGACCCCAAACGACTCCTCTTTCAAATTACTTGATGAAGGGGCACAGGGAACCCTCAGTACATCCTCATGTGGCCTCACTGTGGCCCAGCTCTCCAGGCAAAGAGGGGAGGAAGGACCACAGGAAGCTGAAAGTTTGCTACTGAGTAACATTACACGGTCACAGTGTGATCACAGGGAATGCAACCTGTTTTCTAAGGTTCGAGGCTACTAGACATGAGAAGGCATTGCAGAGAAGATAATTTAGAATTACCCTCTGCTGATTTTAAAGAAGCAGGTAGAGAGGTGACATTGGGGGATGGTTTACGCTGAATTTAAAAAGAGGCACAGACCCTGGGCTGCGTAGGTGGAGCCTATGGGACCGCATCGGGAGCAATGGCCAGAGCATTCTGGGCTCTGGCACTCAGCTGTGCGGGTCCAAAGAGTGGACTTTGTCTGTACTGGTGGGCATACAGCTTGCAGCACTAACATGTGCTAACCACACCCTCAAAAGACTGACAGAGCAAACAAAACACAAAATCACTTATTTGTAACAGGTATATAATAAGCCTTTGCAGTGACCTCCAAACTTGTTTCCTCAAGCACCAGCCCCCCCACCCCCCATTATCAAGGTAACTGGGAGATCAAATTCCTAATCAGAATGTTACCTGATGAATGAAAACTCAGAACAAAAGAGCTGGATAAAGTTAAGGGGTGTTTCATCAGGTATTGGAACCTGAGTGGGATGTGCTTTCCAGGTGATCTGAACACTAGTAACCTCCAGGAAAAGTATTAGATAACCAAATTCTCACGCCATGTCTCCCCTTTTCTAAACAAACGCGATTACCTGTCTACCACACCTCCAATCACATTAATGCCAGACAGGGTTTCTTCAGATGGAGCGCAATACAACCCTCACTGCTTTGTTCGTATTCAGTCATCTTTCTGAGCCTGTACCTGTCCCTGATCTTCTCAGCATGTTATTACAGGCTCTCAAAGAGGGTTACTGCTGGGTCCCTTCACTTATGTCCTGACTCTCACTGCTTCCTCTGATGGAGTGATTTTCCAGTTCTGGGGGCTCTTTCACATGCGTGTGACAAGTTCCCTCAGCCTGCGTGGGGGCAGGAGGGTGCCTCCCAACCGCCTCATTCTGCACCGATGATTCTGTTCATCTGCGGAATGTCTTATAACGTGTTGTATTTATTTTGCCTGCACACATTCCTGCCTTCCTAGAGGAAGAGGTGAATAAACCACCCTGCCTTTCCCCTCAAGAAAGTAATTTTTTCACCTTAGGTGGGCCATCTGTTTCTCCGAACACAGCTCTGCTTTGACTTGAAGTGAATACATCTTGTCCCAGGCGTTTTGCCAGCTGCACCGAAAGGAAAAAAAAAAAAGAGCTGTAGGCTCCAGGAAATGGAGCAACTAAAAGTGGTTTCCTTGTAATGTCGTCTTTTGTTCTTTTTGAAATGCAACTTATGGAATTGGCTGAAAGGAAATTGTGTATCACTCTCCACAGGGGTGGTTCTCAGAGTGGCAGGCAGCCCAGATAACAGCCAACCATGAATTTCCTAAGAGTCAAGCCTGCTGAGGCGTGTCAGTAGACGTGGCACTGGGCCTACAAATGGAGGGGAAAACTGAGCACTTGCACTGGACCCAAAACACAGGACCTCTAAGCTAAGGGTTCTTCTCAACCCCGGATGCACATCCAGTTCACCTGTGGATTTTCCGTCTTCATGCCTTGGTCCCACTCAAACGGCTGCTTCTGATGTCCAGGTGTGTTAAGAAAATTTTCTTTAAACCACTGGGGATTAAAGACCTCTCCTTAAGCTACCAAGCCATTGGGGAAAAAAATTACCCAGGGCTGGAAGAGTATTAAGATATTCAGGCTGCAAAGCAAAAGGAATAATCAAGAAAACAGAATGACAACCTACAGAATGGGAAAAAATATTTGCAAATCATATATTTAATAGGGGGTTAATATCTAAAATATATAAAGAACTTATACAACTCAATAGCAAAAAATAAAATAAAATAAAGCCCAAATAATCCAATTTAAAAATGGGCAAATTCTACTTTCAGTTCCTTAGAAATGAAACTACCATACGATCTAGCAATTCCACTTATGGGAATATATCCAAAGGAAATGAAAACACTATGTTGAAGAAATATCTGTACCCCTATGTTTGTAGCAGCATTATTTACAACAGCCAAAACATAGAAACAACTGAAGTGGCCACTGACAGATAAAAGGGATAAAGAAGTAGTGGTATATACGTACAATGGAATATTCAGCCATAAGAAAAGAAAATCCTGCCATCCGCAAGACGTGGATGGACCTTGAGGGCATTGTGCTAAGTGAAATAAGTCAGACAGGGAAAGACAAACACTGTATAATCTCACTTACATATGGAATCTTGAAAAGAAAAAGTGCATAGAAAAAGAGATCAGATTTGTGGTTACCAAAGGCAGGGGGTGGCAGAGTTGGAGGAAGTTTGGTCAAAGGGTGCAAACTTCCAGTTATAAGATACATAAATCCTGGGGAGATGACGTGCTGCGGAGTGATGACAGTCAACGCTGCTGTATGGTGTGTTTGAAAGTTAAGAGGGTAGATCCTAAGAGCGCTCATCACAAGAAGAAAAACATTTGTTTTTCTTTATCTATGTGAGACGTGATGTTGACTAAACTTGCTGTGGTGAGCATTTCACTATATAGGTATGTCAAACCATTACGCGGAACACAAATTTATACAGTGCTGTACGTCAATTATTTCTCAATAAAACTGGGGGGAATGTACAGACTTAATCCAGAAGATGGTGAGATGTGGGGGCAACAGCCAGCTGCGGGTGGTAGATGTTGGGGTTGCTGTCTGGTATGGTTACAGAGACTCAGGCTACAGCGAGGAGCAAGTCACGAAGAGAATAAGGCAGCTCAGCCCAGCAACCGTGGGCCCATCAGGCCAGTGGAGAGGACCTTCTCCTGCTTCGGCTCAGAGATAGAGCACCAGAAGGGCAACACCACCTGAGAGATGGTTCCAGGAATCAATGTATAAACACGGGAGCCACTGTACGGAGGTGAGAGACAGAGGAGGAAATGGTAGGTACCGTGAGATAGCAGGGGAGGGTTCGCGGCCTTGCTCTAAACCACACAGGAGAAGACTCCGGGGCTCTCTGAACCACACAGAAGGGACAGGGCCATGGCTGATATTCAGTTCGTACGTGCTAGCATGGTGTTCCTGCAGGTTAATACACAGAACTACGGCCCTGAAGGCTGGTAGAGAGCTGAGGTTAGACCATGCATTACCAAATGACATCATGCAGGAGTGAATGACCGAGCAGGAGGCAATGGGACTTGGGACAGATGCATCTGGACGCTGGTGCGTGAGCTGAGCAGACCAAGGTGGTAGCTGAGGGGATGCGGTCCCTGCTTGCCCTCAGGAGGGGCTTGAGTGGGCAGCAGTGGAAGGACAGGCTGGCTGGGGGCAGCACTGTAGGTAGGGGTGGAAGCAAGGGCTCCGTGAGACGTGCCAGCATCCAGAACACGAGGGGCAGCCCGCCCAGTCACTCTTCCATTGCAGCCAGTGCCTGGCCCCAGGTCTAACGACCATCAAGTTCATGGGGAAAGTATCAGAAGAGCTCGTTTCCTCCGCAGAATTGTAGCTTAGAGACAGGCAGTGTTCAGCTTCATGAGAGCTTAGCACACATAAGACCACACCAGTAATTTCTAAACATCGATTATGATTTAGAAATAATCAGAATGATTTGATGACCATATTAATTTATACAACAGAGTAAGGAGCTTCAGGATGAGTTTAGAGAATGAAAAGGAAATATTTAAAAAAATTGTTTTTGATGTGGACCATTTTTTTTAAGTTTTTATTGAATTTGTTACAATACTGCTTCTATTTGATGTTTTGGTTCTTCGGCCCCGAGGCATGTGGGTTTTTAGCTCCTCGACCAGGGCTCAAACCCACACTCCCTGCATTGGAAGGTGAGGTCTTAACCACTGGACCGCCAGAGAAGTCCCCAAAAAGGAATCTTTTAGGTTTTTACTTCTATGATGATTTATTGAAACACATTTGTTTATAAAATTTATGTTGCCGTCCAGGTTGTTAAACATGCTGCCTATCATCCTTAGACTAGGCAACACGGAACTGGGGGGATAGCGGCTCAGCGAGCGGAGCTTGAAAAGGCTTCCCTGCACCCCGGCCCGCCCCATCCCAGGTTGGTCTTGGGCATACATGGGTTTCATCTGACCAACAAATGAAACGTTATTTTCCATGTCTTGCTGAGGACCATGCCCACCAAACCCAGTCAGGATTTCCCAGTCCCTGCTGCTCTCACGCTTCCTGAATCTTCACAAGGATCTGACCTGCAGTGCAAGGCACAAACGATGCAAAGGAAACACTGTGTTAGGTTTCTAGTAACTTTGCCAGGACAGAGAAGGCCAGACGTTCAATGTTTAACACATAGTTATTGAACATCTAAACTGGGGCAGGCAGAGTCTAGGCACTGAAGATACACAATAAAATGGAAGACAATCCCTATGCCTGGCGCCAATGAGTGATTGCAGGTGGTCATTATTTAAAGGCCAACGATGGACAGACGGAGCCAAGGAGAAAGCTGTGACCTCAATTCAGCACCCTCTCCTGTGCCCTCCTTGGGTTGGAGTTATGAGAACATTGTGATTAGTGCCGCAGAACTGTGGGGCTAGGCCACCCCGAGCCAGTCACGCAATCATAAAGGCAAGTACCAGGAAACAGCCCCTGCCCCAGACTCACTACTCCTTTGTCATGATTCAGTATCTAAAATTCTGCCATTCGAGAAGCATTTTTCAACCAGTGTTCCTTGGATTCTTGTCCCTCAAGATGCTTAGTTTAAAAACATTTTTTTCAGTAGTTAAACGAGTCTGGTAAACACTTGAGCTCTTGCTGAGTCACAATGAATTGGTGTATTAATCTGTATGACCTCCATTGGTTTTGGATTCAAAATCTGGGCAACTCTCTATTTTTCTAATTATTTGCTTAAGCCTCCACCCTCCACAGTGTAGGTAATTCAGTCTCTCTCTCTTAAGGACTCTCTATTCCCCAAATTGTCCAGGAACCTGGGAACTTACTTAGTCCAAAGGGAGCAGTCTTGTTTCAAAGTTCCAGGGAGAAAGAAGTGATCAGTCCATTAAAAGTTCTGATTTTACAAAACAGCATGGTATTGGCAAAAACAGACATATGGATCAATGGAACAGAATAGAAAGCCCAGAAATAAACACACACACCTATAGTCAATTAATCTTTGACACAGCAGGTAAAAATATACAATAAAAAAGAAAGTCTTTTTGGCCAGAGGTGCTGGGAAAGCTGGACAGCCTCATGTAACTAAATGAACTTAGAACACTCACACCATATACAAAAATAAACTCAATGATTTAAAGGCCTAAACATAAGATATGACACTGTAAAACTCCTAGAAGACAACACAGGCAAAACATTCTCTGACATAAATCATAGCAATATTTTCTTAGATCAGTCTCCCAAGGCAATAGAAATAAGCAAAAATAAACAAATGGGACCTAATCAAACTTATTAGATTTTTCACAGCAAAGAAAACCATAAACAAAATGAAAAGACAACCTAGACTAGGAGAAAATATTTGCAAGCAATGTGACCGACAAGGGATTAATTTCCAAAATTACAAATAGCTCATATAGCTTAATAATAATGATAAAAAACGCAATCAAAAAATGGGCAGAAGACCTAAATAGGCATTTCTCCAAAGAGGACATACAGATAGCCAACAGGCACATGAAAAGATGCTCAACATTGCTAATTATCAGAGAAATGCAAATCACAACTACAATGAAGTATCACCTCACACCAGTCAGAATGGCCATTATTAAAAAGTCTACAAACAACAAATGCTGGAGGAGATGTGGAGAAAAGGGAACCCTCCTACACTATTGGTGGCAATGTAAATTTGTGCAGCCACTATGCAGAACAGTATGGAGGTTCCTTAAAAAACTAAAAATTACCATATGATCCAGCAATCCCATTCCTGGAAATATATCCAGACAAAACTATAATTCAAAAAGATACACTCACCCCAATGTTCACTGCAGCACCATTCACAATAGCCAAGACATGGAAACAACCTAAATGTCAATCAACAGCTGAATGGATAAAGATGTAGTATATGTACAATCAAATACTACTGAGCCATAAAAAAGAGTGAAAAAATGCCATTTGTAGTAACATGGATGGACCTAGAGATTATCATACTAAGTCAGTCAGACAAAGGCAAATATTATATAACCTCACTTAAATGTGGAATCTAAAATATGATACAAATGAATTTACTTACAAATGAGAAACAGACTCACAGACATAGAAAACAAATATATAGTTACCAAAGGGGAGGGGGGAATGGGTAAATTAGGAGTTTGGGGTTAGCAGATGCAAACTGCTATATATATGATGGATAAACAACAAGGTCCTCCTGTAGAGCACAGGGAACTATATTCAATGTCCTATGATAAACCATAATGGAAAAGAATATGAAAAAGAATGTATACATATGTATAACTGAATCACTTTGCTGTACACCAGAAAGTAACACAACATTGTAAATCAACTATACTTCAATAAAATACATTAAAAAAAAAAGAAAACAAACTTATGGTTACCAAGGAGGGGATTAATTAGGGGTTTGGGACTAGCATATACAAACTACTATATATAAAATAGATAAACAACAAGGTCCTACTGTATAGCACAGGGAACTATATTCAATATCTTGTAATAAACCATAATGGAAAAGGATACTATATATATATATATATATATACACACACACACACACACACACACAGATATGTATATATCTGAATCACTTTGTTGTACACCAGAAACTAACATAGCATTGTAAATCAACTATACTTCAATTTAAAAAAAAGTTCTGAAAAAAAAAAAAAAGTTCTGATTTTAATCGCTTCTCTGTGGTGTCCCTGTTGAAAACTGGTTCCGACAGGCTCCAATGAGTCCCTGTCCTGCCCTGAGGAAGTCTTTTCTGCTTCAGAACTCTGTGCAGGCAGCAGGGTGGCCCTGAGGACACAGACTCCCAAGACGGCAGCTTACTGGATTTACACTCACACAGTCAGCCACTGTTCCACAAACACGACTGCTTTGCCAAGGTGCCCAGGTATAATTGGGTTTCTAACCACAGCTGCACACTGTATCTAGAACACGCTGTCCCCCACAAACCTCTAGGCTCTGGTGTTGAGCCTAAACTCCTAACCCAGATTGCCTCTTTTTTCTTGGGGGAACTTTAATTTTTTTTTTTTTTTTTTGCTACCAGGGACCCTTCGTCAGGACTATCTTAGTCCTTAGAAAGCTGAATCTCAGAAGGGAAAGGGACAGAGTGTCGATCCCTCTCTTCCTAGGGGATCCTTGGTAAATTCAGTTTGGGATTGGCAGATACAAGCTAATACTGGGGATACTGGGAAGAACAATCTTTGTTAAATGTCCTTTCCCCAGGGACACGTATATCAACTCACCTGTGTTGGCATAGTTGAGAATATTCAGGGAACAAGCTGAAAAGATCCAGGGGTCAATGTCTTGTCCTGTGTTGCTGCTTCTCCACTTAAAAAACAAAATAAAATAAGTATATATTTTTGTGAAAGAGAGATAGGAGAAGATTTTTGCCCGTCATGCTTTTGTATATTAAAGGGGCATGGGCTCTCTAATGAAGCCCCCGTCAAAAGGATGTTCTGTTTCAGAGAAATCAGACTCCCAAGAATTCTCTCTGGAATTCCTTCCACTGAATTAAAGCCCTAACCACCCCACCCCGCAAGCTTCTTGGGAAGCCAGTCCTTGCCTCTTAGTGTGCCTTTTAGGTCAGGGAAGAAAATCCCAGCATTTGCCAACCTGGTTTGGACTCATTAATTTTCTGACACTAAATAAAAAGGCTATAATTTCTATGGAGAGGAGAAATACACTCAACTAGTATGATAGTCTTAAGCCCCTCATTCTCACTGATACTTGGCCTTCCCCATTTTCTGAAATATTTTACATCGAGTAACTTAAGACACAGAATAAAACAGAGCATACACTGTTAAAGCTTTCTTGATGCAGGATATTTTCAGCCCTGCTGGTCCACTCGGCACAAGTCACTTGGATTCTGTGGGAAAATGCAGTGGAAGTTCTGTAAGGTGGTAACAATGTGCAGACAATTTTTGCTACTTCATCCCCAAAGGAGCCCTGTTTGGAATATTAGTAATAAAGGCAAAGACTAACTTGCCACTGACAGAAGACAGTGTCTTTTTTTTTTTTGGTAGAAATGTTATCATGTTTTAGACTAACTTTAGTGAACATTTTTGCCTCCCACACTAATGTATGCCGATATCCTATGAAATTGTGATATTTTAATAGGATTATACTGTATGTAGAACATATCATATATTTAGAGATGAAATAGCTAGGGAAAATATTTCCATAGCTTACTATTTCCTGGCATTTCCTGTGTCCTATCTGATATGTATATACACAAAGGGAGCTGGTTTTAGTTATCTAATACTGTGTTGTAGTTAATTCTTCAACTTGCAAATGCTTTTATTTGGACTTCCAAACCTGATTTTTTAACATGTTTTATTAATGAGGGACCAATAAAGGAAAAATTCTGCAGCTAATTTAACACCTGTAAATTTCCCTGTTTGCAATGTAAAAGAAATGGCCTCAGCAGACACGTCCGCTCATATTTCAAAGAATATTAAATGTAAATACTTCTAAATTGCCCTATATTTAGAGTTCTCTTATTCCATAAAACACTTATGGTTTTATTGTTTATACTTCTATAAAAAATGGTACCTGATTCTGAATAGATTGATTATGTGAAAATTATTTTTTTCAATAGCTATTTTTCAGAAGCCATATAAAAGCTAGATGATTACAAATCAACAATAACAATCAACCTGAAAAATGTTAAAAAGACATTGATCAAAATATTTGAAAACATATGTCCACAGAAAACCTGCATACAAATGTTTATATCACCTTTACCTATAACTGCAAAAACTGTAAGCAACAAAGATGTCCTTCAGCAGGTGAAAAGATGAACAAACTGTGGTATATCGATATCATGGAAAATTATTTGGTGATAAACAGAAATAAACTATCAAACCCTAAGAATACGTGAGTGACTCTTAAATACATACTGCTAAGTGAAAAAAGCCAGTCTGTACAGGCTACATATCAGATGGTTCCAAATATACAACAGGTAAAACTATAGAAATGTTAAAAAGATCAATAACTGCCTGAGTTCCAGGCAGGGGGAGGGCAGAATAGATGAAGCCCAGAAGATATTTTAGGGCAGTGAGTCTATTCTGTATCATAATGTAATAGTAGATAATTAACACTATGCGTTTGTCAAAACCCATAGACCTTTATAGCACAAAGACTAATCCTTAATACATGCAGGTTAAAAGAGTATATTTAAGAGGTTGGGGTATCATAGGATGAAATGCAGAATGTCACAGAACAATCTAACTGTATGACAAACGTACAAAGCAACCTCACTGGAGGGTGGGGTGGAGGGAAAGATGCTGATCTGAGCAATTTTGGAAATGGAGCCTATAAAACCGAGGGCAAAAGGCGCTGCACCTAAGTGCTGTATCATAGTTGATAAAATTATTTATCACGTGATACGGGTTAACAATTCTGACACTGCTGTACATGAGTGGTGGAACTGAACAACTAAGTGAGTGGCAGTCTATGGGGACGGGAAAGGGACGTTACCCATCAGCAAGGGGAGAAGGTCAGAACAGTTCATGTAGAGACAGGTTAGAGCTGGAGACATCAATGCAAATTCATGTGTGGCTGGATATAAATACAAACAGTTACATAGAGAAATACTTACAGATACATGCATATAGATTAGTGTACACACAAACATTTCAATCAGCAGAGAGGGCCCAGAAGTTATGATACTCCAGTGACAGTGAGTCCATCAAGTGCCTGGGTCTGGGTTTCCAATCCATTCTCCAGTAAAAGGACCCCAGGGCTCCTTGAGCCCATGGCTGATTCTAGGACTGGGACAGAAAATACACAAGATGAGCTTGGCGCTTCTTATAGTGCCAGAAAGTAAGCAAATGTTAGGGGGAAAAGCCTAAACCTGATGAGGGTTTATATCAAAAGAACATAGGAGAAAACTGAAAGGACTCCCAATGGCCAAAGGTGAAAAAATTTGAGAAACAAAAAAAAAATTTTTTTTAAGTACTATTGGGTTATAATTCAAAGTATAAAATAAATATCCACAAGTTCATACTGATATAAATAAATGAGGAAGAATAGGCATATCTCACGTGTAGAAGAATTCCAAAAACTGTATGCAGGTTCTCAGCCCTCAAGGAGGTGGAGAATAGCCTCACCCTTGGGTGTGGGCTCCACAGGCTGACTTCCTTCCAAAGGATGTGCCACGCGGGGGGAAAAGACCAACTTTGCAGTGGAGAAATCTGACACACACCATCTCGTCCAGGATCAAGGTCAACATCCACTGTGATGAGTCCATTTCCAGTAAGTGCCCTTGATATGATGTGATGAAGATGGAACTTCACCTCTGTGGCCTCCTTCCCCAAGTTTAATCACAAGATAAATATTAGACAAATCTCAACTGAGGGAGATTCTACAGAACACCTAACCGGTACTCCTCAGAACGTGTCAAGGTCATCAAAAACAAGGAAAGTCTAAGAGATGGTCACAGCCCAGAGGAGCCCAAGGAGACTTGTCAGTAAACGTAATGTGGTGTCCAGAGCAAGGACATTAGGGAAAAACCAAAAATGAATAAAGCATGGACTTTAGTTAATAATAATGTATCAATTTGGGTTATTAATTGTAACAAATGTATCACACACATGCAAGATGTTAAATAACAGAAGTGCAGGTATATAGGAAATTTCTGTACTGTTAGCAACTTCTGTAAATCTAAAAGTATTCTGAAATTTTGAAGTTTATTTTTTAAAAGATATCAAGAATCATATACAAAGTAGGAAATGGAAGGGACCATAAAAACTGTGAATTAAACCCTTTATTTTACAAGGGAGAAAACTGAGGATTTATAGTAGGCTTTTGTAGCCTGCACTCTGAGAAAACGGTGGTGGCTAGCTGATGAAGCTGGTCCTCACTGACACTAAACATCAGTCACAGTACACAGTAGACACTCAGTAAATTATTACTGAATGATGAATAACTCCCAAGAACCGACCCTCTACCCAAGAATTTCATCCATTCACTTATTATTTACTCATTCATTCATTTAACAAATGTTTACTGAGCGTCTGGAACTATCATTTTGCTTCTAGAATTATAACCACTTGGAAACTCTATCCAAAGGATGGACATTTTGGCAATTTTCCATATCTGACTTTGCAGGAAACTCTGTTTAGCTGATTCAAGTTTATAAGCGTCCAAGGAAGAATCATCTCAAGGCAGGTATTAACAGAAAATACTGAGGAGGTACAAGAAGGAAAGCTCTCTGAGTCCCAGAGGGGATGTGTGTTTTGCCTATACTCAGGTTGTGGGCTGCAGCTTTTTTGAGTAGTATTGTTATTTTAGACTCTCTCATCTCTCGTTCCACTCCTTCTGCTACTTATGAGGCAACAGGCTAACAGTTTAATTTTGCCTTCTTTCCAGTTTCAGCTCCACTACTTACCGGCTGGGTGATCTTGGCCAAGCTGCCTAATCTTTTGGAGCCTCGGTTCCCCAATCTGAAAAATTACCTCATGAAAGAATGTTGCTTGGGTGAAATAAGCCCACATTTCTAAAGTGTTTGGCACACTTGGCAATGATGTTGTTATTACTAGTGTCAATACTGTATTGTCATCATTACCGACCAACTAGAGACTTGTACCTGGGAAGCTTCAGCAGTCACTCGGGATCTACAAAGAACACATATTGGCACAGTTAATCAATCTTTCCATCTCTCTCGGTTTGATAAGTAGGCTCTTTCCAACAAACCACAAAATTGTCGTTGGGATCTGGGGTGTGATTCCATTTGCTGTCAGTCCAATGCCTCTTTTAGACTGCCAGGAAACCAAAGGGCTTATTTTCAAGTTCCCTTCCTCTTTTCCTGCCGAAGTTTATTTTCATGTTAACATTCATTCTAAATATTCCATGGGCTCCTAAAACTGGACAGTTCTCCTAGATTTACTTCTCTCCTGAGGTCCAATTTTCTGAGTTTATTTCTGTGATATTTAATGATCAGTTTCGTCACAAGATAGACAGTAGTGTCTAAGAAACATAATTAATTATTTACCAGTAGGTTTAGCTCCAAGCATCAGGATTTACTGACCTCTTAAAATCTGTACAAAGTCACCAAACAATTCAAAGAAATTTCTCCATTTTGCTTTCTTCTCACTCTCCAGAAGGAGTCAAGTTGTTGGCCATTGATTGCATTTGATATTTAAAAGGCCAAACCTTGGGAATTCCCTGGTGGTCCAGTGGTTAAGAATTCGCTTTCCAATGCAGGGGACGTGGGTTCGATCCCTGGTTGGGGAACTAAAGTCCCACATGCTGCGGGGCAACTAAGTCTGAGTGCCACAACTACTGAGCCCCCATGCCACAACTAGTAAGCCCACGTGCCATAACTACAGCACCCATGTGCTCTGGAGCCTGCACGCCACAACTAGAGAGAAGCCCGTGTACCACAACAAAAGATCCCAAGTGCCGCAACTAAGACCCAACACAGCCAAAAAAAACAAAGTAAATAAATATTTTTTAAAATAATAATAATAATAATAAAAGAAAACAAAAGGCCAAGACTTATACTAGAAGATCAATACATCTAAAATAAAAACATGGATTTGGGGATAACTTTTGTTGTTAGGGGGTAGAGGAGGTCAAGCTAACAAAAGCTTGTTTTTTGGCACTCTGTGTCTTAGCTAGATTATGTAGAGGCAAATATCAGTAGCAGATTGCTGTAGAAATGAGTTATCTGTTCTTTTAAAGTCTCTAAACAGCCACCAAAAAAAGGGAAGGTTAAACCTTTATGTATCTACTAGGCTATTGTTCACAGGTGTCAATGAAGCCAAGAAAAAAAATACTGTCTTGTTACGTCTAAGTGTATTTTAGCAATGGGTGTTCCTTGTGCCATACTTTAAAAAACATAAAATACTTTAAATGTTGCTTGCTGTTATATCAAACTATTTCACTATTAGATTAATATTATCATTTTGAAACAAATTGAATAAAAAGTTAGCATGTTCAAAACAAAAAACAAAAACACAAAGATCAGGTCCGTCAGGGTGTTCATAGCCTCTTCGTGCCAATGCTGTGGACAAGTCCCAGGCCTCCGGGGCACTTACTGTCCATGGCCAGGTAAAGGAGGTCGTGTGTTTGCTCTTCTGATAAAAAGTTTCTGAGCAAGAAGTTCCCCCCACAAGCCCTATTACAGCCATGGCTGTCTGTCTGGGATCCTGCCAGTTCCCAAATGTATCCTGCTTCCAGGACGAGGGCCTATGGGAAGCAAGTCCTTCCTGCAGCTGCAGCCGAATCAGCTTGACAATCGTAGGCAGCAGCCCTGGGTGATTAATAATGCTGTCTCCTCAAGGGCCTCACTGGAGGCTCCTTGGTGGAGTCAGTTTTCCTAAGTTTCACTGCAGTGGCAGAAAGCTAATTTTGGGTAATAGAGGTTATCGCGTTCAACCCAGTTGCAAAAACCATTCTCAGCACAAATGTTCCCGGTTCAGAGGAAATCTTAAGGGAAACTTTAAATAGTTTTAATCAAAAAGAATACCCTTGTACTGAGTTCAAAAATAATTAAGTTAATGAAACAGGTTAATTGTTTCCTTTTAACGGATGGAAGATTTTAAAGACATTTTATTTATTTATTTTTTTTTTAAATTTTTTTCTTTTAATTTTTTTCGGGGTACACCAGGTTCAATCATCTGTTTTTATACACATATCCCCGTATTCCCTCCCTTCCTTGACTCTCCCCACTCGAGTCCCCCCCACCCTCCCTGCCCCAGTCCTCTAAGGCATCTTCCATCCTCGAGTTGGACTCCCTTTGTTATACAACAACTTCCCACTGACTATTTTACAGCTGGTAGTATATATATGTCTGTGCTACTCTCTCGCTTCGTCTCAGTTTCCCCTTCACCCCCCGCCCCCTCCCATACCTCGAGTTCTCCAGTCCATTCTCTGTATCTGCATCCTTATTTTTGTCACTGAGTTCATCAGTACCATTTTTAGATTCCGTATATGTGAGTTAGCATACAATATATGTCCTTCTCTTTCTGACTTATGTATGACTTTCACTATGTATGACAGACTGTAATTCTATCCACCTCATTACATATAGCTCCATCTCATCCCTTTTTATAGCTAATATTCCATTGTATATATATGCCACATCTTCTGTATCCATTCATTTGTTGATGGGCATTTAGGTTGCTTCCATGTCCTGGCTATTGTAAAGAGTGCTGCAATAAACATGATGGTCCAAGTTTCTTTTGGGATTATGGTTTTCTTTGGGTATATGCCCAGGAGTGGGATTACTGGATCATATGGTAGTTCTATTTGTAGTTTTTTAAGGAACCTCCAAATTGTTTTCCATAGTGGCTGTACCAACTTACAGTCCCACCAACAGTGCAGGAGAGTTCCCTTTTCTCCACACCCTCTCCAACATTTGTTGTTTCCAGACTTTGTGATGATGGCCATTCTGATTGGTGTGAGGTGATACCTCATTGTGGCTTTGACTTGCATTTCTCTGATGATGAGTGATGTTGAGCATCTTTTCATGTGTGTGTTGGCCATCTGTATGTCTTCTTTGGAGAAATGTCTATTTAGGTCTTCTGCCCATTTGTGGATTGGGTTATTTGCTTTTTTGGTATTAAGCTTCATGAGCTGCTTGTATATTTTGGAGGTTAATCCTTTGTCTGTTGTTTCATAGGCAATTATTTTTTCCCATTCTGAGGGCTGCCTTTTAGTCTTTTAGTCTTTTAAAGACATTTTAAAAGGTGATTTTGTCTATAGCTCATTATTATTTCAACAAACATACTGTGAATTAGTTTTCAATTAGCGTCATTACTTTGAAACTCCTTTTGTCAAGGATACTCACATAAACCAGGTCCTCCCTCTCTCCTGGGAAGAACCTGTGAGGGCTGAAACCAGCTGCTGCTTCTCTCCACACCCCACCCTCAGCGACTCCAGAGGGATTTAAGCCTGAAAGAAACGGGAGAAAGGGGGTCAATTATGGAACAGAGAAGCAGCAGATCCTAAATCAGGGCACATATATGAGCTCCCAGGTGGAAATCAGCACAAGAGTTTATGTATGTTCCCACTTTTTTACAAGCTTAAGATGTCCAATGTCTACAATTATTTGTGCCTAAGACACCTCTTGAGACTTCTTCTGATTGGAAGGATTTTGTTGTTGCTATCATTTGTTTTTTAGGAAATACCAATCAGCTTGTTTTTCAAATTTCATGCCAATACTTTTAACATAGTTGCTTAAGTTTTATATAATGGCTCTGTCATTAATTTGGGGGCAGTTTTCTATTTGTAATGAACATGATTGGACATAAGAGTGATAGCATATACCTATATAAATAAGATACACACACACATATAGTAAGTATCACATAAAAACATAGCAGGACATATTTCCTGGAAATCTGGACAATATATCCGAACGGCCTTACCCAGCTCACATGAGAGGTTTACTCTAGGAAGCTCCGGAGCTTGTCTCAAAGAGACAGATGGTCTTCAGAGCAACATAAACCAGGGCTCAAGAAGAGGTCTCAGTAACGGGCCATCAGGAGAAAACAAAACAAAATGCCTTAAGTTTCCATATACAAGAAGACAAATACTGGTTTCAGATTTTTAAAACTTTGAGCCCCAAATCAAAAGTCCTAAGGGGAACCTCTCTAATCGCAAACCTTGGTTTGCAACTCACCTGCTTCCCAAACGGGCAACTCTGTGCAATGGACATTAGGATGAACAGCTACAGACATTTCCAGTTTAACAGTGTTCAATAATCCTCCCTAGAAATGACGGGAGTCCAGCCAGTGATAAGTAAATGTTTGAGACACAACAAAGGACTAAAAAGCTAAGATGCAAATGTGCCTTTGAGGGGAAATCTTTCCTGAGTGACTAGGAACATGATCCGGAGGCTCTGGACAGATACCTGTCCCCCACCCCGAGCAGGCCGGTAAGAAACACCACACCAGGCCTCCTGTGTGGATTTGCATATTGCTGACTATAAAAAGGAACAAACTATTTTGAACAGCCATGGGTTAAATACAAGGAAGCAAGATGAGCAATGCAATAAGGGAAATAAAGAGTTAGACCAACAGGAAATAAGAGGAAAAGAGAGACTCTGTCTAGGGGAAAGTCGACATGTGCCAACACTGCACTTCTGGGCTAGGTCAGCACGGGGCAATCAAGATGGACAGCTTCCGATGCACTGAAGCCTGATACTTCCACTTTCTTTCTCATGCTCACATATTTCTACACATT
This sequence comes from Hippopotamus amphibius kiboko, assembly GCF_030028045.1. Lineage (NCBI taxonomy): Eukaryota > Metazoa > Chordata > Mammalia > Artiodactyla > Hippopotamidae > Hippopotamus > Hippopotamus amphibius. The sequence goes on from NC_080187.1 coordinate 103,375,635, forward strand.
TAAGTCATACAAGGAAATTAACCAGCTCTGTGGCATAAGCTTTCTTTAGAAAGCATCACGGGAAACGTGTTTATAAACATGCCAAGAGAATGTGCAGGCAACTGCACACACGCCTCACATCTCTTGGATCCCACATCACTTGCTCCAGCCTCAGTGAAGTGGAGACCGGAGGCTCGAGCTCTCTCAGGCTGCTGACTGTGTCTAGTTTTGCTGGTCTTCACTTTGCTGTGCGTTCCTCCATCCCCAGCTTCCCTAGAACAGCTGTCAGCAGGGCCTTCCGCTCACTTACCTTCTGGAAATGCCTTCCTTTGGGTTCCATGCCAACCCTCCTAATTTTTTTACCCTCCCGTTCTCTGTTCCTCCCTTAATGTCAGTGGCCCTTGAGATTCTGATCTCAGCCCAGTTCTCTTCTTGCTCAGAGCCCATTCCAAAGCACGTGGGGAAGTGTGTGGGCACTAGACCCAGAACCGCCCTGCAAGGCCTCACCACTGCCTGGCTGTGTGATTCTGGGCAGGTTCCCTGACATCTCTGACGTGTCCTCGCTTATAAAGTGGGGCTAATACGAGGACCGACTTCATAGGGTCATAAGGAGGAGTAAATGGGTTCAGATGTGTGAAGTGCCTGGCACACAGGAAGAGCTCAGTTTCTTTCAAGTGGTACAGCAATGGCTTCAACTATCATTTAGTTGAATAACTCGATCAGTTACTTAGTTGATGGTTAGTTGTTTAGTGGATATACTCTAATTCTCTAGCCCATACTTGCTTCCTGAGCTCCAGGTCCATTTAGCAAACTGCCTACTAAACATCCGCAGTTACACCCAGGGCTCCTTCAGTTCCACGTTCACAAACTAACCATTCCTCCCTACACATTCCTGCTCCAGCCAAAGCTGCTCTTATTTTGTATTCTTTTTCCAAGGGTCCAAACCTTCAAAAGTTAACAGAATCTCCCCTTCTCTCAACTACCTGTACCCTAAACATAAAAATCCAACTGGTGGGACTTCCCTGGCAGTCTATTGGTTAAGACTTCGTGCTTCCAATACAGCGGGCGCAGGCTTGAGCCCTGGTTGGGGAACAAAGATCCCACATGCTGCACAGTGTGGACAAAGAAAAGAAATCCAACTGGTCACTACATCTTTTTGGTTTTGCTTCCTAACCATCGTCTTTTCTGGGTTATCCTTCTTCCTGCCTCTAGACTCTTTCCTACCACACCTTCCTCCTTTGACAATGCAGTCAGTGGGTTCACCTGCCTAACAGTTTTCATCATCTTTCCATTCACCTTCAGGATAAAATTCACAATTTTAGCACAGCATGTGAGGTACTTCATCAACTTGCCTCTTTCTCTTCCTCTAATTTTATTTCCTCCCACCCCTGGTTCTAGCCGCACGAAAGCACCGTAATCCCCAAGTTATCACCTCTCCTTCACCTCCATGCCCTTGTTAATACAACCAGGAGGGCCTTCCCCCATTCTCCTTCTAGGACACTCCTGCTCTATTATAATCTTTCTAACTCCTGGAACTCTGCTCCAAATGGACTTAAAACAACAACTAAAGGACAGTTAACAGATGCTACAATTCTAGTTCAGTTTGCTCAAAACAGAGTGCAATTCCTTTTGTGCCTTTATTTCTGAGGCACAGAATAGATTTCTTAGTCATTTTATTTTTTGCTTTCCAGCAACGGATGATGACTCTTTGGGTGAGGAGCTAGTGAGCTGGGATAGACCTTCTACCAAAATGTCAAAATAAGAGATCTAGATGGTGAGGAAAACTTGGTGAAAACACACAAAGAAACTATGAAAGGGGAAGAGGTGTGCAGCCGGCCACCTTCCTGAATCACAGTAGCCGTTCCTCTTGCTCCTCCTCCCTCCTTCCCTCCCCTCTGCTTTCTCCGTCCTTATCTCTGCTCTCTCTCTGTCCTTATCTCTGTCTCTCTCTCTCCATCTCTGTCTCTCTGCCTGTCTGTCTCTCTCTCACACACACACTTCTCTTAAGTAAAGATCACCCTCTCTGTGCTCTCTTTAAATCCCTCAGGTTCTACATTTTATTGCTCTGACCGTCTGCCTCCCTGAGGTTCCTGTCCAGACCAGCTATTGCCTTCTGTAAAGAAGCTGTTGGTTCACTCTCGCCTGGTTTGGAAGAGTCCAGGGGGCAGGTCTCGCAGCCCTGTCCCCCCACCAACTCCCCCTCTTTCCAGTCCTGGCTGCAGCAGCCAGGCGGGCAGGCGGGCAAGAGACAAAGCAGACAAAGGTCTGTTTGTAACCTCCTTCCAGCACCTCCTCTCTTCTCCTTTTGCCCAAACTCACCCAGTGAGCTGGAGCATTTCAGAAGATTCCTCTGCCAAGAAGACCGAAGGAAAGGAGAAGAAACAGGGTACGTATTTTTTTCCTTAAAAAAGCATTTTATGTTGTTGATTCTACCGCAAACTACTGCTATAGGTTAGAGCAGAAGTGTATATGTGTGTTGAATCAGAAGAGTAAGACAGAGAGAGCCTCTGGGGAGGTGGTGTGCACTTTGAGAAAAAGGATGCTTCCCAGGTTAGAGGAAAAGATTAAAAGAGAATAGAAAATGTACATTCCTTAATGGGAAAGTCATTTAATCTGGGGCTTAAAAGAAGGCAGCTCCCTCACTGCTGCTCCTTATTAAAGCCCCAGTCTACCCGAAATTTGGCCTCATGATTCCACCTCTCAGGACGATGTCAGGGTGATGAAGTATAGAAGTTCCTTTTCAATGCAGTAGCTGTATCTCTATATTCCTACTTTACATGAAGTTTAATGGCAATGTCTAAGAAAGTGAATGTTTTTTGCTTTTAAAAATCCTGATTCCTTCTAGAAAAATGGTATAGATGATCTTAATTGCCAAGCAGAAATAGAGACACAGATGTAGAAAACAAATGTATGGATACCAAGGGGGAAAGCGGTGGGATGGGAGGAATTGGGAGATTGGGACTGACAAATATACACTATTGATACTATGTATAAAATAGATAACTAATGAGAACATCCTGCATAGCACAGAGAACTTACCTAATGCACTGTAGTGTCCTAAATGGGAGAGAAATCCAAAGGGGAGGGGATATCTGTATACGTATGGCTGATTCATTTTGCTATGCAGTAGACGCTAACACAACATTGTAAAGCAACTATACTTCAATAAAAATTAATTATAAAAAAATCCTGATTCCTAAAAAGAAACTGGTATAAAAGTGAGACAAAGAGAGAATTCACAGAGTTCATCCTTGGGGTCCCCACTGTGGAACACAGCACAGTGTCTGTACTGCTGTGTTGATACAGGGAAACTTTATCGTTTGGGGTTTATAAAAATTCCTCTTTAAAATCCCTTGACTTAGTTACAGGGGTTGTGAAAAGCTGTCCCAAATGCTGGTCCTTTATCCAGTGATGATGAGCTCTCGTGGCCAGGGAAATAATTATAATAGAATGATGCAAGCCTGCATTTTCATATCATTCTCTGAGATGCTCAAAGACAGATCACCTTCAGGGAGGACGTGGACTTGTTTTTCCTGCTGATGAAGGCCTCTTGGGTACTGGGGCTGATTGTGTCTGTTTTAAAGATGTTTGGATGGCTTATCCACCTTCTACTACCACTTCTGTTCCTTTAACCTACACTTTGAGAAGTTTCACTCCAGTGCTCAGTCATTCTAATACAAACCTCTTCTGGTACAGTTAATAAAAAAGAGAGAATTGTAAAAATCACAGTGATTTCATCCACCAGGAAAGAGGAAAGGAAAACATCACAGATTGGACGGCAGTTTTAACCTCTTCCAACTATAATTTTGATATTTTAAATTTCAAGTTCTGGGCTGGAGTTTTCATTTGCTTTTGCAGCCTTTGCTTCTTTCGGGCTGTCATAAAAGAAACCTGAAAATGGGCTTCCTTTCTGTGTGATTCATCAACTCTGTTTCATCCCACTGCTCTTAATACCAGTTTCCAGAACTGGCATCAGCTGTCTGTATGAGCACGGCTCCCTAAAGGTCTCAACACTTTCGTGACATAGCCCTGTTAGTTTTGGCCATTAAACGATATACTTTTTCTTTTTAGGTCTCCACTTAACTGCAACTATTCAAAAACCTGCTGGTGCCAAATACCCTCACACAACCAAAATTTGCAATCCTCCACCCACATGATGGTGACAATGATTTGTTGCTTAATTGGAAACATCTTGCTCATAGTTCTGTATCCTCTGCATTGATCTTTTAAAAATAAGGTCCCTATTGTGATATGAATGGTATCTTACAACCTTAGGAACAAGGTTAATTGCATAAAATTGAATCCAAAAAAACCAATCGGTAACTATGTAAAGATCTCGTTATTCCTTCAGATATTTGGTTTTTAGCTTTGTTTTCTGTTATAATTTGGATGTACTCCAGGAGGAATTTTAAGTGCATATACTTCAACAGAAAGAAAAAATAAATAAAGCAATTTGCTTCGAATTGGTCAAAGTCATTTCACTCCTGTTGGCACTTGAAAATACATGGTCTTGATAGATTGCCCAGGATGAAGTTCGGTGTCTTTTAATGAAAAAACAAACCAATGTATCCTGGGAACATATTGGTTCAGGCATTTCCCCACTTGCCAAATAATAGTTAAAGCTATTTATCTGCACTTAAGTAAAGGAAGAAGAGAAGACTTCAGCTCAAACATGTAATTTATAAAGTGTTAAAAAAAAAAAAAAAAAAACTACCAGGGAGTGCTCGCCAGGCATGGAACTTTCCATCCTAGTATGTGACTGAGGCGGACAGAGACAGCATTCTGTGCTCTGGCCTGGCCACAGCCAGGAAAGGCGCGTGGTGTGGCAACACACCCACTTACTTCTCCAGCAGTTTATTTGTTCCTTTCTTCAACGAATGCTTTCTGAACCCTTCCTGTGATCCCAGCCTGGAAGCAGGGCCCTGAGAGATGCAGGAGGAGGGGAAGGCACCCTGCCTGCCTTCACGGTGCTGGCATCTCCTCCTCCAGTCCCCATACATGGGCTGGCCCGGACCTCCGTCCCTCCCCTCTTCTCTTCTCACTCTGCACTCACTACCCTGCTGTCCCACAGCTATAAATACTATCGATAAATACCCCAATGACTCTCGAATTCTTATTTCTGGCCCTGACCTCCAGACTCACATTCAACTGCCTACTCAGCATCTTCATTTCATGTCTGACAAGCATCGCAGATTAACTTGTCCAAATTCTTTTTTTTTTGTTGTATTTAAAAAAAAAGTTTATTGGAGTATAGTTGCTTTACAATGTTGTGTTAGTTTCTACTGTACAGCAAAGTGAATCAGCTATACGTATACATATATCCCCTCTTTTTTGGACTTCCCATTTAGGTCACCACGGAGCACTGAGTAGAGTTCCCTGTGCTATACAGCAAGATCTCATTAGCTATCTATTTTATACATATTATCAATGCAAATCAGCCAAGAATGTTAAAACCAAAGGGAAAAAAATAAAAAATATATATGCAGCAATATATATATTTATTTTGTACCTATGTAAGATGATATATGTATGCAAAACTTATTGTGATAATCACTTCGTGATGTATGTAAATCAAATCACTAGGCTGTATACCTTAAACTTATACCATGCTATTTGTCAATTATAGCTCAATAAAACTGGAAGGGAGAAAAAAAATTAACTTGTCCAAAAGTTTACTCTTAAATCCTCCTGAGATTGACTCCTTGCAATTTGTCCTCAGCTCAGTAAATGTCAGTACCATTCAGGTCAGAAAACTAAGACTCACGACTCACCTCTTCCATCAACTTCAACCTCTTTCTCCGAGGTGTCTCCCCATCCTACTCACCCCTCACCGCCACCCAGAACATAGGTGTTAGAGTTTCTCACTGTCCCTGGCCATCTCAATTTCTCAGTTTCTTCCTCTTAACACCCTCACCAATGTGCATCAAAAAGAAGCACACAAAGTGTTAACAACAGTCCTCTCCATGTTGAAACTCCCGTTGAATTTTATTCTATCTGTGTTTTTCTGTATTTTCCATGTCTTAGACAATTACTTTTTTTAAAGAAAAATTATTTTTCTTAAAAAAAATCCAACTAGGATTATAGCTCTCATTAGGACCATCCAATGGAAAGAGAGCATAAGACATTAATGGTCATGAAGTGGGCTTAAGAACAAACTACACGTAAATGCAGGAAATACAAGAAAGGTAATAGGAGGCCAAATTGTCCAAAGGCCACAAGGAAGAGACAAAATTAAAGCTAGATTACCAAAAATAAGAACATGATTGCATAATATAAAAACCAGGGAGATCAAAGCTCTAAAAGATATGAAAAGTGCCAAAGACCTAAAATAATAGAAAGATTCTAACATATTATGGCAAAAGATTAAAAAGAGCTTACGACTCTCCTCACAACTCCTCCCCATACACCCAACCTTCTGATAGGAATCTGGTGAGAGGGGTTAGAGAAAAGCTGGGTGATGTTTGTTGTTGAACTTCTGATAAACATATACATACAAAGAAATATTATTTTTAAATCAGGTATAAGCTAGTAGGCCAGAATAAATGCTAGTTTTGACAAAAAGCAAGCAAGCAAACAAAAGCCAGAAATTGGGAAGTACGTTTTAAAGCCAGACTATTCAGAAAAAATTAAATACAATTAAATTAAAACAATAGTACCGGATAACATGCAAATTTAAGGATTTGGAAGCTCACTAACCTCTTCCAGGCATAAACAGTCCTCTGCAACTAGATATTGAGTTTAGCAATCTGAGAAACTCCCCTTTCCCTGGCTGTAAGCATCTTGAGATTAGGATACATTATTTATTCAACAGTGCCAGATATTGTTCAGGGTGCTTGGATACACATCAGACAAAATCCTGCCCTACTGGTGCTTACATTCAAGTTAGGGGAGACACAATAAGAATATTTTATAATAATTTAGGGGTATACAAATACCATGGAAAACTAGAGCAAGTAAGGCAGATTGAGAATCTATGACAGATAGCATTTTATTTTTTAAATGAAAAAAAATTTTTCTATTGAAATATAGTTGATTTACAATGTTGTGTTATTTTCTGGTATACAGCAAAGTTATTCAGTTATATATATACTTTTTCAGATTCTTTTCCATTATAGGTTATTATAAGATATTGAATATAGTTCCCTGCACTATACAGTAGGTCCTTGTTGGTTATCTATTTTATATATCATAGTGTGTATCTTTCAATCCCATGCTCCTAATTTGTCCCTCCCCCCAACACTTCCCCTTTGGTAACCATAAGTTTTTTCTCTGTGTAAGTCTGTTTCTGTTTTGTATATAAATTCATTTGTATCATTTTTTTTAAGATTCCACATATAAGTGATATCATATGATATTTGTCTTTCTCTGTCTGACTTACTTCACTTAGTATGATAATCCCTAGGTACATGCATGTTGCTGCAAATGGCATTATTTTATTCTTTTTTATGGCTGAGTAATATTCCATTGTATACATGTACCGCATATTTACTCATTCATCTGTCAGTGAACATTTAGGTTGCTTCCATGTCTTGGCTATTGTGAATAGGGCTATTATGAACATTGTGGTGCATGTTAGGGGAGACAGACTTTTAAACAGGATAGTGGGGTAGGTCTTATTGAGGAGCAAAGTCAGAAAAGACTTGAAGAAAGCGGGAGAGTTACATATACAGATATCTGCAGGAGGAGCTTTCCAAGCAGAGGAAATAACCAGTGCAAAGGCCCTGAGGCAAGAATGCATCCGGCATTGTTGAGGAAGAGCTGCAACAGAACAAAAACGGGGAAGAGTAGATAATTTCAGAGACATGATGTGGAGCCAGACTGCATCCAGAGGTCACTTCAATGACTTTAGCTTTGACTCAAAAAAAAAGGTGGAGTTGTTGGAAGAGGAGAGATTTAGTTATTGATATTTTCCTTAATTCCTTTGTTATTAATCCCTAGCACTTAGGACAGTGCCTGGCACAAATGAAACACTAAGAAACATCCGTTAAGTGGAACTTAGTTAAACCAGCTTGCTCCTGCTTTCTCTCACGTGATTACTAAATTAGTTGACTAGTGAGTCCCACATCAGCACTGTTCTCTCACTTCTTCACCTTCCCTGCACTGGCTGCTCTTCTACTGAAAATCCTTGCTGGGTTGGTCTTCCTACGGGCAGAGGATTTGGGCCTGAAGATAAGAGAATGACTCCAGGCTGTATTTCAGCAGCCTATTTCATCAAGGACAAAATATACAAGCTCAATTCTAGAAGTAGGAAGGGCAGCCTAAATGAATGGTTCCTGTGCAACCTTATTGGGTCTAATTTGTTGTATTTGGGGACAAATAGCTACTTACCCTTTCCAAGAGATGCGCATCAGAGGAACCATAGTTCAGTTTGGGGAAAAGAGAGTAGAAGAAGGGAGAAACATAATTCTGAGAATTTGGCTTAAGTGTTAAAATCACCAGAGTACCACACAGATCATTTTCAGAGTCTGTAAGATTTGGATGTCTGTCCTTCATGCTCCTCCAAAAATAGCTACAAATAGTGAGAGTGATATAGAAAGCTTTACTTCTGCCCAAGATGCAGTAACAAGAACTAGATCTGCCCACTCCCTTGAAACAAAAACAATAAAAAACCCAGCCAAAATACATGAAACAATCTTTGCCACAACACTGGATTTCCAGCAAGGAAGGACCCTGACCCTGGGGATGTGGGAAACAAATGAGACGAGCCCTACAATTTCCCCCAGTTTACTGCCTTGAGAACGGGAACCCACAGAGAGTCCAGCCAACTCCCTGAGATGTATAAATGGGGCTGAGAGTCAGAGACAAAGGCAGCTGGAGTCCACAGAACCGAGTGCCTGAGAGAAGAGAGAGACAGGAGACATAACCCTGGAGTCTGCAGAGGGCCCCACTCAAGTATTTCACAGAAGACTGATTAGTGTATGCACACGAGGAAACTATGGTAGGGAAAGGAGGAATATCTGAAAGGATTAGAGAACAGAGTGCCTGGTACACAAAAGGCTAGGAATACTCACAGAGACAGAATGAAAAATTCATAGTTCGTGGGGTACTGGGTAGACTACTTAGGAAGGAATGGCCTCATTAGTGAGGAATAATTAGCCCTAGACTGAGAACAGATCTGAAACCACCTAACAAATCACAAAAGCAAGATTTGAAAGGATCAAACTGTTTCCAAGTAACTTAGTTGCATCCTAAAACAAAGCACAAGAATATTTATAAGGACATAAAAATACCCAGCATCCAATAAGGCAAAATTTTAAATTTCTGACATCCAATCAAAGATTACCAGGCATACAAAAAAGCAGGAAAACATCATAACTAGAATAATCAATCAATTGAAACCAACCCAGAACTGATACAAATGTTTGAATTAATGAAGAACATTAAAACAAATATATCCTAGGCGCCAGCACAGGGGACTCAGAACTGAGGTGGCCGAACTGTGGCGAGAGGCCAGAGTGGGCACATGCAGGACCCAAGGTTATCTAAAGCCACAGGCCAAATGGTGGAAAATTCACCATCACCATTGCCAGAAACAGTGATTTATGGCTTTGTTCGTTTCTTAAGCTCTCAATTTGGCTTCATACTATATCTTGTGTGGGCTTTTGTTCCTGAATCTTGGCTAAACTCCTTAGGCTTAACCTACTGGCCTCAAAAATACTGGGCAGTTGCATTGCCTGTGTACGTCCTCATTACTGTATTAATCGGTTATGTGCTTTTTTTGGGAATGAACATGATGAGTACCTCTCCACTCAGCTCCATTCATACAATCACAGATAACTATGCCAAAAATCAACAGCAGAAGAAATACCAAGAAGAAGCCATCCCAGCATTGAGATACTCCTATTAGTGAAGTAAACTAAATGTTCTTTCTTGAAGCCAAAGAACTTTACACCAAAAACTGAATTGTCTATAGACTAATACCAAACATTTGTTATAAATTTTTGACATAAAATTTCAAACATAATAAATTTGACTTTCTGATTAACATCCAGTATTGAAATGTTAAAAAAAGTAAGTTGAATTTCTCTTAGATTAAGTTCTGTTAATATTATGTCATCAAATAGTAGTTACTAATGGACAGAATAAATAAAATATTATGTTACCATATAGCAAATATCCCTCCAGAAAAAAAAAAAAAAAAAAAAAACCAAACCAACAGATATATCCTTAAGGTACTGAAAGAAAAAAAACTGCCAATCTATCATACTATATCTGTTATACTATAACCCTTGTTCAAAAACAAAGGTGAAATAAAGACTTTTTCAGACATATAAAAGCTGAAAGAATTCATCACCAGCAAACCTACACAATATGAATATTAAAGAATATCCTTCAGGTATGGGGAAAATGATACCAAATGGAAATATGGATTTACACAAAGGAAGGAAGAGCACTGGAAATGATAACTGCAAGGATGAAAGTGTGGATTTTTTCTTGTTATTTAAATCCCTAAAATATAATTGGCTGTTTAAGCAAAAATAAAAATAATATACTTGGAGGGTTTATAGCCTATACATAAGTAAAATGTGTAATGATAATAGCATAAAGGATGGAAGGAAAGAAATGGATATATACTATCGTAAAGTTCTTATACTAATGTAAAGTGTCATAATATCATTTGAAGAAAGACAATAAGTGAAAATAGATACTATAAACACTAGACCAATCATTAAAATAACAAAATGAAGAATTATAGCTTATCAGCCAATAAAAGAGGTAAAGCGAAATTATAAAAAAATTTCAATTAATCCAACAGAGCACATAAAAAGATGGAAAAAGAAACAAAGAACAGATGAAAATAACAGATAGGAAACAAATTATAAGATGACAGATTTAAATCTAACCATGTCAATAATTACATGAAATGTAAATGGTCTAAACACTCCACTTAAAAGGCAGAGGTAGTCGGTTTGGATAAAAAGCAAGACCAACCTACAGACTGCCTATAAGAAACATATTTGAAATATAAAGCCACAAATAAGTAAAAATAAAAGTATGAAAAAATATGTTCAGAGGTCAGATCATCCAATATTATTAAGATGCCAATACTCCCCCAAATTTATCCATAGCTTAATGCAATCTCAGCCAAAATTCAAGTAGGCTTTTTCTGTAAAAATTGACAAGCTGATAATAAAATTCACAATGGAATGCAAAAAACCTAGAATTGCCAAAACAACTTTGCAAAAGAAGAACCTTAACAAAGGTTCAAGGCTAATTCTACATGATTCCAAGAATTACTATAAAGCATCAGTAATCAAAACTGTAGTACTGGCATAAAGATAAATAGATCAATGGAAAAGAATATAACGTCCAGAAATAGGCCCACACCTATATTAAAACTGATATTTGACAAAGATGCAAAGGCAATTCAGGGGAGAAACAACAGTCTTTTCAACATACAGTGCTGTAACTATCGGACAATATGAAAAAGCAACCAAAAGAAGAATTTCAATCCATACAATGCACTATACACAAAAAACAAAAAAACTAATATGGACCATGGAACTAAATGTGAAACCTAAAACTACAAAAGTGGTAGAAGAAACACAGGGGAAATGCTTTGTGACCTTGGGTAAGGCAATGATTTCTTAGATATGACACCAAAAGCACATTCCATTAAAAAAATTGAGAAATTGTACTTCATTAATTTTAAGAAATTTTGCTTCTTTTAAAACCACTGTTAAGAAAGTGAAAAGGAAAGCCATGGATGAAGAGTAAATGTTTGGAAAGCATACATCTAATAAGAAACTTGTGTCTGGAATATATAAAGAACCCTCACAACTCAAGAATACAAGCCCAGGACTTCCTAGGTGGCACAGTGGGTAAGAATCCGCCTGCCAATGCAGGGGACACGGGTTCGATCCCTGCCCCAGGAAGATACCACATGCCACAGAACAACTAAGCCCGTGCGCCACAACTGTTGAGCCCATGTGCCACAACTACTGAAGCCCATGTGCCTGGAGCCCGTGCTCTGCAACAAGAGAGGCCACTGCAATGAGAAGCCCACGCACCACAAGGAAGAGTAGCCCCCACTCACCACAACTAGAGAAAGCCCGTGTGCAGCAACGAAGACCCAATACAGCCAATAAAATAAATTAATTTAAAAAAAAAGGACAATACAAGCCCAATTTTTTTAAAATGGGAAAAGATTTGAACAGACAATTCATCACAGAATGAAGATAAGCATATGAAAGGGGCTCAACGCCATTAATCATTAAGGAAATGCAACATAAAACCACAATAAGATGCCTGTTAGAATGGCAAAAAATTAAAAAGACTGACCATACCAAGTGTTGGAGAGGACGTGGACAAACTGGAACTCTTATAGGCTTTTAAATGGTACAACCACTTTGGAATACAACACTGTAGGGTCTTGTTCTGTCAAGTTTGAGAGTGTAAAGTAAAATGGATCTCATTTTTTGTCTTTCCTTTCACCAGTATTTGGAGGTAGGAATTAAATTGAATATTTATATTATTTATAATATTTAAAATATAAAAGCAAAGACAAAAATGATTAATTCAAATTAGGACATGAAATAAAGAAAATCTGAAACTCCATCAGAGTATGAAAGAATGTTTTTAGTTTCTAAACTTACAAAAAGCAGTGAGTGTCCTTATTCAAAAACCCATTACCAGACTTCTGATTCCACATATAAGGAGACTGGAAGTCACGACTTGTCCTACAGCAAGTAAAATCCCAAACAGATTGAAAAATCAACAACTCTTCTTGGCTCCATAAGAGAGGAGAGGACACAGAGCAAACGACTGCCCTCAAGACTGGAGAGTCAGGGCTTCCCTGGTGGCACGGTGGTTAAGAATCCACCTGCCAATGCAGGGGAACAAAGGTTCGATCCCCAGGTCAGGAAGATCCCACATGCTGTGAAGCAACTAAGCCCATGTGCCACAACTACTGAGCCTGCGAGCCACAACTATTGAGCCCACTTGCTGCAACTATTGAAGCCCACACACCTAGAGGCTGTGCTCTGCAACAAGAGAAGCTGCCGCAATGAGAAACGCTCACACAGCAACAAAGAGTAGCCCCCGCTCGCCACAACTAGAGAAAGCCTGTGCACTGTAACAAAGACCCAATGCAACCAAAAATAAACAAACAAATAAATAATAAAATAAATCTCTAAAGACAAAAAAAGACTGGAGAGTCAGACAGGGGGATACAGGCAGTGGAGGCTTCCCAGAGCAGGGACTCATTGGTGGAAACTGCCTCAGGAAAACCCGCTCAGGTAAGAAAACCTGAACTGTAATAGATGAGTCGGCAGAGGTTCAGTATGGACAACTCTGAAAGTTAAATACTCCAGGGGGGATCCAAAAATAAGGTGGCACCCCAAATATTGTGAAATTTACTTCCAGTAGCTTGACCAGGTCCACACAGCAAATACTGAGAAAAATCTCCATGAGGTTGTGGCAGGGGGAGGGGAAAAAGAACCCTTTTGAAATATGTCAGAGCATTCTGTTAGAGGCCTGCCCTCAGGAGAAACTAGTTAACTAGAGCCTAACCAGCTGGGGTATTATCAAGAGTCTGACTGACCTCAGGGAAGGGAAATACCCAACTCCAGCCCATCTAGCCATCCTGCCCCACTTAAAGGGAGAGAAAAAACCAAGACACACTTGTGAAGTTCACAGCCTGTGAAGTTCACAGCCTGACTAAAAGACTGAGCCCTGGTGGGTCTCTTCAGTCTGTGAGCTGGCGGCATGGCGGCCCTCACTGCCCCGGCCAAGCCGCTCCTGTCCCTGAACCCGCAGGAAGATACCAAGTTTAAGAAGGTGAGAGAGTAGCACAGACATATATATATTACCAACTGTAAAATAGATAGTCAGTGGGAAGTTGTATAACAAAGGGAGTCCAACTCGAGGATGGAAGATGCCTTAGAGGACTGGGGAGGGGAGGGTGGGGGGGACTCGAGGCGGGGGGAGTCAAGGAAGGGAGGGAATACAGGGCTATGTGTATAAAAACAGTTGATTGAACTTGGTGTACCCCCCAAAAAATAATAAATAAATAAATAAAATTTAAAAAAAAAAAAAAAAAAAAAGGAGGTGGCGCAGGTACGCCGGTGCGCAACCAAGCAACAGGAGAAACAAAAACTTACTCCCGGAGTAATCTATGTGGGCCGCTTACCTCCATCACTTTATGAAACCCAGATCCGAGCATATTTCTCCCAGTTTGGCACTGTTACGAGATTCAGGCTGTCCAGGAGTAAAAAGACTGGAAATAGCAAAGGCTATGGCTTTGTGGAGTTTGAATCTGAAGATGTTGCCAAAATAGCTGCTGAAACAATGAACAACTACCTTTTTGGTGAAAGACTCCTGAAGTGTCATGTTATACCACCTGAAAAAGTACATGAAGAACTTTTTAGAGAGTGGCACATGCCATTTAAAAGGCCGTCATATCCAGCAGTGAAACGGTACAATCAGAGTCGGACGCTGCTTCAAAAGCTACGGATGGAGGAGCGATTTAAAAAGAAGGAAAAATCTCTCAGGAAGAGATTGGCTAAGAAGGGAATTGATTATAATTTCCCTTCATTAGTCTTACATAAAAATGAGGAAAACACTTCAAACACTGGTCCTTGAAATTCCAGAGAGCACCAGGCTTTACGTAAGAAGAAGAAAGCGGCTTCAGTCACTTCTGACACTCCTGAGAAGACTGTGGATAGCCAGGGCCCCACACCAGTTTTGTACACCAACATTTTTGGAGAAACGAAAATCTGAAGTGGCTAAAATGAATGATGATGATAAAGATAACGAGATAGTTTTCAAACAGCCCATATCTGATGTAGAAGGAGAAACACAAGAGCTTCAAATGCCTACAAGTTCAAGGAAAAAAAGACGAAGAAAAAGCAACCACTGATTCTGAATGTATTGTGCATAGTTCTTCTGAAAAAGGTGATTTTATTATAGAGGCTGATACTTTGTATTTAACTCGATACAGTGGAATGCAGCCAGTAACTTGATGGTTGGAGGGCAAAGCTGTCAATTCAAGTCAGTAGGGAAAGCAGTCAGTGATTTTGGCTTCCCTGCCCTCGCTGAAGTGCAGGGGGCACCCCAGCTTACTGCAGCCAGGCTCTCGATGCCTGTGTCCTGTCTCTGCTGCTCTCTGCAGCTTTCATAGATGTCTTTAGTTATTCTGCCTTGAGTATTAAACTGTAGCCTTTGTTGTTGCCATCAAATAAAATAAAATTTTGCTTGACCATGTACATGGTTCTCTGTTAGACCAAGCACACTTAACCCATCAGATGGCTGGAACTGGAGGTTAAATTGTATGGAGAGTGAGAAGGCCATCTCAGTATTAATAGGGATTCATTTATGTATATATGATCATATTTATGAATGTTAAATTAGTTTGGGGTGGGCTAGCATGGATTAATTAATAACTACATCTTGTATAAGGATCATCAATCTGAAATTAGATTTCAAGATTCAAGCAGTGACCACCAAATAAATTTTTTCTATATTTTTTGGTATGCAAGGGGGAAAAAAAAAAAAAAAAAGACTGAGCCCTAATTACAGGACCATAGAATGCTTTGTCTCCCCTTCACTCCTCACCACCACATTACCAAAGGCCTAGTTACAGCTGTTCCTTTTACCTGGTACATAATATCTGGCTATTGAGAGAAATTTATAAGGCATACCAAAGACAAATAAAACAAGCATCAGAACCAGACATGGCAGGGATGTTGGAATTATAAGGCTAGGAATTTAAAACAATTTTGATTAAAAATGATGGATTAGGGGAAAAAATGCCCAATGCCACTTAAAATGCATACCATTACCAACAAGACAGAACAAATATCATCATTTTCCTGATACTGGATGGGTGTTAGAAAAGGATATCCTATTTAAATGTATGTAGCATGCAAAATATTAAATGTAAATTAATGATACTATACCTATTACAGCAAAATTTTTAAATGTATAAAAAAACCCCTGTGATTAACATTCTAAGGGCTCTAATGGATAAAGTGGACAGCATGAAAGAATAGATGGGCAATGTCAGTAGAGAGATGGAGTCCTGAGAGAGAGCCAAAAATAAATGGTAAGATAAAAACAACACTGTAACAGAAATGAAGAATTCCATCGATGGGCTTATTAGTAGACTGGGAACAGCCTAGGAAAGAATTTCTGAGCTTGAGGATTGATTAATAGAATCCTTGAAAACTAAAAATCTAAGAGAACAAAGACTGAAAAGATTAAAAAAAAAAAAGAGCATCCAAGGGCCATGGGTCAACTACAAGAGGTGTAACACATGCATAACAAGAATACCAGAAGGAGAGGAAGGAACAAAAAAAAAATATTGGAAACAATTATGACTGATAATTTACTTAAGTTAATGTCAAACACCAAACCACAGCCCCAGGAAATTCAGAGAACATCAAGCAGACCATATGTCAAAAATCTACACATAGGCACGTAATTTTCAAACTAAAGAAAATAAAAAATAAAGGGAAGGTCCTTAGAAGACACCAGAGAGAAAAAAATGCCTTACCCACAGAGGAACAAAGAAAAAAAATTGCATCCAGCTTCTCCTCAGAAACCATGCAACTAAGAAGAGAGTGGAGTGAAACAGTGAAAGTGCTGAAAAAAAAAAAATTTACCAACTTAGAATTCTGTACTCCACAAAATTATCCTTCAAACGTAAAGGAGAAATAAAGACTTTCTCAGACATACAAAACTTGAGAGAATTTGTAACCAGTAAATGGGTCTTGCAAGAAATGTTAAAAGTTCTTTCAAGAGAAGGAAAATAATATAGGTCAGAAATTTGGATCTACATAAAGTAAAAGCACCGAATTAGAATAAGAGAAGGTAAAATAAAACTTTTATTCTTCTTATTCTCAATTGATCTAAGAACTAACAGTTTGTTCAAAATAATAATAGCAACAGTGTATTCAACTATATGTGCATATAGATATGGAACATATATATATGCCATTCATATGCCTATGAATGGCAGCAATGATACAAGGAGTGGGAGGAAGGAATTAGAATTATTTTATTATAAGGTACTCACATTGCCTGTGAAGTGTTATAATATTATTTGAAAGTGGAGTTGGGTTAGTTATAAATGAATACTGCAAACATGAGGGTAACCACTGGGGGGAAAAGTATAACTAATATGTTAAGAAAGGGGAGAAAATGGAATCACAAGAAATACTAAGTTGAAATCAGAAAAGGAGGCAGAGAAAGAGTGGAAGAGAAAAACAGAAACAAGAACAATAAATAGAAAACAATAACAAGTATAGTAGATCCTAATCCAACTGTATCAATGTCAATGTTGAATGTTGATGGTCTAAATGCACCAATTAAAAGACAGAGATTGTCAGAGTGGATCAGAAAATATGACCCAACTCTATGTTGTCTCACTTGAAATATAAATACACATATAGATCAAAAGTAAATGGATGGAGAAAAATGTCATGTTAACAATAACCAAAAGAAAGCAGGAGTAGCTATATTCATTTCAGACAGAGCAAACATCAAAGTAAGAAAAGTTATCAGGGATAAAGAAGGGTATTACATAATGATAAATGTGTCTCCAAGAAGAGAAAACAGTTCTTAATGGGTATTTGCCTAACAACAGAATATCAGATTACATGAGCTAAAAACCAATGGAACTGCAAGGAAAAGTAGATGAATCCACTATCATAGTTGGAGGATTCAACATCCCTCCCTCAGAAATGGAGAGATCCAGCAGGCAGAAGATCAGTAAGGACATACTTGGACTCAACAACACCATCAATCAACTTGATATAATAGATATTTATAGATCACTTCACCCAACAACAGTAGAATACATGTTTTTCTCAAGCTCATATGCAACATTCACCAAGATAGATCACATTCTGGGCCATAAACCACACCTTAACCAATTTAAAAGAATAGGAATCACACAAGGTCTGCTCTCAGACCACCATGGAATTATTGATTAAATCAGTAACAGAAAGATAAATGGAAAATACAATAATATGTGGAGATTAAACAGACTTCTAAAGAACACTTGAGTCAAAGAAGAAATCTCAAGAAATTTTAAAATATTTTGTATTTAATGAAAACGAAAACACAACTTATCAAATTTGCAGGATGCAGCAAAAGCAGTACATAAAGGGCAATTTATGAAAGCAATGAATGCATATGTTAGAAAAGAAGAAAAATCTAAAATCAATCATCTAAATTTCCACCTTAGGAAACTAGAAAAAGAGGAAATTAAATTTGCTCCAAAGTAAGGAGAAGAAAAGAAATAATAAGAATTAGAGCAGAAATCAGTAAAATTGAAAACAGGAAATCAACAGAAAAATCAATGAAACCAGAAGATGGTTCTTTGAAAAGATCTATAAAACTAATAAGCCTCTAGCCAGACTAAGAAAAAAAGATAGAGGACACAAAATTACTAATATCTGAAATGAAGGAGGGGACATCACTACAGATCACATAGAAAGTTAAAGGATAAAAAAGGAATATTATAAAAAGCCCACAAATTTGATAACCTCGATGAAATGACCCAATTCCTTGAAAGACACAATATACCAAAATTCGCACAAGAAGAAACAGATGATGTGAGTCAATCTATATCTACTAAACAAATTTAATCAATAATTAATAACTTCTCAAAACAGAAATCACCAGGCCCAGATGGATTCCCTGGTGAATTCTATCAAACATTTAAGGAAGAAAGTATACCAAATCTCTACAATCTCCTTCAAAGGATAGAAGCACAGGGAATACTTCCTAACTCATTCCATGATGCCAGCATTACCCTAATACCCAAATGAGACAAAGACATCACAAGAAAAGAAAACTACAGACCAGTATCTCTCATGAAATAGATGCAAAAATCCTCAACAGATTATTAGCAAATTGAATCCAAATAAGTACAAAAAAATTTTACACCATAATCAAGTGGGGTTTATCCCAGGTGTGCAAGGCTGGTTCAATGCTCGAAAGTCAATTAATGTAATCCATCACGTCAACAGACTAAAAAAGAAAAATCACATGATCATATCAATAAATGCAGGAAAATCATTTGATTAAATTTAAACTTAAGCATGATAAAGACTCTCAGTAAACTAAAAATAGGGGGGAATGTTCTCAACTTGATAAAGACTATCTAAAGAAACCTTCAGCTAACATCATACTTCATGGTGAGAGACCTGAAGCTTTCCCACTAACATCAGGTACAAGGTAAGGATATTACTTCTCACAACTCCTTTTCAACATCGTACTGGAAGTCCTTGCTAATGCAATAAGGCAAGAAAAGGAAATAAAAAGTATACAGAGTAGGAAGGAAGACATAATACTGTCTTTGTTCTCAGATGACAGGTTGTCTATGCAGAAAATACAGAAGAATCAACAAAAAACTACTGGAACTAATAAGTGATCATGGCAAATTTCTAGTGTACAAGGTTAATATATAAAAGTCAATTGCTCAATTTTATCTCAATAAAAGTTCTTAAAGAAAAAAAAAAGTCAACTACTTTCCTATCTACTAAAAATGAGTAAGTGGAATCTGAAATTAAAAACATCATTTACATTAGCACCCTCTCAAAATGAAACAGATATAAATCTAACAAACTATATACAATGAGATCTATGCAAGAAAAACTATAAAACTGTTGAACATAACCAAAGAACTAAATAAATGGAAAGATATTCCATAGTCCATGTTCATGGATAGGAAGACTCAATATTGTCACGATGTCAGTTCTTTTCAACTTGATGTACATACAGATTTAATACAATCCCAATAAAAATCCCAGAAAGTTATTTTGTGGATACTGACATACTGATTCTAAAGTTCATATGGAGAGGCAAAAGACCCAGGATAGCCAACACAATATTGGAAGAAAAAAACAAAGTTGGAGGACTGACACTACCTGACTTTAAGATTAACAGTAAAGCTACAATAATCAACACAGTGTGGTATTGGTGAAAGAATAGACAAATAGATCCATGGAACAGAATAGAGAGCTCAAAAATAGAATTCTATAAATATAGTCAACTGATCTTTGACAAAAGAGCAAAAGCAATTCCATGGGCAAAGACAGTCTCTTCAACAAATGGTGCTGGAACAACTAGACATCCACATGTCCCAAAATGAATATAAACACAGGCTTTACACCCTCACAAGAAATTAACACAAAATGGATCATAGACCTAACAGTAAAGTGCAAAACTCTAAAACTCCTAGAAGATAACATAGGAGAAAATCTAGATGACCTTGGGTTTGGTGATGCCTTTTCAGATACAACATCAAAGACATGATATATGAAAAAATAATAAGCTGGACTTCATTAAAATTAAAAACACCTGCTCTTTGAAAGAAAATATTATGAGAATTAGAAGATAATCCAAGACTGGGAGAAAACATTTGCAAAAGACACATCTGCTGAAGGACTGTTACCCAAACTATACAAAGAACTCTTAAAATTCAACAGTAAGAAAACAAACAACCTGATTTTAAAAACGGGCTAAAAACCTTAAGAGACACCTCACTAAAGAAGATATACAGATGGCAAATAAGCATATGAAAAGATGCTCCACATCATATGTCATCAAGAAATGCAAATTAAATCAATGAGAGAGCACTACACACCTATCAGAATGACCAAAATCTAAAACAGTAACAATACCAAAGGCTGATGAGAATATGGTGTAACAGGAACTCTCATTCATTGCTGGTTGGCATGCAAAATAGTCCAGCTACTTTGGAGGACAGTTTGGTGGTTCTCACAAAATTTAACCTAACCTTAGCATAGAATCCAGCAAGCATGCTCCTTTGTATTTATCCACAGGAGTTAAAAACATGTCCACATAACAACCTGCACAAGAATGTTTCTACCAGCTTTATTCATAATTGCCAAAACTTGGGAGCCATCAAGATGTCCTTCAGTAGACGAATGGATAAATACACTGTGGTACATCCAGACAACGGAATATTATTCAGTGCTAGAAAAGAAAGATAGCTCTGTCAAGTCATGAAAAGATATGACTTTAAAAGCATGTTATTAAGTGAAAGAAGCCAATATGAAAAGCCTACATACTGTGTGATTCCAACCATAGGATATTACAGAAAAGGGAAAACTACAGAGACAATAAAAAGGAGCAGGGGTTGCTGTGGGGTTGAGGGTTGGTGAGGAGAGATAAATAGGCAGAGCACAGAGGATTTTTAGGGCAGTGAAAATACTATGTATGATATTATAATGATGGGTATAAGCCATTACACATTTGCCCAACCCACAGAATGTACAACACAATGCATGAAACTGAAGGTGAACTATGCACTTAAGGTGATTATGATGTGTCGATGCAGGCTCATCCTTGGTGAAAAAATAAAAATAAAAAAAAATGTACCACTCTGGTGAGTGATGTTGATAACAGGGAAGGCTATCAATGTGTGAGGGGAGGGGGTATATGGGAAATCTGTACCTTCCTTTGCATTTTATTGTAAGCCAGACCACTCTAAAATAACTTAAAAAAAAAAAAAACCATTATCTTACCTAAAATAATTGACCTTTGAGGTGCATCTAATTCACTGAAAACTTCCTACTAAAATTTCCTTTCAACAATATTGTTTTCTTTCATCGTACAATATGCATATCTGTCTTCCTCTCTTTTTAATAGTCCAGAGGTAGGAAAGATACTCCAGCCCCTGCCAACAAGATGAAATCTGAGTGGCTGTGGAGTCTGATTCTGGTTCCTCCACTATTTTGCTAGTCTTCCTTTACTACGAGAGCCTCCAGTTTCTTCATGTTTAATACAGAAGCCAGAGAAGCCTGATTCAATAGATAATATTCCATAGTTGTACGCAAATTCTGTACTTGAAGTGTTATCTCCTGAAGAGGAATTAGACTTGCTTGGTATGACCCCAAGAGTTCAGACTAGAACTGGTGGGTGGAAGCCACAGAAAAATATTTTCCAGTACGGGAGACATTAGAACTGTATCAGTGGGATATATGGATTTAGTCAATGAGTTCCCCACAATGGTAGGTGTTCAAGAATACGGTCAATGTCTCTTACAGGGAATTCAAGCCTGTTTTCAACTGAGGCTAAGATGTAACCCATGTGGGAGAAGAGTTCAAAAACTACTAAAAATATGCAACAAAAATGGGTCCCCAAAATAATTCTGAAAGTTTTAAAAACTTAACTATATCTATAGAATAATCTATAGAATAATCTATAATCTGTCAATGTCAGGATAAGTGGGTTTTTTGTTTCTGTCAGGGTAGCACCCAGGTTTTTTGACAATGTTGTTAGGATATGCAAGGTCAAGAATCACTGTATATGATGATCCTATTTGTTCTAGAAATTTACTTGAGTTTTGTCACCTTAAAAACCACTTTTTCTCAACTAAATGTACTGAAAAAAAAATGGCTTTGGGTCCTTAAAAATGCAGATTCTGGCTCTTCCCACTATCTCCCCTCCCCCTCCCTCACATAACTCTCATTCAATAGTTCTTTGTGGAGCACAGGCATGTCATTTTTAACAAATATTCTAAGTGATTTCTATTGTAGATAGTCATAAAACTGAACTTTGAGGAAGATATTCAAAGAGTAGAAAAAAATCAACTCCCATTCTTTCTATTCAAGCATTTATGAGAACCTTGTAGAACTTTAAGTCCAGATGAATTCCATCTTTAAAGACAACAAACAAACAAACACTGACGCATTTTGGTTTTTCTTCTATCTCAGGGCCAAAAGCCAAAATGAAATTTATAGTACTTGCTGTCACCGTTGGACTAACTTTGCTGCTAGGAGTCCAAGCCATGCCTGCAAATCGCCTCTCTTGCTACAGAAAGATACTAAAAGATCACAACTGTCACAATCTTCCAGAAGGAGTAGCAGACCTGACAAAGATTGATGTAAACGTCCAGGATGACTTCTGGGATGGGAAGGGATGTGAAATGATCTGTTACTGCAACTTCAGTGAATTGCTCTGCTGCCCAAAGTAAGGAAATGCAATCACAAAATATATTCTTGCTGTGAAATGTATGCATAACAACTCTTTCTTAAGACACCTTCATAATGTTTGCTGAAATTAATCACTCTTTCCAGTAAAATCCTGTTCAAATCTCAGCTATTTTTTAGGATCATCACCATTATGTCCTGAAATGAATGTTTTCATTTAAAAGACGGAGTTTGGAAGATTTTGGTAAAACTAAATGAAATACAGGAAATTAATAACACTCCAATCTATTAAATTTCTAAATTTCCTATCTGATTTTTAACCACAAAAAAAAATCTTCTGGTAGCTGAAGTCACCTTCAAGGCTGACATCTTAAACTAATTTGAAAACTAATAAAAGTCTTTCGATATTTCAAAGATCCCAATGTACAGATCAAGTAATTAACTGGACGGAAAGGTTTGGTAATGGTGAAAGAAAAACCTTCTAGCCCTATGGATGAGTTAACCAGAAATTAACTAAATAGAGGTTGTCCACTGACTTGGAAAGTAGATGTATTTTAAGTATAATACAAAAGTAGATAAATATTTTTAGCTCTTGATTTTAAAATAATCTTCTTCTGGTTATTGAGGAATCAAATATTATGATCTTGGATATTTCATGCTGAAATTAGCTTTTTCAAATTACTTTCAACATATATCATCACATTTTTCATTTTTCTAAGAAATCTGTGAGACAGAAAGGACAGATATAACCATCTTATCAAGGAAAGGAGCAGAGAGGTAAAATGACCAGCTCCATCCCACATATCTAGCTAATATCAGCACTGACACCAGAACCCAGCTCTTCTGATTTGCACTAGGTAATTTTTGTACCAAGCCAGTTGGTTCTTAAGTATGGTTCCCAGAAAAGCAGCTTCAACATTACCTGAGTTCCTGTTAAAAATGTAATGCATCCTTGGGCCCCAGACCAAACCAACTGAATCAGGAGCAATGGAGAGGAAGCACAGCAATTATGGCTTAAACCCTCCAAGTGATAAAAAAATTTGAGAATCACTTGATTAAACAATGATATCAAGGAGTTGAGTAAACCGATCCCATAAAATGACAACTTTTCCTATGTAAATGAAATGCCATCTAATATTAAAATATCATGTTTACCTTTTTTAAGACTTGAAACTAATTTATTGAAATGTACTTATTTTATGATATAATTTTGTGATTACCTGTTGTTAATGGATGAGCTAGAAGTATGGATATATGAAAGTAATTTCTATCTGATTTTGGGTTACAGTTTTCCCAGTAGCAACAAATATCTAAGTATATATATATATTTGACTTATAAACACAAATTTTATTTTGCTATCCTATTTTTTTCAGTTGCATTGAGATATAATTAAATACAGCACTGTATAAGGTTAAGGTGTACAGCATGAGTTGACATACATATACAGCTGACCCCTGAACAATACATGTTTGAAATGCATGGGTCCACTTACCTGCAAATTTCTTTCACTAAATACATACTATAGTACCACAACATCTGTGGTTAGTTGAGTCCTCGGATGTTGAACTACGGATACATAGGACTGACTGTAAAGTTATGCATGGATTTTCGACTGCACAGAATGTCAGCACCCCTTACTGCTGCATTGTTCAAGGGTCAACTGTACTGTGAAATGATTACCGTAACAAGCGTAGTTAACACGAATCACCTCATATAGTTACATTTTTTTTTCCTCATAACTTTTAGGGTCTATTCTCTTAGCAACTTTCAAATATATCACACAACAGTGTTAGCTACAGTCATCATGTTGTACATTGCATGCTAAGTTTATTTCTAATCAGCCATAATCATAATACTACATTGCACTTATACAATTTTATATTATTCCATGCATTTTTATACATCACCTTATGTGATCTTTCCAACAAGAGTAGATAGAGCTGAGTAGCTCAAAATTTCACCTTTCCCTGTAAAACCCAGAAATTTATTTATTGACTTCCTAAGAAATTTTTAATTTTCTGTTTCTTAGCAGTAGATTTAAACTTCATGGCCCATCCCCACCCATATCAGAGAAATGAATTTTTGGTGAGCTTGTAAGGTTTTGAAATCACTGAACCTTTGCTTTTCTTTATAGATAAATGATAGCATAGTGTCAATGGCAAATAGGGCAAAATAGAAGAACTGATTACCTTTTTGGTCTTTGTTGCTCTTGTGGCAAGTCCTCCCACTCATTCTCTTTTTACTTTATTCACCTAAAAAGAATAGTCATATCTGAAATCCTGGAAATCACTGTCCATTTTTCGCCCAGAAAAGACTAACATATATCTTAACTTTCAGCTGGATTTAATTCATGTTCTACTGTCTTTCAGAGATGTCTTCTTTGGACCAAAGATCTCTTTTGTGATTCCTTGCAACAATCACTGAGAATTGTCCTGTATTCCAGACAACACCATCCTTAATTCCTCCAAAACTGCCCTATAACAGTGTAGCTGTATTTCTGGTTTCTATGCAGTGAAATAAAGCACAGATTCTATAAATTCTTACTTGTCTAAGTAAACTTGTATTAAATAAGTAGTAATAAAAATTCAATTTAATTTTTCTCTGTGGACATTGTTTAAAATTTTTGACTAGAAAATTTTCATCTACAAGGTGTTCACTGTGCTCTGTAAAAGAATTCTGTCCTCCAGATGAAGCGTCATAACCCTGGCTCAAAGATGGAGATTACTTTCAGTTCTTGATAATTATTGATCATGTATACTTAATGAAAAGAATCAGAGAGAAACTGAGGTTCTTGGAAGGGAAACTAAAAGTTTTCTAGTAAGAGGGGGAAAGGGAGCCAATATTTGAGCATATATTATATACACCAAGTACTTTAAGCACATTTGCATTTTGTTCTCTTAAAAAACAACAAAACCATCAAGATAAGTATTCTTAAACCCACTTTTCAGATGCTAACTCAAGTTTAAGATACTCACTAAAAATCAAGACAGACTTGAACAGAGTTCCATTTCTAAAACATTCACAAAAACTGTATCCTTAAAACTATGCTACATACCCTGATGTGTCCACTTTTCTTAGGAATAACAAAACACGTTAAACGAAACACATAATGGATAAGAATTTAAGTCACATGAATTTTAAAGTTAAATAAAACAGATGACTTCAAATGTATTTCCTGGTTGTTAGAGGCAGTTTTGGACTATGCTCCATACCTTAGGAGGTGTGCACTGACTAGTAGCCAGCAGAAGTAATTTCAGAAAGTCCTTCATGCTGTAAAAATTTATTAAATACTTACTAAGTGCCAGCTGTTATTAACATTTGGGGATGCAGTAGTGAATAAGATGGACTTCTTCTCTTGGGACTTGTATTCTAACAAAACAGTAATCATTACAAATATTTATAAATATGAAGCCTGCTGTTACGAAGGAGAAGTGTAGGGTGCTATACAAAGTACTGCTGTGGGGAAACGCTTGAGAAACACCACACACGTAGTAAATCTAGGAGATGACCATTTTGTGAGTTAAAATGACATTATTTCACTGAAATACATCCTTGGAGGTCCCTGAAGGCCACACCCAGAACAGTATCTGGTATTTATTCAGTGTTCAATAGGTGTTACAGGCAGGGCTGAATGAAACAATTTTGAAGTGGTCAGAATTCAGTTCCTCTTAAAAGCTGCAAAAACGTAAGTCAGAACATGTTTTCAAATGGTATGACTGCTACAAAAATGCATGAACAAGTGGAATTGTTTTTTAAAAAAAACTCAAATATATTGTTTTATCAACACAGCACATGATTTGATTGAGCTTTTTTTTTTCTTCACTGGACAGGTTATTAAAGTCAAAATAACTCAATAATAGAAGCCTTATATCCTTTCTGGAACTGTGCACAGAATAGGTAAATAAAGAAAATCATCAGTAAACCTGTTACATTTTCTACTTGGTATAGACTTCCTTTAAGGAAGGAAAAAAAAAAGGCAATTCAACAATGGCTTTTTACTAAGTATTCCCTTATTACTGCAATCAAAATCTGATGAGAAACATAGTATTTGGGAAAAAGCTAAATATTTAATAAATGGAATTTTATAGATTATTATGACTATTCTTCATATTCTTTCCTTTCCATAAATAACATATCAAATATCATTTTTTTAGAAATGAATGCATTATAGAAGCACACTTTTTTATGTAAATTACCAAATAAATGAAAAAATATGAATGTTCACACAACTTACCTTATGCAATCTTTTCTGACTTTGTCAATATGTTTTTAAAAGCAAACATTTCATTCAGTCATTTAATGAATAGATCATTTATTTTTTTCAATAGCTTTTAGCTATGAGAAAAGACAACTAAGCTTTTATCAAAATGTACTATTATGGTAAACACTGTGTTTCAACTGAATGAGGTAGGTACTATCACCATTCCTGCTCTATGAACAAAAATGCCAAGGCTCAGAGATTAAGTAGCACGTATAAAGTTACATTATTAGAGCACCAGAGCCAGGTTTTGAATGTGGCCAGTCTTCCTCTAGCATCTAGAGTTTTAAATACTGCTTTATTTAATAGCATCAGGTAATCTATTTCCTTTTTAGGAAAGCAAACTTTTACTTGTATGGGATGAGTACATTTCAGATAGCTCATATATGCTAAATGCTTACTGAATAAGAATTTCTGCATCTTTATCTTTGACTTTCTATATTCTTGTTCTTACTATGAATTCCATGGTGCTGAGCACAAAGTTGACAGTAATACTTACTAACAGCTCATCTCTTCTTGACAAAATTTTTCTTATCCTCATCAGAATCCATAAGGACTCCTTGAATATTTTTGTCTGCTGAGATTAGGTACTAATCCTAAAGGATTATTAGAGATTTGGAAGTAACATGGAGAAACAAAACAATGAGCAATAACTCTTAGAGGGAGAGACAGAGAAGAACATTCACAGATCATCACAGATCATTCTGTAACTTCAACTTCCTTGTAATTGCCCAGAGATACACATGAATTCTTTCAATAATAAATTGTTTTAGCAAAGTATTATAGCAGGTACTTTTAAAATGTAAATAATTTTATCAGTAAAACACTATGGACTTTAAAATAATTTTCCCAAAAGGAAAGAAATTATCAAATTCATATATTTCTAAATCATATTGCATTAACAACCTAAGCCTAAACTTTTCTCTCAAAGAATTAAAGAGAAACTGATACTAGAAAAGTACAGTAAATTGACATTGAATTAGCTTCCTCAATTTACTTCTATAGAATGGTATCACCAAAATGTGCTCATTTTTGCATAGTGGTATATACCTGGAGAGAAATGCATGGCATACATGTGGCCAATATACTCTCAGAATTTTACAATTTTATTTGTAAAATTCTGAGAGTATAGTAAATTTTCAATGAAAAAAGTATATGTGAACTCTATTTCCAGAGTTCTAGAAGTCAAAATATAAGTCTGTTGGGTATTAAAAGTATAAAACTGTCTTGCTGTCTACTTTAAGTATACATTAAAGGGAATACATACAACACACACACATAAACACATATATGATAATCTAGTAGCAATTATTGATAATATGATTATTATCTGAGAACTATAGTTGACTATGTAGACTATAAATGCAACTGGGACATGACACATATAGTAAATTAAAGTTTATAGTAACAGCTTTTAGCTACCAAGAAATAGAAAAAAAGAAAAGAAAAAAATAGAAAAAATTTCATAATCCCTAAAGAATGAAATCTATAGTAAACAGTACACACATTTGAAAATATACATATACATATATATGACATTTCTTGACACTTTTAAACTAACTCTAGCTAAATGAATAAGCAATAACATGATAAAAATTTCTTTTTGAACCACCATCACTTGCCTAGATCATAATCTGAATTTTGCTGTTAAAATTGTGTAAATCCATGCTAATAGCAGCTAAAAGAGAGCTGGCATAGTTATACTAATATCAGACAATATAGATTTTAAATTAAAAAAACTGTACAAGAGACAAGGAAAGACATTTTATAGTTAAAAGGGTCAATCTACAACAAGATATAACAATTATAAATATATATACACCAAACAACAGAGCCAGAAAATATATGAAGGAAACATTGACAGAACTGAAAGGAGAAACAGACAGTTCTACCATAATAGATGGAGACCCCAATATCTTAGAAATAATGGACAGACATCTAGACAGAAGATTAAAAAGGAAATAGAGGACTTGAACAATACTCTAAACCATCTAGACCTAACAGACATACACAGAATATTTCACCCAACAATAGCAGACTACATATTCTTCTCAAGCATACATGGAACATTCTTCAAGATAGACTATGTTAGCTCATAAAGAAATTTTCCATAAATTACAAAAATTGAAATCATACAAACTATCTCTAATGAAAATCATATAAACTATCTCTTCTAAATAATGAATGAAATTATCTCCTCTAATAAATGAAGCTAGAATCAATAAGAGAAGAAAAACAGGAAAATCCACAAATATGTGGAAATTAAACAACGCATCCTTAACAACCAAGGGTCAAAGAAGAAAGAACTAGGAAAATTAGAAAATACTTTGAGACGAATGAAAACAAAAAACATACCAAACTTATGGGATGTAGCAAAAGAAGTACTCAGAGGGAAATTTATAGCTACAAACATACACATTAATAAAGAAGAACGATCTCAAATCAACTGAATTTTGCCCCTTAAGAAACTAGAAAAAGAAGAGCAAACAATCCAAAACCAGTAGAAGAAAGAAAATAATAAAGATTAGAGCAGAAATAAATGAAATAGAGAATAGAAAAATAATAATCAGTGAAACCAAATAAAATATCAACAAAATGGACAAACCCTCAGCTACACTACTAAAAGAGAGAGAGAGAGAGAAGCACATACAACTAAAATTACAAATAAAAGCAGGGACATTACAACCAACCTTAAAGAAATTAAAACTATTATAAGAGAATGCTATGAACAATCATATGACAACAAATTGAATAATCTAGATGAAATGGGACAAATTCCTAGAAACACAAAATTACCAAAACTGACTCAAGAATAAATAGAAAAGCTCAACTGCCCTATAAGTTAAGAGATTGGATCAATAATGAAAAATTTTCCATCAAAGAAATGCCCCGGACCAGATTGTTTCACTAGTGAATTCAATCAAACTTTTAAAGATAAATTAACATCAATCCTATTCCAATTTTTCCAAAAAATAGAAGAGAACACTTTCCAACACATTCTATGAGGCCAGCATTATGCTGATAGCAAAGTTAGATAAAGACAGTAGAAGAAACTACAGACCAATATCCATTATGAATATAGATGTAAAAATCTTCAACAAAATACTAACAAACCAAACCCAACAGCACACTAAAAGGATTATATACCATGACCAAGTGATATTTATCCCAGGAATGCAAGGATGGTTCAACAAAAGAAAATAACTCAATGCAATACACTACATTAATAGAGCAAAGGGGGGCAGACATGATTACTCCAATAGTCATAGAAAAAGTATTTGACAAAACTCAACACCCTTTCATGATAAAAACACTCAGCAAATGAAGAAGAAAATTTCCTTAATAAAGAGAATTTATGATACATCCACAATTAACATTATACTCAAAGGTGAAAGACTGAAAGCTGTCTTCACAAGAAAAAGAACAAGACAAGGATGCCTGTTTTCATCACTACTATTCAACATTGTACTAGTAAGTCCTAACCAGAGCAATTTGGCAAGAAAAATAAATAAAAGACATCCAAACTAAAAAGGAAGAACTAAAATTCTCTCTATTTAAAGATAATATGATTCTATATATAGAAAATCTCACAAAATTCACAAAAACACTACTAGAGCTAATAAATAAATTCAGCACAGTTGCAGGGTCAACACACACTAATCAGTTTTCTATACACCAGTAAGGAACAATTCAAAAAAGATATTAAGAAAATTCCATTTATAATGACACTCAGAAAGAATAAAATATCATGAATAAACTTAACCAAGGAGGTGAAAGACTTATATACTGGAAACTACAAAACATTACAGAAAGAAATGAAAGAAGACCTAAAATTAATGAAAAGATATCCCATATTCATGGATTGAAATACTTAACAGTTTTAAGATGTCAATTGTCAAGTGATCTACAGATTCAGTACAATCCTCATCAAAATCTTAATGGTCTTTTTTTTGTTTTTTTCCAGAAATAGAAAAACCAATCCTCAAATTCATATGGAACTGAAAGGGGCCCCAAATATCCTAAACAATATTGAAGAAGAAAAACAAAGTAGGAGGACTCACACCTCCTGATTTTAAAACTTACTATAATGTTAGAGTAGTCAAGTATAGTACTGGTAAAATAGAAATATAGACCTAAGGAACAGAATTGAGAATATAGAAATAAACCCAAATATCTATGGCAAATTGATTTTTGACAAGGGTGTCAAGACCATTCAGTATGGAAAGTACAGTCTCTTCAACAAATAGTGCTGCAACAACTGGATAACCTCATCCAAAAGAATGAAGCTGGAACTCTACCTTACTCCATACACAAAAACTGACTCAAAATGAGTCAACGACCTAAATTTAAGAGCTAAAACTATAAAATTCCTAGAAAAAACATAGGGGCTAATCTTTATAACCTTGGATTTGGCAATGGATTCTTAGTCTTGACACCAAAACTATGAGCAAAAAAAGGAAAAAATTAATTGTACTAAATAAAAATTTAAAAATTTTATGCATCAAAGAACATTATCAAGAATGTGAAAAGGCAATTTGCCAAATGGGAGAATATATCTGTAAATCATATATTGGATATGGAGTTAATACCTAAAATAAAAAACTCCTACAACCCAACAACAGCAAAAATAAACAATCTGATTTAAAAATGAACTAAGGAATTGAAAAGAAATGCAAATCATAACCATAATGAGATATCACTTCATATCTAGTAGGATGGCTTTAATTTAAAAAAAAAGGAAATATAAGTATTAGCAACTTGGAGAAACATATGTTAGCAATGTAAAATGATACAGCCACTATGGAAAAATTTAGAGGTTCCTCAAAACATTATAAAATTACCATGTGACTCAGCAGCTCACTCCTAGATATATACCCAAGAGAAGTGAAGACGTGTCCCTACAGAAACTTGTACACAAATGTTTATAGCATCATTATTCAGAATAGCCAAAGGTGGAAATCCAGATGTCTTAATGCCCATCAATAGATGACTGGAAAAACAAATTGTGATACACACACACACACACAAAATGAAATGTTATTCAGCCATAAAAAGCAACAAATACGCCGCAATTTGGATAAACCTTGAAAATATTAAAGTAAAAAAAAAAATCCAGACACAAAAGGACACGTATTGCATGATTCCTTTTACATGATGTATCCATAACAGGCAAATCCATAGAGACAGAAAGATTAGAAGTTATCAGGGGATGGGAAGAGGTGGAATTAGGAATGATTACTTATGGGTGTTTCTATGGGGTGATGAAAAGTTTTAAAATTAGGGCTGGTGGTTGCACAACATTGTGAATATACTAAATAGTACTAGATTGCATACTTTAAAGTAGTTAATTGTATATTACATACATTTCACTTAAATTAAAAAAAATTTTATGTAGAAATAATAGAGCTTACTTTCTTAAAGAAATGTATTTCAGACATTAGTGTTTATCTTTTTCCTAATTATTCAGTAAAAGGTAGTTACCAAATAACTTCTCTCTCGAGCTCCCACTGCACATTCTACCCCACTGGCAGTCAAATTTGGATTCTTTTCCTGATGTTACAGGATTAAAAGTAACCCGTATCCTTAGAGAGACATGAGTTTCCATTTACTTTTTCTTGTTCAGATATAGATAAATACAAAGGTTTCCAGTGACTCGTAATTTTTAAAACCCAATAGCAAAGAATTAAAATTTTTATGTAAAACTTTTACATTGCAGCTTCTTGAGTCTCTCATCTTTGGAGAGGCTCTTAAAGTTCTCAAGTTTTCATGTTTTAAATAGCTCTAACAAGGATTTAATTTCATTGGATAATCAACACAACTCTTATTCTTTCACTTTTTTATACAACTACATTTTATGCAAATAATTAATTGCGTAAAACTAACACTGACAGTCAAAGGTTATATTCATAAACATACATTTTAATGTCAGCAAATAATTTCAAGCTTTTTTCAAAAAAATGGAGTGTGTTTTTACAAGAAAAAATAAGCCTACAGTCAAGTTTCTATTGAAAAATGAAGTCTTTATAGATTTAGGTAAAAATATAAAATATAGAAGTAATACTTTCTTCAAATAAACCACCACATCTTGTAGCTATGTGGCTCATCTTCATACAGCTAAGAAAAAAAACTTCTTATGGAGAGTTCTGGAGTACTGGAAACCAGAGGTTCCTATAATATCAATTATTACAGCCTCTGGCTCATGAATAAAACAGCAAGTAAATCTGTAAATGGTCATAGCAAGAACAAAGACCAGTAGCGTTACAGTTCACCATATTTTCTAGCTGTCAATACACTAGGAACACTGAAAAATACAGACTCACCTGCTATTGAACCAGTATGTTCTTTAAATTTAGCTACATAGTGGTTCCCAATCAGGGGTGATTTTGCCCTTCCCAGGGACATTTGACAATGTCTAGAGATATTTTTGGTTATCACTTTTGGAGCTCTACTGGCACTAGTGTGTGGACTCCAGTGATGCTGCCAAACCTACAACACATTCGACAGCCTCCCACAATAAAGAATTATCAGGCCTAAATGTCAACCTTGAGATATCTTAAGCTACATTAATGGTCTCAGCCATTTCCATCCTAAAATTTGCACCACAATCTCAGAACACTTCACTGAAGCCATTCTGTTCTGATGTCACAGCTATAAATTTGATTTGTAACTGTAAGACCTTGGGTAAATAATACAACCTCAGGAAAAGTAGAGGTTAAAAATATCTAAGAGAAAAGTGATACAGAATTAAATATAGAGGAAATAAAATAGAACTTAAGTCAAAGCTATGTATGACCAAAATTTAAAGATCTTGTTAAATTTCTAGATCTCTCCAATTTATTGGTTTTAATTTGCAATGTAAACAGTACAGAACATATTAAGGGGCAGTGCAGAGGTTCTTTCTATATTTGTGCCATATAAATACCTTTTCACTAAAACAAAATGTAAAGAAACAACAAATTATTTAATTCTATGTTCAGATTTCAACTTTCAGCACTCTGTTTACCTTTGCTGACATCTTAAGTCTTCCTTGGAAGGAGGCAGGCATTAAACTATTTGTTCTTCCTGATATTTCAAACCTGTTAGTACTAAAAAGCACTTTAAAAAATACTATTTAGGATATCCTTAATTCCAAGTCAGATTGTCCCAGAGAAAGCAAATGTGCTACATCTGTTACTTCTCTTACTTTCTCAGAATTAGAAAACAAACAAACAAACAAAATGATCTTCACATTAAAACCTCAATTAATACTGGTCCCTAAGTCAGTTTAAAATAAAAATCAAGTTTCACAAAATAAATACACTGAAGCAACTATAATAGTAATAACCTTTATTTAAAATATTTTTAATCTAGGAAAACTCATTTTACATGAGTTCCCAACTAATTATCAGAGTCAGAAACAAAGAAAATAAAACCAGAGAAAATCCTCTGTAGAAAAAATACACAAGGAACATTTCTACATATGAAAAAGCAGTAAGCAGTCTTAATATATGAACATCCAAGTCTTAGTTTCAATTCCATCTCTCCTAGTGAACACCACTATCAACCTTGAGATCTGACTTGTTCTTGTCATTCTTCACTGAGTAGATGAAATATGTTAAGGTGTCTTTTTCATTCACTGGAATAGACCTAAAGTGGCAACCAACTATCTATAAAGAAAAAAAAAAATTGAGGAA
Source organism: Hippopotamus amphibius kiboko (assembly GCF_030028045.1). Taxonomy (NCBI): domain Eukaryota; kingdom Metazoa; phylum Chordata; class Mammalia; order Artiodactyla; family Hippopotamidae; genus Hippopotamus; species Hippopotamus amphibius. Next base: position 103,410,453 of record NC_080187.1, read on the forward strand.
ATTAAATTATAGATATTAACAGATTTTATAAACTAGGTAAAAAAACACTGTCATCAAAAGAAGAAGTGTGATGATAAGAGCTATTTCCTTTTAAAAAATAAATTGTATTTAACAAAATACCAACAGGACAAAAAGCATATAAGAATAAGACATTATGAACAAGAGAGAGTGTGATTTCAAAGGATCCTTTGGCCTACTCAATTAACTATATATTAATTAGAATATGTACTTCCTTTTACTTATTTTAAATTTTAAAACTGAGATCTAGATTAGGAATTAAGTATTTTTTCTTTTAAATTCCAAATATCAATGAAATAAAACAATGTAGGAGTCCACATGCATCATATAATGGTTAAGTCTCTATTTACAGAAAAAGGATAAATATTAAATTGAAAAAGTTAGGTACTATAGAAACAAACCATGAATTATATCACAAATATGTTTGCTACAAATTAAATTCATTGGCATTATTTTTTGTTAAGTTTCCCTGAAAATTTTTCTGAATAAAAATTATGGATGGAAAATAAGAAGGGAAAAAGGAATGTCCGCTGAAGAATGTTTACGTGCTTTTTTGCCTTTTCATTCTGCTAATGTAATACGTGCACTGCAATTACCAAGAGAAGTATAATAGACTAAACTAGGGCGCTGATATGCATATTTAGATTCTAGAAGATAAAACTTCTTAAAGAAAAAGATAACTAAGAGACTTAAGGAGGATAGTCACTCAACTCTGGAATCATTTATAAATATCCACATTTCTGACTAAATTATAACAGTCACGATTATTTGGATTTCTCATTTCTAAAAAAGAAGACAGCTCTAGAAATACTTTAACTTTTTAAAAAGAAGGTCAGATTATCAAAAACTTCAGGTTTGAGTTCTGCATTTAAAAAATATATACATTTAAATGTAACATTTAAAATAATCGCTTTTTTGTTTCTCATTTGCCCCAAAACAAAGGTACCTTCACATGATTAGTATCTACCTATATATATAAATATAGTTTCATCATGGCAGGCAATATCAATATTTATATTAATGTACTATACAATTCAAAAAGGATTTGATCTTTTAAATCAAGTGTACAGAAAAATTAGGTCTCTGTTACCAAGGCAAGGAAAGAAAAAATTCTGGCTAAAGCATTAATATACTGGACCTTAATGTTAAAAAGCATTCTGCCAAAGAAGTATACCTTCTATTCATCTTCTATCTTATACAATATGCACATTTTAGAAAATGTTGGATTACTAAATTCAAGCTGAAGAATATGAGAAAACTGATTTACATATTTACTTATATTCTGTCATGTACATTAAGCATTTTTATTTTAAATATGATTGAAGTATAAACATATAAATCTATAAATATCTTAATATGATGCACAGATTTCTTGGCTCTATTATTTCCTGAGAACACAAACACATTCAACTTTTCAAAGTTCACTGAAGGACTATAAGTCCTATATCAAAGAAAGTACAAGTAAAAGCTTGGATAAAAGTCTTTGCATCTTCTAGATGTAAAAATGTGGTTGTTTCAAATAAAACTAACACCAACAAGGACAAGTTGTGAAATAGTAATATCAGCAAGTTACTGGGATACTGTTCAGGGATTTATCTGTAAAACCTACTCCATCAAAAACTTCAAAAAATAAATTCTAATAAAGACATCAAAGCTTATTAATTTATTTTATTATGCCTCAATTAGGTGTTCAATAAATGTTTACTTAACAAATAGAATTTTAAAATAAGCAGATTTCTAGAATGAGGAAAAAAAAACTTTATTTTTGAAAGCAGTATTAGAATATGCTTGGAAAACTGCACACAATCCATTGAGTAGCCATTACATAAAGGAATTTCCTAAGTGGTAGAAAAACATTTCTAGGCAACTAGATTCTTCCACAATAGATTTTTTATTAACTTTGATTTTTCCAACTACTAATAAAATGTATTGTTATATACACTACATTAACGTCATTAGCATTTAATGACCTTTTTTGAATGAAGAGGCTCACTTAAAGGTTAAATAGTTTAAAACATATATACCTCGACAAGCTGGGCTTTATTAAGTCCTGGTCTGGTTGGGAGTTTGAAGTGTCTTTTGTATCTCCTAAGTGTATTCACCTGTAATTGGTATAAATCAACCTAGAAAAAATTAACATATCATTTGTTAAAGACTTAGCTTTGCTATATATAACAATTCAATTTCAACACAATGAAAACTTAATTCCATTATTAAAAAAGGCTTTTATATAATCAAAACTACAAATGTATTAAACATTTCAATCTTTTGAGGATAATTATTAAAGACCAGGGACAAAAAAGAAAAACAAAACCTAGTAAGACTACAGACCTGTAAGAGTTGTTAATTGAAACTGTAACAAGTCAACTTAGGTAACTGCATGTTAATGGCTATATTTAATTTTGCTTTCATTTTCAGACTTTACAAATGCTTTAAGTGTTTTTAAAATTTGTTCCTATTTTTTTAAAAAAACTTTCAGAATGGAGTACTTAAGATTTACATTTAGCATACGAAAACTTTCACCTACCTCTGGAGTATCAATATCTTGAACAGGTGAATCTCCTCCGTCATCATCACTCCCTTTTCTCTTTCTTCTGTTTCGAACGCTCTGAATTAAGTTTTTATGATAATCACAGATGTAAAGATGCCTTGCCTGAAAACAGAAAAGTTTCACAGACTACTTATGATTACCATAAAATGTGTCTATGTATTAAAAATACATAATTCACAGTGAATTATTAAAAATAAAAACAATAGTACAAACGGCATTGTTAAGACAACGCACGTTTCTTTCTACTGGTAAGTCCTGAATCCAGTTAAAACATACCATGTCTGGCAATACTGTTAAAGAGGACTGAGGGTGGAGCGGGGAAAGATGCCAGTAACGGAAGGGAGAGAAGCAAAGAAGAATGAGAAATTCCTACCGTCTGGATTGTGTCATCGAATTGCAGCGACGCTGAACTAGATTAGTTCAGTCATGCTGTTTTTTTAACAAGGGAAAAATGACACTGTCCACAATTTTGCTACTTGATAGTATTTTCTCTACTTAAAGAGCATTTTAAAACACCATAACGTATGCTTCCTAACGTTTCTAACAATACTCAAATTATAACCCAGACACAAAACTATACATTTTTACAAAGAAGTTACTGACTTCATATCCTAACTAAATTTAAATTTGAATTATGAACTTTTCTGCCTAATAAATGCACTTATCTGTAATACTTTTCTCCAACCAAAGCAATGTGAAATTATTCAAGCATACCTGAAAAGTTTCTCATGAACACGACTGAGGAACTAACTGAATAGGCAGAAAGTATCCCAAATAAACTTTTCAGAAACTTTAATTACATAGTTCTGAGAGCTGTACGGTAACATCCGAAATACTGGGTTTCGTACATCAGCAATTACTCCTTGAAAAAACCAAACAATTGAGGACTGGGCTAACAGGCTTTTAAATTAACCTAAGTGCAAGCTAAAAAGATACAGGACTCGTGCTGGTTCTGACATCTTGTTATTTATTACCACCTCCCAGAGCCCAGAAAAGTGGAAATGATCGTTTCTAAAAACCTCAGCGGCAGTCAAAAGAACAGACGTGCGAAAGGACGAGGAAAGAAACCCTGATGGCTGCCAAACGGAGGGCAAAACCGCAGTATGCGCGCTCCCCACGTTGGGAGCAGCTGCCCTGGATGCTGACAACGGTGCACCGCTCACTGCCGGGCGTCCCCCGCACCCGCACCCAAGCCCGGGGACCGGGATCCTCGTCGCCCGCGGCGTCGGGACCCGGCAAACTCCACTGCCCCTACACCGGGGGAGCTACTCCCTGGGGCCGAGCGCCGGCTCGGGAAGCAAAACAAAGAAGGCGCCTCCGTTCCAGGAGGAGCCGCCGGGCAGCAGGACGGCTACTCCAGGCGCTCGGCGCGGCCGCCCCCTTTGTTTCGCTCCAGGTCTCGGCGGAGAAGGAGGGGGAGGCAGGACGCTGCGGAGTGGGGGCGGGTACGCGGCTGGCTAGCCTGTCGGCTGGGGGGCGGCGGGCCGAGTGGCTGCACCTTGTCGTTTGCTTCCTATTGGGGACCCCGAAACGGGCTCGCGCTGCGCCCAGGTCTGGGGGCCCCGCACCCTCAGCGGCGTCGCGTCGGCTCCGCTCCCCGAGCGCCCGGGGCGGGGGGTGGGCGGGGGGAAGGACAGGCCCGTCCCGCCGTCACTTACGCTCTTATCCAGCTCGATCTTCACCTTCTTCTGAGAGATGCTCTTCTGGATCCTCTTGCTGAAGCTGGCGTTGCCCGCCGCCCGGCCGCACCGCTCGCCGTCCTCGCGCAGACAGCACAGCTGCCCGGGTCCCGGCCCGGCCGCTCCGGGGGGCCCCGCCGCCGAGACCGCCCCGGAGCCCGGCACCTCGGCCCCGGAGCCCGCCCCGGCCCCGTTCCCGGCCGAGGCGGCGGCGGCGGCGGCGGCGGCGGCGGCAGCGACCACGGCGGCCACGGCGGCGGCCGCATCCCCGCCGCGGCTCATGTCCTCGGGCGTGAAACCGTTCATGTCCCCTCGCTCGGAGCGCCGCGCTGACAGAAGCCCCGCTCGCCGCGCCGCCCGCCTCTCCGGAGACGCCCGGTCTCGGCGGTCCCTCAGGCACCTGCTCAGCGAAGGCTATTCACCCTGCGCCCGCGTCCTCCGGACGACACCACGGGCCCCCGGCCTGCCGGTGTCTGCTGGCGCCGGGACAGTGGAGAGGGCTTGGGGTCGAGAACCGGAATCTGGCGTCGCCTGGAGCTGGGACGCCGCTCACTGTCACATGGAGACTCCTTAGCAGTTGGACCACTGCGCCTCCGCCTCCCTCCGGCCCTCGAGCTGCGCAAGCGCTCTGCGCCCTCGCCCGTCCCGCCCCTTTCACTCTGCCACAGGGCACCATGGGAATTGTAGTTCTCTTCCGGGGAGTCAACCGGCGCTCCAATGTTTCCCCGCGCTTTGCGGTTTAGGGAAACTACTTACCCCAGCATTCATCGCACGGAGGCGGGTGGGGACCTTTTTTTTTTTTTTTTTTTGTAAAACACTGGGAAAACAGGGGTGTGTGGTTGGGGGTTGCGATGTTTTCTGACTTCTGGTCTCTCCTGGGAAGTTGGGCTGTGTTTAGTTCCTGGATTTTGTAGAGCTGGCCTTCTAGACGAAGAGGTCACTCAACTCCTGAGGCGAAGCACAAAACACGGGGGGCGGGGTAGGAGGGGAGGGGAGGGAGCTTGTGGGAAAAAAGTTTCGGGCCGTTTTCATATCTGTGGAAAAAGTTTCTGGTGTGACTACATTTTTGTGGGAAACCCAAACCAAGAAGAACGGGCATCCTGGCGTTTTTTCGGGTCCCGGAGGTCCCGCAGCTAACACCGCGGGGTCTGATAGCAGCTCCACCGACTGACTCCCCAGACTGTCCAAGAGGGCGCCTGCTGGGGCGGAGACGCGCGTCCCGTCCTCCCCGCCGGGACGCGGCCGATGCCGAGCTGGAGGCCGCCTACAGATTCTCGCATTGTCCCTGCGAGGAACACGCTGGCTTGTGAGGCGCACACTGTCTGCGGTTTCTTGAGGTGGGATGTTGACGAGTGGACTTAACGGGGCTGCTTTTCGCTGCCACCCCCGGCCTCTCCGCTTTCTCCTCGAAGGAACGGGGAGCCGGTCTAATCGCTTTTAAAAGGGATGTGGAACCCCTCCAAGTCCCGGTCAGCCCGGGGCTCCAGGAGACCGAAGGCGCGCGCCCGGCCGAGAGCGCGGAGAGAGAAAGCACAGCTCCGGGGTCGTCTGCGCGCGCGCGCGCGTCTGTGTACGTGTATGTTTGTGCGCGCGCGTGTGCATGTGTACGTGTGTGATTGTGTGCGTGTGGACGGCGGGGAGGAAGGTTGGGAGCAGCTGGTACGAAAGCTGCACCGTTGCTAATTGCAGCGCGTCATTATTTATCAGTACGTATATCCTGTTTAACAATCCCTTTGTTTAAACAAAGATAGAAAGTGGTAGGGTTTTGTTTTGTTTTTTTTAAGTTCTTATATTTACTGAGTAAACCTAGTGAAAGATGTTTTTTTTTTTAATGTAAATGTCATCTGCCCTGAAATTGAAAGCCATCCAGTCTGTCTGTGCACTTCCGTTCTAGGATATAGCAAAGGAAGAAAAAAAAAATTAAATGTAGTGGGTAAAAAGAAAGATGCCGAATGGTGAGTATTTGTGTTATCTTTTCAAGCTGCACTGCCCAATAGGGTGTCTGCTAGGCCGAAGTGGATGCTGAGCACTTGAAATGTGGTTATTGTGACTGAAAAACTGATTGTTAATTCATTCGAATTTTTAAAACTGATTTCAGTTTTTGGAAAACTTTTAAATGTTTGGAACAGCTTGGATAAGAATCTATTTTTTCATCTTAAATTTTATGAAATCTAAATCTATTATCTGCACTGTCATGTGCCGGTATGTATAAACTGCCAGCAGGATTTCAAAGACAGTATGAGAATTTTTTTTAAAGAGTATTGATTAGCTTAGTAACAATTTTTATATTGATTTTGTGTTCAAATGATTACATTTTGGCTATACTGGGTTAAATAAAATATAACATTAAAATTTACCTGTTTGCATTTTTCAAAATGTGCCTACTATATAGCATTTAAAACTACACATGTGGCTCACATTATATTTGTATTAGATATTGTTGGCTTTAAGTATTAAAACGCAGAATAATACTATCGTTTATGGATATATTTTCTTAAATAGTAAAAAATGAGACTGTATGGACAGGATGGATACACACCAGCTTCAGGCTGGTGGTCATCTCAGGAGAGAGGCCAATGGATGGTATCTGGGAATGGCTAAAAGGTGGTTTCCATTCGTAAGTTTTTATTTATTAAAAACCATTTAAAGCAAACATGATATTGGGATGTTGGATTTTCATATTTTTGTACTTTTATATAATTTAAAATAATTTATAATATTGTTTGGTTCTTGCCCTTAACAGTTTATAGTCTATCTTCTGCAAATGTGATCAGGTCAGTTCATGTGTGGTGTAGTTATATATGTTTCATATGAATTTTACTAAAGTGAGGAATTGTGGCTCTGCCTCCTTTACAGACAATACAGTTTTTTTAAAAGTTTCAGTCACTCATTTATTGCATGCTAGGATCTTTTCTAGGCTCTGGGGATTCAAAAGTAACTGGGAGAGGGCCCTAGCCAATTTGAAACTCACAGTCTAATGGGGAGACAAGTAGCTTAACAAGCACATGATACATGCTATTGACAATGTCTGTGTCCCCACAAAATTCATATGTTGAAACCTAATCCTCAATGTGATATCTGAAGGTAGGGTCTTTGGGAGGTGATTAGGCCATGAGGGGGGAGCCCTCAGGAATGGGATTAGTGCCCTCAGAAAAGAGGCTCTAGAGAGCAACCTCATTTATTCTGCCATCCCTGTGAGAAGACACCCATCTATCAACCAGAAAGTGGACACTCACCAGCCATGAACCTGTCAGCACCTTGATCTTGGACTTCCCACCCTCCAGAACTGGAAGAAGTAAATTTCTTTTGTTTATAAGCCACAAGTCTGTGGTATTTTTTTTTATAGTAACCTAGACAGACTAAGACACGTACCTCAATAAAATTAGAGGAAAAGTACAGACTTAGCACACAGAAGGAAATGATTCACCTCTGGCAAGTAGAAAACATTCCTGGAGTAGGTGACATGTAAATTTGCCATCCCTGATGTAAAGTATCTCTTCACGGAATCTGTTGTCCCTACAAAGAAATTTTCTTAACAGCCATGGATCATTGTTTATTTCTAAAACTCCTCATATTCAGGGCAGGTAATAATTCCTTGCTCTAAATATAAGTCACAGTCAAGGTTGGAATCGGGTTTTGGGGAGTTTCATGTTTATATAATCTGAGGAATCTTCTTTAAGAAAAAAATATACAGAATTATGAATGCAAAATTAGATACTAGCCTTTTAAAGGGCTTGTCCAGGTGACGGACTCTGAACCTTACATCCATTAGCTTCATGGTAAATTCACCTCACAATAGATAATATGGAAATTGATTTTTGAAACCTAAATTATAAGGGTGCATCATCAAAATATTCTTTGCTTTCTGAAAGGGTTCAAAATATTCTTTAAAAAGCATTTTCCCCTGCCTTTCTTCCCTCTAAGGCTTTTGATATGATTGAATTTTTCTGGTTTTATTGTAAAATAAGCAAATGATGTAATTTCAAAATATGCACATTGGTCCATAATCCTCACATGACCATGACTGTAAATTCAAATAATACAAAAAGTCTTAATATGAAAAACAAAAGCCTGTTTCCCCTCATCTCCCTAATCCCTGTCCCTAAAAGCAACCAGTGTTAACAATTTCTTGTTTCCATCTAGAAAAACAATTATATGCATACACCAGTACATACATCTCTACACATGAATACTTCTATCTTATTGCAGCTAAGGATCATGCTGTTTTATACCATGCTTCCTTTTACCTAGTTGAAAATACAGCAAGCACACACAAAAAAGTGTCCAAAACATAAATGTGCAATTTAAGCAGTTTTGGTAAAATATACACTTATATAATTGCTGCACACCTCAAGAAATAGAACATTGTCAACAGGGCCCGCTTCCTGGGGCCTGCCACCAGTGCAGAGGCACCGGGCCCAGGCTCTGCAGCCCACCCCCTCCAACCCCTTACTGTTTCCACTCTGCTTGTGGTTCAGTGATCACCATCATGAAATTCTTAACCTTTTATCTTTGAACGTGTGGGTCCTTGCGGCTCTCTCCTCATTCATCTCGGCACCGGCCTGAGCACTGAGAGTGGATGCAGAGAGTGAGCCCTGGGGTGCGCAGCCCCTCCCTCTCCCTGCCCCACGCTGAGTTGGGGGTCAGACAGAGACAGAAACAGAGAGACCCACCAGCTGTGCAGCCGGGCTTGATTGACAGCCCCAAGTGACCCCAAGTGCTTCTCCTCCTTAGAGAGAGAGAGAGAGAGAGAGAGAGGCCCGCCAGCTGTGCAGCCGGCCTTGATTGACAGCCCCGAGTGACCGCAGGTGCTCCTCCTCCATCGTAACCCCTTTCCCGATCAGCAACAGCTCTCCTGACTTATGGTATTCACTACCTCCCTTTTCTTTATAATTTTACAGCACAATTATAACTCTAAAAAGACTTTTTAGTTTTTTGCCTGTTTTTGAACTTCATATAAGTGGAATCGTGTACTTTGTTATTGTTTCCTCTGGCTTCTTCACTGTTTTGAAGATCTCCTTGTACCTGGCTTAACTAGCTTTTTTCATTATGGATGAATAAAATACACTTTATTTAACCATTCTATTGTTGATGGACAGGGGGATTTTTTCCAGTTTAGGGGTATTAAAAGCAACCTTGCCATGGTCATTCTTGTAGGTATGCCCCGATATACCTGCGCTTGCAGCT